>NW_017729032.1:20277336-20295959 GCF_001723915.1 Gavialis gangeticus | reverse complement strand
CGCAACCACCAGATTGCCCAGAGGATCTTGCAGGGGCCCCACATTTCCCGGTGCTTTCTTCATCCTCCCTATATATCTGAAAAAGGACTTTTTATTATCTTTGATTTTGAACGCAAGTCCTAGCTCTACGTCCGCCTTAGCTTTCCTGACAGCCCCCCCTACAGGCCAGAGCAGAGGAGGTATACTCCTCTTTGGAGATAGCACCCCCTTACACTGCGTGTACACCGCCTTTTTGGCAATCAGGCATTTCTTTACACCCTTGGTGAGCCAGGGGGGCTTTTGGGCACTCCTGCCCTCCTTGCTTTTTGTTGGGATGGTCACCCCTTGGGCCCTGAGTATCGTCTCCTTAAGGAACGACCACTCATCTTGGGCACTGAGTTCCCCTGCCCTCGAGAACCCCAGCGCCTCTCCCACTAATCTCAACTCATTGTAAAATAGCAGTGAACATTTAGACAATTTTAACACATAAGTCTGATGACACCTCTTTTTTTACTTAGTGTTTATCTTCTTTTGAAGGTTTCAAATAGTTTTTTTCTTCCTTTTCCCAGAGTACATGCAAACATGGCTGTTTACAGGCTGTGAGCAGCTTTACAACAGTCTCTTGGGAGGAGGGAATGATCTCTTTTTATGCTCTTGTATTGCTGTACAGATTTTGTCTTTTACACAGGAAGGATGATTATAGTTCTCACAATGCAAGGCACTTCCTTTGTTTCACCTAGGCTGCATCTACCTGTGCATTTAAGTGCAACTAAATTTAATGCACATTAAGCTAATGCGCCATTAGCAATTTTTGACAGGTGTCTACACATGCAGAGACTTGGTACCAAAGTTAATGCAATAATTTTAGTGCCACGTCCCTGCAAACCTGCCATGTGCTGTTAGTGGCTGGGCAGACCCGGCACTAAAGTTAGTGCTGGGTCACGTCTAACACATGCATTAACATGCTTTAACTAATTGCTTCTAAATTTGATATCTGCATTTGCAGGTATCAAATTTAGGCACAGTTAGCTTAATTTTGCTATTTTAATGCGCATTAAGGGTGTGCATGTGTAGATGCACACCTGTAATACACATTACATGCATTAGGCTAATGTGCATTAACACGTCTTATATAGATGCACACTAGTGTCCCAAGAACTAAGCAAGCTGCCTCTGTAGAGATCACATACTTTGATGGCCTAGTGGGATGGCCACCATATCTTTTGTCTTTAGATTTGTTCTCTGAGGGAGCCAATATTTTTGTGGGTTGGTGCAGGAAGACGTTTGAGAAAAAGTAGACTTGAAACCTCTTAAAACTGAGTGTCTCACTTCTAAAAGTATATTCACATATTTTTTCACATTTTACCTGAATATCAATATATTATCCTAAATAATACTAAATAATTTAATGTATAGGCCATGGCCAGATCAGTTTTCACTACTCAGTGACTTGGCTGAAGTCACTGTAGTTCAAACTGCACTGTGCTCACAGACACAAAAAGCCATACTACCTCCGGAAATAATGCTAACTTTTAGTCAGTCTAAAATTAAATACAACAAAGATCCTAGATTCCCGAATCAATTTTGAAACTGTGACTTAGGCCCCAAGGCACTTCTGCCCTTTGGAAATTTGATCTCTTAAGTATGTGTTTGTGCACAGATGAGTAGTGCCAGGTACGCCAGTGGAGCTATTCATCTGTCTACAGTTAAGTACATGGTAACCTCTTTGCAGGCTGAGATGCCATCGGTGTTTACCCACGTGATGCTACATGCAGTATAGGAAGAGAAAGCTCAAGGTTAGTCATAAATCCAGATTTGCCATATGACAGCCCTCAGAGGTCATTATAGAGAAATGGAGTAAATCCTTTACCACAGGCTGTTCCTGGAATAGCCACTGTCACCAGTGAAGATGTTGCTAGTAAAACAGACTTCCAGAGTCAAGTTGCTAAATGAATAAATGTTGTGCAACAAAAGATTAATCAGAACTGTGTTATTTTAAGTACCTAGGTTAAGTGCTCTAGGTAAGAGTAAATTGTTTCTTCAGAATAACTGTTCATTTTAAAGCCTTGATGCTTTTAGACTTTGCTGCTTATGAAATGAGGCAAAAAGCACTTGTGTTTGAGGTACTTTAACACTGCAGTGTTTAATTCCTAGGCCTGTTGCTGCCTAGTACAATCCTCTGCTCCAAGGTTGGTACCCTCTTGGGTTAAGACCCAAGCTATGTTGGGGGAGGGAAGGAAGGAGCTCCTTACTTCACAATGCCCAATAGTGGGTAAAGCACCCAGCTGAATGCAGAATCCTATCTGGCCTCAGTCAGATAGCTGAACCCATAGCCCCCAGGAATGCCCTAAGCATTATGCAAATGGAATGGACTTCTCTCAGGCTGTAGTTGTTTCACATTGTATAAATAAATGTTTTATGGGAAGGGGAATTTAACACTCAGTTGGCACATCTACGTGAGATGCTTAGCTGTGCATCTGCCTGTGTGTATGCTAACTGCACAGTAAAAATGCTTAATCATGAGTAATTTTGCTATCACACTGACTGCAAACAGATAGCAAATTTATGCATGATCTATTAGTTACTGCACAATTATGCACATGTAGATGTGACCCAGGAGCAACTTTGCTCCCAGGTCAGCCCTACCACTAGGGGGCTGGCCTGAGGCTAGGGAGCCTCTCCAGCCCCAAGGCTGCAAGCCTCTCCTGCCCCAAGGTTGGGCTGCCTCTATGGCAGTCCCTGCCTCAGGCCTTTAAAAGCCTGCAGGCACTCAGAGCCCTGGGGAACACCAGCAGGGAGCCTGAGGACACTCCAGGACCCTGTGTCCCCCTAGGCAGGCCACAGACCAGCTGTCCTAGCCTGCTTGTACCCTGGCACTGCTGCCTGGTGTACAAGCTGCTGGTGAAGGGTACAGCCAGGGACCTCACCAGGATGGGCTGCTGGATGTCTGAGGGACTCTCCTTCGGTGATGTGTCATCAAAGGTGGTAGGCCGGGGACCATACCATCTAGGGCTGCCAGCCCTCAGGCCCAGCTGCAAGCAGCTTCTGGCTGCCAGGGCCAGCTTCCCCTGCCCACAGCCCACCACCAGCAGCCTGCCCCAAGCTTGCAAGTGCTGCAGGGCATTGTCTCTGCTGTGCAGCTGCCTGTTCCATGCCATGCCCCTATGCTGTATGCTGTAGGTAGCTGTCCAGGCCCAGCAGCACAGGGACAGCTGTGTGGGGGCCCAGAGAGCTGGTGTAGGACCTATGATGGCATCTTCCTGATCTGCGACCACGCCCATGCCTGCCATGCAGGGCCCCAACGGGTCCATGGAGGAGATCTTGTGGCACTGTGGGGCAAGGCGGAGGTGCAGTGTGAGTTTGAGTGGGGTGGGCACCCCAACACCCACTTCTATGAAGAGCCCAGATGTGGAAGCCTAGCTCAGATGTGGGAGCATGGGCATGACCAGTCAGTGTGGCAATGCTACATAAAGGTCAGGGTCTGGTGGGCACAGTGGGTTTCCATTGCCAACCACAATAGTCGGTCAGGGAGTGCCTGTAAATTCATGCCCTTTATGTGGCAACCGATGGACATCCTCATGCCCTGGGACCCAGGCCACAGCCATGCTGTGTATAGCAGCATGTATGACCTGTCCAAGCCTCTGCCCCGACCTGGCACCTCCAGTGACAGGTCACTGGGGAGGGCTCCTTGGGCATCCAGCAGCCTGTCCTGCTGAGCTATACCCTCCATCAGCAGCTCAGAGAGCCCGGGTCAGCATCTGCTCTGACAGGTCCGCAGCCCCAGCCATGAGGCATGGCCAGCCATGACACTGCCAGTTGCCAGCAGTGCCAGCTCCTCCCTGGGGGGGGGAAACCCTGGCCGGGCACCTTCCTGCCACATCCTGCTGTCTGAGGACACCGCCTGGAGCTGCATACTGTCCCCAACAGCCATGATCACATGGAGGTGCCAGCCACATCAGCCTTGGCCATGTGGTAAGACCTGATCTGGGGGTGAGCCCCTCCCTGCCTCCTAACCCCTGCCTCTGCTTCTGCCCCCCTTCTCCCCGCCTGGCACACCTGCACTCCCCTGGCCTTGGGTTCCCCCCCATAGCACACATGGAGGCAGGAGACAGTGCCAAATTTTATTGAGCACCCTGTGCCCCCACAGCTAGGTGGTCATGGGCCTCTCACACATCAAGAAACATGTAGATGCTGGCTGTGATGTCCTCCTCAGCTGTGCGGGGCAGGGATGTGTTGTGCAGCCGCAGGTGGCCTTCCAGGTGTTAGTAGAGGTTATGGGACACTTGGGAAGACCTTTGAGAAAATCATCAAGGAGCACATTTGCAAGGACCCAGCAGGGGAGGTAATGCTCAGGGGCAACCAACATGGGTTCATCAAGGGCAGATCCTGCCTGACTAACTTGGTTTCCTTTTATGATCAGGTCAGAAAGTTCCTGGATGAGGGCGTCAAGGTGGATGTTGTCTTCCTGGACTTTAAGAAGGCCTTTGACACAGTTTCCCACCACATTCTCTTTAAAAAAACTAGGTGACTGTGGCATTGATGCCTACCCAGTCAGATGGGTGGCAAATTGGCTAGGTGGTCGCACCCAGAGAGTGGTGGTGGATGGGTTGTTTTCAACCTGGAGGGATGTGGGCAGTAGAGTCCCCCAGGGCTTGGTCCTGGGGCCTGTACTGTTCAACACCTTTATCAGTGATCTGGATGTGAGTGTGGAAAGCGTGCTGTCCTAATTCACTGATGATACAAAGTTGTGGGGCAGGGTGGGCATGCTGGAGGAGAGGGACAGAATCCAGCTAGACATGTTGCTGAGGTGGGCAGATGAGAATAGGATGGAATTCAATGCAGACAAGTGCAGGGTACTGCATCTAGGAAGAGGGAACCATCAACACACCTATAGGCTGGGGAACAACCCTCTTGTCATAACAGTGGCAGAAAGGGATCTTGGAATCATTGTTGACTCCAGGATGAACATGAACCGCCAATGCGAGGAAGTGGTCAGTAAGGCTAACCACACCTTGTCAAGCATCTACAGATGCATCACAAGCAGGTCCAAGGAGGTGATCCTTCTCTATGTGGCGTTGGTCAGGCTGCAGCTGGAGTACTGCGTGCAGTTCTGGGCACCGCACTTCAAGAGGGATGTGGCTAGCATTGAGAGGGTCCAGAGGAGGGCCACTTGCATGGTCAGGGGGCAGCAGGCCAGGCCCTACAAAGAGAGGCTGAAGGGCTTGAATCTATTCAGCCTCCACAAGAGAAGTCTGAGAGGGATCTGGTGGCCATTTATAAACTCACCAGGAGGGACCAGCTGGAATTGGGTGAGGCTCTGTTCCCCTGGGCACCACTGGGGGCCACTAGGAATAACAGCCACAAATTGTTAGAGAGAAGGTTCAGGCTTGATATCAGGAGACATTACTTTACAGTTAGGGCTGCCAAGCTATGTAATGCACTCTCAAGGGAGGAGGTGCTCTCTCCTGGTCTTCAAGAGGAGGCTGGACAGATATTTGGCTGGGGTGTTATGACCCGGGCACTCGTGCCTGCCTGGGTTAGGGGGTCAGACCTGATGATCTGTTTAGGTCCCTTCCGACCCTAAGCACTATGAAACTATGACCCTTCTCCTGGATTGCTTGGTCATGGTGTTGGAAAAGCAGCTGGGGCCCACCAGGACAGGTGGTGGGTAGAGGATGTTGCCCATGGAGGTGTGGGACTGGAGTAAGGAGGTGTGGGAATGGCCAGACCAGGAGTTCTGGATGTAGCTCCTAGCCCAGGAATGCAAGCAGGTGGAGGCACTGTGGGAGCAGAATACCATATTGGCTTGGGCAATGCAGGCCATAGATGACAAATACGAGGTGCTGGAAACTGTTCTGGCCCTGGCAGTCACCTTCATGCTGCCCACTGCCCGGCCCGACCCTAGCTCTGCCTGCCCCCTGGGAGCCACTTGCTACCCAGCAGCAGGCCCCTGCCTGGTCCTGGGAGGAGGTTCTGTGCCAACTCCTGTAGCCAGGAGCCCCTGGCCTGGCACCCACCCTGGGTCCAGTGCCACTCCCACCCCCCATGCCTGGGCCCAGCTGCGCCACTTGCCCTAGCTCCACACGGACGCATGCAGAGCTCGAGTTGCTTGTAGCAGGGCCAGGACCACACACTGGG
This sequence comes from Gavialis gangeticus, assembly GCF_001723915.1. Lineage (NCBI taxonomy): Eukaryota > Metazoa > Chordata > Crocodylia > Gavialidae > Gavialis > Gavialis gangeticus. The sequence goes on along the minus strand of NW_017729032.1, from coordinate 20,289,842 downwards.
ACTGCTGACCCCCATGCTGGGGGAACACTGGCCATCATTGTCCCTGGACAAACCCCCTGCCTGCTGCACTGCTGTGGCATGGGCACCTGCAGGGGAGCAGCCAGAGGTCAGGGTGCTGGCTGCCTGCCCCCAGGCTCTGCCTCTAGTCACCCTCACCCCATGGCTCCCCCACCCTGGGATGTCACACAGAGAACATTGTACATAGTTTTCACAGGAAAGGTTTTTTTTATTATTGGTGGGTGAGATGGGTGGTGGAGTGGCTCTGATGGGGAGGGAGGGGGGCTCTGTTTGTTGGGGAGGGAAAGGAATGGAGGGCTCTGGTTGATGTAAGGAGAATAAAAACTTGTTCTTCTGAGATGTGTCTTTAGCGAGCATGGTGCTGGGGTTGTGTAGGGGAGGTGGGGGCATGGGTGGCAGTGCAGGTGGGCTACAGCAGGAAGTGCTGGAGGAAGTGGTGCCCTGTTCCCTGCTGGCAGATGTGTGGCTCTCCTGGGGCCTTGGCGGGGGGTGAAGACTGCTGCTGCCACTGCAGGTGGTGCTTCCTCTGCCAGGTGTTCTCTGCACGCCATGCCTCCTCTGTCCAGGCCTCATGGAAGAACCCCCCAGGCCTCACAGATGTTATGCAGCACACAGGCTTCAATGATGACCTGGGGGAGGTTGTCCTTGGTGAACTTGAGGCGAGTGCTGAGGATGTGCCAGCATCCCTTGAGGAGGCTGAAGTCATAGGTCTGGCTCAGGCAGCAGTTAAAGTGGGCCTGGTGGGGGTCTAGGTGGCTGGTGTAAGGCTGCATGAACCAGGGCAAGAGCAAGTAGGTGGGGGTCCCCGATGAGGAGGGGAGGGACCACCACGGCGCTCAGCTGCAGGTCCGGCACCCCCTGCACAAAGGAGCTGCTCTGTACCAGGCCCAGAAGGCCAGAGTTTTGGAAGAGGTGGGTGTCATGGGCGCTGCCTGCTCAGCCAACACTTACATGTGTGAAGGCACCTCAGTGGTCCACGATGGCCTGGAGCACCATGGAGTGAAAGCCCCTCCGGCTGTAGTAGGGGTGGTCTCTGTCAGGTGGGTAGATGATGGGGATGTGCATCCTGTCCAGGGCCCCAGTGCACTGGCGGTATCCCAGGGCATGCAACCCTGCCACCACCACCAGGGGGTTGTGCATGCAGAGCACAGTGTCTCCCAGCACATACTGGAGGGCGCACCCAGTGGGTGCATCTATATGTGCTATTAGTAAGAAGCAATAAACTCCGGTGCAGTCTGGGCTGGAGTCAGCTGTTTCTGGGCACATTTACATGTTTGCTTGTGACTGCAGCAATGTGAGTACTATCCTACAGCAGAGTTAATTAATTTACTGTGTCCTTATACTGGCGCATGTGTAGACTGTGATGCAGAGCTAATTAGTCAACTCCATAGTAAAGCGCATGTATAGATGCACCCCGTCATCTACATCTCAAGTACATCTACACCCTCTATCCATAGGGCTATAGTTTCAGTGTATTTCTATTGTGTTGCCTGGGAAAACTTGTTCCTGCCTGAAACCAGGCAGAGCAAAGATTAAACCTGAATTTCCCTGGTGCAAGAGGAACACTTCAAGTAGTTTATGTTGTGGTGGCATCAGATCTTAAGTGGGCTTTATGCTGTGGTGGAAACTGAGAGGTCTATTCATTAGGAGGCATTTGAGCATCAGTTTTTTCAAGCATTGGCAACACAGAGGGGGGTGCACATGGGTGTACATGCACCCCCTGAGATCGGCGATGCACCCCCTGAAAAGTGCCGCAGACACTGCTGGCAGCATCTGCAGGCACACATTACTTGTCACCCACCCTCCATGCCACCGACACTGCTCGCAGCATCTGCAGGTGGTCACTGATTGGTGCTGGCCACTGCTGGCAGTGTCTATGGGTGGTCGCTGACTGCTGGTCAGTGCTGACCCCCCTCTGCTGCCAACACCACTGCGGCCAGCTGTGGAAGCTCCCTGCTCCCCGCCACTATGTCCCTGCTGCTGCCACCGCTGCTACTGCCTGTGGGCAGTCGCCGTGCCCCCCAGCCTCCAGGGGCATGCGTTGTTCATGGTTTCAAGGATGTTAATGGTGGATAAATTGTGGACTTAGACATCTAAGAAACAGACAGATTCCTAAGTACTAGGGCTGTGTGAAGATTTGGGTGCTGATTTGATTCGGAGGAGACTTGGCCCAATTCAGTGGCCGAATCTCTGAATCCGAATCAGATCAGGGGACCAATTAAAAGGTCTGAATTGATTTGAAGCTCCCTGAATCGATTCAGAAAAGATTCAGCAATTCGGGCAGTCCCCACTGGCTGCAGCAGGGAGCTGGTACCAGACTCCACGCTGGTAAGTAGGGGGTGGGGAAGGGGAGGCTGGAGGAGGGGGAAGGAGACCATGGGGGGACCGCCACAAGGCGCCATCCCCTGCCTGCTCCCCCAGCCCTTCTGGGTGCCTCCCAACCCCCGCCCGCTGTCCCGGCCCTCTGCCTTCATGGGCAACCATTTACTCTAGGATTCCACAAATTGCCACTGCAAATCCTCATAGAGATGTCTATACAGCAAAAAAACAGAAATGCCCAAAACACTCTACTACATGCCAAAGATAAAACAGGGGAGGTGAGGGCATGGTCAGCTATTTCAATGGCAGAGAAGTAATTGGTGCTCAAAGAACTCTACAAAGCAATGCCCCACACTACAGGAAAAGGCAAAAATCCCAGTTTTTGCCAATATGACCTAAGGGAAATATTCCTTCCTTACACCAAGTTTGGTGATTGATAGGATCCTAATTGGAAAAGTCAGATGATCTAGCCTGGAACCTATGAGTTTTCTGAATGCTGGCAGTGTGCCTCAGTCAAAAAATCTCAGTTTCAGCTGGCAAATATCCAGTGCTTCAGTTGAAAGAAGACAGACCCAGAAGCCAGTAGCATTTATGAGAGGAAAAAAATTCCTTCCTGGCCTGTGGTGGCAGCCCTGAAGCATGGGATTACTAGGTACTTACAAGTTTTGGTCAGTGCACCAGACAAGATTAATTTAATTACTATTTACAGTGCTTACCTTTGGAGCACATGGTGTTTGGAACTCTTTGAAAAAGACTTATTTTACTTAAATACATTTTAATTTAATTTTATTGTCAAGATAATCTTTAATTTGCAGGCCCAGGGGGAGCAGTTTTCCTAGTTGGTGACAACGTCTTACGGCTGACCTTTGGAACACACAAACTTGGCAATTTATGGCTCATCTGATAAAATGGAGGCCCCAGGACTAACTTGTATTTGGCTGTGTGACTTTCCCTGCTGGTGACATGAAGGATAAGGTGGGACAGACTACTAAAGGAGAGGAAATGTAAATGAGAAGACTGTACAGGCAGAATAGGTCAGACTGGAATCTTTGTCAGTCCTGCATCCCAGTAAAGAAGTTAAGGAAAAGAAGAGGTTAAGAAAGAAAAGAAAGAAAAAAACCAAGATATGCTCATATAAGTGATTTTAATATATTTATTTCCCTTTCTTGTTGTTTTGCTGACAGTCATCTTTATCAGTGCAAGTCTTGGGAAGGAGATGGGATGGGTAATCAAAATTATCCTTTGATAAAACAGCTGGCAACTGTGCACAGCTGGTCTACATTTCTCCAGCAGCAAAGGAAGCTGGCTGCTGCCTGAACCAGCCCTTTGATTTAAAATGAGGCTTTCAATTTGTGAACCAAAAATGTTTTTTGGGAGGCCTTTGAAAAGTCAGTCCTGCTGCTTACTAGGCTTTTTCAGTGCTCAACTGCTTGTGCTTAAGTTTTTCCTAATATCTACAGTAAATCTTAGCTCCAGGTCATTGTACCTTGTTCAATGTACTTTTAAATGAACTCATGAATAACCCCCTTTCTAATTTCTGTTGTTACCTTCAGGTGTTTATAGCCTCTGATCACATCCTCCTCTGATTATTCTTTTCTTGACTATATAAATGCAGTTCCTGTAGTGGCTTACCGTGTATATTCTCTCTCCATCTTTATATTTTTTGCTGCCCACCATATCATTTTCTAGTTCTCCCACTAACCTGCCTAGAATGTGGCAACAAAAGAATAACAGATGTGACGGGTGGACTGGCAGTGACCTAGCCCAGGGACTTTGAAAGGGCAAAAGTTGATTGGAGGAATTGGGATTCCCTTCCCGCACCAATCAGGCCCCAGAGACTCACCCCCCCTGTGTCCCCTGATTGGCCCCTTGGGTCACCCGGAGGGGGATAAAAGGGGCAGCATGGGCTGACTGAGGAGAGACCAGCAAGGGACAACAAGGAAGGAGCTTCACAGAGCTGGCAAGAGCTGAGCCAGCAGGGTAGAAGCAGTGCCCCAGAAGAGCCTGAAAGAGCAGGACCTGCAGGCAGCAGTGGGACCCTCAGCAGTGCGGCATGCGGCCGGCAGGAGAGGCTCCCCGTTGGGCTCCGGGATCCCCTACGAGAGGCTGCAGCCAGCAGGAGAGGCTCCCCCCACTCCAGGAAGGATCTGAGCAGCGACCTGAGAGGTTACCAGCTCTGCTTCCAGCTCCTCCAATCAGAGGCCAGGCAGCTCGACGTGAGGCTGGGGCTCTGGGAAGCTCAAGACCCCTAGCAGGCTGGAGTAGTGCTACCAGTGGTTTTTTGCCAACCACATGGGAGATCTGGGTTCAAGTCCCAGCTGAGGTGACTTGGGGTGAGTGAGCTAACAAGAAGCAAATCTTCTTGCAGTGAAAAGGGGCCATTGTGTTTTCCCCCTTTCCTCCCCCTCCAGGTACCAAGGCCCTATATTTCCTTGTCATTTGACAGTTTGCATTTTGTGCCTTTTTATATTTCACCAACCCATATTGTTTGTTCTGCTGTTTGTGTTTTATATTTTGTTAACCCTGTTTTTTGTCAATGATTGTAAGTGTCTAACCTTTGTTGAATCCTGCCCCCTTGGGGCATTGTAGTATCCACTATACCCTCTGATTTATGCCTGTTATGTTCCCAGTATTAAAAGGTATATGGTTAAGTCCCCATTGGTGGTCTGGCTCTGCTCTATAGGGGGAGGAGAGTCCCTACACCTCCCACAGCGCTTGTGCACCTGCTTTGATCCCTTCAATTGGAGAGGGGGTACCTCTTGGAGTACCGCCCAGGTTACACATATTTTAAGTATACTAATATGAGACAGCATATTCTCCTGTAATAGTACTGCCCAACCCACCAGCATGGTCAAGTTTACACGTTTTCCTATATACTTAAAGAAAATATTAATTTGATTTTTTTTAAATGTACCATCTACTTCGGTTTGGAGGCTAAGCAGCTCTGTTTTGTCTCCATCCTGCCCCCTTCTCACCCCATAAATATTAAATAAATCACAAATTCCTTACACATCCAAAATTAATTATCCATACTCACCTTACCACCCCCTTATGCCTCCCTCAAAGGCCTGGAAAACATGTTTTATAACATTCCCAAAAGGTCAATGGATCTGGGTTCTATCAAATCTAGATGGATCAATTTCAGTCAAGTATCTTTTGAATAAAATGTTCTCCCAACAGCACCCTTCAATTTAAATTAGAACACTGTCAGCTCAGCAACCTCCACTACTTTTATGTGGCAAAGTACTGCAACAAGAGAGTGGTTGCCTTTCAGATAAGTGAACCAGTATTTTGAAACATGAGGAAGTATATATTGGATGTGATGTGCTTTGGGTAGGAAACAAAAGTAAGTAAATGGATTGTCATGTACACTATTTGAAGTTCTCAAATGGATTTTTCATGCATTATTTATTATGTGGCATCACAAGTATTTATTATATGGTATCAGGGCTCTGGAACTTGCTGGCTCTACCCACAGCTGATGTCACTGCCTGCTTGCTGCAGTGGAAGTCCCTGTCTCGGTCCACAGCTGAGCTTCTGGGCTCCTGGCTAACTACAGCTTCAGCTGGGTTCTGGAGGGAGGGAGGGAGGGAGAGGAAGAGAAGAGAAGAGAAGAGGATATAGCCTTTTACGGGTCCCCAAAACACATTAAGTGGCCCTCCAGCTGAAATAATTGCCCACCCCGTCATAGATGATTGGAAAAGGGTGTATATAGTGCTCCCCTTTAAGAAAGAGGAGGAGGATCTGGGGAATCTGAAAGATCAGTCGGCCTGAGTTCAACACCTGGAAAGATCATCCAGGAGGTTCTCAAGGTATCTATGATGAAGCATGTAGAGGAGAACAATAATCAGGAATTGCCAGCATCCATTCATGAACAGCAAGCCATGCCTGGCCAACCTGATTTTCTTCTAGAAGGTTACAGGCTCTGGATGAGGGGAGACCAGTGGATGTGATATACCTTGACTTTAGCAAGGTTTTTGCACACTATTTCTCACAATCCGATTGACAAGCTAAGGAAATAGAGACTAGATATGGGGTAGGCAACCCCCGGCATGGGTGCCAGAGGTTGGCACTCAAAAACATTTTGCTTGGCATGCACATCTCAGGGTGGACGGCAGGGAAGGGGATGGGGCTGCACTGCCACAATAAGGATTGGGCCGCTCGTGGCTCCCCCACCATCTGTCCCTGGCACGCCAATATCTGACAAGTAAAGGTCGCAGGTGTTTTTGGCACTCTACTCAAAAATGTGGCTGACCCCTGGACTCTATGAAAGTACTGGAAGGTGGATTCATATCTAATTGGATCATTGTGCTCAGCGAGTAGTCATCAGTGCGCATGTCTACATGAGTCATTTAATGCAGTAGCATAGTTTACTGTGCAGTATGCATGTGTGTCTACACATACAAATGCAAGTAGCAAATTTACTTTTGATTAGTAACGGCACAGTAGCGCTCACGTAGATACCTGACTGGGAGCAAATCTGCTCCCAGTCAGCCATCCACCAGGGGGCGGGAGATTGCTCCCTGCCCCCAGGAGCTTCCAGCTGCCCAAGCCTCCCCAGTCCGAGATCCCGATCAGGGAGTGGGGGCTGGGGAGCTGTTCCCTGTCCAGCTCTGTGAGCACAGAGCTGGTTGGGGAACAGGCTGGGAAGCTTGTTCCCTGCTCAGCTCTGTGAGCATGGACCTGGGTGGGGACCAAGATGGGGAGCTTTTTCCTGCTCAGCTCCATGCTCGGAGAGCTGAGCAGGGAACAAGCTTCCCAACTTGTTCACCACCCAGCTCTGCATTCACAGAGCTGAGCAGGGAACAGGCTCCCCAGCCTCTGCCCTGCATGCGGGATGGGGGCTGGGAACTGTCCTAGTCAGTGGCAGGTTCCAGCCCTGTGCTCTGATTGGGTGACTGAAGCATGGGGCTTGGAAAAAGCTGCAGGGGAGGGGTAGGTTCCAGCTCCCTGCCCTGATCTGCCGGTGGGGCAGTTAGCAGTGAGGTAGCTGCTAGCTGCCCCACCGGCAGATTGGGGTAGGGGGCTGGGACCTACCCTTCCTCTGCAGCTCTTTCTACATCTCCTACTCCTATTGGGGGAGCTGGGGCCAGGACATCCCTGGTGCCAGGGCAGGGGAACATTGTTTCTGCCCTGGCAGCAGGCAGCCCCTGAGGGCAAGGCATAATGTCCCAACCCCAGCCAGGAGACAGGTGTCTCCTGGCCCAGTGCTACCTGCCAGCCTCTGAGCTAGCACCCAAGTGAAGCATAGAGCTCCTTCTGGGGACGGCAGGGGCCCATTGCAGTGACCTAGGAAGCAGGAGCAGTTTGCTGCCATTAGCAGCAAATCTGCTCCTGCTTACCTGCGTGTGTAGATGCCTGCCCTGGAGTGTTTACTCATGAGTAGTTTACTCACAAATAAACTGATCCTGGAACAAATGCATGTGTAGATGTGCCCAGTGGCTCAATGTCTAGTTGAGATGAGGGATTAAGTGGGGTTTCTTATGGGTCTGTCCTGGGTCCAGTATTGTTTAATATCTTTATCAGTAATTTGGACAATGGGACTGAGTGCATGCTTAGCAAATTTGTGGATGACACCAAGATGGGTGGAAGTGTGGACATTTCAGAGGACAGGGCTAGGGTCCAGAACAACCTGGATAGACTGGAGAAATGATCTGTAATCAATCAGATGAAATTCAACAAGGAAGAGTGCAAAGTCCGACACTTAGAATGGAATAATTGCATGCATAAATAGAGACTGGGGAATGACTGACTAGGTTGCTGCAGAAAAGGACCTGGGGATACAGTGGACCATAAGCTGAACGTGAGCCAGCAATGTGCTCACTGCAAAAGGCCAACAGCACCCTGGATTGTATTAACAGGAGTGTCACTGGCAAATCAGCACTTATGAGGCCTTACCTGGAGTACTGTGTCCAATTTTGGGCCCTAGACTTCAAGAAGGATTTGGACAGTTTGGAAACAGTCCAGCACAGAGTAACAAAAAGGAATTAGAGGCCTGAAAAACCTGACATATGAGGAAAGGCTGGAAGAACAAGAGTTATTTAGCCTGAAGAAGAGAAGATAGGAGTGGGATTTGATGACAGTCTTCAAATACCTGAAGGGTGATTATAGACAAGATGGAGAAGGGCTCAGTGGTCATAGGGGACAGGACCAAGAGCAAAGGGTTCAAACTGCAGCAAAGGAAATTTAGGTTGGAAATTAGGAAGAACTTTTTGACTACGAGGGTGGTCAAGCATTGGAGCAAGGTACCTGGACAAATTGTGCAATCTCTGTCCTTGGAAATTTTCAAAAGCAAGATGGACAGACACTTGACTGGGATAGCTTAGTCAGGGAAGAGCCTATCTTGAGCAGGGGGCTGGATTAGGTGACCTACTTTTCTATAATCTTAAAATAAGGCTTTTCAGATATTTAAGTATTAATCCATAGTATTAGGAACATTATAAGCCAGATTTTGTGCCTCCTGTTTTGTTTTGTTCTCTTCTATCTAAACCTTATTTGGACAGGAACACTATATAGAAGATTAGATGGGACTGCATGGCCCTCAGCATAAGTTAAAGCAGGTTCAGTGCCATTCTAATCTTGTTCATCTGCAAAGCTCCCAGATGTTATTCTTATAGCCTTGAACAACAAGACCATGCTATACAATCTGTGCTAGAAGCTGCTAGAAGGATAGTCTATTCCAATTCTAGGCAATCAAAAAAATTCCCTTTGTTCTAGTTTATTTTCAAGTATCCAAGTCCCCTGACTAGATAACCCCCCTTTCCCAAAAGACTTGTAAGCATCTTAACTTACAGTGCTCCAAAAGGATCTCTGGTACATGAAATTTAAGTAGATGAAAACAAATAACATATTCAATTTCTAGATATTTTTAGATAGATTAATATCTGCAATACATTGTATTCAAAAGTTTTTTGTCACAAAATCCATAGCAGAACAAAACAATGGTAAAACAGGACTTCCAAAGAGCCCTAACGTTACAATAAACCTATTATTTCAGATCAGCCTTGTCAGTAAATATTTTAAAAAGATGGTAGTAGAGTTTAGTCTTGGAAATCAAAGTAGTAGGCACTTTGTCATAACTTTATTTTTTTTTAAATTGGATATAAAAAGCTGAAAGGCTCATACATGTCTGTTGTGCATTAGCCAGGCATATTTTTTCAGGGTATTTTCAGAATGTCTTTGCAGTTCTTCAAGATGTGAGTTTAAAAGTTCTTCAAATTCTTTTGCTCGATTCTCTTCTTCTTCAAAGAACTTTTCTGCTGCAGCTGTAGGGAAGGACATCTCAGGGGGAGACTTCACAAGACAGAGAGCAGGCACAGTTAGTATGGATTTGCAAGTACAGCAGTCTTTTTACATTACTGAAGCTTAAAACAATTTCTTATCTTGAGTGATACAACTGGTAACTCTATGCATCTTTTTCTCTCTTTTCAGTAAAAGATAGATCAAGGCTTTGCCTATGCTGCGGAAGCGGCTGCTGCTGCTTGAAATGCAGCAGGAGGGCTGAGGTAAGCAGACCTGCTAGTGTGGGCACAGCTCTACTGGCAGAAGGAGTTTTTCTGTTGCCGAAGTTGCACCAGCTCCCCCCCATGATAGAAACTGTGCCGCCAGGAACCACTCTGCTGGCAGAGTAACATCTGTGGGGTGAGATCTTTTTACACTCCTAGTTGACTTAGCTTTGTCAATATAACTTGGTAATGTAGATAGGGGTTTAGGCACAGCTCCTGCATGGGTTGTGTTAGGCATGTAACTCCTATGGCAGTTAGGCACCTAAATACCTTTGAGGATCTGGGCCTTCAGCTTTTGATGTGTTGTTGCAGATAATATTACCTTTTATTCTTTGACTTGGCTTTCTGACAACCCTCCATATCCTTTGGCCAGCCAAGGATCATTTAAGTCTCTGATGTAATTAAGGGACGACTCAGGACAAAAATCCATTGTTTGGAATTAACAGCATATATTGCAGCAAACTGGCTGCGTCTACAAGAGACGCTGACTGCACTGTCATTTAGTATAAACAAGTACTAAGTGACTGTGCAGTAACCCAATTTACTGTGGAGTAGCACTGCCAAACATCTTTTTCTTGATGCTACTACACAGTAGCTTAATACTACTGCACAGAAGTGTTGGGTCACGGTTGTTGCCATGCAATGCTACTGCGCAGTGATATCAGGCTACTGCACACTCAGCATCTCATGTAGACACAGCCACTGACTCTCATGCATATTAAAACTATTACATCTATACAAATACCAACAACCAGTAACCTCTATGAAAACCTTTACTTAAAACTTCAATATGGTGTGGGTTACACCTCATTCACTATTGCTAAGTGAAGACTGCAAATAAAGGGGATTATTTTTGCCAGTTTCTGAGCCAAACCTGAACACCGTTGCATCTTCCCTATAATTTTTTTGTTCTCATTACAGTACTGTGGGATGTTTCCTGATAGCACACTAACAGCATCTACAATTTCATTGCAATGGGTCTTTTCTAGTTGCACCTCTTTAGTCTGAAGTTGTGATCTTGCTCTTGCTGAATGTTACATATTTTCAGTGGCCCCTTTAAAATTTCCATTACTTGATGCTCATTTAACAGCAGTGATTAGTATGTAACAAACCAGGTTTTGGCTGAAAATGAAATGGGTTGAACTTAGAGTTGTGTAAAGAAAAGCAGAGACAAAATTTTTTGCTGGACTTGGTTTTAAGGAATGTGTAAGAAACAATTTCCCTGAGGTTTTTGTATCAGTAATACAGTGAATTTTTAGAATACACAAAATATCAGAGACTAAATGAAATGATAACATTTTCCTTAAAGATTTATCTAAATCCATTTTCAAACTATAAAGCATAAGGAAAATCTGCTGTAGCAATGAAGCCAGAGAGAAATATAGTTTTCTGTGCCATCTGCATTAGGAAGGATTCTTAAACTGTCCAATGTAAAGGGTCTTAAAATAAGGATTCTGATGCAAGATAGGATTTTAAAGATTTTAACTTAAATGAGGATAACTTAAATACTAGAAATTTGTGTGGATTGTCACTGGTCTTTCCTTCAGTGCTAATATATAATATCTTTTAGCTATGGCTGCTGGGTTATACCTAACATTTTGAGAAGATTGCAGACATAACGGTAGACAATGTATCTTTGTCACTTGTAACAGTATATTGTGAACACCCTGTATACTAGGCTTGTGTGGCTGATCTGGAGGACAGTGATTTGATTTGGAGTTTCGGATCACTGTCCTGAATCCATTCGGCTGAATCAGATTTGGAGAATTGGCACTGATTTGGTGAGATTAGGATCAGCTGGGGAGAGGCAGACACAGCTGGGCAGCAACAAGTTCTCCTGCAGCTCCTCTGGCTGTGCCTGCCTCTCCCTGGGTTGGGGGAGCTGTGGGAGAAGCCCCCAGGGCTGCTCTGCCCAGCCGCAGCTTAGTCCTGGCACTTTAAAAAAAAAAGCAAAAAAAGCCCCACACTCACTGGCAGCAGGAGCAGCAATTGGGGTTTCTGGGAGCTCATGGCAGAGCTCCCCATGCAGGTCGGGGCAGTGGGGACAGCAGGGATTGCCCCCCCCCCCGGCACCTGTGTAGCAACTGCCCCATGGCATGGGTTCAGTGTCTGGGCGCTGGGGTCGCTAGGGCTGAGCAGTGCCAGGCTCTGGCTGACACGTGGAGCTGCCCCAGCTCCCAGGAGAATTAAACCAGGGGCTGGGGAATCGAACAGGGGGCTCAGGAATTGAGCTAGGGGCTGAGGGAATATTCAGGTCCCTGAACATTTCCCCAGCTCCCCGATCTTTCCCCCAGCTTTTTCAAGAGAGCACAGGCCCCTGGATGATGCAGGATGACACTAGGTTGCTGCTGCCAGCTGGTGGTGGCTCTGGGCTATTTCCCCAGCTGGCAGCAGCAGCCTGCTGAAACCCTGTGCAGATCCAGGGGCCGTGCCCCCTGGGAAGAGCTGGGGGAATGATCAGAGAGCTGGGGAATCAAACCAGGAGCTCCAGCTGCCAAGCCACGCTGCACCCATGCCATAGGGCAGCTGCCACACAGGTGCCAGGCAGGGGGTGGGAATCTTCGCTGCCCTTTGCTGCATGCAGGGCTCTGCCATGAGTGCCCAGAGGCCCCAGTCACCACTTCTGCAGCAGTGAGTGCAGGGCTTTTTTTTTTTTTTTTTTTT
>NW_017729032.1:20267155-20277326 GCF_001723915.1 Gavialis gangeticus | reverse complement strand
TTTTTTTGAAGTGCCGGAAAGCTGGGGATGGGGTCAGGCAGGGCAGCCCTGGGGACTTCTTCTGCAGCTCCTCCGACTGTGCCTACCTCTGCCCCAGTGCAGAGAGCCACACCCCACAGGGACTCAGCCCTGCTCCCGCTTGCTAAGCCAGTGCGGGGGTGGGGAGGACACGATGCAGGCACAGTTAGCTTTGGGCAGCAGCAGGGCATAGCCCCTGCTCCCAGTGCTATGGCACCCACATCAGCACTGGGAGCAGGGGCTCTGCCCTGCCACCACTTCCAGGTGGGGCGGAGGAGTGGGATGTGGGCACGGTAGCACCAGGGGCAGGGGCTATGCCCTGCTGCTGCTTGCCCCCTTCTGCCTGTAGCAAGCTGCACCCGCATTCTGCCTCCTCTCCCCACCCTGGCTGGGCAAATAGCAGCAGGGTAGAACCCCCACTCCCAGAGCTGCCACGCCTGTATTCTGTGCTTCCCTGCGGGCAGCTTGTCCCAGGCCCAGCCCCAATCCCTCTCTCCCCCATACCCCTTCCTTTCCCCCTCCCCCAATCCCAACAGACTTACCAGCTGGAGGCAGCTGTCAGCTGCCCATTTAGTCTATGGCTGAATCTCCGAATCAGCTGAATCTTTTCCCAAAGCTTTCCAAATTGATTTGGATGCTTTGAGTCAATTCAGAGCTTTTACTTGGTCTCCTGATTTGATTCAGATTTGGAGATTTGGTCCCTGAATTGGGCCGAATCTCCTCCAAATCGAATCAGCTACCGAAGCTTCACACAGTCCTACTGTATACCTCTGTAGAGACTACAAGGTCAAAAACAGGGTGTGCTGTATTGAAAATTGCTACCTGTAGCAGTTGTTAACCTATCACTGTGTGATTTACTCCTGCCAGAAAGTCTGCAGGAGGTTTATTTTCATATTCTGAAGTTTTGGGGAGAAAATACTGTATTGATCTCCTTGAGCAATTCTTCAGAGGCCCGAGGTCCAAAATGGCCAGCATGTCATTATTTCTCTTTATAATATATGAACCTCATGTCCTTTCCAAAATCTCTCTCTCTCTTTGGAACTGTTTCTATGACTCTATTGTGTACAAGGTGAGTATTGTATTTGGCATCTGCTGATGTTACAAAGGATCTTATTGATAGTATTGGTTTATTTTATTTTACTTTGAATAAAAGATAAACTTGTCCCAAGAACAACTGGTTCTACTTAATATCTTATCCTGACCATTTTAAGTACACATATTATGAGGGGGCTTACTCCTAGATAAGGGCTCACTCTCAAATACTGCCCAGCTTTGGGAATTCCCAAAACAAGAAACACTTTTAAGATTCAATAGTTTTCCAGATATCCAAGCCTGAATCCCCAGAACACATAGCTAAGGCCTCAGAATTCCTGGCGCTTGGAGGAGGTGGGTCTTCATAGAAACACCTTTGTCTCCACTCTCCCTAAAATGCTCACCAACAAAATATTTAAAGGATATGAGAAATGTTTCAACTGAAACTAGAGATGCTTTTGGGACACCTCTTTGTAAATTTGAATCTACAATAAATCTGATTCGAGTGAAACATCAATCCTGAAAAGGCCCTCAGGAAATCTAGTTTAAAGTAGATTTTATATTATGGTTATTCCCATCTCACTGTTGTTTGCATGGTAGCTTCAGTTGACCACAGTCCTCCACAGTAAGAAACTGCAGTTGATAATCTCAGCACTGTGGCTGCTATGTCCAAATTTAATCTGTGTGATGTGTTCAGCAAGAATAATCCTTTAGCTAGTATAAATGTGGATTTTTGTAATGAGGTTTAACTTTAGCTAGAGTAATGAAGAGTTTTTAGTCCTTCGATATAATCAGGTTTTGAGAGGGATTTCCTGCTCCACATTAATCCACCTCTTGGAATCCAGGTAAGGAATCACATAGGCCTTTTCAACTTTGCAACTTTTTTGATGTTTCATTTCTTAAAAAAAACACAGCACCTATGAAGTTAGGATCACTTTTTGTCATTAATTTGACAAAGTTGAGCTAAGAATCTGAGTTAGCTCACTCAAACCTCCCACTTTATAGATTTTTTCTTTTTGTGAGAGACTGTTTCAGGAGAGGTTAAGAGACTGTGCTGTTTTTTTTAAGAGCTGACTGTCAGCAGTATATTTCACCATTCCCTGTGTAAAACTACTAGGAAGGGGTGTAAACCTTTGAGGGGGAGATGACAGTATGTGGGAGATTGCAAGGACAGTCTGCTGGCATGGATCCTCTGTAAGGAAAACAGTACCACTATGTGGCTTTCTATAGCACCCCAGGGGCATGTCTACATGTCACATTTTTTGCCCTCTCTTGAGCTGCAGTGGTGTGACTGTTTGCATGCGTGGGTTTTCTGGATGCTTTAAAAGTCTTTCTGGTGCATTAAGCTAAAACTCCTTGGACATAGTTTTGTTTGGCTCACCACGAACTAAAGCATTGCACCCATGGATTTATTGTGTGCAAACACAAAGGGGCTCAAAGATGTGTAATAAGCCTTTGTCCACCAGATGGTGATGCGACTTTTTTCTAGTTCACCCCTTTGTCCACCCCTCTGCTGCTTTTTTTCCCCCTTGTGCCATGTGCCGGCTCCCTGCTCCCATAGCTGTGTGGGGAGCCCTGGGAAGGTCTAGGGAGCAGTACATCCCACTTTCATAGTTTCATAGTTAGTAGGGTTGGAAGGGACCTGAGCCGATCATCAAGTCCGACCCCCTGCCATGGCAGGAAAGAGTACTGGGGTCAAACAATGGGCAGGGATGGAGGGGCAGTGCAGGACTCCCACTCTCCTGCGGCATCAGCCGGGGACTGGGCTTAATTTGTTCAAAAACCTAGTACATGCAAACACTGATGCAACGCTCCAAAATAAACAAGTTTAAATTTTATAAACCTATTTAATTTAATGAGGATTAAACCCTGTGATGTGTACAGGTACCTCAGCACCTGAAAATGGAGAAGAGGAAAGTCCATTTTTTAGAGAAGAGGGATTGCTTCACCCCATGGTTCCACATTGAGTGGAGAATAAATGCTGAGACTGTGTTGGAACAGTTGGAGAAGAATTACTCTGTGGTATCAGAAAAGCCATAAGAACTGGTCCTTCATGGCTCTGTGCTTGATACACGGGAAGATTTGACTAGAGCAGGTGGGAGACTGAAAAATTTACACCTAGTTCCATGCTACAGCTTCTGATCTGGTTTTAGTGGTGGGAGCTCTCATCTCGCCTGCCCCACTGTCTCAGTTTAGGTCTTGCCTTGGGGTTGTTAACATCTGTAAATTTATGGACAGTCCATAAAATAAAGCCTTAAAATCCTTATACATGAAGTCCATAAAAAATGAACTGTCCATAAAAACTTAAACTCTGAGCTTGATTGAAGATTTGTCATCAGATGAGGCCTGATGGAAACATTCATGGATAGACAGAGTACAGCAGCATCACCTTGTGTCTGAGTGGGAGCGCAGTTTGGCATCCTGCAAGAAGCTCTGTCTCAGGGCTCTGTGGCCCATGGGAGCCTTCATAGTCTCTACCCTCCCCTAGCCACATGCTGCCACTGTGTCCCATCAGCTGTTTGCTTGGATGGTAGACAGGACCGCAAGGCCCTGGGCAGTCAGACATCAGGTGGGACAGGCATGGAGGCAGCGCATCCAAGACAGAGCTGCAAGGCAGAGAATGGGGAGAGGTAGTAGAGTTGGGGGTCCATGCTCGGTTTGGGGTGAGAGGGAAATTGAGGCCAGTGGTGGTAAGGTTTGGGGGTGGGCTGGGGTGAGGGCAGGGCAGCATGGGGTGGGGAAATCATGGCATGAGGTGATAAGGGGACTCTTGGGATGGAGGAAGCATGGTGTAAAACCACTGCTGCAGGCATGCAAGACTTTACTTGGTGTTAAATCCCTCAATTTGAATCTGACCCTTGGTATTGCTATCCAGGGCCTGGCAAAAGGATTATATTTACATCATGTAAAATATCCATCAGTAAAAAGTATGGTTGTAAGTAAAAAGTTTGCAGATTGTCCTTAACATTGTTTTCAGAGTTGGCAACCTTGTCTTGCCTACCCAGAGTTGAGAACAGGTTCATTGCTGCCTGCTCAACTATCTCAATAGAGGTCTTGCCTACCCAGAGCTCAAAGATAAATTTCCCTGCAGCCTGTATAACTGCCCCTGTGTAGGTGAGGGGTGCCAAATTCACCTTGTGGGCTGAACGAGTGGTGTGACGCTGGTGAATAGGCTGGGAAGGTCCCACTCCTCCCCCGCCCCCACTCTAGCCTCCCCTAGCACAGTGGATCTTGTGCCTGCTCCAGCCAGTCTGAGACCCGTGCTGCGTGCAGCGCAGATCCTAGAGTGGCTGGAATGGGTGCTGCATGTGGCACAACTTGGCCAGGGGCATGTATCATGGATCCCAGACTGGCCAGAGTGAGTGCTGAGTTGCATGCAGTGCCCTCACCAAAGGCAATGCCCACTCTAGGAACTGGCCACACATGGTGTCCTCTTTAGCCAGGCTGGGGTCCATGCTGCATGCATTGCTTTTAGGCGGCACATGAGTGTGGGTCCCAGGTACCATGTGTGCTGCAGTGTGGCACTTGCTCCTGCCAATCTGGGGTCTAGAATACACACCCCTGGCTGGATTACATTACATGCAGCACCTGTTCCAGCTGCTCTGGGATCTGCACTATGTGCTCACCTGTGCAGAGCAGTCCTGGAGCATTTGGGATGGGTGCTACACATGGCATGAATCATGAGCCCTGCCTGCAGGGCTGGTTCAGTGTGTGCCGTGCTCTGGGTGGGACTGTTTAGAATCAGTGGCTGCACTAGGGGCCATATGGTGGGGTTCTGCAGGCCAGATCCAGCCTGTGGGCCATATGTTTGACACCCCTGGAGTAGACTTTGCTCCAAGTGCTTCTCTGCAGCCTGCACCTCTGTCTCAGTGAGGACATTGTCCAGATGCTGCCTGGGAGCTGTGTTTTTGTGGCCTGCTCTGTTTCTCATGTCTGAATGTGGAATGGTGATGAGTTGCTGTCAATCAAATAGTTCTCAAAAAGCAAGGAGAATTATTTATGAGAACAGCAATGTTGAGGATGAGAAACCCCAAACCAATGAAGAAACCAAGAAATGTTGAGTTAAAAATACTATGAAGCTTCTGCTATTAAGGGAGACCTGGAGCCTGCTCTATATGTAGCCTGAAGGCAGTATCATTTGAAGCTTTCTTCCTAGTACGAAGTGTAGGCTCAGAGCAAAGATCTGGTCTATTCCCACTTGCAATGGCAGGGACTGAGAATTCCCTTTATCAAAAATAGGGATTACAACTTTCAGCAGCATTTTCTTTCGTTTTTGGACGCAATGGTTTACAGCTAGAATAACAGGTACAGATGTGCCTTAAATTTATCTATCAGTCTGCTCTACAGAAAATGTATTTGTTAAAAGAACGTTACTTAATGTAATACATTTGTTCTTTACATGTGAGAATTGTTACAACAGGGTGCCCCAGTTGAAAGCTATATTGGGAACTTGCTAAAAGTTTGAAATCCACACCTCTTTAGCATAATGGCAGATGATAACCACTCATCATTAATACTGAGGTTTTGTCCCGAATGGACTGTACCTTCATTGGCCAGTTGGTCTTGCACTTGGTATAAATCACTTTATCCTAAGACCTGAACCTTTTGCTGGACCATTGCTGTATGATGAACACAAATGTCCTACCTTTTATGCTTCCATGGGATCCATTTGGTTCAGAAATCAATTTTTTTTTACATCTGTGTTGAAGAAACATAAATACTCACCAGTGGGTTGTTTTCTTCAGTGCTATATATATGGCTCAGTAAAACATCAATTCTCTCCTTTCCAGGAAATGGCTTGTCACTATTTGAAGAGTATGTCATTGGTGGTGATGGAGATTCACCATCTAGGTTCTGTTCCTGATCACTACTAAGTCTATGAGAAGGTAAACTACTGCCACTTTCAGATCCAATAATATCACCTTGGCCATGTGAGGTAGGACTAGGGTTTTGGAAACATCTAAAGGTTTTGAACATAGCTGTAGCTGTCTGTGTCTGTTTCATTTGCCATTCATTTTCATTCTGATAATTTCTAAAACAACAAGAAAAAGATTTAATGTTAGCAAACTATGAGGACTGACTGACTGATTAGGTCCTGCACTTAAGATGGAACAATGTTATGCTCAAATACAGACAGGGGGTGGGAGAGAGGGGGTGTATGCATCTACACATGCAATTAATGCGATGAAATAAACTCAGGAGCAGTTTGAACCACAGTCAGCTGCTACTAGGCACAGCACATGTACCTGGGACAGCAGCAATTTGAGCCGGGGTGGAGCAGGCCCCTGGTTGGCTGTGTTGACCAGGTGAAATGTATGCCCACGGTCAGCATCTACACATGCATTTTGATGCAGTAAAGTACTCTGCTGTAAAACAGTGCTGTCCCCAACAGTACTATCCTATGGTGGAGTTAATTAGTTTACTGTTCCCTAATACCAGTGCATGTATAGACTGACACTTTACTGCAGAGCTAATTAGTCTATTCCACAGTAAAGTGCATGTGTAGATACACCCAGGAATGACTAACAATGTGCTCTTGTGCAAAAAATAGAAGTCAACATCATACTGGACAGTATTATCAGGAGTGTCACTTGAAAGTTAAGGGAAGTGATTCTGCAGCTCTATTTGGTAAAGGTGAGGCCTTACCTAGAGTACTGTAAAGTACTCTCACCCAGGGAAATTAGAAAGAGTCCAATAGAGAGCAGCAAAAATGATTAGAGGTCTGGGAAACTTGCCTTATGAGAAAAGGTTGAATGCATTGGGTTTATTTAGTTTTGGGAAGGCAAGGGGGATGTGGACTTGATAACAGTCTTCAAATACTTGTAGGGTGGTTATAAAGAGGATGGTGATAGTCTATTTTCTGTGGCTGTGGGGACAGGATGAGGATCAATGGTCTCAAATTGCAGCAAGAAAAAATTAGGTTGGATATTAGGAAGAATTTTCTTACTTTAGAACAGATTACTGAGGTTATGGAAGCTCCATTACTGGAAAATTTTAAGACCAGAACAGACAAATATCTGGCTGGAATGGTTTAGTCAGGGATGATCCTGCCTTGAACATGGGATTGAACTAGATATCTTCTTGAGGCCCCTTCCAGCTCTACTTTTTGATGAATATGAAATACAACAAGACCATGTTTTCTGTTGGATTATATCATTTTGCCCATTCTGCCATTCAGATTACTTTGTGTGTCAGTTCCATAATAGATCATTTTTAATTATTTTAAAGCAGCAGTAGGTTGTTGCCAGCCAGGCACTTTTGGAGAATGACACCTGTGCCTGAAACTTCTTTCCCACTTTAGTCTGACATAGTCCAGAATCATTGGCCTGCTAAGATCTTTATTTTCTCATGCTTTAAGTGATTCAGTGAAATGGAAGAGGAAAATGCAAGTGAAATGAAAAAAAGACATTATTAATGAAAGTCTGGAATGTTAATGAATTTTGACCTACTCAAACTTTGCTTGGATATTTTTAAACAAATAAGTGAATGTGCCTAGAAGTAAGCATAGAAGTTTTAATAAATCAAAAAACTGTACATATTGTATAAAAACTCTCATCTGTACCGCTAAAATCAATGTGAGCTTTTTGCCATATTGTACTTCAATCACAGCAGGATCAAGATCAGAATAAGAAAATGAACACTTGCATGTACTTTTTAACTGAACAGGAATTTCTTTTTCTAATTATAACAACTGAAAAAATGCAAGATTATTCAATTCCTTGAGCACTTTATAAGGGTGTTCCATAGCCCTTGAGTCTCACTGACAGTCAGATAGATGTAAAATCAAGTATTTTTATCTACTTAAAGCTCCACCAAGTAAGAGCTACTGCAGTTAACTGCAGTTTATGAAAGAAAAGTTACTACCCATTGCAAACAACTTCTCCAGGCAGCTGTCTGAGGAACTGCTAAAAATATATTGGTACAGTTTTGCAGTTCTGACTTCCACTAACTTAATTAAATAATAATTTCAAAATGAATGCTATTTGTACAGCAGAATATGAAGCAGAATCTGATCACTTCACTTTTTTCTTGCATAACAGGTTTTTCTTTACATTTTTCTAGTAGTGGAGAGAGGCTCTGGTGCATAAAAGTCTGTGCTTATGACAAAGTAAAGATTCTGTTCTTGAAGGTAGCGTATGCAATACCCAATACTTACTTTACCTAATTCCTATAGTAACTTTAATTCCAAAGGATCTCAAAGCACTTTACTAACATAAAATACAGGCATGCAAATCCTACTAAAGATCAGTTCATCTGCCACTGAACTATAACCACATTCATGGAAAAACATGACAGGTGTTCAAGAATGCACAGTAATACTACCCAGGAAAGGGAAATTGGCTTAATAATTCTCTAGGCATGGAACAACAGTCTCTGCTCCCATACCTATCCCATAAAAGGAGGGATTGAAGCAGTAGGAACTATGAGCCATTTTATAATCTCAGCTTGAACATTTAGGAAAGGATGCCTCTGTAATGCTAGTGGGTGCTGCTTTTTTAGAAGCTCACTAACACAAGAAGCAGAGATTCAGAAACCACCTCAAAGAAGTAATAGAGAATATATTTTCCAATTGCATATGAAATGGGGATGAAAATAGGCATGATGCATACTCTGGGTGCAATATATCTAGTAATTATTATACACTCCAAGATAAGACTCCCTGAGACTATTCACAAAACACTCCAGCATTCAGATTAAATATATATTTACTATTTCTTTAACAGAATTCTCCTTTTTACTCTTTACCTCTCATTGAATAGATACACTTTGCTCTTCTGAGCCAAAACAAATCCTTCTTTTTTCTGTTTTAAAGCCCATTCTGTCCGCTGTGGAGTAAGGGCATTGTGAAGAAGCTGCCGCAAGTGAAAAGAGCTGGCATGAATAATAAAAACATGGATTGTTCATCTTGTGTTCTGACCTTTTGGAAAGTAATTTTCTTTAAAAGCCCACAGCAAAGGTCTCTGTGATCTGTTTTTTTCAAAACTGATTCTCTATATATTTCATAATAGTTATTACTGTTATGTTGTAACTTACTTCACTAAGGCCAAGATTTCCAAACCCTGCTGCCTGCAGTTATGATTTCTTTTAGATAGTAAAAATAGAAAAAAAATGAAACAAAACAATACATTGAGATGCTTAAATAAGTGGCCTGGCTTTTCAAAGCAACCCCAGTTCCCATCAATGTCCCTGGAGCTCAGCTGCTGCTCAGTGGGTGCATCTACACATTAATTAATACACTGTAGTTACTGTGCATTAAATTTAGTACTTAATAATCAAGTACTAAATCAATGCAAAGTAACCAGTGTTACTGTGCAGTAGTGCCGGTGCATACCTTTTTAGTGATGTTACTGTGCAGTAGTCTAATAATACTGCACAGTAGCATATGAGCACTGTTTGTGCTGTGACATGACACGGTCACAATAATACATGAGTACTATTAGGCTACTCATGTAGCTGCACCCATTGTTTTGAAAAACATTTCAGCTATTCTTACGTGCTGCAATATGGATTTTGTGCTTTGTCTTTAGGCACAAATGTCACAATTTTGGCTTCAATTTCTGTCAATCTAGTATCATAGAATCATAAAAAAATAGGGTTAGAAGGGACTTCAGGAGGTCATCTAGTTCAACTCCCTGCTCAAAGCAGAACTGTCCCCAACTAGATTATCCCAGCCAAAGCTTTGTCTAGCCGGGTCTTAAAAACCTCCAAAGATGGAGATTCCACCACCTCTCTAGGTAACCCATTCCAGTATTTCACCAACCTCCTAGTGAGAGAATTTTTCCTAATATCCAATCAAAACCTCCCTTGCTGCAACTTGAGACCATTGCTCCTTGTTCCGTCATCTGTCACCACTGAAAACAATCTAACTCCATTCTTTTTGGAACCACACCCTTCAGGCAGTTGAAGGCTGCTATCAAATACCCCTCAGTCTTCTCTTCTGTAGATTAAATAAACACATTTCCCTCAGCCTCTCCTCAGAAGTCATGTGCCCCAGTCCCCTAACCATTTTTGTTGCCCTCCACTGGACTCTCTCCAATGTGTCCACACCCTTTCTGCAGTGAGGGTCCCCAAACTGGACACAGTACTCCAGATGTGGCCTCACCAGTGCAGAATAGAGGGG
>NW_017729032.1:20251153-20267053 GCF_001723915.1 Gavialis gangeticus | reverse complement strand
TTTTTTAGGGGCCCTGCGGGCCAGATAGAATGGCTTGGTGGGCCACATCCAGCCCATAGGCTGCATTTTGCCCACCCCCGGTCTAGCTCCAACCTCTCTGGAACCCCACTTCAGATAGTTGAAGGTTGTTATTAAATCCACTCAGTTTTCTGTTCTTCAGATTAAATAAACCTAGTTCCCTCCTCATACGTCCTGTTCCCCAGCCACTTAACTATTTTCATTGTCCTCTGCTGGACTCTCTCCTCCGTCTCCAATTTGTTCACAGCCTTTCTGTAGTGGGGGACCCAAAACTGGACAGAGTACTCCAGATGTGGCATCACTCGTGCCAAATAGGGAAATAATCACTTCCCTTGATCTGCTGGCAACACTTCTACTAATGCAACCCAGTATGATATTAGTGTCCTTCACAACAAGGACACACTGGGTGTATCTATATGAGATGTTACTGCGCAACAAGCTACTGCACAGTAGCTCATTGCTACCATACAGTAGTGTTGCTGGGTACTAACTGCAAGATGACACTACTGTGCAGTAGTTTGTTGCTACTGTGCAGTAACGTTGGGAAAAAACCATGTGGCAATGGTACTGCTCAGTAATGCTGGTTACTGCGCAGTCATTTAGTACTTGCTTGTACAAAGCAATTTGCAACTGCACAGTCTGCCACACATGTAGACACTGCCATGGTTGTGCTAATTTGTAGTGTGAACGTTGGGTTAACTGAAATCAACAGGAAAACTCTTAGGTGTGGAGCCTCAGACAACTAACCAGGGATAACATTCCTACTATAAATAAACACAGCCAAGGGATCTTTATGACTACAAGGTTCAGAAGCTGATCTTTATGTCTCATTTGATCTTTACTACCATCAGCACATACCATAGCATTCAGAAACTGAATTCTGACAGGGCAAATGCTATTGTTTAAATGGCATCTTAGATTTTCCCTGGATGTTTTCCGCTAGTTACAGGTACAGAACCTCTCAGATTCTGGTGCAAACACAGACCATAGAGACACGCCTGAAGGACATTAAAGAATACACTTGCATGCAAGCTTTTTTTCTATTGTGAAAACATTTCCAGGTTTATGAATACAGGGGGAAAAAAAAACTTGGCATCTGGAAATTACCACTTAAAAAACCCATCAGCACCACATGTTTTCTATTTTTACTATCTAAAAAATATCTTTTCACCCTTTCTCCAATGCTATAATTACCATGGAAACAGAATAGCAAATTAAAACAGAAATAACATGGTTTATGTTCACAATAAAATAAAATATACCCTAGAGTCAAAATGAACCAGCAACAATTGCCTGGTTCATCTGCATACATCTGATGGTTGAAAATGTAGTTCTAGTTTTCTGAGAAAATGTTGCTGTAGTTCCTTGCTTGGGAATTGAAAACTAACAGATACAACAGGTTTGATTTTTAAAAAGTCTGGTATGTTAATATGTGTACAAATTGCACATGGAATTTACGCATTTAATTTATTTTAATTATGACAATGTAGGCACAAATACCCAGTTTGTGCATACATTTCTGGTGACTGAGTATGTGTAAAGTGTGTGCTTTACTTTCTGAAAATCAGGCCCAGAAAGTGTACATTGCTAACCTTTGGGCCACCACTTATTTTAGCTTTATGACCTACTCAAAGAAACATTTGGCAAGTCACAAAAGCTCAAATCTCTTAGTGGGTTCATAAGTTCAATAACTATAGGTTTGGCTCCTTCAACCTAACACATACACAAGTAAGCAGGAGTTAATACAGGATTTTTCTCACTTTGATTTTGCAAACTAAACTGACCCTAGTTACAGACTTATCAGGGAAAGGAGCCTATATTATACATTGGCTGCTTCCCTTGCATTTTGAAATTTTAGTGAATGAGTGCAAAACAGCAATCAAAAACTGTTCTAAAATGTCAAAAATCATTTTATTTTGCTTACTTTGAAGTGCTTAATATTGTTAATTAGAATTTCAGTGGGCACATCTACACATGCATTAATGTATTTTTCCTAATGTGTGTTAAATTTAGTACTTCCAATGTGAGGTACTAAATTAATGTGCATTAGAGTGTACTAGTAGTGCAAAGGCATGTGTTTTTAGTGACACTTGATGTGCAGTAGCTTATTTTACTGTGCATTAGTGTAACAGCACATTTTTTTACACGCCACTTTAATGTGCAATAAAATAGGCTACCGCACTTTAAAGTGCATGTTTAGACATGCCCAGTTAAATTGTCTTCCCTTGCATTGCTTTAGCCTTCACATATGAGGCTTGAGCTTTTGTGACTCTCCAGATTCATGCTAGATGCATCTACACATGCAATTAATGCTCATTAAGGTTTTTGCACAGTACCTTAAGGTACTGCGCAGGTAACATGTAGCTGGGAACAAAACTACACATGATCCTGCTGAGACCAAGTTTGCTCTCAAAAGAAGCAGTTCAGTGCAGGGCTCCTGCTCTGCCCCCCTGCAGCAGCCTGCAGGAAGCTCCAGACTCCCTAGGGTGCCAGTTCTGTGCTGGCAGGAGGCATGAGAGTCAGTCTTGGCCTCAGGGCAGGGAGGCGAGGGCTGTCCCACTTCTGGGGCAGCTCCCTGCCAGCCCCATGGATATTGGGGCTTGCCCTGATCTGCACAGGGTGGGTAGGAATTGTCCTGCTTGTAGAGCAGCTCCTGGCCAGCCCTGTGCCCAGCCAGGTAAGCCCCACTCAGCACAGGGCTTGCAGGGATCTGCCCCACATGTGGGACAGTTCCCGCCTACCCCCTGCTGTTTTGGCTGACTGGGAACAAACTGCTCCTGGTCAGCTGTCTACATGTACACTACTGCACTTATCCTTGTTGAATTTCATCTGATTGATATTTCAAAACCCGTTCCAAAGACCCCTCCATCCCAAACCACAAAAGTAACAACATCCATGTACATCAAAACTTTCACTTGGTACCGGCCAAAGGGGATGATCTAGTCAGTGACCTGAAAGTCGAAGGGAATCAAGGAGACAGTGACCATGAGTTGATCACTTTCTCTATTCACTGCAAAGCTGGCAAGTTGGTCAGCAATACAGAAGTCCTTGACTTTAGAAAGGCCGACTTCCACAAGCGTAGGAGGCTAGTTGTTTAGGCCCTGAGAAACTATAATCGGCAGGGAGGAATGTCCATGATGAATGGTTGTTTCTCAAGGATGCTATCCTTGAAACACAAGGGAAGTCCATTTCCAACCCACAGAAAAAATAGCAAAAGGGCTGGACAACCTCCTTGGCTCAGTAGGGAACTCAAGGACCTTCTGCACCTAAAAAAAACCAAACCAAACCAAACCAAACCAAAAAAGCTTAAGGGATGGAAGATGGAAAACTTCACTAAGGAGGAGTACTTGGCACTAGACCACACCTGTAGGGAGCAAACTAGGAAAGTCAAGGCTGAAATGTCTATGAAATCTATCTGGGGCTGGACCCTATGATCTTTCAGGGTCCCTTCCAGCCTGAATGTTTATGAATGAATGTCTATGAACCATTTTTTTCAGTCTATTCAGGTCATTCTAGATCCTATCCCTACCCTCCAGGGTGTCTGCAACTCCAGTCAACTTGGTGTCATCCACAAATTCACTAAGCGTGGCCTCAGTCCCATTGTCCAAATCATTTATGAAGATATTAAACAACACTGGACCCAAAACAGACCTCTGGGGAACCCCACTTGATACCTCCTCCCCATTAGATATTGAGCTATTGATGACAACTGTATAAAATGCTTTAGAACTAAAATTCTTCTATTGCCATGAACAGCAAGGTTCTCATAAGCCACAAGAATAACAGTAATCCCTAGTAAAATAAAGCAACTAATAATTAGTTTTTTCTTCTCTTAAGAATAATGCTAGTATTGTATGAGAAATCATGTGTGACAAATTGGACTTATTTTTAATCAAATTACAAGGCCAATGGACACATGAACATGGTAGATATTCTACACATATCTGGGGCTTAGTGAAATTCGTGGTCTTACAAAATCTAAAGGTATTAAAACTCCTTAAGAAAATACCCTTTATATTTGTAAAGCACCTAGCATAGTATGGATAAGTAAGAAACAATAAAATACTACATCATTTAATGATAGCATTATCAAAACATTTATTTTAAAGGAATTTTTAAGTTAAGAATATCAGCAGATAATTAGATAAATTTGCTGGAATAAAGAACTGAAATCATCCTGTAAGATTAGAAATGACAAAGGACTAATTATGCAGGTTCTGAAAACTTTATGTCTTAAATCTTTGCGTACAAGTTATTAAAATCTTTGCTGCAACAAATGATTTAACATTAGTGTTGAAGCACAAGTCTTTCATGTTAGTAAGCAAAATATTTAACGTTTCATTATATTTTACTGTTCTCCACTGTGCTAAGTATATTTAATGAGTACTTTATTTGTATATTGTATGCTAATGTTACATGCTAACTCAATGTTTATCATATATCTGAAGGTTAGTCTGTACTTCAATGATTAAAATGAACTGAGAACTAGAGGAACAACTACAGTATACTTTTTAAAAGGCTGAATGCACAATATCCTTATATCTCTTACTGTTTTTCCCTAATAGGGAGTGTAATGTTTAATTTGTTTTGGACATACGAAATTTCATTTCTTTTTAAAATCAGGTCACAGAAGAACACCAAAACAAGACAAAGCATTAAAACTCATTTAATGAAACTTTCAACAAATGAAACTGGTAGGACACAAAGCTCTATAACAGGATTTGTAGTTCAAACTGCTTATTAAGCTAATTTCCTAGAGCAGTTTACCTCTTATGTTGATTTGTATATCCTTTTGCTGTCTTGTTTTTATAAGGCAGTAGTAACATATTCTGTACTGTTTTGCAAAACAAGTAGCAAAAGAATAACCTATGCAGAATACAGAATACAAAAGAAGTTTTAAAAAATATTCAATGATAAAATAAGCATTAGCCATTTTTTATACATTTAAACAATGAAATACCAATCAGATACTTCTGAAACTTTATTAATTGACAAATTCCTACAGTCTTCTAGAAAGAGATAACAATTTATTCGAAAGGTACTAGCTGAAGTGACTGTTGTTAGGGCATGCAAATGAAAAGTATGATAAAAGGTAATCTCTGTGGATTTACTGGAAAAATATTGATATTTTACTGGCAACAGAGAAACCCATCAGTGTATAACCACAGTCTAATTTCACAGCAGACACCACAGGCACAGACAGATGTGATCATTTTTGCCCAATTTGGTGACAGAAAGCAGTCTATAGCTGTGACCAAACACAAGTGCATGGCTGCAGACTGCTTCAAAAATGGCTGACTGTGTGAAAATCTGAACCCTCATTGCATGAGGGGGTCAGGTGAAGAGGTTTTGAAACAGAGCCTCTTCTGTAACTTCTGTCTGGCCAGCCTGTTGCTGTTTTCAGAATGGAAGGGGGAAAGAGAGAACAGGGAGTTCAATCTGGGGTTTTTTCGGCCCCTGATGGAGGGTGGGACGGGTGTTTTTGAGCCCTGCCCCCTGATGAATTGGAGCCCCCCCATCCTCCAGCGCTGGCTGGGGAACCCCTAGAACAAGCTCCCTCTGCTCCCTTCCCATTCTGAAAACAGAGACAGGCTGGGAGAGAGGAGGGGGCCATTGCTAGGGGACAGCAGCTGCAGGCTCCCAGCCAGCAGCTAGACTCCCCTGCCCCCTGGAGCCAGCAGTGAACTTCTGTTTTTGGTCCAGGGGATCGTTGCAACTCAGAACGCTTTCTGAAAAACAGTCTCAGTTACAGCGGGGCGCTGCACCCCACATGGCTAAGGAACTTATCTAGCAAAGAATTTCTAAAGCCTTTTGGGTTATACTAGCAACACAGGACTCTAGATATGTGCCATACAGAAGTCTGACCCATATTAGAGTCATGTTGCTGTGGAGCTCTTCTCCCCTTGTAACTAATATATTTTACATTCTTCAGGACTTGCTATGTAGTTGAAGAGAAAAAGATATCCCCTGTATATGAGTCTGGCTCCCTATTTCTGTATCTGTTAAATGCTGAGAAGCCTAGCAAAATTCTTTCAACTCAGCTGCTACAGTGATGCATACAATCCTAGGAGCTACAGAGGGATAAGTCTGAATTGGCCATTTAAAAACAAACAAACTTGTCTTGCACATAAATGAAACTCTTATCCCTAAATTTAGACAGCAGGGGAAACAGCCAGGGAGAAATGGAGATATTTGTGACTTCACCATTTTTTGGGATGAAACACTGGGTTCTCTTGCTTCCTGCTTGTAGTTTAGGAGGAGCCACAAAGATGTCAGAGGAATATTTTTGGCTGAAGAAGACCACTTCCTCTCTTTTTCATAGCACAGGAATTAGCCAGAGTGCCCTTTGGGACATGTATCACTCTAAAATATTTCCTTATAAAAGTCACAGAAGAACCTAAGCCCCCTCCCACAGTATAGGACATTTATTCCTGAGGGTATAAACAGACATTGCCAATTAAATAGATTGGCTGTGCTGAGACATCCTGGCAAGTCTGATTTGCTTCTTGCTTGTTGTCCCACAAGGTTGGCCCCTGCCACTATCAGGAGTGGTTGGGGTCTGATTCTTCAGGACAGCACTCAGGGCATTCATCTCAAACTAGGAAACCTTGGGGTTTCCCCATTTGTAGAGAACACAAATCAGATTCCCTGGATGCCTTCCTCAGGAAATGGGAAGGGGAAATCCCATCTGTTTCCATTCTGGCAGTAATTTATACATAATGGTGGATGCTTGGTGTCCTACCTATGATTGACAGACTGCCCTACCAAAAAGAGGCATCTAACCTAGAAGCCTGTACCAAGCATTATGTCTGGAGGACATATGTATGGAGCTCTGAGAAAGACAAAGGGCTAAAACTTCTTTCCCTTTCTGTGCCTAAATTGTATGTATGTAGTAACATCACTTTTGGCACTTATGCCCAGGTTATGATTCAGCTCAGCATATGCAAGCCCATATTTGTCTTACTGAGGAAGCTGAGTAGAGTGTGCTCCAGCTGGGTAGCTGTTCAGCAAGGTAGGGTGGCTCAGGTAGGTATGTAAGACTATGTAAGTCTTGAAATTATAGTTACAGAAAGCCTGAAAGTAGGATGTGTTAGGGGAGGATATTTTAGCCCAATAGTGTAGTAGCTAGGGCACCTGCCAAGGAGAGGGATACTTAGTTTCTATGCCTTCCTCACCCAGATGGTGGTTTAAGTTTCTTCCTCTCCTCTCCCCTGGCTTTCACACAGGTATACATTTAGAGTGATTATTTCATCCCGTAGCAAAACCAAATCCAAAATTGTGCATAAGAGCCAAAAACTGTATTTACACATCCATGTATGTGCCATTTAAGCACAGAAAGCAAAATATGATTTAGCTTAAAGAGCACAGTAGAAGTGCTAGAGCATTTTGGTCTGTAAAAACAAGAAAAAGATGGGCAACCTTCAAACATCCAAAAGTAGGCTATCTAGAGTTCTCATAATTTAAAATCAGGGCTGTCCAATTGGTAGTTCATGACCTTCTTGTGGCCTACTAGAGATTAAGTTGCAGCCCCCAGGCTCCTACCCAGCTGCCACTTCCCCCATCACTGCAGCTGTAACGACAGCCGGAGACTCCAAACTCCCTCTCCCACCTCCAGTTGCTGCTTCCTACTCCTGCCCCTGACCCAGGGAGCACTGTGACAAAGCAAGGGGACTGAGAATGAGTCTGGGCTGTGTGTTGGGGGGCAGATGGGAGATTGTGCCTGCATGGGTTAACAGTAAAAATGGTGTCCAAGTGCAGTGGTGGGGAAGGGGTGTGCCTGAGGGTTTGGGCTGCAGTGGGAGGTAGTGAATTGCATCCATGCAATGTAGTGGTGGTGGTGGGCTGTATAGTGCAGCAGTTGGGGGGGGGGTGGTATATGGAACAGCTTGAGGGGTTGAGGAGAAGTGTCTGTGCAGCCCAGGGGCTTAGAAGTCAGACAGCCCTGATTTAAAATCTTGAAATCATAGTGCTGGAAATGGATCTAAAGAAATCATCTAGTACAATCCCCTGCATTGATGCAGAATCAAACAGACCTAACCTAGCCCTGACATTTGCCTTACCTGTTCTTAAAGACCTCCAGTAAAGGATATCTCATAACATGTTTATGCAGTCTGTTACATGACTTCATCAGCCTAACAATTAAATGTTTTTTTCTAATATCCAACCTAAATATTCTTTGTTGCAAATCAAACTGATTTCTTCTTGCTCTCCTTTCAGGGGCAATGGAGAAAAAAATGATCACTATCATCTATAAAACAACTGTTTACATATTTTCGGAATGGTATCCTCAGCCCTCTTTGCTAGACTAAACAAAACTTTTCTTTCAACCTTCCCCAATTGGTCCTGTTTTCTAAATCTCTTATCTTTATTGTTGCTCTCCTCTGGGGTGTCTCCAATATTTTTCTTGTGTGTGGTACCCAGCAGAGAACTCATTCTACTCTACTCCACGTGTACAACTACTTCCCATTGCTTATATATGACACTTCCGTTAATTGATCTTAGCCTTTTTTACAACAGTATACAGTTGTGATCCATTACAACCCCCAGATACTTTCCTGCCATACCACTGCCTAGCCACTTATCTGCCATTTTGTATTTGTGCATATGATTTCTATTTCCCTAGTATAGCACTTTGCACACATCTCCATTGAATTTTATCATTGATTTTAAACATCTTTCCCATATCAGTATCAATTTGAAATCTGATGCAGTCATCAAATTATTGCCCTTTGGCAACAATCCCTCTCAGCTTTATCACGTGAAAATTTTTCTAGGTGGACTTTCTGTTTTGTCTTTCAGGTTCTTAAGAAAAAGTGGATAGAACCAAGCTCAACACCCCCCTCCACCTGCAGGAACTCACTGGGAGTGACTTCTCATTTGACAGTGAACCATTGATAATTACTTGTTGAGAGCAATTTTTCAACCAGCTGTGCACACATCTCATCATGATAAGGTTCATGGTGATTATTTCTGGACTACATTTTCTTGCTTTTTTATGAATATTTCTCCTGAGACGGTGTCAAAAGTCTTACTAAGTTAAGACATGTGATATCTACTAATTCCCTTTTCACTAGCCCAGTTACCCTGTCAAAGAAGAAAATTAGATACATTTGTCAACAACAGATCATGTCAAAACCAGTGTTGTATGTTTTATTGTCTTACTGTCTCCTAGGTATTTTATAATTTGTGCACCCTTTAATATACTATAACTATTATATTATTTTAAATACTTTTGGATCTTCATCATAGTAAAAATTAATAAAATAAAATGGAGAAGCATATGAAATCTAATCACATTTTACAATGTCAGGTTACATTTGTATTTAAAACATTTATGATTTTAATTAATCCTATTATTAGTCTGATTCCAAGCTTTCTCAGGCTGTTTTTAAGACGCTGTGCTCATCATAGACTTCTAGGGAGTATCACCTTGTTTCCAGTGCTATTACAAGCAACAGAATAGACCAGGGGTGGGTAAAATGTGGCCCAGGGGCCAGATGTGGCCCGCCAGGCCATTCTATCCAGCCTGTGGGGCCCTAAAAATTTAGAAAATTAACATTTATCTGCCTTGTGCTCCTGTCATGCAGCACTCGATGGCTTGCCAAAACTCAGTAAGTGGCCCTCTGCCCAAAATAATCGCCCGCCCCTGGAATAGACCTGGGCGTGTACCCATGAGTGGAAATGTGCATTTCCCCAGGGACAGATAGCAGCGGCACATATTTGTGCTGCTGCTAGTTGTCCCCGGGCACACCCATACATTGGCATGTAATGTAGCAAATGTAGTACTGGCATGTAATGTACCCCCTGGGTGGGGTAGGGGAGGCTGGGGCCTGCACCTGGGCTGGCCTCAGCAGCCTTACCTGGGATCCTAGGGGCCTCCCAGAGCTGCAGAGACAGTGATCCAGCTGCCTGGAGCCTGGCTAGCAGCCAGAGCATGGCTCTGGCCAGCCAGGCTCTGGTTTCTGGCAGTGCCTGCTGCAGCCATGTGAGCCACCCCTGCTTTTTTTAGATACTAGGATTTCTGTATCAGATTAATGCGTACTATATGCATTTTGCAGAGCTTCAAAAGGCTTTGAGGTACCGCAAACCACATGTTTCCACTCGTGGGGACACAGCCACCATGTTTCTATAGAATACCTGTTCTCTGGGAAAGAGCTATTATACTATTATGATTTCCCATTTCTAAAATACATTTACACTACATTGCATCTGTAGAAAACTCTCTTTCAGAAAAAATATAAGAAATTAGAGAAAAATGTTTCAGGTAAAATTTACTTGCATATTCATATTGTAGAATAAATATAGAAGTAATTTAGCAACTCAGATACTTCCCAATCTATGTCTCTAATTAGCAGTATATGAGTAAAAAGCTAGTAAAATATAGTACAGGATATAAAAAGCATCTTAGAATAGCTTTCTAAATGTTTGGAAAGACAGGGAACAGGGTAAGATATTTTCAGGTAGGAGCAAGTTGTTAGTCTGACCTTCATTTTATTGGTAAAAATAGCTATTTTTCAGTTTAAGACTTATAAGTGAATTTAGTATTTTATATTCAGATGGTGCATTATTCTGCAAACCACTTAGTGCAGTAATGTATGTTGACATATGAATCATCTAGTATACTAAGCAAGTCTTTCTCTAGTATCTTTTGAAAAAGCTCAGTTAGTTAATGTAAGAGTATTGTTTATCCCTATGGACGTCAAGATGAAATACACTTTTTAATTAAAAGTAGTCAATGGCAACTAAATACGTTAAGAGCAAATCAAGGTAAAACCAAGCTAAACTTCAAACTAGTTCATAGTCATTCATTTCAGAGGGTATTGGATTAAATCCAGGCACACAGTTGAAGAAAAAGCTAGAGACGTAACAAGCAGTTTTGGTGGCCAGGGTGGTGGCAGCAGCTGGGCTGATGGTGGTAACTGCGGTAGCAGCTGCGCTGGGAGCAGTGGCTGCTGTAATTCTTGTGCCCCTTCAAAATCAGCACCTGAGGCTAGAGCCTTTGTCACCCACTGTTATGCTGCTGGAAAAAAAGCTATCAACAAAAAACCCTTTACAGATGCAGGGAAAACAAAGGACAGATGAATGTATGATGCTGTTACATACTCTGATGAGAAATGTAACTGAGAGCGACAGAGAAGAGTGAATAATATGTATATTCAAATTTGAACCTACTCTTGTAGGTAGAGGTTAGGTTAGATATCCAAGCCAGTTCTCCCTGAAAAAACTAAGCAAGAGACAGTGGTTCCTCCCTGGTCCTTTTAGTCAATTGTCCAGTTTTTGGGGCAGTCATCTGATTGCTGAAAGACCTGTTTCGCAAATCTCTTCTTTCCCTCATTTAGATCAGGGACTTGACTCCATATGTCCTTCATCCCACAAAATTGCCCTAACAAGGTAATCTTTTGCAGAAGCTTTTCCACAGCATATAATTACCAAATATCAGTGTGTGTATCTATCAGCTATAGAGACATATGCTTCTGTAACCCAGTGGTTAGAATACTTACCTAGGATTTGTCAGAGTTATATTCAAATCCCTGTTCTAGTTCATATTAAATTATTTCTACAAAGTAGAATAGTGAAATCAATGGGAGTTAAGTGCCTAAATACCTTTAAAGATATGGGCAAACTGCATAGTTACTGAACTTTTAATGTTTAAAAGACTTCGAAGTTATGTACAACTTTGTTTCAAATTGTAAGGCTACTTACACAATTTATGCATTTCTCTCCTACTTTTCAATCCATCAAGGTGAGGTATATACTGGCACCATTCTACCAAACCATTTTAGAACTCGCTTAACACATAACATGGGAGTAATCCTACTGACTTAAATTTGAGCATATAGGTAAAAGAGACAACAACTCTCCATCTGATTCCTCTAGGGCCCCTAGGAGTACCATAAGGATTACAACCATCATCATTCCTTTTAAAACCTGCAAAATTCTTTAATCCAGCTCAGAAACACAATATGCTTCTATGCTTCTAGTTAGAAGTAACTAGACTCAGTAGGGACATCTGCCTAATTAGCTCTGCAGTAAAGCGTCACTGTCTACACGTGTGGAGCTATTAGGCCAGAGTAAACTAAGTAACTGTGCTGTAGTTTAGTTCTCCCCGATATAAGTACTATCCTATGCTGGAATTATTTACTCTGCCACAACACACGTGTAGACAGTGACCGGGGCTGGCTGGGGCATGAGGGTGCTACAGTATCAGGGCTGCCTGAGCCTGGCTATGGCCAAGGAGCAAGCTGCCGGTGGGTCAAGTGGCCCCTGAGCTGTGGAGAGCCCTGGTCCTGCCCTCTGCAGTGGTGGCACCCCTTGTGGCTGCCTGGGCAGCCTGCTAGTAGGCTGGGTGCTGCCCCAGCTTGGAGGCAGCACCCGGCCCAATCCAACTCTTCACCGAATTCGAGCTAGGGCAGCACCCAGACTGCTAGCAGCCTGTCTGGATGGCCCTGGGGGGTGCTGCTACCATGGAAGGAAGGACTGGGGTCTCCCATAGCTCAGGGACCACTTGGCCCACTGGCAGCTTGCCCTCCGGCCACAGGAGAGGTGGGGAGGCTCCACTGAAGGAAAAAAAAAAAAAAAAAAAAATGGATCAGGCCCCTCTCTGCTTCTGCCTTCAGCAGGCTCCTACAGCTGACAGGACATCTGGGGCTGCCTGGGAACAGGCTGGCTTGCCCCTGGGGCAGTTTGGGAAGGAGGCAGGAGGGTAGCTGAGTTTGATGGTGGCTGGAGAAGGTGGTGGGGATAGTGCACAGGGTGTGGGGCTGCCCAGGCAGGCTAGTAGCTGGCTGGGTGCTGCTCTAGCTCAGAGGCATCCATTCCAATGCTTCCTCAAGCCCATCCAGGCTTCCAGGGCCTCATGCACCATCCCCATCACTTTCTTTGGCCAGTGTGACACCATTATGCCAAACAAAGTGGCGTTTTCATCATGTGTACATGGTGATAGCATCACGTGTACAAGAGCCCAGAGATTTCAAATAGGAATTTATAATTTTCAAAACATTCTGACCTGTTGTGATCTGTGTTCTTTGCAACAGAATTGCTCTATTATTTGTTTGCAGCCAAAAAGCAAGTGAAAATGAAAAGCTACTGTTTTCTGTGGGGTGCCTTGACAATAATAGTTAAATTAATAGGAATATATATGAAATAAAATTATTTTTAAAAGTACTGAAAACATAAAAAAATAATAGTAAAGTTAATAGGAATATATATGGGAATTCAGTGTTGTTCTATGTCTGCTGAGCTCTTTGAGAGTTTTAAGTGGATAGAAGCTGAGTAAGGAAATTTGGGTTTGGCCTCTTTGTAAAACATTTTAAAACATTTACGGAAAGATTAATTTGTCTGTGGGACCCTAACTTTTACCTCTCTTCCTTTTCTTCCATTTGGGCTTGGTTGGTACACTCTGTTTCTTCATATGTATTCAACCTAGGCAGTAACGATGTTTCAGTATCATTCTGTAATTTAACAATTTTACTTTGTAACCTTTCATTCTCACTTTCCAGCTGGTGAACAGAAGCTGTGTAATTCTCATTTTCTTTGTTAGGTAAATCTATATTCTGTGGAAGGAAATAAAAGTAATCATTGATTGGGTATTTTTTCATAGTAACAAAAATTAACTTTTTAATAAGCAAACACAAACAAATATTGTTTGCTAAATACATAGTTACTATCTGTAGTCATAAAGCACTTATAAAAAATGATACACCAACAGAATTTGCCTTTAGAAACAAAGTTCTATTTAAATAGGATAGAGGGAATAATAGTCTTTGTAACAATAAAAATCAAATACGAATTTCTCCACAAATCATATATCCAAGGCAGTAATGTTTTTTCAGTGTGTCTGAATTAGTAGCATTACAAAATTTATGACAAAAAGCAACTATTAGCTCCCAAAGCTGTAATTGATTTAGTTATATTTCTCCTTCAAGTAATGATTCTACTAAAGTATAATAAGAGAAAATGCACACACTCATTTTCACACTTCTTCTACACTATGTACAATAGCAATGTTGGTCTCAAGGGCAAAATATCTAAAATGTTGTCAAACTACTCATAAAAAAAGAATTTTTTGGATAATTTTTTAAAAGATATTGCTTATAAACAAACAGGTTTCCCTGGAATACAAAAAGATGCAGTGGGGAAAAATGGTAAGTGAATATAGGGAAGGACATGCAATTTTAACTCCACCCAAAGAAGTAACTTTGTAAAAGTGCTGTTACAAAATCTGTAAAATGACTTTACTGGCAGTGTTAGAGCTCATTTATTCCATCACCCAGAGGTATAACCATGGGGAACCCGCCCCAAAATCCTGTTAGATTCTTGGGATTAGAAGAGTTAAGATGGCTCAGGTCAAGGCCAAAATCTGCAGTGCTACATATTCCTGAACATAAACAATGGCATACCAAATCAGATCACAAGTCCATCTAGCCCAGTATCCAGTGGGTGTGTCTACACATGCCCCTGACTGTGCAGTTGTTACTGCGCAATTATTTAGTACTTACTAAATGCTAAAGCAAGTACTAAATGACTAAGCAGTAACAGCTGTTACTGCACAGTCCTGGCAGTGTATGGGTCATTTCCAATACTACTGCGCAGTAGCTCTTTGCTACTGCACAGTAGCATCAGCATCGCGGTTCATGCCTGCTGATGCTATGTTGTTGTAGTGTAGAAGGCCAGCTGATGCTATGTAGTGTAGAAGACCAGCTGACGACATAACATCTTGTGTAGACACACCCAGTATGTCACACTGGCACAGAGCAAATGCTTACTAGAAGAGTATTTGTGCATGGCCTATCCAGACTGATCTGTTCCACTTCCCTCTTTCATTACAGCTTTCAGCATCTTCGTTTTCCACCAACTCCATAGATGCTGAAGAAGCTCTGCACCAAAGAAGAGGTGCTCACGAGAAGAGGTGCTCAACCTGGGGCCGGCTAGTACCTGGATGGGAGACCACCTGGTAATCCCGGGTGCTGTAAAAACAATTTTTTTTTTCTATCCTGAGGAGGACTGAGGGGATAATCTGCCACCCCAACCTCTTAGCCCAGAAAGTCTGCTTCTTCCTGGGGGCCTGCATCCAGGACATTGCGGAGAGGATCCCTAAGCTCCTCCAGCCCACAGACCACTATCCCATGCTCCTTATTCATTTGGGCACCAATGACATGGCTCAAAGCGCTCCCAGCTGGGTCATGAGGCACTACAGGGATTTGGGAGTGGGGCTAAAGGGTCTGGGGGCACAGGTGGTGCTCTCGTTGATCCTCCCAGTCTCAGTGTATGGGCTGAGGAGGGAGAGGAGGATCCACGTAGTCAACCAAAGACTGTGGCGCTGGCGTCATCAGAAAGGCTTTGGCTTCCATGACCACAGCCCACTCTTTGGCGAGAGAGGCCACGAGCTGCTGGGAAGAGATCGCCTCCACCTCTCTCCCCTGGGGAGGAGGCTCTTCTCAGCCAGACTGGCTGACCTGCTCCACTGGGCTTTAAACTAAGCCCACTGGGGGGTGGGGGGACTACTGCCACTGCTGCCCCAGTGAGCAACCCTTGCAAAGCCAGCAGGCCAAGGCACTTAAGGGAGCCCACCCCTGCCCCAGCCCTGGTACAATCTGTGGGCAAGGCAAGAGCCCCCAAGGGGACACTTGCCTGCCTGTACACAAATGCCAGAAGCTTGGGGAATGCAAATGCAAATAATTATGATGTCATAGGGATAACAGAGACCTGGTGGGACTCCACCATGACTGGACCACAGGTATAGATGGCTATACCCTATACAGGAGGGATCATATAGATAAAAAGGGTGGGGGTGTAGCTCTCTATGTTAAGGAAAGCTATGCGTCCCTGCAAGCTGATATTGGTGACCAGGGTGGATGACTGGAGACCCTCTGGGTTAAAATC
>NW_017729032.1:20239145-20249640 GCF_001723915.1 Gavialis gangeticus | reverse complement strand
TTTTGGGCTCCACAATTCAAAAAGGATGTGGAGAAGCTTGAGAGAGTCCAGAGAAGAGCCACTCGCATGATCAGAGGTCAGGAAAACAGATCTTACAACAGGCTGAGAGCCATGGGGCTCTTTAGCCTGGAAAAGTGTAGGCTCAGGGGTGATCTGATGGCCACCTATAAGTTTACCATGGGTGACCACCAGTATCTGGGGGAACGTTTGTTCACCAGAGCGCCTCAAGGGATGACAAGGTTGAATGGTCATAAACTACTGCAAGACCGTTTCAGTCTGGACATAAGGAAGAATTTCTTTACTGTCCAAGCCCCCAAGGTCTGGAACAGCCTGCCATCGGAGGTGGTTCAAGCACCTACACTGAACACCTTCAAGAGTAAATTGGATGTTTATCTTGCTGGGATCCTATGACCCCAGCTGACTTCCTGCCCTTTGGGTGGGGGGCTGGACTCGATGATCTTCCGAGGTCCCTTCCAGCCCTAATGTCTATGAAATCTATGAAACACTTCAGATAATTGGTTTCTGTGTTAATGATCAGAGATCAAAATCCATGAACGAAACTTTTTTAAAAATTACAGATTCCTACATAGTTTGCTTCATAACTTTAGCTGCAAAAGCTGTTTGCCTTCCACTAATTAATATACCCACCTGCTGCTTAATAGGAACTGGGCTGTAATAAAATTAACTGATGCATGCATATAAAATATGCATGTATCTAAGAAAAAATACAGGCATCAACACACTTATTGTGATAATGGTCAGGAAGTTTTTTCATTTAGTTGAATTAGAGCAACTCAGAATGTTTCTGTATCTGCAAGGAAATCTTTGCACAATTTTTCAGATCACCTCAACATTTAGCCCATACTCTTTCTGAAGCCATTCTGAGACAAGGTTCTATCATGAGAGTTAAAGTATACGAACATCCAAGCAGGGCTGGATTAATGCACAGACAAACTAGGCACGTGCCTAAGGCTCTAAGTTAAGAAGGGGCCCAGTTGTGCTTATTTTACATATTACAATTATTGAGTGCAAAAAGTAATATAAATATATAGTATTAAGTAGGGGCCCACGAGTTTGTTTGCCTAGGGCCAACTAAAGGGTTGATCTGGCTCTGCTTCTAAGACATCAAAACTTAATTGGGACTATAACTGAAAACACATTTAAGCTTCACTCTTGCACAGACAAGCCTACAACATTTTAGATGTCAGTGAAGTGAAAGAGATGGGGGGGGGAGGCGTGAAAGAGAGAGAAAGGATGATGGATGCAACACTTTGGAGTGTTTTTGACAACTCTGTGGGCGCCTCCACACATACAGACACATGCTCTTCCATCAGCTCAAATAGAAGTGATGTAAATTTGAGCTGGGGCTTTTTGCCTCAGGGCATGTGCCCAGACATACACTTTAGTGTGGTGCAAATTGTACCACTAGAGGCAAAATAGCTCTGCCTGGCTCTATCTGGTTGTGCAGC
Organism: Gavialis gangeticus; assembly: GCF_001723915.1. Lineage (NCBI taxonomy): Eukaryota > Metazoa > Chordata > Crocodylia > Gavialidae > Gavialis > Gavialis gangeticus. The sequence continues at coordinate 20,248,171 of NW_017729032.1, read as the reverse complement.
CAGGGGGAGCTAGAGGCTGGTGCCAGCTGCTGGATTGGCCCCAGCAGTATAAAAAGCTGTCCTGGTGTAGAGGGATGGGGGGGGTGGTCAGTGTGTGGGGACTGTGGATATGGGGGGGCCCTGTGTGGCAGAGGTTGCTTAGAAGGGGTGGGTCCCCTGCCCCCCACAGGGAAGAGCCCCCACTCACAGCACATGGACTGCCCTCCCTGAAGGGTCCCAGCCCCCTCCAGGGGCTATAGCACTCCCCCTAGAGCCCCCCTGCTGCTCCCCCTGATTTCTAGCCCCCTGCTCATTCCAGAAGGCTGGAGATGAGCAGGAGGCTGAAGACAATAAGGAGAATGATTAGGGGGGTGGAGTGGAGCAGGGGAATGAGCAGGAGGCTGGAGATGAGCTGGAGAAGTTCCCCTACTCATCTCCAGCCTCCTACTCGTTCCCCTGCTCCTCTCCAGCTCCCTGCTCATTCCCCTGCTCTCTCCAGCCCCCTGCTTGATCTCTTGCTCATCTTCAGCCTCCCAAGGCTGGAGACAAGCAAGAAAATGAGCAGGGGAATGAGCACGAGGCTGTAGATGAGTAGAACATCTCCCACTCATCTCCAGGGGCTCATCTCCATCCCTCTCCTCTAGGGGCTTGTCTCAAGCCACTCCCCAGCCCACCATCACTGCCCTACTCAGCCCCAGCCTCCTAACACTCAAAAAAAAAAGAAGCCCCACACTCACAGGCTGTAGCAGTGGCCATTGGGGCCACCAAGGACACATGGCAAAGGCCCCCCACCTGGTGTGGTGCAGGGACTGGCCCCGGCTACCTGGCACCCACATTGCCGCTGCCCCATCCCATAGGTACAGTACAGTGCAGCTTGGCAGGGCACCGCATGCTGTCTGGGAGCTGGGGCAGCTCCAGCTGTCACCCGGAGCCTGGCATCACTCAGCCTGAGCGACCCCAGCTCCCAGACAGTGTGGGGAGCTGTGCTGCACCTGTGCCATGGGGAAGCAGCAGTATGGGTGCCAGGCAGCAAGGACCAGTCCCCACTGCCCCCCACTTCCCCGCGGGGGGGCTCTGCCATAAGTTTCCAGTGGCCCTGAGGGTGGCTGCAACAGTTGGTGAGTGCGGGGCTTATTTTTTTTTTTTCTGAGTGCTGGAAGGCTGGGGCTGGGCAGGGCAGCCAGTGGGGAGCTGAGAGCAGGTGGGGCAGCAATCAGGGTGCTGGGGGAGAGAGCATGGGGTCCCCTCCCTTCTTCAACCCCCTCTACCCCCTAACTTACCTGGCACAGAGCCCAGATCCCAGTCGCTGCAGCCTGCACCGCTGCTTGCCCTGCACAGGCAGGCAGCGTGCTTCAGCACTGGGCAAGGACCAGCCATAGAGACATGTCTTTGTGGAGGACTCAAGCCTCCAGTTGTCTCAGGGCATGGTCTGGAACCGTGCCTTGCTTTGCCTCACTGTTTTGCAGTGTGTTTTTTTTTTGACCCCTGGATATCCAGGGGTCTAATTTTGCCCAAACGGGCAAAGGGGCAAACCTCAAGGGGTTTGAGACTCTGCAAGAAGCACATGTGCACTCATCTGGACGTACCCTGTGAGGTCCTGGAAGATATATATTCTTAGTGGGTCTTGTGGAGCTTGTAGAGACTCCCCTGACAGAATTTGAAAGCTTGCTCTTGCTAAGCCCCACAAAAACTTAGGAACTCTACATAACTTCTCATGGAGCTCAATAAACAGCTATGGTCTAAATAACTTTGAAAGTTCATAGGTTTAATGGTTGAGACTTTAAAGCTTCATTACAACCTTTGGTATTTAAAAGCTCTGCAAATGAAGCTAGCTTCTAAATTCTGTAACTCAAAAAGCTTCTGTTCAAGGAATGTGCAACTCTTCTATGAAACTAATAAAGCTTTGCGGACTCTGTGAATAAAACAGCTGTCTTTCCATAATTGGTGCAGATTTTTTTTTTTTAATATAATACAGAAATTCTGCAGATGAGCAAGCACTAGATTGTATCAATGACTCTTTCCCCCCCTCCAACTTCAGGTCCTGCATTCATAATCAGCACGGAACAGAAGTGCATTTTTATTCACTGCTTGCCATCATACTTGACTTACAATTTCAAAAGAAAAAAAGTAAATGAGGGAAACAATCTTAATTTTGTGATCCTGTTTTCCTGACCACTCCACCTATATCCCTGAAGACACCCCTACATAGCATACCTTTTCTACATACCCTTAAAGCATCCGTACTCAAAATTGTAACAAGGCCACAGCTCTGCATGGAGAGTTTTGGCTGCTGTGCTGCCAGCAACAGTGACATGGTTAGCTGCAAACAGTAGCTATTCTGCCCCCCTGGCATCCTACCAAAGAAGATGGAATCTGGGACTGCTGCCCTGCTCATCCCCTCACTTAAGCTACTGTCCATACTCTTACATTTGAGCCATCTGCCTGACCAACCTGATTGCCTTCTATGATGAAATGACAGGCTCTGTGGATCTGGGGAGATCAGTGGATATGATATACCTGAATTTTAGCAAGAGTTTTGATATGGTCTCCCACAACACTCTTGCAGGCAAACTAAGGAAGTACAGGATGGATTAATGGACTGTAAGGTGGATAGAAAACTGGCTGAAGCATCAGGCTCAGAAGGTAATAATCAATGGCTAAATGTCTAGTTGGCAGCCAGTATCAAGTGGAATGCCCCATGGGTTGGTCCTGGGGCCAGTTTTGTTCCATGTCTTCATCATTGACCTGGAAGATGGCATAGACTGCACCCTCAGCAAGTCTGCAGATGACATCAAGCTCGGGGAGTAGTAGATATGGTGGAGGGTAGGGCTAGGATTCAGTATGACCTAGACAAATTGGAAGATTGGCTCAAAAGGAATCTCATGAGGTTCAACAAGGACAAGTGGAAAGTCCTGTTCTTAGGATAGAACAATCCCATGCACCAGTACAGGCTGGGGGCTGACTGGCTGGGCAGCAGCTCTGCAGAAAAGGACCCGGGGGTTACAGTGGACAATAAGCTGAATAAAAGCCAGCAGTGTGCCCTTGTTGTCAAGAAGGCTAATGGCATACTGAACTGCATTGGTACAAGTGTTGCCAGCAGGTCCAGGGAAGTGATTATTCCCCTCTATTCAGCACTTGTGAGGCCACATCTGGAGTACTGTGTTCAGTTTTAGGTCCCCCACTACAGAAAGGATGTGGACAAGTTGGACAGAATCCAGTGGAGGGCAACAAAAATGGTTCCTGAGCTGGAAGAAATAACTTCTGAGGAGAGGCTGAGGGAACTGGGCTTATTTAGTCTAGAGAAGAGAAGACTGAGAAGGGATTTAATAGCAGCCTTCAACTACCTGAAGGGAGGTTCAAAAAAGGATGGAGCTAGACGGTTTTCAGTTGTGGCAGATGACAGAAAAAGGAGCAACAATCTCAGGTTGCAGCAAGGGGAGTTTAGGTTAGATATTTTCTCACTAGGAGGGTAGTAAAACACTGGAACAGGTTACCCAGAGAGGTGGTGAAATACCTGTCCCAGGATGTTTTTAAGACGTGGCTAGATACTTTTTTGGCTGCTATGGTCTAGTTGGGGATGGTCCTGCTTTGAGCAAGAGGTTGGACTAGATGATCTCCTGAGGTCCTTTACACCTCTCATTTTCTGTGATTCTATGATCTGACCGGTGGTACCTCCCATTCAATCCTCCCATTATAATATAAATGTCAAACTAATTCAAAGTCTATTCACGATACAAACAGTGGTCTATTCCATCATCTGAAGGAGAGACTAACCACAATCCTGCATGATCTCTATTTTATCTTACTTTTTATCTCTTTAAAAAGAAACTATAATAGTTATTAGAGAGTTGTTTCATGAAGTTTGTATAGTGCAACATGGCATGGGAGCACAGTAGGTCTTTCTTTAATATAATCTAATATTTAATATAATAATATTTAATATAGCTCATTTTATGATTATTACATGTATAGATGATTTACATTTCGATATTCTAATGAAGCTCATTTTGTTTCCAACTTTCCTACTGTTTTTATTTGGGTCCTGAAAACTCACCTATGTTTTTGGGTATTTCTGTATCTTTGCCTAACTTTTTCTGTCTAACTGACACCTTATAAAGCAGGTGCCTGTGGAGAATTATAGGCACTCCCCATCCAGCCCACAGGGCAAAAAAGTTGAGCACCACTGGTCTAGTACAATGGTACTCAATCTTTCAGTCCTCTGGGGTGGATGAGTGGTGTTGGGCTGGTTAAAAGGCTGGATCCCATGTACAGCTGGTATGCAGGTGCAATCCTGTGTACCTGCCTGATTCTGCATGCCAGAGCCAGTGCTAGTTCAACCAGCCTGCCAGAGCCATGCCAGAGCCAGTGCTGATTCAACCTTGTGTGCTGGATCCACCCATGGAGCGACCCTGAGCATTGACTCAACTGTGGATCAGTGATCTAGTGTTCAGGGCTATATAATCCAGTGTGGGGTGCTCCCCACAGGTCTGAAAATTTGACAGTACTGCTGTCACCACTTCACCACCATCAAACTTCTAGACCCATGTGGAGCACTGTGGACCAGGTTATATGGCTCTGTGGGATGTATGTGGCCCACAGGCCAGAGGTTGAGTACTACAGCTTTAGTACAATTGTGTTTGCAGATCTGGTTGGAAGGGCATTACCAGATCTGAACCACCAACCCACAAAGATATGTATCAAACAATTTGTATGCTGTGGGCCTATGTTTATACATTCCTTTCCATAGATGGATCTAGGATTTTGTTCTCATGTCATTGCAGCAGCTGTGACTGATGTCACAGAGGTGGCTGTAAATGTATCAGCTTTCAGCACCGCCCTTCCTCCCCAACCTTGATCTGTGCCACAGCTGCCTCCAGATTGAGCTGCTCCACCGGGTGCTACATGATGCTCAGGCTGCAGTTGGAAAAAATGCTGGCAGCTCCATTTTCCTGCAGCCCCAGAAGCCTGCATCCCCTGTGGAATCCAGGGAGCAGAAACTGAGATCAGACCCTGGGAGAGATGGGGACTAGGCATGGCTGGAGCAGCTGGGCTGGCCAAGTATGGTAGAGGGGACTAGGCAGAGAACAGGTTCAGAGATAGAAGACCTATCCACCACCACTGCACCAGCTGACTTGGCAGTGAGGAAGTCCCTGGGCTAATCCTGCCTTGCTCCATCCAGGGGGTGTGTGGAGTGGCTGCAGTGGTTGGTTGAGGACAGTGGCAACAGCAAGCTTCACCTTCCTGCACCCATTCCTTGCATGCCCCCCTAGGTGTCTCCCACCAGCCAAGGAGCAGGCACAGAAAGGGAGAACCCACCCTCCACTGCTGTGCCTGGCCAGATGTTTCTCTTGTCTATCAGCTACTCCTAATAATGTCTGCTCTTTTCAGAAACCTGGTCTATTCTTTTAAGCTAACTGTTATCATTTACATATAGAGTTTTCTATTTCTATTGAATATTATCCAATTTATTACTTATCTCAAGCTATGTCTGCTTCTTTCTCAGACCTGACAAAGGGTCTCTATGTCCAAAAGCTTGTCTAAAATCTCTCCTAACGATAGCTGTTCCAAAAAATATGTAAGCGCCCCAAAATATCTTTGCCTCTTGCATAAACAGATCACCATCCCTAAAAGAAAGCATGACGATTAGGAGTGCACCAATAGAGATTTTGGGGGCCAATACCGATAGCTGATATTTAAGGAGGCATATTGGCCAATACTGATCTGATTGCTGATACATCTGCCTCCAGCTGGTAAGTCTGTTGTGGGGGCAGATCAACAACCCCTGCGGTGAAGGAGGGGACAGGCACTGCCCAGGCAGGGTGGGGGGGCCAGAGCCGCAGCTCGTGGGGGGCGGGGGAGAGGCAGCTCCCACTGCTGCTTGCACCCTGAGAGGGCATGGGGGAGGTGCATATGCCCCTAGATCTGCATGGGGTGGGGCGAGAACTGGGCTTGGAGTGGGTGCTGGGAGGATGCTGCATCCCAGCAGCACTGGGAATGGATACGGCAGCACTGGGAGTGGAGCAGGAAGAAATCAAAATAAAGATTTTTCTAGTGCATACAAATCATTAAAATGACCTCTGGCTCAGACCTTGGTAACTTCTCTTTTGACAAGATCCCAATCTATACTTATTACAATCATCAATAACTGTACATTGCACAGATAAAAAAAATTACCATGCGTCTTCCAGACTCCCAATTTTCCATAGTTTCTTTCAGATATGTGTTTTCAGGTTTGATAGTTTCGTAACTCAGTCCTAATAACTGGTGAAAGATTAAACACTAAGTTGAATGCAACAATTTCAATGACATAAATAGTGACTAGTTATGTAGAAGTTTGAATCTATAGTTTTATTTAAAGTATTCAAGAAAAATTATCAGTATATACTAATAATGAAAGCAATATTAAGACAGAAAAAGGTACTAGGTTCCGTATTAAAGATATATGTGCTAATTATTATTTTTTAAACCCATGTTAAAAAGAAGCACAACGTGGAGCAGGTACACAGCTGAGTTAATGGAGCATCAGTTGTGTGCACTACAACAGATCCTGCAGCCTGCTAAAATCGGGTTGAAGCCAGGGACCTGGCTCTTCTGTGTAATCCACTATGGTGGATGATATTGTAGGTAACATGGACCTTGTGAATAGTGGCATGTGGTAGTAGATGGTTTACACCACCTCTTAAGCACTTATTTACAATATTGAAGTGTTCTGTTAGATCACAGTGTTTCTACGTACAAGCAGATATGAGCGCTAAACCTCCAAATTTCAGGGGGGTTGCGCTTCTCACATATTTTCAACATACCAGTAATGGATAGGCCATATACATATTTTTAAACCTGAAGTTTGCAATGATTTACAACAGGACTTCAATTTCTGAGTAGTTAGGGGCCACAAGCCTCTTAGGCTAGGACAGAAGTTACAAAAACTGGTTTAAGTGATCAGAAACTGGTTTAAACCTGTAACAGAACAGAAGTTCAGTACACACAAACCAGTTTCAAAATGGCCAAAACCAGTTTGAGATAAACCTGATTGAATATAGTATCTGACTTAACTGATTGAGCTCGAACAGGTTTATGGAACTTGTATCCCAGAGCCCTTCCTCTGGTTTAAGTTAAACCAGAGTCCCCCAGCATCCTGACATGCTCTGCAGGCCTGGGCGGGGCTGTGCTTTCTGCTTCACTGGAGCAGGGCTGGCCCTGCCCCTCTGCTGTCTAGGGCAGGGGCAGCAGCATGGCCAGACACCACACCCCCTAAGGCAAAGGGGGCAGGGAAGAGGTTTATTCCTTCTTCCCTCCCTTCTCACCAGCATGGACCTGCCAGGCATTTCTCCACTGGCTACTCTAGCGGTGGGGGCATGGTCAGCCCTGGCAGTAGCCTCAAGTGAACTGGCCAGGGAGAGGGTTTAATTTCTACCTCCCTGTCCCACTGGCATGGACCAGAGCTGGGGTCCACCTGGCACTCCCCCCTAGCTGCTGCAGCGGTGGAGGCATGGCCAGAGGCTGGCTGGCATGGCTCCTGAGGCAGAGGGGACAGGGAGGGGATTTATTCCCCCCCATTCTGTCCCTACGGGATTGCAGCTGGGGATATGCCCATCCTGACCACCACTGTGACCAACTGCTTCTTGCACAGGGTGAGTGGCAGAATAAGCTCCATCTCTGCCCCCTCTGCCAGATGCTGGAGGGAGTGGGGAAATAACCCCTCTCCCTGCCCTCTCTCCTAAGAGGCCCATGCCAGCCAGCCTCTGGCCATGGTCCCACCCCTGATGCTGGAGTGGCAAGGAGGCAAGGATCCTGATGGGGGTGGCTGCCATTGTCATGGTTTCCTGGGGAGCGCAAGCCTCTTCTTGGTCGGGGGCTGTGTTGTGGATGGGAGCACAGCAGGGTGGAACAGGGCAGTCAGAGCTACTGCTAGCAGTGGCAGCACTAAGGAGGGCTTGGGGGGCTATGGCCACCCCTCCAAGCTCTGATGCTATTCCTCACTCTGTTCAGTCTGTGACAACTCTGACCGCCCCATCTTGCTCTGCTCCTGCCCACAGTGCAGCCCCCACAAAGAAGAGGCCTGTGCTCCCCAGGAAAGCATGACAGCAACTGCCACCCCCATCAAGCTCCCTGCCCCCTCACCACTCCAGCAGCAAGGGTGGGGGAGTGGCCAGAGGTCAGCCAGAATGGCCCCCTTAGGCAAGTGGGTAGAGAAGGGGGTAATTTCCTCCCTCCCTCTGGCATCTGGCAGAGGTAGCAGGAAAGAAGCTTATCCCACCACTTGTGCTGCACAGGCAGCGATTGGCAGCAGTGGTGGTTGGGGTGGACAGACCCCAGCTGGATTCTCATGGGGACAGAAGGGGTCGAGGGGGGAATAAATCCCCTCCCTACCCCTCTGCCTTAGTGGGCCATGCTGGGCAGCCTCTGGCCATGCCCCCACTCCTGCTGCTGCACCCTGACTGGGACCTTGGGGGTACCGATTAGACTCCTCATTTACAATACTGATAGGTTAAAAATCCAGCTTTAAAGCTGATAATTTAATTTCCAGTCTGAACATTTTTAAACAAAAACGTAAAGAACTGTGAAAAGTAAGCAAAGCTTGATAATGTAATAAAAAATGGAATGATACTAGGTACATCTACATGTGCAAATGCTACTGCATGGGTTTATTCTGCTGTAATTTACTGAGGAGTAAACCCACCCTGGAGAGGTGTCTACACATGCAGGCATTTGGGAGCAGATTTGCTCCCAATGGGAGAAGCCCAGAGAGGGGTGCTTCCACCTTGCTCTGTCCCCTGCAGCAGCCAGGGGGAGCCCCAGGCTCCCCCTTGGTACTACCCCAGGGGCTAGCAGGGAGCACAAGGCCAGGAGATAGCTGATTCTCAGCAGGGGCTGGGAGATTGCTCCCTGCCCCTGGGAGCTGCCTGCTGCCAGGGTGGGCTTTGATGGTGGAGCCCCTGCCGGGACAATGTCCACCTGCCCCAGCAGCAGGAAGCTCCCAGCCCCAGCTTCGCAGTTGGGGGTAGGGGGCTGGGAAAAAGCTGCAGGGGAGGGGCAGGGCCCAGCCC
>NW_017729032.1:20236370-20239061 GCF_001723915.1 Gavialis gangeticus | reverse complement strand
CCCAGCCCCCTGTCCTGTTCCACTAGTGGGGCAGCAAGCAGTGAGCCCCCAGCTTGGTAGGGATTCCCCACCCGGCTAGGGGCTCAATGCTAGCTGCCCTACCAGTGGATCAGGGCAGAGGGCTGGGACCTGTTCCTCCCCCACAGCTCTTTCCAAGCCTTGTGCCTTGATCACCCCATCAGGACATGGAGCTGGGAAAGAGCTGCTGGACTGGGACCTGCCCTAGACTGGGGCAGTTCCCAGGCTGTATATGCAGACTTTCCTGAGCAACCTAGGGCTGGCTGGGAACTGTCCCAGTCTGTATGTGCAGCCCAGAGCTGGCTGGGAACTGTCCTGTTTCACACAGTTCCCAGCCAGCTCCATGCTGTATGTGCAGACTTCCCTGCGCTGCCCAGGGCTGGCTGGCAATGTGCCCATCTGGGGCAGGTCACAGCCAGGTCCACACTGGGCAGGGAACTCTCATCCCCAGCTCTGTGAAACCTGTCCCAGAAGCAGGCAGCTCTCAGGGGCAGGGAGCAATTTCCCACCCCCTGCTGCCTGGCTAATTGGAGCAAATTTGCTGCCTGCCAGCCATCCACACATACCTTATTGCACAGTAACTACTTGGCAATTAATTTGGTACCCGCCAATGCAGGTAGCAAATTAACTATGGAGTAAAGCAAATTACTGTGCAGTATGGGTCTGCATGTGTAGGTGGTGATGCTTATTGTGCAGTAATTTGCTCTAGTGTGCAGTAAAGGGTCTCATGTAGATGCACCCAATATAGTTATAATTTTGTTGGGCCAGAATTTTTCAAAATCTTCCATGGGCTGGAATGTTAACTCCAGTAATAATTATCAAAATGGACTATATGTTAAGATTGCATGTTGTACAACTGACATTTACTGATCTTTTATTGTTCCAGTAGAATTTTGGCTATTTTTTGTTTTTTTTCCTCAGGGTTTAAATATAAAGTATAGCTGATGAAAACTAATGCACAAGATGTAGTACTGTTATTAGCAGATAATGTAAATCATCATCGATAATAAGCAGCAGAATGACCAGAGCTGTTTTTTTTTGCCTGTTTGCATACCTGTTGTGCTCTTAACAATTTTCTTTTTATCTCTAACTCCATTTTTAACTGTCTTTCCAGAAGAGTAGCTTTCTGTGAGATAGTTGCTATAGTGATCTCCTTCTGATGAAGCTTTTTTGTCAGGTCAGAGATTTCTGTCCTCATTCTTTTCTGCTCAGAGCTATGGGAATGGTCCTCAAGATAAAGATGGTCTCTTATCTGCAGTAAATATGTTCCAAAAAGCGAAAATATTTTGCAGTGTATAAGATTGTATCACTTATCACTTACTAGTGACTTTTTTGCTCCCTGGTTCCAATACACCAACTCCTCTAGCCATGTCAGTGATTTTAAGGATATTTTAAAATAAAATATCACTATAATTCAGTGCAACCAGCTTTGTTAAACAGATTCTGGGAAAAGAAATACTCTACAATTTATGGCTTCATCGATTCAGTGTCAAATGTGAACAAAGGATGTACCCTTTTAATTCACAATAAGAAAACTAACGATAGGGATAGTGTTTATAAACACTGATTTCAAGAATTAGAAACTCTTTAACAAGAAAAAAAACCAAAACTTTAGAAATAAAGAAATATAACATATATTGTATTATAAAACAGCCGTTAGCTATTAGGGAACAAAACAATTTCTCAAGCCACTTTATGACAACTACTACCGCTATTACATGAAATATTTAAGGTGAAGTTTTCTATACACTTTAATATCTCCAGAGAATCTATAAAGAGATTGTGGGTCTCATAATCTTTCTGCCAATAACAAATAATTCAATACCAGCAGATTCTCATATTACTTAAAAGAATATTACACTATTGGGTACTGCAACAACCAAAGTCAACATAACTGTAGTCAAGCTTGTATTAATTAATTTTCTCATAATACCATACACAATCAATAGTAGATGGTATTTTCATTTTATTTGATTTGCACAAAAATAAAAGATGTAAGCAATATATTTAGACATAAATATCTAAACTGCTGCATAATTTCTCCCATAATTTTTGCAGAAGTACTGCTTACAATATTGGTCAGCAGCATAAACCACACATGTGAGAAGAATTATGTTTAACTTCTCCACGCTGAAGGAAGTAACACAGCTATATTTGGTACTGGGAATTGCTAAATCATATTCCACCCCAAACTGCTGCCTGCTATTGATGCTACATAGAATTTAGGTGGCTACTGTATGAGTAGTGTGGTATGCAATTCAATGAATAGAGCACTGTGGGTGTGTCTACACATATGCTAAAATGTGCAGTAACCTATTTTACTGTGCATTAACGTGTCACATAAAAAACATGAAATTACACTAATGCATAGTAAAATAGGCTACTGAACATTAAGTGTCACTTAAAAAATGTGCGCTTTCAGTATTGTGGATTAGGGCAGACTAATTATTTAGTACTTTAGGGCATTTATACACATACCTTCTAGTTCTCAGATGCATTGGAGATCCGCTGCTTTCAGACAGAAGGGAAACTAACAGAAACTAACAGCAGACTGGATCAACTGAGTCTGCTCTGCATAGGAGCTGACATATATTGTGCCGCACTGCTTGCAGTTGTATAAGCAGCAAAACTTTAAACTAGGTTTGTCGGGGGAAGGGGAAGATGATGGAGGAC
>NW_017729032.1:20230871-20231370 GCF_001723915.1 Gavialis gangeticus | reverse complement strand
AGATGCTAAGGGCACTAGCACAAATGCCATTTTGTCACATGATCAGCCCCCTGAAAGTGCTCTACAGTCATGCCCTGAAGAATACAGCTGCAGAGGACTTTAAAAGTACCTGATTGAATGACAAATTAACCCTCATTACATAAGGGTTCCAATGAAGGCACTCCAAAGCAGAGAGCCTTCAGTAACTTCTGTCAGTCCCCGACAGGGAGGTGAGCTGGGCTGAAGCGACCATCCTGCTAGCTGACACTAACCTAGACATAGTGGGGCTCACTGAAATGTGGTGGGACCCAATGCATGACTGGCCAGTGAATATCAAGGGCAATAGGCTGTACAGGAGGGACAGGACAGGGAGGAAAGGCAGGGGTGTGGAACTCCACATTAAGGAGGAATACACATTCTCACCAGGTAGCACAGTCAGAGGAGGGGCACATGGAAGCGCTCTGGCTTGGAATACAAGGCAGTAGAGGGGAAAGAGACTTAATGGTGGGGGTCTACTACA
>NW_017729032.1:20226086-20228908 GCF_001723915.1 Gavialis gangeticus | reverse complement strand
TCCCTTCTGACCCTACTAACTATGAAACTATGAAACAGAGAAAATGGTGGCGGTGTACTTTTGAACTAAAGCACCTCTGAGATGTTTTAATTTACAAGTGCACCACCGCTATTTTCTTTGCATTGATGTGCATTTCCCCACTTATACAACTGTAAGCATTGCAGTGCTGGGCACTTTTCAAAGCACCCAGCACTTGCACAAGTAAAAACGCCCTCTCACTGGAGGTAGTAAATTTAATGCACATTAGGAAAAGCACATTAATACATGTGTAGAAGTACCCTGTGGTGAGCTGTGTTAGTAGCAAAGAGAAACTTGGGTGCCCCTGACCAATGTACCTCTCTGGGCATCTGGCCTGTTAACTTTATCTCGTTCACCCAGTGTACTTTATATCTGAGGTCACACGCTGCCTATTACCTGCTGTTATTATGCACTCCATGTAGGTATTAATTGTATGATGATACCCTTTTGGCATGGATAGCTGTCATTATTTATGCATGTTGTGCCCAACTCTGTTGATTTCTAAGTGCATCTGGGTGCTGGGTGCACAGCTGCTCAATTCCTTCTGGGAATACAACGTATGTGTTAGTTTCCCTTCTATCTGAAAGCATGCAATTTATTCTCCAACATACTGTAGCACACTCACATAAGCAAGGCCATGATTTTGTACTATATACTTAAAAAAAAAAATCTATATAACAAGTAACATTTCAAAATTTTTGCAAATACCTTATTTAGATCTTCTTGCTGACTCTTCTGATGATGTTGTAATGCCAATAGCTCAGTTTTTTTATTTTCCAGTTCTTCAACACGTTGTGCACAAGCTGATTGAAGACTTTACATAAAAAAACCCCACAAGTTACTGAGGATCAGATTGCTCCCAATATTAAAGAAAAACAACCCATTAGGTGTACAGAAAATACCATGAGCTTCATCTAAAAAAATTTATCTTCCTCATCAATCCAGCCGGGACTGAAAGTTTCCCTGCTTAAGCCCGGATGGATAGTGGTGGAATATGGAGATCCAGGTCCAATTGTATGCAGTAAGAATCCTGAATTAATTTGTTAACATATATGTTATGTTACTACATATGGGCAAGGCAAAACATTCGTTCTACTAAGACAGCCATAAACAGATACTCATTTTAATCAAAGAGGGTTAAGAAATCTTGTTTGTAATCATTTTATATATACAATATATAGAATGTTATATTAACAAGTACCTAGTAGAAAAGAAATGTGCTCTTTTTCATTAAATGAGTATATAAATCCAAGTAAATAAAATATAATAACGTGTAAAGAATTAAGCAATATCCAGGCCATCTAAAAGAGTGAATAGATATTGCTTATAATCTCATAATATAAAATTGCTGATTAACATGTTAATAAAAAATTATTTAGCATCTGACCTTCTAATCCAGAATATCATTTTAAAACTAAACTGAAATTAAAGAAAATATTTTAAATACATAAGTCTTTCACAATGCAAATGTGATTTTTAGAATACCTACTTTATTTGATTTTCCTGCACATTTTTATTCTCTCCGATTTTCAATAATTCTTTACGCAACTGTTGGCATTCCATTTTTACCGCCTTCCAGAGAGCATCACGTGTCTGCAGCTCATTTTTCATCTCCGAAAGTCCGGCTTCCATGTTCTATATAAATAAACAATCAAAATGACTCAGCAGTGGTTCTCAATTCCAATCCCTCATAGTATTAAAGACTGACATATAGTTTACTCTACATATTTACTATGAATTTAAGAGGCATTTTTTTTTTAACCTGGTATGTTACTTAATTTTATTCTGAGTACAGTTCCTGCTTTGGAGAAGGCATTGCTTTCCTAAGGTTTCCCAGTCAGTCCCTTTCTCTAGAAATGTCACTCAACAGTAAAGTACACAAGGTTCTTTGGGTCATGCAGCGTTATGATGCATTTGTCTGTGACATTATCATAAGAAACCTTCATCTATTGTATGTTTAATGTTATATCTGAGTCCTTCTTACTCTCTTGAATAAACTTCCACATTTATTAACTTCAATGTGTTCTGGACTACACCCCATGACAGCAGGATTCAATAGCATCATTAACTGGTATTTTGTCTTTTCATAATATTAGGGACACTTCAGCTTTTGCACTGCAGGAATTCTGAACAAGGTGTGGGCTAGGAAGGGCTGAATCAATCCGAGGCAGAAGATTTCATGAGCTTTATACAGTGTAGTGTTGGCGTATGCCTCAATCAACCTGTTTAGCTCAAATGTGAGATGAGTCTCTTCCAAAACTGGTTCAGCTGCCTAGAGATTATAATTTATTTAAAATGGGCACCTAGCTTTCAAGCTGTCACTCTCTGGATACGTCTACATGTGCTATTACTGCACATGAATCAACTGTGGATCTTATTGCTCTGGAGTTAATTGCTCCTGGGAGTGCTGTTTGAACTTGTGCCTGGGAGCAATTAACTCCAGAACAATAAGTTCTGCAGTTTATTCATGCATGGCATGACATGAATAAACCGGCAGGTAGCCCCTCCACTGAAGCACCCTCATGACCCAAGCCAGCCCCTCCAGTGCTTACACATGAGCTGCTGTGGAGCTTTTTTTTCACTCTGCAGCAGGTCAGTACTTATATTTACAGATACTATTCTGCTGCAAAGTAAATTAATTTACTCCATCTCAATAGGGGTGCATGTATAGGTGCTGAGATGTTTTCTGCACAGCTAATTAGTCAACTACGCAGCAAACATCTCAGGTAGACATGCCCTGGGGCTTTGTCTTAAGATTCCTTTAGTACAGTGGTTCTCAACCATTTTTGTACCAGGACCCATTT
>NW_017729032.1:20205853-20221086 GCF_001723915.1 Gavialis gangeticus | reverse complement strand
TAGACATGCCCTGGGGCTTTGTCTTAAGATTCCTTTAGTACAGTGGTTCTCAACCATTTTTGTACCAGGACCCATTTGTAAACACTGATGACCAGTCCCGACCCAGTGTCCCTTACTCCTGACCTGCTGCCCTCTGCTCCCAGTCCTCAGCCCTCTAGTGTGTGGGGCAGGGAGTGGGTGCATAAGGAAGTGAGGATGGGGAAGTGGGGAGCCCAAGCAGCGCCACCGTTTCCCATGTTTTTCTCCTTTAAAGGAGAATCCATTTAAAAGTTTGTTGATCCGTTTTTAAAGTTTATTTGCGACCTTTCATATATTCCTGTGACCCACTTTTGGGTTGCGACCCATGGGTTGAAAAACACTGCTTTAGTGCTGACCCTATTTTACTTTTCAGTTCTTTGCACTGAAAATGTGACAGTTTTCAGATGGATATACATTATACTTGAAATCAGAGTATCTGGGCACATCTACACAAGATGCTTAATGCGTAGTAGACTAATTCTAGTGCATATTAGCATGTCAGGGTAAAATCTGTGCTAATGTGCACTTGAATTAGTCTACTGTGCATTAAGCGTCATGAAAAGACCGTGTGCCATTATTACTGCACATTAGCACCAGCTACTATGCATTTATGCAGTACCTCATATTAGAGGTACTAAACTTAATGCACAGTAGCAATGGCACATTAATGCACGTTTAGACATGCCCTGTTTGTAAGTCCATGTGAAAATCAGCATAAATTATGCACCAATAACTTGAAAACACAATTCTAAAATGACATAATAGCAACCATCAGAGCCCTGCAGTAGTAAAGGCACATGGAACATGTCTTCTATTCATACAGCTGCCAAATATGAAGTTGTTGATAGAAGAAATGTTGGGGTGAACTTTACCTTTAAGATGTCACACTGTGGGAATGCTACTGCTTTTCATAGTTTTTCCATTTTATTTCAATATTTTCATATCTTTAAAAGCGGAAAGAACATTTTAAACTTTCCAAAGTGACTCTGGATATTCACAGCTCAAAAGACTGAATCCGGACAGACGTTGTGAGCAAGTCTTTTCTTTTTAGGGGTTTATTCTCCTCACAGAAGTGCTTAGGGCACTGCGATAGAATGACCTTCCTTCTAACCAATGTGGACTATATATAGTCTTTCTCTGGAAAAAAGGGCTACTGAAGAGTAAGACAAAGCACACTGTCTTTTCTTCAGGGGCTGGAGACAGTTCTTATAGCCTTGCTGACTTGAGGGTAGTGGATCAAGCTTGTATTGTGTCCAACATTTAAAAGCATTGTGGTACCACTCACCAATTGCACTAGCCATCTCACATACTATTCAAGGGTTAAAAACTTTGTTTAGAGGCTGAAAAGCATCTTTAAACATTTCCAAGTAAAAATGAACTTGTCCTAGGAACTGCAAGGGATTTACCATGGCTATCTTACAGTTTGTTCCTTTCAAGAATACCAATATATGATTTTAAATACAGGACTATATTTGCAAGCATTTACTCTAGCTTCAAAATGCTACAGAATGACTTAGTTTGTCTGCTGGATCCTGCATACTTTTCAGCTGAATTCATAATAAAACTGTTATTACTTCTAAACAAGCAGAATTATTTTGGGCTCTGGGATTCTGTTACTTATTTTGGGTGGACATTGGTGGATGGATAAAAACTCCGATTAATCGAATTCTCTTGTCACTGCCTTGAGTTACAATTGTAATAAATTGAAAAAGCAGCAGCACAGCTTTACAATTTGCAAAATGCAAAAAATAGCTAAGTCAGAAATTTAGCTAGCTAGTAATTTTTCTGGCATACACTGTTTTACCCTTTAAATATGGGTGAAACCCAGATTAGTCATATAAGCACCTAAATGGGATTTACCTCAAATTTAGCTCATTTTTTAAAATCCAGCAGCCACAACACCTTTTGGGCACCTAAATTCTTTAGACAATTTACATGTTGTGATGTGAAGATGCCTCTGTGTGTAAATTTAGGCTTCTTTATACAGTATAGTTAAAAGTTGTAAGACCCAGGAATGCTGATGGATCTTACAGTATTCCTGGATCTTACAGCTGCACCTCCAGATATGTAATATATCTCATTCAATGCACCAAATGCCCTGATGGAAAATATGTACGAGAGACCAAACAACAACTGTGCACCAGAATGAATGCATACTGGAAATCTATCAAAGACAAGAATACCCAATTACCTGTGGGGGCACATTTCTCACAAGAAAACCACTCTCTCTCCAATCTCTTAGTTCTAATCCTAAAAAGTAATTTACAAAATGCCTTTCACAGACAAGCCTACAAACTTCACTTCATCAACCTACTGGATACAAAAAATCATGCTCTTAATATAGACACTGGATTTATGATGCATTATAAACACCCGACTAACACCCGACTCCCCAGGTACCTCTCCAATATTTACCAGCTACATTCATTCCCCCCTCCACCTCCCCACAATCTGTCTCTCACCCACTGACTCCTCAATTTACCTCTTCACTGACTGCCTATCTTGCATGCATACCAGCCCAGCCTCTGGCTTCTTTACTATTTATTTCATACACGAAGAGCACAGACCAACTGCAGATGCTTCGTCAGCCCGATGAAGGGTATTTGTACCCAAAGGCTTGCAAAGAAAAATTTTTACAACTATTTGAATAGGTTAATAAAAGATACCACATTTACCTAAAGAACCTTGTCTGCCTTTCCTTTCTGTGAAACTTGTACAAACCTGTTTTTACTGACCTCCCACAACATTATCACAATCACCTCATTGTTTGCCCAAATTCAATTCCCAAGCTGACTTTCTTAAGCAATGGCCCTCTTTCATAGAACCACCTGGCAGGGGAAACACCATGTATCAGGACATGTGAAAGCAGTTTTCCTTGAGCATTCCTGGAGATAACTGTTCTTCTGGTGTGCTTTAGTACCCACTGAAAGGGGCAACGTGTAGGGGGTGCACAGGGGTGCACATGCACCCCCTGAGAATGCTGGTGTACCCCGTCAGGCTGTGCTTCCTGTTTAGCTGGCGTGCAGGAGTGCAGGTGGGAACACCAGTTCCCCCCCGTGAGTGCTGGTCGGGGAGTGGGGCCACCAGCAAATGTGACTGTGTGCTGCTTCCAGAAGTGGGACTTCTGGAAGCGGCATGGCCGCTTTTATGGTGAGTGAGCTCAGCCACGGGGAACACCCCTCCAGCCCCGCGTTGGCTAGTGGAATCAGCTGCTGGGGGACCGCCCCCCAGGTGCTGACTGGTGTTGGGGGGGGCACAAGAGGCACTAGACACCTATGCCCATTGAGGTCTTGGGGCTTAAAACCCATTTTATGGAAATGGGAGGTTCCTTCCTAGTTTGCTCCTGCAGTCATATGGCTGAGGGCAGGTGAAACTTGGGAGCATCTGAACCCTAAACCTCTGGGCTTGGGCCTGCATGTAGGATGTCTGCCAGTTGTCGGGCCACTTATGGTTCTGGACTGACTCTCGGATTTGGACTTGATTTGGCCGATTTGGCTTGGAACACAAAACATTTCTTCTAAAAACCCCCCCAAACCTTCATGTCACTGAGTCTTTTCAAGAGTCTTCAACAAACCCCAGACACTCTGATCTTCCACTCAGATACCTTCACGGGTTCTCCTGTATCAACTTATCCTTCTAAGATGGCTTTCGTACAGAATCCAACAACTTTTGAGGTAATTTTCAGCACCTACCCATCTGCCACAACTGCGAAGTTTCATGCTCGTCCCCATCCTAAGCACACCAATGCTTGGGGCAGCACATATAGACCTTAATTAGAGCATTATGATTGGTCAGACAATATCTGCTTATATGTAAAGTATTTAATGAGTCAATATAAAATAATTTGCATATACATAAAACACATGGTGTTGCAAAGACTTGGCTGCCATAACTACATCTTGAGGACGATCATTTACATACACCATATTGATGTTGATTTGTACATGGCTTGTTAGAACAGCTCAGATGTGATTGCAGAGAAGTAAAAGATTAATTGAAATAGATTCTCTCCCCACAGAAAGGGTTAAGAGTCTTTGCAGACTCCCCACTACAAAAATCTATGGATAAGTTTCTCAGTTCTGTTCCATCCCCTTTATGCTTGATAAGAGTCTGCATTGGCATGAAGGGATCTAACAGCCCTGAGTCTGGCCAGATACTACAGAGCAGGAATCAAGTAGGACACCCGAATGGCTGCCTTCTAAAGATCCCTCAGAAGTTCTAGTGTAGAAGGCAAGCTGGGACAGGCAGCCATAATTCTGACAGGCCTTAAAACCAGCATTAGTTACCAGCTCCAGCTATAATAACTATGTAATGTACCATTTATAATTCTGTCTGTATCTTGAGATACACTTGCATAACGTTTTGAACTTCTCTGGGTAAGCTAAAAAAACAGAATTAATAAAAGTAATTGATATACAAGTCGAATGAAGGTGGGTTCCTGTGGATATTCTGAGAGGTGTAAAAACCTAAATAAAGAGACAAAGCTAAAATGCATGACAACATATTATATTCAAAATATTTTTGGTTTTGCTTGTGTGTCATTCAAAAGCTGGTAGCTTATCGTAATTTTGTTAAGAATGTACTTTATTTAAAGATCATTCATGTAGGCACTCCTTAGCAAATTTTGACAATGTATTACTAAATAATTAATGCTATAGCAATAATTCCACTATAGTTCTAGAGAAGATGTATTACTACTAGTCATTACCTGGCACTGTTTTTGGTACATTTTTAGTTCCTGCTGGAGTTTCAGATTTTCCTCTTCTAGTTTATTTCTGTTTATGGCTATTTCATTCACAGTAAACTTTAATTTTTCAATAATGAACTCATCCTTCTCAGCTCTTGGCTGGCTGGAGGTAATTGTGTCATCCTTTTTGTGCTTCTTACTGCTGATTTGGAATTGATAATTCTGCGTCTGTTTCTACATAATAAAATCATTTCAGTGAAATTTCATAATTATTTTAATCCCTATTTTAATCTACTTCATTATTTACAATCAATAGGCATCTTTCCATTGACTTCAATGGGAATTGGATAAAGTGTCACAGAGACCCTGGCACACTTTTGACAATTTACTTGCTATTTTTTCAAAGGACAAGGATTGTGTCATTTTTGTCTTCTTTGTACTGCCTCAGGTACTTGGCCTTTAGTAGGAAAATGTAAAAGAGATTCTGAAAATTTAAGCATGAAGGGTTTCCTGAAGTATTTTCTCACAATGTAAATAAATACTAAGGTGATTATATCATCATAGGGTTGGAAAGTATCTCAGAGGTCACCTAGTTCAACCCTCTGTACAGATGCAGAACTTCCTCTTTTTAAACCATACTTTGATGTGCTGGCTACAGAAAAATAAACACTAAGTGGAAAATATTAGAAAAACAAGCATACTATAGCATCATAGAATCATAGAGAAGTAGGGCTGGAAGGGACCTTTAGAGGTGATCTAGTCCAACGTCCCCAACCTGAGGCAGGATCATCCCTATCCAAGCCATCCTATATGAATCCACTGTCTAACCTTTTAGGAAAATGACACAGTAAACCCTGACACAGCCACAAGATATAAACTCTAATCTGCCACCGGTAAAGCAGACAGACCATGGTGGCCAATTTCCTGCTGCTGCAAAGGTTGTTAAAATAGCAATTGCTTGAGAGATCCGAGGAAGAGAGCCATGGCCCCTGCTACAGGCAAAAGCAAAATCCTCCACAGTTCGCACTAACCTGACCATAGGGTAAAATTCTAAAGATGGCAATCAGTCTAACCCTGGATGGAGGGGCAAGAGCCTCTAGCTGTAGCCAGCAACCTTTGGGTTTAAGTCTCAACAGGAGCATAGGCACACTGTAGTCAAAATCACCAGCTTTGGCTGCAGCCAACACCCAGTGCTTCTGGGGAAGGCTTAAGAAAACCCCAAAACCCTTGGCATGTAGCAGCAGGAGGCATAGGTGCCAACTTTTATTTTTGCTGGGGAGGGCCTAAGATGACACACATGTGGAAAGTTTTACACACTTCAGATGACAGCCCTCTTCCCAAGGGGGACCAGGGCCCTCAGGTCCCCACGTACTTGGCACCTCTGGCAGGAGGGGAAAAAAATTCCCTCCTGGTCCCATGTGACAACCAGTAAAGCCCAGAAGCATGGGAAATACCCATAGTAGAACATAAGCATAGTTACTCCTACATCACCTCTGACCAATGCCTATCCAATCTCTTCTTGTGGAACCTCCATCGTTGGAGGTGTTCAAGTTCCCTGGGCAGCCCATTTCAGTCTCACTTATAACAGTGAAAAGGTTTTTCCTAATATCTAATCAAAACCTACTTTGCTGCAACTTCAAGCCATTGATCCACATGCTACTCTCTGCAGCAAGGGAGGAAAGGTGTTTTCCCTCTTTTTTATGCCAGCCTTTCAGATATTTGAAGACTGCTATCATGTCCCTTTATAAGCACCACAAGCTAAAAATGCCTATTTCCTTCAGTCTCTCTTCATATGACTTGTCTTTCAAGCCCTTTATTGTTTTTGTCACCTGCCTCTGGACCCTCTACAACTTCTCCACCATCCTTATTAAAATGCAGAGCTCAAAACTACACACAGGACACGTCTACATGTGAAATACATTTGACACAATACATTCTGGCGGCACAGTTCATGCCAGAGTTTATTGCTTCTGGGCACAGCGTTATGGAGTGGATGGCTGGGGCATGAGGGTGTTACATTGCGGGGCTAGCCAGCAGGCAGCCTTGCACTGTAGCACCTTAATGCCCCAGGCAGCCCTGGTCACTGTCTACACGTGTTGCAGCACAGTAAATAACTCCACTGTAGAACAGTACTTGTGTTGGATAATACTATCCTATGGCAGACTGAATTAGTTTATTCCAGCCTAACAGCACTGCTTGTGTAGACAGTGAGGCTTTGTTGAGGAACTAATTAGGCAACTCCACAGTAAGCATCTCATGTAGATGCACCCACAGTATTCAAGATCAGGCCTAACCAGTGCTGAGTAAAGGGGCACTATCACCTACCTTTCACCTAATGAATTATCCCAAAACCACATTTGTTTTTTGTATAGCTGTATCACATTACAGACTCACATTAAGCCTGTGATCTATCAAGACTCCCACATATTTCTCTGTAGTGTTGCCATCCAGTCAGATGTCACCCATTTTGTATTAGTGATTATTCTTCCCAAGGTGTAGCACCCTGCATTTGTCAGTACCAGACTTCATCCTCTTAGCTCCAGCCCAGCTTTCTAATCTGGCAAGATTCTTCTGAATTGTACTCCCATCCTCTACTGTGTTCACAACCCTTCTTAGCTTCATGTTTTCTGAAAACTTGCTCAAGAAGCTATCTATGTCAGCATCCACACAGATTCACAAGTTTAGGGCTGGAAGGGACCTAGTGAGATCATTGGGACCAGCCCCACCTGCTCTGGGCAGGAAAGACTGCTGGGGTCAAATAACCCCAATGAGGTGTCCATTCAGTCTCCTTTTGAACATCTCCAGGATAGGTGCCTGCATCACCCCCACTGGGAGTCTATTCCAGAGTCTGGTCGCAGGAACCGTGAAGAAGTTTTTTCTTATATTCAGTCTGAAACCTTCTAGGAGTTTATGACCATTGCTCTTGGTTTTCCCCTGAGGCACTTTGGTGAATAGTTATTTACTGTGCCCCTGATGCTCTTCCCTGACATATTTGTAAGCTGCCACCAAATCTCCCCAGTCTTCTCTTTTCTAGGCTGAAAAGTCCCATGTCTGCCAGCCTTTTTTCATACAGCTTGCTCTTCAGGCCTCTAATCATATGAGTGGCTCTTCGTTGGACTCTATCAAGCTTCTCCACATCCTTCTTGAAGTTTGGCACCCAGAACTGGACACAGTACTCCAGCTGAGGCCTCACCAGTGGTGAGCTGAGTGGGAGAATAACTTCCTTAGTATTGCTTGAGATGCACTGGTTGATGCATGCCAGTATATTGTTTGCTCTGCTAAATGTAGCATCACATTGGTGGCTCATATTCATTCTGTGGTCAATTACGACCCCTCAGGCCCTTTTTGGATGTGGTGCTAGCTAGTGTAGCATCACTGAGCCTGTAAGTTTGTTGCAGATTTTTCCTCCCCAGACAGAGCACTTTACACTTTTGTGTTGAACTGCATCTGGTTCTGATCCGCCCATCTAACTAATTTGTCTAGGTCTACCTGGATCATCAGCCTACCCTGAGGCATGGCTGCACTTCCCCACAGCCTAGTGCAGAGGTTCCCAGTCCCTGGGCTGCAGCCTGGTGCCAGGCAGCAAAGTGTTGGCTGCCAGTCTGCAGGAGGGCTGGTTGCTGGACCAGAAGAGACTGTGGACTGGCAAACCGCAGACTGGAAGTGACCAGCATAATGTGGACGATGAGCTTTAGTTAAAGCACCGCCACTGCCATTTTTCATTATGGGGATGCTGACGTGTGTGATGCTCTGGGCATAGGACCAGCAGGGCCTGGGCCCAAGAGCCTCTGGATACATAGGTTTTGCCCTGGATGTCTGGGAGCTTTTTTTTTTTTTTTTAATATATATATTTTTATTTTTAAGGAAAATTTTTCATGTTCCAAGCCAAATCAATTCCAAATCCATGAGTCATTCAAGAGCCATAAGTGGCCCTACTATCAGCAAACATCCTCCACCCCACTTGGGGCTTCAGTTGCTTCAAATAATTTGGTGGGCATCCTATGTGCAGGCCCAAGCCCAGAAGTTTGGGGTTCAGGTATCCCCAGGTTTTGCTTGTCCTCAGCCATATGGCTGCAGGAGTAATCTAGGGAAGAGTCTCCCAGTTCTATAAAGTAGGTGTAAAGCCAAGACCTTCCCAGTGGAAGATGAAAGCTGGAGAATAACTATATACTACCTCTGCCCAGGTACTAACCCATGCCAGAACAGTGGTCACTCCCTGCCAATAGAAAAACCACTGTGGTGATCATGGTTTTCCCCTGCCAGAGAGCCCCCCCAAATGTTTGGGTTCAGTGTTGTCAGGTATATGGTAGCTATTCTTCAATTTTGACCCAATTCTCATTCACTCACTGGCCAGTTAGGGTCAGCAATATTAAGAAAACAAGAGGGCTTATTTACATATTGTAAATATACAAATAAATATACAAATAAATACTGTTATTTACTTACATTGCTCACTATAACCCATCAGTCAGTGAGTGAGACCTGAGCCTCACACCTCCACAGCAGCATCACCAAGACGGAAAAAGGTCCTTTCCCCTGCTAGAGTCCTAAGCTCTGAAAAGTCTTGATCTAGGTCTGGTCACTTAAACTAGAACAATTATTGGAACTGTTTTAATTAAAGTGGTGTGCCCCCTCCCACTCCCAGAGCATGTCTACAGGCACTCTGGGAGACTGGCATGGGGAACTGAGTCACTATGTTGGGCTCCATGCACTAGCAGTTGTGTAATTGGGATCTGAGAAATTTTGTGCTGAATTCCTAAAAATTTCATGTCCTGACATGCATTTGGCATGGCAAACATGATTTTTGGGTTTGGGCATAAAATTTCTTAGGTTCCAGTTGTAACCTTATATTAACATCTGCCAAGAATCTAGATGACAGGAAAGGTCAGTATTTTAGATAGGTTCAAGTTAGTGATTTTTTGGGGGGTAATTTTGTAACATAACTGGATAATGAATTTAATGGCTTAGTCCACCAAGGCTGTCCACCTTTTAAGCAGCCAGGGGGCTGCCTGCCATGCAGGCTATGTGGACCTTCCCACCAGGGGTAGGGCAGGGACAGGGAGCAGAAGCTGGAGGAGGGAGAAGGTAGGTGAGAAAAGGGAGGAGGGCACTCAGAGACCCCAGCTGGAGCAGTAGCAGATGCATTGTAGGGAGCAGTGCACAACTGGTAATCCACTGACTATGAATTAACCATGGCCACCAGTCGCATGGCCCTGGTTTAGAGTACAGATAATACATAGCTGTGGTGTTATCCGTCAGGATGTGGACAGATTTGGAAATAAAAATAAATCGGTCTTGCAAGCCATTGCAGTAAACTAAGTGGAACTTCTTCTCTTGTAACATTCATCAAACTTGAACACTAGTGTTACCAGGCTGTCTTGCACAGAGACAACTGTAAATATTACTGAAGAACCTCAGGGGGGCAGAATATTCCCTTTGTCACAACTGCAAATAGTCTTGAATGTGCTGAGGCACTGTGGCAGATGTCTTGACTACCAAAATAGGAAGGTACATATTATGCAGCCAGTCCTGCAGAGACCTCCCACAGTCTAGCAAATGGAATTATTTGGTGCATTAAATTGTAAACCCCAGAGTGATGGGGAAAGGTGGGAGAACTTGAATGCTTAGCAATAAATAATTATATTAACATGATAGGTATCTCTGAAACATGATGGACTCTACATTAGCTGTTATCACACAGGTAAGTGATTTGGAAGTCAATGCAGACAGTTTGCTAAAAACATCAGTTCAGTGCTCAGCAGCCATAAAAAAAGCAAACAAAATGTTATGGATTATTAAGGGAACTGTAAACAAAAGTATTATCATCATGCTTCTTTATAAATCCATGGTATGTCCACACCTTGAATACTGAGCCCAGTTCTGGTCCCCACACATCAAAAATGATATACAAGAACTAGAGGATGTCCAGAGAAAGGCAACAAGGATGATTAGTGGCGTGAGGGGCTTTCATATGAGGAGAAACTAAAGAGGCTAGGCCTATTCAGTTTAGAAAAGAGATGCTCAGGGGGAGGGAGCAGGATAAGGGTTTAAAAAATACTAAATGGTGAAGAGATAGTAAATAACGATTTATTATTTACTCTCTCACAGTACTAGGTCTAGGGGTCACAAAATGAAATTAGTAGGTAGTATGTTTAAAACTAACAAATGGAAGTTATTTTTTCCACACAGCATGTAATTAAAGTGTGGAACTCATTGCTACCAGATGTTGTGGAAGCTGACAGTTTAGCCAGATTCAGAAAGGGACTGGACAAATTCTTGGAGGAATGGGACATCAGCAGCTTTTGAACATGGGAGTTATAGATACAGCCTCTGAATTTTAGTGTCCTAAATGCTAGAGGCTGCAAGGGAGAGAGGAACAGTGGAAAAAAAATCCTGGTTATCCCCAGTTCACTTTCCCATTCGACATCCATTCTTGGCCATTCTTATGTTCTTAACATCCATAAAAGGATTGCCAGACTGATATCTCATCCTATCAGTAATATTCTATCTGTTGTCTCCTGAATGGCATGGAACCCGTCTTCAGGCAAGAAAGGTTTCATCATTGGATAGTCTGACCCAGTGATTTTCAAACTGTGGTTCTGCAGTAAGTCATCAGGGGTTCTGCAAAGAGATTGAAGGTAATGATGGAGTAAGCCAAGAGGTGTGCACTGCCATTGTCAGGCCGGGTTGATTGGGGCCATGGAAAGGAGTAGGGGTTTCATGGCAGATGAAGTAATAGGGAAGGGTTCCATCGCTAGGAAGTTTGAAAACCACTGGTCAGTCAGGACTCCAAGGAAACTATCATAGGAACATTGGAAATTAGTGCTTGAAGGGACCTCATAAGGTCATTAAGTTCAGCCCCCAGCTCAAGGCAGCATCACTCACACAGGCGACTGATAGGGGGGGCACGTGCCATGCTGAGATTGGCTCCCAACTTGGCACCGCTCAGGACAGGGCAGTTTTTTTGCTGCGTGGGCCGCTGCTGTGTGGGGTGGAGGGGGAGGGCACTAAGCTGCAGCATAGGAGTGGATAAGGGGCTTTTTGCCTGCCCCCAGGTCTGGCCACAAATTGTGCGGCCCCCAGACTCAGGAGGCAACAGTCACCCCGATCATTCTTCACTAACCCATCTCAGCCGAGTGTCTGTCTAACCTGCTCTTGAAAGTTTCCAAGGAAGGAGATTTTACTTCTCAGTAGCCTGTTCCAATGCCTGACCACTTTCATAGTCAGAAAGCTCCTCCTAATCTCCTGCCTAAATTGCCCCTACTGCAGCTTAAGGCCATTGCTCCTAGTCCTGTCTGCTACAGCCACAAAGAAAAGCCTGTGTCCATCCTCTTTATAATCACCCTTCAGTTATTTGAAGACTGTTATCAAATCCCCTCAGTCTTCTCTTCTCTAAGCTAAATAACCCTAGTTCTTTCAGCCTTTCTTCATAGATCTCATCTTCCAGGCCCCTCATAAATTTTTGTTGCCCTGTGCTGGACTCTTTCCAAACTGTCCACATCCTTCCTGAATTAGGGGGCCCAAAACTGCACACACTACTCCAGGTGAGGCCTCATCAGTGCTGAATAAAGCAAAAGAATCATTTCACGGGGCAGGGAGGGGGGCTCTGTGCAGTGATCCCCAGCCCAGCTCGGCTCAACTGGGGTGCAAGGAGCAGCGGTAATGCAGCTGCAGCTGCTGGGGGTGGCCTGGCCCCAACTTGCAGCTGCCAAGCCCAGGGCTAAGTGAGGCCAGTTCAGGCTGGGGAGTGCTGCACAGAGCCCGATACCCCCCAGCACTGAACAGAGCCCCCTAGTCAGAGGGGACCAGCAGGTACTGGGGAAGTCCCTGTTCCCATGAGCACTACCAGGAGTGACCAGGAATAACGGTCACAAGCTGGCAGAAGGTAGATTCAGGCGAGATATCAGGAGGCGCTACTTCACGGTCAGGGCGGCTAGGGTCTGGAACCAACTTCCAAGCGAAGTGGTGCTGGCTTCTACCCTGGGGGTCTTTAAGAGGAGGCTAGATGTACACCTTGCTGGGGTCATTTGACCCCAGTACTCTTTGCTGCCATGGCAGGGAGTCGGACTCAATGATCTGCTCAGGTCCCTTCTGACCCTAGAAACTATGAAACCCACCCTGCGGTGGTGGAGGACAGGGGAGGAGGGGGATGAGCCCCGTCCCCAGGACTTTGGGCGGGGGGGAGGAGCAGGGGGAAGACTTCCCCTCTGGGGACCAGGCACAGCAACCTTGGCACAGCAGCAGACAGTGAGGGGAGGAGGAGCAGGAGTCCCCCTCTAGCACTGAACAGAGTCCACCCCCCCACCCTGGGGGGGAAGGAGGGGAAAGAATCCCCTTCAGCACAGAACAGAGTCCCAGCATGGCCCTGTTAAGGTGACGGTGGCAGGGAGAAGGGCTAATTACTCCCTCTGTTCCTTCTGCCCTGCAGCCAGGGTCTGCCAGACCCAGGGGCCACCGCTGCAGCCCTTTCACCTCTTATCCCTGGCAAACAGGCAGGCCCTGGTTGCAGTGGGGAAGGAGGAAAGAATTAAGCCCATCCCTACCCACTTTGCCTTAATGGGGCCATGCTGGCTGTGCTGTTTTTGCTAGTGCCAGTCCCTGCTCAGGCTAGAAAGCAGAGGGGTGGGGTCAGCCCTGCTGGGCTGGAGCAGAGTTAAGCCCAGAGAGCATGTTGGGATGTTGGACAACTTTGGTTTAAGTTAACCAGGAAGAAGTCTGGGACAGACATTGCATAAACCAGTTTGAGTCAGATCAGTTAAGTCTGATACTACATTCAACCAGGTTTATCTCAAACCGGTTTCGGCCATTTTGAAACTGGTTTACGTGCACCAAATGTCTGTTCTGTTACAGGGTTAAAGCAGTATCTAATCACTTAGACTGGTTTATGTGTAATGTCTGTCTCTAGCCCATTAGGCAAGCACAGATGATGATGGTGGTGTTTAGAAGGACCTGGAAGGTGGTTTGGGCCACTTCCACTTTTATAACCCCAGGAGAAAGAATGAGTAGACCTGATCAGCATTGCTTTCTAAAAGATTCGGAACTTGCCTTGTAGGAAAGCTTTTATCCAAGAATGGAGATCACTATGGGTAATTACTGAATGGAAATATTATTCTGTTGGCACGTCTACATGTGCATTAATGTGCCATAATTATGCCACATTAAGTTTTGTACCTGTAGTAATAGGTATTAACTTGATGCACTGTAATCTATGCTACTGCACAGTAGCACCAATGCATGTCTTTTGTGTAAAGCTAATGCACAGTAGACTAGTTCTACTGTGCATTAGTGCATTAGCATGGCTCTTGCTGTAACACGCTAATGTGCAGTAAATTAGTGTACTGTGCTTTTAGAGTCTTGTTTAGACATACTCTATGCTACTTTATAGATTTTCTTGCAGGAAGATATCATCTTAATGAATTGGATATTAATAAATAGTACATAAGAAAATGCAGCCTAGACAAGACCTGAAAAAGATCATTTATAAAATATTCTAATATAATAAGAGCCTTAGCACTTCCGTCTGTCTGTCCATAACACTCTGGGCCAACTGCGCATGTGTGGCCCGGACCCTTAGGACAGACAACAGACAGACAGACAGACAGGCGGATGTGGAGGTAGGCACCGAGGGGGGCAGGGCCGGGCTGTGCTCCCTGCTGCAGGGACTGGCCATGCAGGGGTGTGGCTTGCAGAGGGCGTGGCTTGATGCTGTAGGGGAGTGCGCTGCCATGGGGTGCCATGAGGGGTGGGGAGGGGGGTGCATGCAGTGCCCACTGAATGCACCACATGGTCGCAGGGCGGGGCATCGCCCCCTGGTTCACTCCCTGTGCAGCACCCTGTGGCCATGCCCCCCCCGCACTGGGAGCTCCAAAACACGGCAGAGGCATGGTGCATGGCAATAGGGTGCTGTGTGGGGAATGGGTGTCAGGGTGCGCCCTGCCCTGAGCCACGTGCTGCAGCTGGTGGGTGCTGTCTGCTTCCCTCAGGGCTGCCTACGGCTGCACACCCACCCCCTGCACCATGCCCCCTTCATGGCCTGCAGCTGGCAGGTGCACCCTGCACGGGGGGGCATGGCGTGCAGCCGCAGTGTGCTATGCAGGGAGTGGGTGGGGGCACACCCTGCCTCACATGCTACAGGCAGTGGGCACTGCCTGTGCCTCACATGTCCCTTTCCCATGTGCCCTGCAGCCGGCAGGTGCTCCCAGTGTGTGCATGGGGGGGAAACGTGGTGCGTGGCTGCAGGGTGCCATGAGGGGAGTGGGCAGGGGGGTGCAGGAAGGGGGGCACAGGCAGCACCCGCTGAATGCAGCACATTGCCATGGGATAGGGCATGTCCCCCATGCATGCGCCACACCCCTCCGTGCACTGGGAGCACCATCTGGCTCCAGCCAGATGCAGTGTGTGTGTGTGGGTGTGTGTGTGTGTATGTGTGTCTGTGTGTGGCGTGTGGCTGGGTGGTTGCATGTGGTATGTGGCTGGGTTGGTGGGTGGTGTGGCGGGGGCATGTGGCTGGGTGGGTCGATGGATATGT
>NW_017729032.1:20185728-20205360 GCF_001723915.1 Gavialis gangeticus | reverse complement strand
CCAATTAGCAATGCGTCTTGGGGGGTGGGGGGGGTAGGGGCTGTGTGCGGCCAGATGCAGCATGATGGCAGTGAGAGGTGGTAGCGCTCTGTCCCCACTGCCTGCCCATCATTCTTGACAGGCACTTTGCTAGTGTTAATATAAAAGAGTATATGTTATTTTGATATGTTATACTATAATTTCTCAACTATAACACATCCTTGATTATAAGATGATACTCTTATAGTTAGATTAAATATATGGAAAATTTATAAATTTGATATAATTTTCTAGGTATAGAATCTAATTATTGGAGGTTTGCCTTGAATTTGTCCCTCTCTCACCACTACAGCAGGGAAAACAAATCTGGGGGATCAGGTAACCTCTTTGACCCCCCATAACTTCTTTCCCCTACAGCCTTTTCCCCTTCTTTTTTACTGTCAGACATTGCTCTTCCTGAGTACATGGAAGTGAGAAGCAAATCTGAAAAAACTGACCCTGAAACAAACACAATAGCAATTTATATACAATACCCA
Source organism: Gavialis gangeticus (assembly GCF_001723915.1). Taxonomy (NCBI): domain Eukaryota; kingdom Metazoa; phylum Chordata; order Crocodylia; family Gavialidae; genus Gavialis; species Gavialis gangeticus. The sequence continues at coordinate 20,204,845 of NW_017729032.1, read as the reverse complement.
CAGACTTAACTTATCTATAATTCATAAATTTTACATTTTTTGAAACTGCTGAAAGATTTAGCACAGGTATTTCATAAACATAATTTTAAACAACACTTTAGCATCTATTTATTCATAGAGCACAAACCATACATAGTATTAGTCTAAATCCAAAAGGCTCATGATTTATCACTGGGCTGAGCCCCACCAGAGTCAATGATGACCCCATAGCTCAGAACTGCTCAGTATGTGTGTGTACTCAAGATACCCCCACTCATTTATTAATTAGTGTTCCTTTGCTAATTAGCTCCCATTCATGATTTGAACTGGGTGTTCTTGTCATGAGTCTTGGGACCCTCCAAAATATATACACGAGATGCATGGTTGCCTGGTCCAGTATGGAGGGTGGGGCCACACTAATGATATGCGGCAGGCTGAGAAGGGGCAACGGTGAGATTCTGGGCCTGATGACACCCAAAGAACTGTTAGGGGCCTGTTCATTGATATTTGCCAGATATTTAAGGCTGGTGAGGAACAGGAATCATTTGAAATGGGAAAGAAAGGTGCAGTTCAGCTGCAGGAGTGAAGAGGAAGTTGGAATGTCTTCAATGTAGTGTCTTAGAGAAGTAGGGTTGGAATTAATCTCCAGAGGTCATCTAGTCCAACCCTCTGCCTGAGGCAGAATTACCCCCATCTAAATCATCCCGTACAACTGTAATCTAAACTCTACATTCTCAGCCCTGACTCAACACAGACCTAACACCCTAACTTGCCACAGGTCAAGCAAGGAAACCACGGCAGCCAATGTCTTGCTTCTATAAAATGTTGTCAATATATACTCAAGAGGTCCCGGGTAGAGGGCCATGCCCCTCCGCTACAGAGGAAGGCAAACCCCCCCACAGTCCATGCTAATCTAGCCATGGGGTAAAATTCTTTCCTGATCCCAAATACGGCAATTGGTCTGACTCTTGGTGGAGGGGCAAGACCCTCTAGCCAGGAACCTCTGGCTTTGCTCTTAGCAGAACAGGCACACCTCAGTTGAAATCCCCAGCCTTGACTGTAGTCAACACCCAATGTCTTTGGAGAGGCTTAAAAACACTATGACACCTATAGCAAAAAAAAACGGATGGGGGTGGTATGTTCGGGAGCACCTAGCAAAGCTCAGAAGCATGGGAAACACCCATAGTAGAAAACAGGCATAGCTATACCTAGATCATCCCCAAACAGTGGCTGTCCAACCTCTTCATGAACACTTCTGGTGATGGAGAATCCACAACTTCCCTAGGCAATCCGTTCCACTGTCTCACTATTCTCACCATGAAGTCTTATTTCTGGATATTCCACCTAAATTTAATTTGCTGAAACTTCAAACCATTAGTCCATGTCCTCCTCTCCTCTCTGCTCCACCTCCCCAGTAGACTTCAGCCTGGCACTTTTGACCAATCTATCAGGACCAGGCTACAAAATTCTGGAATGTTCTGGCCAAACTGGGACCTATGGCTACTCTACCTATAATAAATCCCCACCATTACAGCAGTGCCACATCTTTCATCTTCACCCAAATTCTGCTTTGCTGTATTCTTCTGCCTGACCCAAGAAACTAGTGTATGTGTTTTTGACATACAAGGCAACACCATCACCTTTTCTCCCAACCCTGTCCTTCTGAAGCAGAGTGTAATCCTTAAGGTTCCCATTCCAGTCATAAGAGTTGCTCCACCAGGTCTTAGTGATGCCAGTCAGATTTTGGTTCTTTTCACAGACTGTAGCTTCCAACTCATCTTGTTTATTCCCCATACTTCTCACATATGTATACATGCATTGGATGTATTTTGCATTTTGACTGCCTTGCTTCCTTTTTGTGCTACCTGTTGCAGTCCTGTAGCTCTCTGGCCCTTTCCCAGAGCTGAGTTGCTTCTCTGAGCCCTTCTCCCTCTGGACTGCATGCTTTGTTGCTGAAGGGTTTTGATCACCATCCCCCATGAAACTTAGTTTAAAGTCCTTCTGACTAGGTTGGCCAGATGACCACCAAAGATGCTCTTCCCTGTTCTCATCAGATGGATCCCATCTCTTGATAGTATCCCTCTTCCCAAGCACATCTCCCTGTGGTCAAAGAAGCTGAAGCCTTCACATCGGCACCATAGTCTCAGCCATGCATTCACTTCCAGGATATGGGGATCTCTGCCTGGACCCCTACCATGGGAAGGATCAATGAGAACACCACTTGTACTCCATGCTCCTTAATTCTTTTACCAAGAACCTCATAGCTCAAGAGCTCACCATGACTTGAAAAAGTGTTTCCACTGAGGGGGGCTGAGCTCAATTAGTACTTCAGTATATTTTAGATGGGTTGTACTAATCCATCCTGACACAAGGTTCTCATGAGCATATTTGTCCAATATAGCTCACATATTTTATAGTGTTGGCTATGTCTAGTCAACTTTGTAGCTGGTTTCCATTACGAAGCACATGTGGCTTTTAACAGTAGTTTAATTGGGGAGGGAAACCTTGTCTTGTGTGTGACTAAATACATTGTTTTCCAATTTTTTAAATTTATTCATATTACAATAGAAAAATGTGAAAAAGTCTATGCCAAATAATATGTAGTAGATAGTTCAGGGTGTATTCACTTGAATTTACAGCAACTTGTATACATTTATATTCACTGTAAACTTAGCAGGGCTTTAGCTAAAGATATTTTCTTTCTAAAACATCTCTTCAGCTGAGCATTTAGGTTCATTTAATTCTAGTTTTCTCTCTAAAGCAGGAAGATAGGAACTGTACCTGAAATAAATTACATTTCTCAGACAGTAATTTTTGTTGAGCATCTAAAGAAACTAGATGGTTTTGATATAATGTCTCCTTCTTATCCCATTCTCTTGATTTTGCTTTAAACTCCTGAGAAAAAGGAACACAAGATTATTACGTTTTGAAATCATAATCTCTCTCTAAGTTGTAGCAATGAATTCTTAAAAGTAATGCTGAGCTTTTATATCTCTAAAAATAAAGTCTTTTGTTATCAATACATATGCAGGGACAATTTTATCCAAAAAAAATTAAATCAAATGGAAAAAAGTATTTTCTCCTTTTGCAGCAAAAAAGTTGCTGTATGTGAAAAAAGGCATTAATATGACCAATTTGGCTAACATGCACAATAACTGAAGTCAAATGTTAGAAACGTATTAAACTTTTATATTATTTCAGGATCTTAGGAGCCTGATTCACCATTATGTTCCTTCAGTTTTATGAGAGTAAGTTCCTTGATTTCAGTGAGTTTACATCACTGGAAACTGAATTAATGCATCAGTAAATAAAGGTTTATAGTTTTCTGTCTGCAGAATATGGGGTGGCCAATGGAGGGAATACATTTTCCTACTTGCCCTCTTTTCTGCTATTGATTCTCCCTGGGTGCATCTACACATTTATTAATAATGCACAATGGTTACAGCACATTTAATTTAGTACTTGTATAATCAAGTACTAAATAAATGCACAGTAATCAGAGTTCTTGCACAATAGCACTGGTGAACACCTTTATAGTGATGATACTGTGCAGTAGCCTAATAATACTGCGCAGTATCATATTAATACTGTCCATGCTGTGACACACTACTGCACAGTGTTATTAGGCTACTGTGCAGTTACCGTCTCATGGAGGCACGCCCACTGTGGGATTTTTAAAGGGTAGGAAGAAGTTTTTAAACCAAAACCTGATTTGTAATTTTTAATGTAATCAAACTTCTGTGATGGAGGTTAATGCTTGTTAATTGCTTAATAACGTTAGAATTTAAATAGTCACAACTAAGCTTTGAAGATAATATCTAAAAAAAATAAGTAAATAGAGCTCCATAGCTATTGGAGATTACCTCTCTTTCAGGGAAAGATGAAAAATCAGCCAAGTTACATGGTCCAAGTTATAATAACTTTACCAGCTAGACTAAGAATATAATGGAAAGCTAGTTTCCATGATCTAGATTAACTTGCATAGTTAACTTAGACCAGTGTGAACTGTGAATTTTCAACAATCAGGTTTTGTTTGCTGCTGATAGTGGGCATATCTACACGAGAGGTTTACTGTGTAGTAGACTAATTAGCTGTACAGTAAACATCTCAGCATCTACATGCATGCCCCTATTAGGCTGAAGTAAACTAACACACGCCACAGCCGGACAGTACTTGTAAATACTATATACTATAGTATATAGTAAAAAACTCCACAGCAGTGCATATGTAGAAGCTGCCCTGGCTGACTTGGACACAAAGGTGCTTCAGTGAAGGGGCTGCCTGCCAGCTAGCCCTGCACTGAAACACCCTTGTGCCCCAGCCAGCCCCTCTGCAGCATACTGAGGTTGAGGAAGCAGCCCCAAGCTGGCAGGTTAACCCCCCGCCGCTCTCCCATGGACCTCCTGCCAGCTGATACTGCTCCAACCTGGCTCAACGTGCTGTGTTCTTGGGCACATGTTCAAACAGCAATAAACTCCAGAGTTTATTGCTCCCAGGTGCACCATTTGAACGTGTGCAAGAATCTCTGGAGTTTATTGCTCCCGGGCACACTGTTTGACATGTGTCTGGAATCAATAAACTCTGGAATTTATTGCTTTGCATTAATTGCACATATAGACATGCCCCGTGAATAGCAACAACCATGCCTTTTAACATTAAATGATCCACAGCCTTTCTATATTCTATTCTTACTCTCTGTTTCTGCATTCCAGTAAATTCAAAGAACCTTTCTTTTAGCTTTACAAAGTCATTTACAATGGATATTCGGACTACAAACCGAGGGCTATAGGTTCAAGGTTCTATTAAAGTATTTCTGATCTTAATAGATTGTCACTACAGTAATTATTTTCTTAAGAGTAGAATCTGCTGAACATATTCCAAGCATTCATTTTTCCTACTACATAATTTACCAAATGGTAGAATTGTGTTCCATTGTATTCATATTCTAACATTGGATAAGGTCACTCTTAGATTAGCAGGGTCTACAGATGTCATGGCTGTCATGTATTTAGCTCTGAGTAACAGTTCTTATGGTAGTAGTAATAACTGTTAGTATCTCTGGTGAATTCCAAATCCTGACAGATTTTATAATAGTACACCAGCCACATTAATTTGAGAAGGCTGATAATGTGGCTTATCAAGCAGAAACTATCATATGAAGGAGGAAGGTTGATGCTCCTATATCAGTAGTTCTTAACCTTGATAGAGCCAAGAAAACCCTCAGAAAATACCAGCTATTAGCTTTTGTTTTTTGACTACAGAAAAATAATAGAGCAAAGAACTCAGAAAAATAACAACAGATTGGAATGTTTTTTGACACTGGGCGCATCTACACTTGCAATTAATGCAAATGAATAAACTCTGGTTTATTCGAGTCAAAGTAAACTACTCCCAACATCACCATCTACATGTGCGTTTAAGCACAGTAATTTACTCTGCTGTCAGATAGTACCTGTGTCTGATGGGACTATCTGATGGTGCTGTAAATTAGTCTACACTTGTCTGATTCCCATGCATATGTAGATGGCGATACTTTACTGCAAAGTAAATTAGTCTACTGTGCAGTAAAGCACACATGTAAAAATGCCCACTAACTATTTGAAGTCTCTTAGCTCATCTTGTGAATCATGTGCTGCTGTTTGAGGAGACACCCTGCCTTATATTACTTATGATGTCAGACTACACCCATAAAAAGTTTTAGGCATTTAAGGCCAGCCTAACTGCTAGCTTAGATGCCTAAGTCCAAAATGTAGATTCCTAAAACTGTTGATGCTTAAAGCTAGAGTCATTCCAAGTCCTAATGTGCCTAAATTAAACTCTTAACAGTGCTGAATGTATTGGAAGCTCATGTCTAAGATCCACTGAAATCCCCAAATCAGGCATGCCTTTACCTACTACATTGGTTCGTACAACTAAGATAGGCATTCTCAGAGCAAATTAGGTACTTTCAAAACTGAGCTGAAGGAAGAGAAAGTAATGGATACCAGGCACATCTGCAGGAAACGTTCACTGTGCAGTTGACTAATTAGCTGTGCAGTTAATGTTTCAGTGTCTATATATGTGCTCCTATTAGGCTGGAATAAACTAAACTAATTTACTCTGCAGCAAGAAAGTACTTGTAGCAGGATAGTAAATACAAGTACTATCCTGTTGTGGAGTAAAAAATGTTGCAGCCCTGCACGTGTAGATGCTGCTCGGCTGGCTGAGGCACAGGGGTGTTTCAGTGCACAGAAGCACTGTTGTGTTCCAGCCAGCCCCTCCACAGCACATCGAGCTGTGGTGAGCAGCCCGGGCTGGCAGGCTGACCCCTGGAATCCCCTGCCAGCTGGGAATGCTCTGCTCCATCTCAACGTGCTGCACGTGAATAAAGTACAAAGCTTATTGCTCTGCAGTTTATTGCTCTGAGGCATACATTCAAATGGCATACCCAGGAGCAATAAACTCCAGAGCGACAAGCTCTGCAGTTTATTCATGCACCATAATTGCACATGTAGATAACCCCACCTAACTTTACTCCATATCTCAGTGGCTGGGACATGCAGGAGAGACCTGAAGTCTATTTCTTTCTCTGCCTGAGTATTTGAAGCTAAGTGAATGCTCTAATCATCAACTAACCGAATATCTGTAGGTTTCTTTCTGTTTTTCCTGTTGAAGCTGTGCCATGGGACCTGGGAGCTGAGCAGTGCCAGAAATGGGGAGCATTTTGCTTCCCTGCTCAGTTGGGGGCTGACTAGGAGCTGTCCTGTCAGTGGGGCAGCTGAACAGCTTTGGGCTGGGTGGAGAGTCTCTGCTAAGCTAGGGGCTCGCTTGCAGCTACCCCACCAGCAGGACAACTCCATGCCAGCCAGGAGATTTCTGGCAGCTGCCCCACTGGTGGGACAGCTCCCAGCCCACCCCCAGCTGGGCATGGATTCTCCTTCTGAAGCTGAGCCACTAACGTCAACATTGGCTTACTCCCTTCCTCATGGCCCCACATCTCCCACAGACCTACCTCTTGTGGCTGCCCAGAGTGTCGGCTTCAAAACAATGACAGTACAAGTAGGAAACCACCTGCCTCACTAGGACCAAGGGCCCAAACTGGGTCTCCTCAGTTCCAAGCCAGCAGCTACCTCACTTGGGCCAGACATGCTCTGGCTTCCACTCTTCTTCCAGGTCTCACATGTGCCCTTCTTGTGGCTGCCCAGAGGACTTCAAAATCCAGGCTGGATAGTGACTGACCTGTGGTGTGGTGATTAGAATGCTGTGCTGGGCAGAGAGACTTGGGATCAAACTCCTGTTGGGTGAGAGGAGACTAGGACCCAGGACTTTCAGATTCCCAGTTGGGTACATAATGATGTCAGCTATTTAGGAATGGATTCAAGTCAGTCTGTAGGTGACTATTAGGCCTGTGCAAAGCAGCAAATATTCAATTCAGATTCAGCTAATTCAGAGGGACAGTGATTTGATTCGGTAATTAGAATCACTGTCCTGATTTGATTTGGATTTGGAGATTCGGCCATAGACTATTATTGTCCCAGGGGGCAGCCCATCCCTGGGGGAAAAGCTCTGACGCCAGGGCAAACGTACTCATTCCAGGCTGGGAAGAGGTGAACAAGCTGCGCCGGCACAAAGCGCCCGTGCAGTTTGTGAGCTGCGTCCATTTCTAGCTGATGCCAGCACGGGTGGGTGACGTCATCCCTGGATGCCGCTGGGCCAGAATAAAAACTGGCACCGGGGAGACTATGGGAGAAGCACCATGGGGAGTGGACGGTGAGGGTGCTTCCCATGCCAGGCACGAGTGACGCTGGTGGATGCCGAGCAACTCAGAACTGGACCCACTGGAGGGGTCCACAACAGAGGACAGGAGCCAGGACGATGCCAGAGGACTTGTCCTGGATAGAATAAATATAGTAAAGAAGCCAGAGGCTGGTATTTGCCTGCCTAGAATGGGGGGGCCGGACCCGATGACTTGCAAGGTCCCTTCCAGCCCCTAACAATCTATGAATCTATGCATGCAAGAAAGCCAGTCAGTGAAAATCTAAATTTAGGTGTCAGGGGGTAAGAGACAGGCTGGAAGACGGGGTTGGGGGGAGAATAGGGATGTAGCAGGTAAAAGTGGAGAGGTACCTGGGGAGTCAGATGTCAGGCAGGTTATAATGTGTCATAAATCCAATGTCTATATTGAGTCCATGAGTTTTCGTATCTAGGAGGCTGATGCAGTGAAGTTCATAGGCTCGTCTCACCCCTGACACCTCAATTTACAGTTTCACTGACTGGCTTTCTTGCATGCATAGATTCATAGATTGTTAGGGGCTAGAAGGGACCTTGCAGATCATCGGGTCCAGCCCCTTCATTCTAGGCAGGAAAATACCAGCCTCTGGCTTCTTTACTATTCAATCCATCCAGGAAGAACGCGCACCAACTGCAGATGCTTCTTCAACCCGACAAAGGGTTTTTAAACCTGAAAGCTTGCCAAGATACATTTCTCCAACTATTTAGTTGGTTTAATAACCCAAAGAACCTTCCAGAATACTTCCAAATACTGAAAGAATACTTCCAGAGTTACTGCTTGTTGGTTGACAGTATCCAACATGCACATTAGCAATCAAGGATAGTGAGCTGTATAAGCTAAAAGCTTAAAGACAGGAATTATGTGCAATTTTAAACTACATTTAATCCTAAAGATATATTAATGTGTTATAATAAAAATAGGCTTACCTCCAATTTCTTGTTTAAATTACTGAATTCAAATGGAGCTTCTTGATTTTCTTGACCTCTTTCTTTATCTTGAACCCTGTCTTGTTTTAGTTGGTGTAACTGTAACTTTTCATAACTCTGTGTCAGTTTAGAAAACTGAAAACAAAAGGAGATATAAATACGATAATGTGCATAGCTTTTCCATCCTATCCAACCTACTAGCCTTTTACCTAAATTATATTGGCAAAGGAAACTTAAACATTCTCATTATTCAGACTGTGCAAAAAAGTACCACTTACTAGTTGTTAAGGTCACCAAGACCAAGTTTTCAGCCAGCCACAAATGTTTAGAAACTGCCCAGATAAACACAGACAGACTTGATAGCTGTTTATGTTACTGAAATTTTGTACAATACTTGTTTTTAACCATATAAGTTGCTTCCTGTATTATGTTTATATGAATTGTTTTACATTTGTTTAGTGCCATCTTGTGTTGACAATTTTAAAGGTACTTCAGTATGTAGAATGAAGGATTTACTGGTTTCTGTGTATTCATGAAAATCTTAAGGTGTTTAAGATGCTTAAAAGCTTAATTTTAACATGAAACCTGTTGAACTATCAGGCATGTGAGGACTCCATTAATTCAGGATCATCAAGTGTCAAAAATGCCTATTATTCTTTGGATACTAAATATTACTTTGCACAGTATCACCTACAATGAAAGGATGGTTCTTGAGCCACAGATGGCAAGTGGAAGATGCCAAGGGGAGTGACAACAAGTGATGGGTACCACATGGAAATAGGCAAACTAAGAAGCAAAAGGCATATGCCATAGGATAGAAGGAGAACAGCAGCCAGTAGGAGTTGGATTCTCAGAGGAACTAAGGTGGAAGGAACTGGGCCATTATTGAAATGGCCATTGTCATCACAATTGTAAACATTTTATATATTTTAATAACGAAACTTTTTCAAATAATCTAGGGCAGGTATTGGCAACATTTGTCACCATAAGGTACTGCTTGCAATCCAGTCCCAGCTACAAGCTGCACCCCTATACTTCTTCAGTGATCAACAGATCACTGTGAAGGGAACAGATAAAAAAAAAAAAAGATAGGTGCTAGGACCCCAGGGATGCCTCCTCTGTTTCAACAGAGAGACTAAACTGAAAACAGCAGGCAATAGGACCCTGGAGATGCCTTTTTTAGTGCTGTAGCTGAAGCATGCTGCTGATTCTCTGAGCAACCACAGGCCAAATCCAGTCTTTTCATTATGGGCTGGATCTAGTCTGTGGGGCATAGTTTGCCAACCCGTGATTTAGGGGACTAAAAGCTATGAGTTCTTCAGCCACAATGTTTTGTGCATACATGCTGGTAAATTTTAGTTAGGTAGAAGTGTTGCTGTGGCTGTAATAATCTAAAGAATATCTGAGAGGAGAGGCTTTTTTTTTTTTTTTTTTTGGGAGTTGATGCTGGGGGTGTAATACCTTTGGCTGGACCAACTGCATAGTAAGTTTTTGGGTACATAGTGCCCTTCCTCAGGTCTAGGCCAAACCTCAGAAAGGGCACCATGCACCTACAAGGTTGTCTAACATCCCTCTCAACTATGCAGGTGGTCCAACCAAAGATATTACCCCCAAAACTTTGCTTCTCAGTAAATTTTAGGTCATTTTTAATATTCATTTTAATCACCCAAAACTCATGTCCTACTACAAATGGATGTTACCAAACTCCACCTAAACTGAAAGTTCAGGCTGAATGACTGACGTTTAGCAATAAGCTATAAGAGGCCATTGGGAAAAAAAAGAAATCTGAACAAAGGCAATGTTATACCGACTGAGAGGTTTCTCAAGGACTGACATAGTAAACAAAAGGCATATCTACATAAGACGTTTTCTGCACAATTGCTTAACGAGCTGTGCAGTAAACATCTCAGCTTCTACATGTGTGCCCCTATTAGGCTGGAGTAAACTAATTTACTCTGCAGCAGGATAGTACTTATAAATACAAGTGCTGTCTTGCTGCAGAGTAAAAAACCTCCACAGCAGCACATGTGTAGACACTGCCCTGGCTGGCTGGGGCATGAAAGTGCTTAACTGTGGGGGCTGCCTGCCTGCACTGAAGCACCCTCATGCCCCAGCCAGCCCCTTCACAGCATGTTGAATGAGATCAGAGCAGCCCTGGGTTGGCTGGCTGACTCTTCTGGGCCCTCTGCCAGCTGGGGCTGCTGCGACCTGGCTCAACATGCTGCGGTTCTGGACACATGTTCAAACATGGCGCTTGGGAGCAATAAACTCTGGCATAATGTGTACCAGAGTTTATTGTGGCTCTTTAATTGCACATGTAGATGCACCCATAGAGGTTAAGGCATGGATTGGTAGAGTTCTTTTTGTTTGCATTTGAAAGAAGCAGAGATGAAAAGACCAAAACAAGAACTGGGAGTATGGCCCTGGAAAAAACCTGAGTGCGCCTCTATACTAGGGGCTGATGGAAAAGGAGAGAACTGTGCACATAGTCTTTTGTTTGGTTCCTGTTGTGTTTGGGGCAAGAAGATTTTGTAGATTCTTTGTAAATAAACATAAATGAGTCAAATAAAGACCCAATTGTATAAAGACCTAGTTCCTCCCAACTGGAACTATCTGCAAGATCCTAAAGTTTTAGGTACTTAGATCAAAAGGAGGTCTATATTATAGTGTATTGTTTTTCAGCACTGAATCACAGTGCTAAACACTATACAAAGAAATACAACATAGGGTGTTCCATGCTGAAAGACAGCATGAAGGGAGGCAATGCTGCCTTCAGCATGGAAGAAGGCAGGGAGGTAGGAATGCAAAAATTAAATGAAGAGGACAAACCAGGCGTCTCTAGCAGAACACAGGATATGGGAGAAAGGAAAAGTAAGATTGTTGGAGATGCAATCTACAAGAAAGTAAGGTGTGGTATGAAAAGCCAGAACAAGAAGTCTGGACTTTACATACATAGAACAAAGGGGAACCAGTGAAGGGGTTAAAAGAGCTGAGTCAAAGAGAATTTTCATGTGGTGCTTTTTGTAAGGACAAGACAGAAAGAAGTGACATTAATAGAGATGAGACATATTCAGAGTATAGAGAAATTATTTAGTTGTTTGGATGGCTAGGCAGAGTCAAAATGATTTTTAAATATTATGAAGCCATAAAAAGAAAGAATTTTATCATAGCCTGATGTGTATTGGGAAGAAATACCCTGAATGGTAAAAGTGTCATAAAAGATGACCCCATGCTGTAAGTCTCCCTAACAAGGAGCAGCAACAGAAAGTTGTGATATAGTGAAAAAGATATAGAGAAAAAATCTGGAGCTCAGTTGTACCAGTTTTTGAGATGACGGTAAATTATTCATGATGTCAGAGGATAAGAGGAAATCTGAGACTGGAAGATAAGAAACACATCTGTTATAGCTGAAGGATGTGTTTGCTATTCTAAAACAAACCCAACAACTAGAGCTAAGATTTAGTGGGCACATCTCCATGAGATGTTTACTGCAGAGCTGCCTAATTATCTCCCCAGGAAAGTCTCAACAACTACATATGCAGCCCTGTTAGGCCTCAGGAAACTAATTAACTCCGTCACAGGTTAGCATTTGTATTTAAAGCGTTATCTTATGGCAGAGTTCTTTAGTGTGCAGCAACACGTGTGTAGATGCTGACTGGGATGGCTGGGGCACGAGGGTACAGTGCAGGGGCTCCCTGCTGGCTAGCTCTACACTGGAGTACCCTCATGCCTCAGCCAGCTCCTCTGGAGCACATTGAGCTCAGTCAGAGCAATCCCAGGCTGGCAGGCTGACCCCCTCAGGCTCTCTGCCAGTTGGGGCTGCTCTGACCTGGCTCAACATGCTTTGGCCCTGGGCATATATTCAAATGTGTTACCTGGGAGCAATAAACTCCAACGCAATATGCAACAAAGTTTATTGCTACATGCTAATAGTACTGAATGTAGATGCACTCGGTGTTCTTTTTTCACTCCATTATGCACAACATATCATGCCAAGATGTAAATCTTCTTACTAACACAGGGAACCACTTCAGGTTACAAAACAGCTTTTGTTCCATAGCCACTTTCTTACATGGTTGAAAATATTAGTTGGGTAATAAGCAAAACATTCCAGCTTGCTTATAAATCTGTTTATCAAGTCAATTTTCCCACCTTACAAAGAGAAACAAATTAAAAGAGATGACAGAAGAGATAACAGAACTGTAAAAAGAATAGGTGATCCACTTGAAGGCTTGATGGTATGAGTGAGGAATGTTGTTGACTTAAGGTCAGAATCATGGACCTGTACCTGGGCATGCCAAGTCCAAGTTTCATCTCAAGTTTGACTGGAAAGTGCATTTGGAGATTAAGTTCAAATGCTGGATGAGTTTTCTTCCCATTTCTCACCTATATACATCACTGGAAATAGCATTAGATCAAGGGTGTCATACTTATGGCCTGTGGGCTAGATCCAGCATATGGATATTGCTTGTGTGCTCTGTGACATTTGTAGAAAGGTGAAGGCCTGCTGTTGAAATCAAGGACACAAAGACCCATTGGTGACATGTGTCATTGGTGGGGACGTGATGGTCTATGGGTTTTTGGTAATATTTCTGTGTTAGCTGTGTTCACGTTGTAATAATGTTGCATGGCTCAGTTTACCTACAAAGCTAGTTCATGGGAAAAGATTGGGTTAAAGAGATAGTGAAGCCAGAGTTACTGGCTTCCCCAGGTGACAGAAGACGCATCCATCTACAGAGACTTGAATAGCTTTGTTGACCCTTCAACAAAAGTGGGCCTAGAGGGGAGAGAGAGCAAAACATGACAATGGACAAAGCAAGGAATGGACAAGCAAGGTGTTGTCTGTAGGACACATTCTGGTGACAAAAACCTATGGAGGAGTTCTGAGGCTTTGGAATTGGGAGACTGAAGAGAAAAGAGCTGAGTTACCTTTATGTGTGCTCTAAACTGTGCAGGGTCGGTTGCTTAACGCTTTGGAGGGGGGCACAGAACCTCTGGCTGGGTGGCCTTTATTCAAAAGCAGTTGTCTGTCTGTCTGTCTGTCTCTCTTGCTGATTGGAACTTTGGGTTGCATTCGTTCTTCCCAACAAGAGATAAAGTCCCTCTTTCAGGTGTCAGGGCCACCAAACAATCAGGGAGAGTGAGAAACTGGAAGGGCAAGGTCTCAGAGCAGGAAGGAGCCAGAGCTCCATCCTCTGCCCCCCAAACTCTAAAAGTCATGCTTGAGCTGGCTTCAGGGGGTGCTCTCAGAGATCAGACATGACCACAGTTGTCCCAAGCAACCACTCCCCAGGAGGATTCCATGATGGGGAGGCACAGGGGAGAAGAGAGAATGAATAATGTCTGCATTAACCTCTGCCACTGCTACATAACAATCTGGCCCATGAGGAGCTCTGTGGTCTGGATCCAGCCCAGGGCAGATGATGAGTTTGACACCCCTGAATTAGATGAATAACCTAAGACCAAACTTAGGACTATCTAGATCCGGGCTGTCCAACTTCCAGGAAGCTGGGGGGCATACACAGCATAGGCAGCAGACACAAGAGCTGTAAGCTGCATGCCCCTCCCCTGGGTTCCCCTGTCACATGGGCAACCTGGCTCCATCCTTCATGGCTCTGCACACTATGTAGGCAGGCCTTCCCCCCGCTGCAACACAGGCATCTTGGTTCCCCCCTACTTCAGCCACATGCAGCACCCACCATCAATTTAGGCAGCCCAGCTCCCTGTTTTGCTGCACGCACACACAATGCAAGCAGCCCAGGCCTCTCTCCCAGAACATGTGTAGCACGGGCACTCCAGCCCCTTTCTGTTGTGCTGCCCCACCCCAGGAGTCCGAGCAAAAAGTACAAGGTGGAAGAGGGTGAAGAGCCCTCAGCAGGAGCAACTGTGGGGAAATGGTGGCTGGATGGGAGGAAGGTGGGGCACATGCAACTTCCAGGTCACCAGTTGGACAGCCCTGGCCTAAACTACATTGTTAAAATCTGAGAAGCACCAGAGACTGAAGCTCAGCAAACTAAATGCACAATATTAAATAAATTAAACTCACAATATAAAATGGCTCTAAACTAGGTTCAAGAGAGGACATATGCCAAAACCTGGAGGTAAGTAAAGAGCTAGGTCACTGGCTAACAGCCAAGCAACAGGAGGCAACAGCAGGAGCCTTAGCAATGTTCTTAGAAGGAAATTAGGACAATCAGCTAGTTACTTAAAATGTTTATAGACACACGTAAGAAGCATGAGGAATAGCTCAATCGAAGTTTGATTAAATTGGGATAATGAGGAGTTGGTGGGATAGTTCATATGACTGGATACTGTGAAGCATGGTTATACCTTGTTCAGGAAGGATTGGCAGAGGAAAAAAGGAGATGGTATTGCTTAATAGGAAACAAACACATGCTTGTTCTAATGTGACATAAGTGGGAGGCAGGTCCACTGAAAGCCTCTGGGTCAAGGTCAGAGAGAAGAACTGAAAGCTTGATGTCATGGTGAGCATCAACTATAGATCACCAAAGCAGGAAGAAGTGGTTGTAGCTCTTTTCAGACAACTGATGGAAATTTCCAAATCAAAAGACCCGGTGCTCATGTGGGACTCTAATTACCCTGACATCAGGTGGGAGGGTAATAGCAATACAGAGGGAGTGCATCAAGTTTTGGGAGTCTGCCAGGGATAACTTTTCAGTGCAGGTGGTAGAAAGCCAACTAGGAGGAAACTTTTCTGGACCTGTTGCTCTCAAACAGGGGGATTTGGTTGAGAATGTGAAGGTGGAAGGTAACATGTGACTGTGACCACAAAATGATAGAGTTCATGATCCTAAGGGGAAGAATGGAAGAGAGCAGCAGAATAAAGGCACAGGACATCAAAAAAGTGACTTCAACCAACTCAGGGAACTGGTGGGAGGATGCCAACTTAGTTTGTTAAGCTACTGGTTGGCCATGTCTACACAAGACACTGACTGTGCAGTAGGCTGATACTACTGCATAGTAGTGTCATGTGGCAAAAACTGTGATGTGACACTGTGATCTCATATAGACATGGTTGTTTAATTGGGCATGGACCTGCCTTGATCAGGAAGGTTAGACCAGATCAGGAGTGGCCAATCTGCAGTTCATGTGCTACAAGTAGCACGGGCAGCCTGTGTGTGAGGCACACAGCAGATCAACGAGGGGACATGCAGTACAGTGGCATATAGGACAGGAAGCAGAGTAGCAGACTGGCAGATGAAAGGGATTGGAGTGGCACTTGGGGAGGGTGAGGTCCTAATTTGTGGCATGTCTGTCTAAAAAGTTGACACCCACTGGACTAGATGACCTCCTGAAGTCCATTAAAGCACTACTTTTCCTATGTTTTGATGAAGTTACAATGATACAGTTAAAAAAACACCAGTTCAATATCTACTAAACTAACCTGAATATATCACAACCACTGTAAAATACTGAATTTGACTTTTTCCTTACTTGGGATTTCAGAGCTTGAAGTTGAGCTTCATAATTCTTAGCCATCTCATATTTTGTCTTCTGCAAGTCCTCCAATTTTTGTCTGAGCATCCCTACCTACAGTTGGAATAAATATTCTGGTTTATTTTTTCAAAATATTTTGCAAAAGCTAATATTTAAAACAGACAAAGTTTCATATCAGACTACCAGACAAGTAACTATTTTATAATCTAGACGTTTAAAAATTTTTTCAAAAGTAAAAGTACATACCGCAAACTAAATTGCATAAACATTGTGCGAGATTTTATGAGTATCAAGTCCATTGTGTGGTTGCATTGTGATTTGATTGTAATAATACATGACAATGTAAGTTAAGATTTTTCCTTGAAAGCAGCCCTATAGGCCAACATCTAATATGAACTTCATTTTACTAAACTGCAATTACACTTGTGGAAATGATTTGAAGACACCATGTACAATTGCACTCTAAGTTCATACTTTGCAGATAAATCTTTGCATCTCTACAAAGCACAGAACAGCTTTGGGCTTTAACAAGCAGTTATAAGTAGTACTGCAATACAAATTAATAAATAAGAACAACAATATTCATAATAATGCACTGGGAAAGGAATGCATGAGGTTCTAATTAGACCTGAAAAGCTTTTATAATTATTGAATATGCATAAGAAAGTAAGCAAGCATTTGACTTTCAAATCCTGGATGGAGTTAGCAGGGCAGCACTTGAAAAAAAAACTACCAGATAATCTTTTTTTTTTAAATTGTAAATGGAGTTTACTTGGTCTGAGCATCATTGCAATAGAATAATTATGGGACTTCTTAATGGGACTTTTTAGCAATTTTTCAGAATAGAACCACTGAAGTGGTTCAATGAGCAAACATATGCAGTGAACAAGCTATTAGAAAACTCCTTCAGACATGCTATCTTTGTACAGGATGGCATTCATTAAGTACCTCTTGACCTTTCTGATCCAATTTGCTTTGGGCATCTGCTAATTCTTGATCCCGGACATCCATCTTCGCTTCCAAAGCTCGTGTCTTTCTTTCCCATTCCACTTTTTTGTTGCTTACCATGATGTCAATTTGGTGCATTAATTCCTGAAGCTCACCTTCACATGGAGAAGCTCTAATAGTATAAACAAATTAAATATATTCTTAAATATAGTTTTTGAGAGAGAAAATATGTTTATTTAATAACTTTAATTTATTTCCTTTCATGGGAAGATCAGGTCTTGAACATAGGGGGAAAAAAAAGACTGAAACCTAAAGGATGACCTCAAATATAGATGGAATTTCAATTTATTGTTTTTCCTTAGCTTGCAAGTTGGAAGCTATAATGTATTCTGGATTTCTAGGAAGCCAGACTGCACCTGCCATTCATGGCTTGTTTTTGTTAACTTCTAGTAGCTAAGGCAATGCTTGTTATGCTTTATCACATGATGTAAGGTTTCTTCTCCTTTCTTGTACCCACATGGAAAAAATATGTTTTTCCCCCCCTTAAACTTTGGAGGTGATTCACTACTGCATTACTTAAGATTTACACTACAGGTTTCCTTCACTCTATGCTGCACGTGTTCCTGGAAAGCAGCTCATAACTTGAATTGGCATAAAGGGAACCCACTTTACAATGTAACAACTAGGGATACTTTCCAACACCTTGACTGTACTGACCCCCAGGCCCATTTCTACCACATTTACAAGGCAATTTTGGCACTCACCAACAGCAGATAGTACACACAAGCACAGGGTGGTGGTGCATGTTTAGTTAGTGTGAAGAGAGGGTGGTGAAGGCTTCATTGATGGGCCAGGGAGAGGGGATAAGATAGCGGGATGCTTAGAAGCTATAATGGAGATGGCAGCTACAGAAACACGTGTCGCAAACAATGAGCGAGGATCAGAGATCACACAGGAGACTAAATTTTGGTGCATGTCACTCCCACAATGCACCATACAAAGCAGCTGACTGCGGGCTTCCACCACACCGATTGCATAAGAGTGAATTTACCTCGCATATAATGAATTTTTGGTATAAAAGAGTCATCACGTAAGTGTGAATTTGCACATACAGAACCCTCATACAGCGAGGGAAACCTGTAGTTCCCTTTACATCATGTGAAAGATAAGTAACACAGTTATGGAACAGGTCCTATAAAATGAGGAAGCATCTGGAAAATCAGCTTGGTAAAATTTGATAAGCTAACTGAAGAGAACATTGTTGATAGGTTACCTATTAACATGAAAATAAGTGTTTTAACAAATTCTACCCTGAATATTCTACCAGTCCTGTCTTAAATTATCTAAATGTTTAGACTACATAAGTATAAATGGCTCATCCCCGAGGAAAAGCTGTCTGCTCTAATTACTTAAGGGAAAACTATCACATCTAAATGAACTGGTATTTGCAGAAACTCATTAACTGTTTTAATAAAAGAACATTTTAATTGGAAATACTTGATAGAATATTAACATAATTATTTTGGTTACAATGTTAGACACTTAGGGAAGTTAAAGACACCTAAGTTTGCTGCATTTTTTAGTGAATAAACCATTCAACTAAAAAATTCCACTCAGCTGATGAACACCTTTGAGTAGTACACGGAAGATGAATCCCCCACGGCCTAGTGATATCAACTGGTAAATTGAAAGAGTCTGATCCTGCAGTGTTAGCACAGAAACAACTTTCAGAATGTCACCAGAACTAGGGTTACTATATTTCATTTCCAGCTCCAAAAAAGAGGATACCTGACAGGGGAACACCTTACTCTTAACCCACAGCCCCTTGTCCCTGCTGCTGCCCCTTACTCCTGACCCAGTCTCTCACTCCCTTGGGCTATGCTGGAGACCCTCAGTCCCACCCTACAGCCCCCTGGCCCAAGCCCCTCACTCCCAACCCACAGACCCCTCCCCCTTCCCCCTGTCCTTGCTGGTGCCTTGCACTCCTGACCTACAAGTACCCAAATCCCTCCCATGCCCTCACTCCCCAACCACA
>NW_017729032.1:20184964-20185560 GCF_001723915.1 Gavialis gangeticus | reverse complement strand
CACCTTACTCTTAACCCACAGCCCCTTGTCCCTGCTGCTGCCCCTTACTCCTGACCCAGTCTCTCACTCCCTTGGGCTATGCTGGAGACCCTCAGTCCCACCCTACAGCCCCCTGGCCCAAGCCCCTCACTCCCAACCCACAGACCCCTCCCCCTTCCCCCTGTCCTTGCTGGTGCCTTGCACTCCTGACCTACAAGTACCCAAATCCCTCCCATGCCCTCACTCCCCAACCACAGCCCTGTTGGTGCCCTTCACTCCCAATCTGCAGCCCCCTGCTTCCCCCAGCCCTGCTGGAGGGGACCCTCAGCTGCCCCCATCCCAACTGGGCTGGAGCACGGTGACTCTGATTCATGCGGGTGGCAGCGGAGTGAATCCAGCTCCAGTGCAGGATGGAGGGAAGAGGAGAGGAGATCTGTGACATCCCTTGCCTTGGGATGGGGCTCCCGTGCTATGCCAGGCAGCCTGGATATGTCCCCCTATCCCCCCGGGCAGTGTCTCCTGGACACCCCACCCCCACCCCCACGAGCATGGGCACTAGCTCCTGTGCTGCAAGACTGGCCACAGAGCTCCCTGCTGCCCTCAAAAGTGCCCCCCCC
>NW_017729032.1:20174088-20184803 GCF_001723915.1 Gavialis gangeticus | reverse complement strand
AGCCCCAGCCCTAGCCCCAGCCCCAGCCCCAGCCCCAGCCAGTACTTACTCCCCTCACACACCCATCCCCTCCACACCTCTCCCACACACATGCAGCTCCCCCCACCCAACAGTCCCCAGCCCTCCAACTCCTACCCTCCACAGATTTATCTGCATTCAGCTTCTGGGGCTGTTCCCACCACTCTGCTTGGCTGCACGCTGTATAGTTGTGCGCATGTGCACGTGCACTCACACATACACACAGAGCTCCCTGCCTCCAATTGCCCACCCCCCACTCCCACCAGCAGAGCAGACAAAAATATTGGACACTGGTTTAGATTTCAAAAAACCACCTGGACAGAGATCGGAGGACTCAAAAAGAGGACATGTCTGGGAAAACCTGGACATAGGGTAATCCTAACCAAAACATAAAAAATAGCAAGCTGTTTGTGATCAGACCATTTGTTTATTGACCAGTATGAGGGCGAAAGGCTGTTAAAACTAAGTGTAGGTAATAAGATTTCAGTCACGTGACTTTCCCAGTATGACTGGTAAATGCATTCCAGCAACAGTACATCTCATATAAGATCGGTAACTTTATTTTTCTAAAGAGGGGAAAGGGGGAAAAGACAAACAATGAGAAAATGATATCTTTGAAACATAAAGAAACCTCATTTCCATTATACTTGTGCTCTGCCTAAAGGCAGATTTTCACAGTATCTTCAATATAAAGCAATAAGGTTTTCAAACCTCTAACGTTAAGTTTGAAGTTTGTTCTTTTCAACAGAACTCATTTGACACTGATGAAAGATATCTGACGATCTGACTTCGGGCCATGAACCTTCATAAGGAGGAAGACTGTTTTGCCAAAAATTTTAACAGAGATCTACCCTGCTTTTTCATACATCTACTGGATATTAAAAGGGTTAAAAGGAAATGTCATCAGCAAATCAATACTAAGATGCCTTCAGGATACAATAATACTTTTTATTTTTAATTTTAGTATTTTCAATGGTTTTCAATAAATTAAGCATTGTACATTTGCCAAGAGCTTCAATTCTCATCAAATATTTATACACTATTTATTTAGGAAATGTTAACAGGTTTACAAATAATTGCCACATAAACATCAGATATAAACATTTAATTGTCATGAAACTGATTTTTCTTGGTTTGTTTACAGAACCATTATGCAACTTTATGGTAACCACATTTCTCTGCTCTCATTAGAGTGAGCTGTCTTATAGACGCTCATGGAATGGGCTTTTTTACACCACCTACAATATGCTGTTTCTGGTGATTTTACTAATTGAGTGATTCTGTTCTCATTTATCAAATAGGCACATCAACCATTAATTTTTAAAAAAATGGAGACTTATGCTAGATTTTTGTATGTGAATATATCTTGTCTGAATATTATAATGAACTATCTAAATACCTACTTGTTCTCTGTTTTGTTGGGTATGGAACTAGTATATTAATTTTTCCATAATGACAATCTCCCCATGCTTTTTTCCCAAGGAGAGGGAATCAGTGGCCTAGCAATTACTAACAGATGACAGATTTATTTTTCACTTCTCTGAGTGCGGCATTCATGTAAAGAATCCTCAGGAGAAAAACTATAAGGACACTGGGTAATAAATATCCAACTGTTTATAATATTTAGTTATGAACCATAGCCCAGTAATGAAAATGCCCATCATATAAGTACAACATCTGTTCATTCACAGTTTTTCCAACATTTATTCCCATTTACTTTATCTATGTATTTTAACCAAACCAATGTGAGGTACTATTGAAAAAAATTAATAAACATTCTTTTATCATACTACAGAGATTTCTGATCCTCTTTACCAGATCAAAAACCATTCCTGTAGGCCAATATGTCCATCCAAATCCTTGTCCTGCTGTGTTGTATATGGACATTGCTTTATTGGGGAAGATATCTGATGAGACGGATATAAGTGAATTATATTTTTGTATCCTAATGAACAGATAACAACACTTCTATTAAAGTTAACTTTCTGTATAGAACCAATTACATAGAAATTTAAGATATACAATACTTAGCATTAAGAGATATTGATACCAAGGGAAAAGGGACATATTAAATTTAGCTTTAATTTCTAAATAAATTAGAAAACTTTATTTGGTGAATGAGAGCAAACAGTATACAAGCCATCATTTTCTGTCATTAAAACTTTTTGGTTTGTGCTTTGGATTTAAATCTGAATCATCTGTAATGGATGTCAGCAATGAATGAAAAGAATTAGAATTACAGGGCTTGAAATTAAGGAAAGGAGCTGATTGGCTTTCTTGTCCAGTCCTCTACAGAGGTTGAGAGAGAGATTTCCTTTCTTTAGTTATTATCCCAAACTCACAGATGTCACTAAAGAATATATAAATGCTTCTATAAGGTGTGATTTTATATTAATCCATGGTTATCTACCAATATTTACACTGACACAATTTTCTTCCTTAATAAGAGACAAGCGTCCAGCTAGACTCGAATATTTTCAATCCACAATGGTTTGCAGCCAACTGTTTTAATAATACCAAGTAATATTTTAAATATTGAGAGAGAAAAGAGTTTCTGTGGGTGATATACTTTATTGGCCCAATGATATGGTTAGGATAGACCTGAAGAAGAATGCATTGCATTTGAAAGCTAGTCTAAGTCTATTCCAACCATGCAGTTGATCCAATAAAAGATATCACCCAGAAAAATTGTTGCCTCTTGCATATTTCCTGGACCACCATGGCTACAATATCACTCTAACCCTGATATATTTAGTCTATTCCTATTTAATGCACATGTACAGTATTTGATATCAGTCTTTCCTTATACCATATCAAATTTAACAATATGCTCCTTATTCCTGCAAGAATTTTGCCTGTGATGAACATAGACAAATTCTGAAATTAGAAAGATGTACTTGGCAGAATATTTTACAGCTGCTATTTTTCCTAGCCAAAAAATTGCATATTTCCTCTATGTTTCATTTTCTTTGTGGAAATAGGTCTTTGACATTTAAAACATACAGCCAGCTCTTCTAGTATATAGCCTGAATTCCTGTGTGTTGTGTTGTACCTAAATATTTCCTGTAGCAAATATTGTGAATCTGGCAAAATTACAGCTGACATTTTATATTTGGCATGATTTCCTTTAGAGTTTTTCACACTTTTGTCGAGTCACAGATTTCTTTAGATACTCCCTTTAGGGATATGTTCAGACAAGTAAAAATGTATTACATCATAGAATCATAATCAAGTAGGGCTGAAAGTGACCTCGTGAGGTCATCTAGTCCAGTACCCTGCTCAAGACAGGATCATCCCTCACTAAACCACCCAGCTAAGTGGCTGTCTAATTGGATCTTAAAAATTTCCAGGGATGGAGAGTCCATGACTTCTTCAGGTAGCCTGTTCTAATGTTTGGGCCCCTCATAGTCAGAAAGTTCTTCCTAATCTCCCAACTAAATTTCCCCTGCTGCAGTTTGATGCCATTCATTGCTCCCCTAGACCTGTCTCCTACAGCTATAGAGAAACATCCATCCTCTCTATAATCACCTTTCAGGTATTTGAAGACTGTTATTAAATCCCTCTTCAGTCTTTTCTCCAGACTAAATAACCCTAGTGCTTCAGTCTTTTCTCATACATGTTGCCTCCCAGGCCCCTAATCATTTTTGCTACTCTGCACTGAACTGCTTCCAAACTATCCATGTCCTTCTTGATCTGTGGCCTAAAATTGGACATGCTATTCTAGGTGAGGCTTCACTGGTGCTGAAGAGTGGAAGAATCACTTTCCTTGGTTTGCAAGTGACACTCCTTTTAATACAACCCAGTATGCAGTTGGCTTTTTTTCTTTCTTTCAACAAGAGTCCATGTTGGGTCATAGGGAACTTTTATACATGTTCCAGGGGTGAGGGGCAGGGTGCTTAATTAGAGTAGTACTGAGGGTTGCTTTAATTAAAGCACCACAGTGTCTCATGTATCAGTGTCTCTGCACTTCAAAATGGTGGCGAGGGCACTTGAACTAAAGCTTGTTCGATGAGCTTTAGTTCAAGCACCCCTGTTGCCTTTTTGAAGCGCAGGGATGCTGATACATGAGACACAGAGGCTGGTTGGAGCACAGTAATTACTATGCTCTAGCAGACTCGATTAATCAAGCTGTAATTCCAGCTATAATTGTGCATGCAATTATTCCCTTCAAAGTGCAGAACGTCACACATTTCCTTGTTGAATCTCACCCAATTGATTGGAGACCATTTCTCCAGTCTATTTAGGTCATTCTGGACCTAGTCCTAATCTCTGGAATATCTGCAACTCCTCCTAATTTGGTGTCATCTGCAAATTTGTTAAGCATGCATTCAATTCCATCATCCACATCATTAATGAAAATATTGAACAATACCAGATCCCTGGGCAATCCCACTTGACACTTTCCCACAGTTGGGCATAGAGCCATTGATGACTACTTGTTAAGTTTGATGATCTAATCAGTTACATTATCCACCTTACAGCACTTTTGTCTATTCTGTATTTCCTTAGTTTGTTAAAGAGAATGTCATGAGAGGCAGTGTCAAAAAACTTGCTGTAGTCAAGTTGTATGACATCCACTGATTGGCCTCCATCCACAGAATCTGTCATCTTATCATAGAAGGAAATCAGGCTGGTCAGGCGTGAGTTGCTCTTGTTAGGTCCATGCAAGCTGTTCCAGATCACCGTCTTCTCCTCTAGGTGCTTCATCATAGATTCCTGGTAATCTTTCCAAGTATTGAGGTCAGGCTGATTGGTCTGTAATTCCCTGGACCCTCCTTCTTCCCTTTCTTAAAGATGGGCACTATATTTGCACTTTTCCAGTCATCTGGGATATCACCTGATCTCCACAAGTTCTCAAAGAGGATAGCCAATGGCTCTGAAATGACCATTTCCATCAGTACCCTAGGGTACATCCAATCCAGCCCTGCTCATTTGAAATAATCTGTCTTACCTAAATAATTCCTAACTTGTTCTGTTTATACCCTAGGTTGTTTGTCTTCTTCCCTATGTTTGTTGCCAGCTGTACTAGTCCGTTAGTAGTGGCCCCTATTTGTGAGAACTAAAGTTAAAGTTATTAAATATTGTAGGCTTCTCTGAATCATCTGTAACTAGATTGCCTTTCGCATTCTGTTAGAGACCTACTTTTGACATACGTGTAGAATCTCTTCATATTGGATTTTATGTTCCTTGCCAGTTGCATCTCAAATTGTGCCTTGGCTTTCCTAATTTTCCCCCTGCATGTGCATGTGATACTCTTATACTCTTCCCTAGTAATACAACTAAATTTCCACTTTTTATAGAATTCCTTTTCTGAGTTTCAACTCACTGAAGAGATAGCTGTGCAGCCAGGATGGTCTCCTTTATACTTCCCATTCTATCATTCATCAAGCATCAAGTCTCTCTTGAACTCCTTTCCCCACTTAGACTTGCCTCCCAGGAAATCCTCCCACCAGTTCCCTGAGTATCTTAAAGCCTTTTTTTTTTTTTTTTTTTTTTTTTACCCGCTTTTTTTTTTTTTTTTTTTTTTTTTTAACTGCAGTCTTTATTCTGCTGCTTTCTTTTCTTCCTGTCCTTACTTTTATCTAATTACCTTCCACCTTCACATTGTCAACCAATTTCTTCCTGTTTCTGAGCATAATGTTGAGAAGAGCTTTCCCCTAGCTGAATGGTCTACAACCTGTACCAAAAAGTTATCCTCAACACAGTGCAACAATTTGCTTGACTGCCCATTGACTGCTTTGTTTCCTTCCCAGCAGATGTCACGATAATCAAAGTCCTCCAAGAGAACTAGTTTCTGCTATTTGGAAACTTCTATCAGTTGTTTAAAGAAGGTCTCATCTACTTCTTCCTCCTAGTATGGTGGCCTATAGCAGACACCCACTGTGACATCGCCCCTGCTGCTCTCTCCTCTGACCTTTACTCAGAGGATTTCAACAGACCCACCTTCCACTTCATACTGTACCTCAGAACATGTCTACATCTCTTATTAACACCTCTACCTTTTTCCCCTACTTTTCCTTCCTGAATAAGTTTCATAGTTTTATAGTAGCTAGGGTCAGGAGAGACCTGAACAGATCATCTAGCCTGACCCCCTGCCACAGGCAGGAATGAATGCTGGGATCATAAGACCCCAGACAGGTGATCATCCAACCTCCTCTTGAATTTGCCCAAGGTAGGGGCGAGGACCACTTCCCTGGGAAGTTGGTTCCAGATTTTGGCCACCCTAACTGTAAAATATTGCCTTCTGATCTCTCTAACTTAAACCTATTCTCCATCAGCTTAGTACCATTGTTCCTCATCACCCCAGGTGGTGCTGGGGAGAAAAGGGCTCTCTACCTATTTGCTGTTGATCTCCCCTGATGAGTTTGTAGGCAGCCACAAGGTCTCCCCTCAGCCTCCTCTTGCTGAGGCTGAACAGGTTATATCCATCCATGACTATTCATGTCATGTGAAATATCTCATGTCTCCATAATTTCAATTACATCATAATTCCTCAATTTTACTAAGACATCCAGTTCTACCTATTTATTTCCATCCTTCTCACATTTCATACAGATGTTTCACATATCTAACAAACTGCCCTATTTTCTCCCTGAGAATACTGCTAAGGCTTTGCTATTACCTCCAAAGAACCTTTCCTCCCCTTACTGAGCTTTTACCCTGGCCCCTTAGCTCTTTACTTACCTCTGGACTTTTGTCTCCATCAGTGAATAAAGCTGTTTTATCATATGTTCCTGCAAGTTTTTGTTTGTTACAACTCCCTTAATCCTTGTCCACTGTGCAAAAGGCTCCATAGACAATGGAAGAAAGTAAAAGAGGGCACATGCATCGGTGCCTAGTTCCCATAGGTAACACCAACAAAAAAGGCTTATCCCATTCACTCATAAACTGGTTTTGGACAATTACAAAGACCATTTATCATATTAAGGTACAGGCAGTCCTCGACTTGCCACGTTTCGAGTTACAACGCTTACAACCTACAATATTTAATAACTTTAACTTTAGTTCTCACAAATAGGGGCTGCTACTAACGGACAAGTACAGCTGGCAACAAACATAGGGAAGAAGACAAACAACCTAGGGTATAAACAGAACAAGTTAGGAATTATTTAGGTAAGACAACGATTCGCACCTGCAACGTTTATAAATTGCCACCCTGTTTCAACTTCATGATGTCAGTTTCAACTTTACAATGCTTGATCCAATGCGATGCCATGCCAGCGAACAAGTTCGCTGTGTCACCCATCTCCCTGGAGAACATCCGTCTAAATTTCCTTGGACACTTTCTTGAAGAAAGCAGACAAGACTCCAGAAAAACCTGCAGCCAAGACTCCTGAAAGGACTCCAGCCAAGAACCTTTTAAAAAGTCCAGCAAAGTCACCTCAAAGAAGTCCTTCCAAATCAATACGATTGCTATTTACAATATAAATACATTAATGTAGCTATATTACTCACCTTTAATTGATCGAGGACAAAATTCTGGGGTATTTTTGGTGAAAATAGGGTATTGGGCCTTGGTTCAGGAACCAATCCCCCATTTATAACATTGTTTCTTATGAGAAAATTGGTTCCGAGTTACAATGTTTCGACTTAAGCCAGCTTTTAGGAATCAACTGTCACAAGTCCGAGGACTGCCTGTACTGGGGGCCAATAACTGTTTGGGCCTGAACTTTAAACAGAATGTCCTCTCTATTTTAGCAAAACTATCTTTCCCTCAAACATTAATGGGAAAAATAGATCTCTTTTTATCCGGACTATGAATAATTCCACATACAAATATTCTACAAATATTATCTGACATGTACCTGTTTCTAATGAATTTAGTTTGCTTTGGGTCTGTGTAAGTTTTGACCAGGAATCATTATTGTCTTGATAGTAAGTAGGATTGTTTTTGTTTTTGAACCAATGAATGTCTACAGTAAAGTATATAAAACAGTCCTGGGACTAGGAACTAGAAACTCCTCCTGCTGTAGCTTGGGCCAATGGGTACCCAAGAACTGAAAAATCATGAGGTCAGTTCAGCAAGCTGAAGCAGCCCTTCCCTGTAGCCTAGTAATATAGGTCCTCCTCTAGGACATGGGAAAGATACCAATTCTGGTTCCTGCAGTCAGATTTATTTCTGTATTTTAACCAATGATTTTCTAATACAAGAAATGCATTCTCTATCTGGATCACTGTCCTAGGACCAGGCACCTAATTCTTACATGCTGCAATGCCTATGTGGAAGCTCAGCTACCAGTTTGCATTTTGAACTTAGCTCTTGTTTATATAGGCAATTTATACTGGAATAAACCTGGCTGCATGTATGTAAAGAGAGTTGTGTCCACAGAATACAGCTTCTTGCATCAGAGTAAATCTAGACTAGATCTGGAAATTTTACTTTTGTGCTGATCAACCCCAATTTTAATTCAGCATGTTATATCAGAGTAACATTTGAGTGCACAACTTTGTTCTGAAGTATTTTGTTGGCCTGTTTGCTCTCTTCCCATACTGCTTTTGCCATGCCCTAATCAACTGCTCTTTTTACTTATGTGGTCTTGTTGGGTTATTACAAGACCAATCTTGCAACCCTTCAACAGTTTGCAGCTTAACTAGCCACATGCTCTATCCAAGCACCCACTGCCATGCCATCTGCTCAGATCTTGACTACAACAGATTCAAAGGAGAGTTCTTTGACATTAAAATGTTTTCACTGAAGACCAAGACATGCACAGTTCTACAGCAAAGGACACTGCTTTTTGATAATTATCACAGTAATTGCAAGTTTTTTTTTTACATTTACAACCTCATCATTAAAATCTCACCATGACATTTTTTCAATAAAAGCTTTGAACAGTTTTATTGTAATAACAAATCCTACAAAGCTTTTTAATATCAATATTAATCTTGGGATGCCTCTTTTAATATGAACATAACTCTTAAAGGCTTTTTTAATGGCAAAATATGTAGCAATGCAATTTTAAAATTTGCTATAAGCCATATAGTTGGTAATATCCAAAGTTGTAGCAGGCAACACATTGTAAGAGAAAATAACAAAATACAAATACTGACTGAAAGTCATTGCAAAACAGCATTAATACTTTGAGTTTGTCTGTAGAGGATATAAAATGTCATTTTAGAAACAGATAGTGCTCTAATGCTTTAGAGACTGAGAGAAGTCTAACATCACAAGGCAGTGCTATCTCTCCCACGGTTTTTGTGAAGTAAAATGTCAGTGCATATATTGCAGAATATTCATTAGCTTTTGGAAATAGGTACTTGCTTGCTGTTTCATCTCTCACTAAGAAGGAATATGTCCCCCAGTAGTAGCACTGCCTACAGATGAAATCACTAGATTGAAAGTCACTGCAAAACAGGTCGCCGGCAGAATGCACCTTCCAAACTGTCTCCAACCAGTACAGCCCACTAATGCTATTGATTAGAAAAATGGTCCCAGGGCTTTTGGCATTTTGCATCCTCCCCAGCGAGTGATATTCAGTACAGCAACAAAGTAGAATGCAACTTACTAACTCTGTGACTCTGGATAGTTTAATGCATCAGCATGCTAAAGTATGGGTGCATCTACATATACAATTAATGCACCCGAATTTTTTGTGCAAAAAATTCAGGCAGATTAAACTGGCTGCCACGCATGCATTTGAATGTGCACCTGTTGGGAGCAAATTCAGTTTTGAGCTGCTCCTGCTCTGTTCTGCTCCAGCCTGTAGCAGCCAGGGGAAGCTCCAGGCTCCCTAGGCCCAGGCTGGCAGGGGTGGGAAGAGCTGTCCTGGCTGCCAGGCAGCTGCCTCCCAACCAAGTGGAGATCAGGACCCATCCTGATCTCCACATGGCTGGAAGTGCTGTCCTGGCTCAGCAAGACACTGCCTCCCAGCCACATGGAGATTGTCACCTGTTCCAATCTCCCAACAGCCAGAACAACTCTCTCAGCCACACAGAGATTGGGACGTGTCCTGATTTCCACATGGCTGAGAGACAGTGTCCTGCCAGACCCCGCCCCAGGGCACTTGTACACATGACCATGTCATGATGTACACATGATGAAAATTTCCCTTTGTGTGGCATAATGCCATCACACATAATGTGTATGCAAGTTTTGGGTGTTTTAAATGAGTTTTCATCATTGCAGCCATTAGTCAGCTTGCACACCAGCTGTGGAAGAGGTGGGCGGGCTCCACAGAAAACAAGGATCTGGCCCTTCACCACTTCGGTCGTCACCAGGCTCCTGCTGCTAGCAGGACCCGCGAGGCCACCTGGGAACAGGCTGGCTTCCCCCTGGGGTAGTATGGGGAGCTGACACGAGGGCGGCTGGATGTGCCAGCAGCTGGAGAAGGCTGCGGGGATGGTGCATGGGGCAAGTGAGCAAGGCCCACCGGTCAGGTACTTGAGAGGTTTCTCAGTAGGGCTATGCGAAATTTCACTGCCCGTTTTGTTTTGACACTATTTCAAGCCGTTTCAACCTCAAAGCAGCAAAGTCGAAATGGAACAGGCAGGCTTAAAACAGGGTCGAAACAAAACAGGGCAGGTTGAAACGTTTCAAAAAATTTGAAACTTTTTGAGTTTCGACCAGCAAGCTGGACTTACCTTCAATGGCTGCCCTGCAGGAAAAGAGAAAGTAACGTAAGGGTGGGGGAGGAGGGGGGAAGGAGCACTCTCATTATTGACACGCATAGCTGGCCAGTGACTGTCACCCTTCTAAC
>NW_017729032.1:20168887-20169088 GCF_001723915.1 Gavialis gangeticus | reverse complement strand
TTAGTGTCATCTGCAAACTTGAACAAGGTGCTTTTCACCCTATTGTCCAAATCGCCAATAAAGATACTGAACAGTGCGGGCCCGAGCCCTGGGGGACCCACTGCCCACTTCCCTCCAGGTTGGAAAAGACCCATCCACCATCACCCTCTGAGTGCGGCCCTCCAGCTAATTTGCGACCCATCTGACTGTGTAGGTGTCGAT
>NW_017729032.1:20162856-20163887 GCF_001723915.1 Gavialis gangeticus | reverse complement strand
CCAGTGCTCTGGGGGAGGGACAGAAAAACTTCATAAAAGGCGGCATTTTTTGAATTACCCCTGCTTGCTGCTTTGGGGTCAGTTACTGAGCTGTCTGTTCCAGCAGCTCACCATCAGACCACTATGACTAGCAGCACTGAATTTCTAAAGGAGTCCCTGCTTGCTACCCTAGCAAGAGGGATTTAAGAATACATTTTCTTGTAGGTACTTCTATTTTATTATTATATTCATTGATTTATTCTTTTGAATTTTATAGTTATATTGGATAGGGTTACTATAGAATTTACTCTATATAGGAATTTACTATATATATTTGTTTTTATACGTTCATTCTTTGCACCACACCAATGCTGCTGAGTTTATATACAGATAGATATATTTCTATTGCATTCATAAATTTCTTCACTGCACCAGACCTACATTTTTGAGGTCATGTAGGAACGCAAATACATTCATATATTTCTTGAAAAGGAAGACAGGAAACACATCATGAAGTGTGGTGGAAAGGGAGGTGGCCACACTGGCCAGCCTTCAGGGAAGGGTGGAAGAGAGGGTAAGGAAGAGCTGTATGTTCCCCCCCACCAAACTGAGATAGTTTCATAGTTGGTAGGGTCGGAAGGGACCTAAGCAGATCATCTAGTCTGACCCCCTGCTGTGGGCAGGAAAGGATGCTGGGGTCAAATGACACCAGCTAGGTGGCTATCTACCCTCCTTTTGAAGATCCCCAAGGTAGGGGCAAGCACCACTTCCCTTGGAAGTTGGTTCCAGCTCCTAGCCGCCCTGACAATGCAGTAATGCCTCCTGATATCTAGCCTTAATCTACCCTCAGTCAATTTATGGCCGTTGTTCCTTGTTACCACCGGTAGTGCTCGGGGGAACAGGGACTCTCTCATTGCCTGCTGGTCCCCTTTGGCAAGTTTATAGGCGGCCACAAGATCCCCTCTCAGCCTTCTTTTGTGAAGGCTGAACAGGTTCAGGCCCCTTAGCCTCTCCTCGTAGGGCCTGCCCTGCTGCCCCCTTATCATGCAAGT
>NW_017729032.1:20148136-20162843 GCF_001723915.1 Gavialis gangeticus | reverse complement strand
CTGACTAGTTTGTAACAGGCCACTAGATCCCCCCTCAGCCTTCTCTTATGGAGGCTGAACAGATTCAGGTCCCTTAGACTCTTCTCGTAGGGCCTGCCCTGCTGCCCCCTTATCATGCAAGTGGCCCTCCTCTGGACCCTCTTGATGCTGGCCACATCCCTCCTGAAGTGCGGCGCCCAGAACTGGATGCAGTACTCCAACAGCGGCCTGACCAATGTCACATAGAGGGGGAGGATCACCTCCTTGGACCTGCTCGTGATGCAACTATGGATGCATGACAAAGTGCGGTTAGCCTTCCTGACTGCGTCCCCACATTGGTGGCCCATGTTCATTTTGGACTCAGTAGTGATTCCAAGATCCTTCTGTGCCTCTGTACTGATGAGAAGGGAGTTCCCCAGCCTGTAGGTATGGTGCTGGTTCTTCCTCCCCAGGTGCAGCACCTTGCACTTTTCTATATTGAAACCCATCCTATTCTCATCCGCCCACCTCTGTAACCCGTTGAGATCTAGTTTTAGCCTGTCCCTCTCTTCTAGCGTGCTCACTTCTCCCCACATCTTAGTGTCATCTGCAAACTTGAACAAGGTGCTTTTCACCCTATTGTCCAAATCGCCAATAAAGATACTGAACAGTGCGGGCCCGAGCCCTGGGGGACCCACTGCCCACTTCCCTCCAGGTTGGAAAAGACCCATCCACCATCACCCTCTGAGTGCGGCCCTCCAGCTAATTTGCGACCCATCTGACTGTGTAGGTGTCGATACCACAGATGCCTAATTTTTTAATGAGGATGGGGTGAGAGACGGTGTTGAAGGCCTTCCTAAAGTCCAGGAAGACTACGTCCACTGCAGTACCTGTGTCCAAGGCTTTTGTGACCTGGTCATAGAAGGCCACCAGGTTGGTCTGACAGGACCTGCCTTTAATGAACCCATGTTGATTGCCCCTAAGCATAAACTCCCCTGCTGGTCCCTTGCAGATGTGCTCCTGGATAATTTTCTCAAAGAGCTTCCCCAGCACCAAGGTAAGACTAATGGGCCTATAGTTTTCTGGGTCCTCTTTCCTTCCTTTTTTGAAAATGGAGACCACATTGGCCCTTTTCCAGCCATCAGGCACCTCACCAGAGCACTATGAGTGCTCGTAAAGCTGTGCCAGTGGTCCTGCAATGACCTCTGCCAATTCCCTAAGCACTCTGGGGTGGAGATTGTCAGGACCTGCTGATTTGAACACGTCTAGTCCCTCCAGAAGTTCTCTGACTAAGTCCTCACTGACCCTGAGATGCCGCCTCTTTCCTCCAGCTAAGAGGGATAAGGCTGCTACAAGCACCAAAAAGAGGGGAGCAGTGCCACTGCCACTGCCTGTGCCTGGGACTGCATCCCCTCCATGTGCAGCAGCCATAACTCCCCCCTCACCCTCACCATGATGACAACCACAACCAGCAGCACCAGCACAACAGCCTACTCCACCCCTATGGCACTTCCCATGCTGAGCCTTCCAGTGCCAGAGGAATAGCTGGTGCTGGTCTGGATGCGAGTGCCATAGCAAGGGAATTTCTGGGGAAGGAGGGGGAAATCACCTGAGTTTGTGCTCGACACCCCTCAAGTTTCCCTTTGAGCCAGGTCTCCTTCCCCAGAAGGCACTTGGGAGGAGGTTGATGTAGAGGTGGAGACAAGTGGGTCAGCTGAGTCCACTCCTCCTCTTGCTGTGCCTCTGCCTGCTGAGGAGGGGGAAAGTGTAGCAGCATCCACAGATGCACCCACATCCCAGAAGTGAGCAGGTAGTGTGGTCTGGGATTGTTCTCAGCTGGCAGATGATCCCATGTACTCTATCTGCCTGCACTGCCGAGCCAAAACCAGCTGGGGCCAGGGGACAAAACATATGAGCACCACAGGGATGCCGATGCATCTCTGCAGGCACCACCCCCTTGCCCTTGTTCCTCCTCAGCCTGGCACCAGTGACAGCGTGTCCAAAGGGAAGTCCCCCAGTCGCTCCAAAGCCCCCGTCCCCACAAAGGAGAGGCAGGCCACCCCGGACTAATGGGGGAAAGGTGGACAGGAAGGGGGGCGCGTTCCAAAGGCAAGTAAGCTCACCCAGAGAATTGGAAGATGCTTGCTGTCAATGGCCAGCCATTCTCCCTAGTTGAGTAGCCTGCATGCACCACCTTCAGTAAGATGGTGGTGCCATCCCTGTATGAAGCATGCACGAAGTACTTGAGGGAGGAGCTGCGCAAGGCAGGTATGCAGGCAGCCTTACACTTCACCTTGGACACCTGGAGGATGGGCGTTCCTGGGCAGCTGTGGCCAGATCCAGCCACACTTGGTTGCGGCTTGCCCAGTAGGCCACCAAAGTGTGAGCACCTGTCCTGTCCACTGACCATTGTGCCA
This sequence comes from Gavialis gangeticus, assembly GCF_001723915.1. Classification (NCBI taxonomy): domain Eukaryota; kingdom Metazoa; phylum Chordata; order Crocodylia; family Gavialidae; genus Gavialis; species Gavialis gangeticus. The sequence goes on along the minus strand of NW_017729032.1, from coordinate 20,160,468 downwards.
AGTGAGATGGTGTTCAGCATTGCTGGGTTTGTAGTGATATCCCCACCACACCTGCTTGGATGCTGGTTTGGTGGAGCAGCTGGTGTTCCTGAAGGTGAACCTCCCACTGCTGGGGTTCCCCAAGTTCCAGGTGCAGACGGACTGAATGCCATCTTCCTCACTCCGTCCACACCCATTTCCTTTTGTCATTTTTTTAAAAAACAGGTAATGCCCTGCTCTCAGCTGGAGGGGGCACTAACTGCATCATCAGCCAGCAGGGGAAGAACATGTCCCTGCTGAGTTTGTTCCCCTGCCAGGACAAACTTGGAGGTAGGGGATGGGGCTATGGGGAAGGAGGAGACCCCAGGTCCTGCGCATGACCACTAAAACTGCACCCTGCCAGGGTAGGGAGACCTGGTGGGACTGCTGGCAGCACGGCAGCCCCATAAATGCCAGGACCAATGATCACCTGGTGAAAGGTGGGTAGGAGGTGCCATAACCTCCAGCTAATGCATGCACGCACACAGTCCTGGCTGGGGAAAGCCCAGATCTGTCGTGTCTTTGACAGGCCTGAGGCTTGCTGGTTGCAGTTCTGTTGAGGCTCCTGGTATGCTTGGCTTAGCTGCCCGGGATGCCAGCTTTTGGGTTGAAAAGCCCTTTGTCAGGCTGAGGAAGTACCTGCAGTTGGTGTGTCTCCTGGTCCTGGATGGAAGAAATAATAAAGCCAGAGGCCGGCCTGGCACGCAATGCAGGCAAGAAAGCCAGTCAGTGAAAATGCAAATGGAGGCGTCAAGGAGTGAGGGACAGGCTGGGGCAGGGGGGGAAAGGAGTATGTAGCAGCACAGGTAAAATTGCAGAGGTTCCTGGGGAATCAGATGTCCAGCAGGTTGCAGTGTGTCATAATTCCACTGTCTAATCTACACTGAGTCCATGAGTTTCTGTACCTTGGAGACTGATAAAGTGAAGTTCATAGGCCTGGGTATGAAAAGTGGTTTTTAATTTGTTCCCTCTCAGGATCAGGCCTGACAGACGGGAGGCATTTTTCATGAGGAATGTGCCCCCACAGGTAGTTGGCTATTGTTGTCTTTGATAGATTCTGGTGTGCAGTTTGTGGGGGTACTGGAGATAGTTGGCAGGTTTTGTGTTTTGAGCTGTAGGAAGTTGGCTTCAGTTCTGGTGGTTAGGTGCTTGTTTGAATGTACAAACCACTTTTCAGAGCTGGGCCTATGAACTGCACTTCATCAGCCTCCTAGGTAGTAGGTACACAAACTCATGGATTCAATATACACAGTGGAGTTCTGGCACACTGAAACCTGCTGGACATCTGACACCCCAGGCACCTCTGCACTTTTACCTGAGCTGCTACATCCCCCTTTCTGCCCCCGCCCCTGTTCCTCACCCCCCGATGCGTCCATTTCCATTTTCACTGACTGGCTTTCTTGCCTGCACTGCATGCCGGGGCAGCCTCTGGCTTCTTTACTACCATCCAGGACCAGGAGACACACCGACTGCAGGTACTTCCTCAGCCTGACAAAGGGTTTTTCGACCTGAAAGCTTCCTAAGATATATTTCTCTAACTATTCTGGGTTTTTTTCATAATAAACATATAAACACAAGATATGCCCTCACACACACCACAAGTAACATATATCCATCCAACATAACATCTTTACTTCTTGCTGTCAATTCATTTATAACAAGAAAGGCTCTGTGACAGTTTTGTTTAGCTACCTTAGATGCTGCTGGTGCTATTGGTGTTGAGTCACCTATGCTATTTTCACCTGCTGCCATTTACAGTGGTGGACTAAGCTGAGGCTGTAGGGGAGGAGGAGTCCTCACTGGGGCACACTGCCGTGTTGTACAGAAGTCCCAGCACCAGAAAGGGCGCACCTGAACACACACACAGTGTCACCCACCCATTTCACAAGTTTTGCCTGTCAACAGCCAGAGGTGCAGGGCCCCAGAACCCAGAGTCCCCTAGCACCCATCTCATTGAGAACTTGCAGGCTTTGTGGCCACAGGAGGGCCTAGCAGCCAGGCCTTCAGTGGTTTCCCCCACCTCTGCCCCAAGGTGGACACAGTAGCACAAGCACCCGTGTCACGAGTTTTGCTTTTTGGCAGCTTGAGGTGCAGTTTCCCAGAACCCCCTGCACTTATCTCCTTGAAACTTGGCAGGCTTCACTGCCTCAGCAGGGGCTAGCAAGCCTGCAGTTTTGACCCCACTGTGTCTTAACACATACACATGGCACAAGTTTTGCTCTCAAGAATTCGTGGTGCAGTTTCTCCAAACCCCCTGCACCTATCTTCTTGAAACTTGGCAGGCTTCGTGCCCTCAGGAGGGGCTACCACTCCTGCAAGTTTCATCAAAATCAGGCCAAAAATGACAACGTTATAGCCTGTTTTGACCTTCCCCATTATATCCTATGGGCAAAATGTAGAAACAAGCTTGAAATGCGAAACTGTTTCGACAGAACGACATGGAATAGCTGTTTCAACTTGAAACAGAAGTCAAAACGGAATACTGTTCCACTGAAATGGAATGCTTCCGTTTCGCACAGCCCTATTTCCAGTACTACCAGGTGTACCAGCATAGTCCAGCCAGCCTCCTACATCCAGCCATGGACACTGTCTGCTATTTCAGAGAAAACCAAAAAACACCTGTCAAGTGAAAAAATTCTTCCTACCCCAAGCAGGCAACATCACAGTGACTAAGAACTTGGGAGAGAGAGGGTTGAATTTGACCTGGGAGCTCAAAGGGGCAGACAATGCCTTGTGATGATAGACTGGAGCCTGGCTATGACAGAGAGAACAATATAAATAGACATGGCATATAGTAATGGCTCTGGGACAATGTTGTTCTCCTTGTACTTCCCTGATCAGCAGCCCAAAACAGGTATCACAGGTATCCTCCTGCGAGAATATTCTATGATGATTTTGAGGAGTTTGAAAATGGAGTTGATTACTCAAAAGAAAATAATCATGAAATGTCAAGAGAAGAATTGTGGGATTTTAAGAGTTTGACCTCTGATTGTGAAACAAAGAAAATTTTCTACATATTCCGCCATATGCCATGGGGAGAAAGGGGTGTGAGAAGACATTTACCATTCATATGTGGAAGCAATGATTTGTAGTGAAGAACAAGTCACAACACAGCTTTTATATCAAATCTTTTATGATGGTACATCTGACTTCAAAGTAAACCCACCTAAATAGACAAAACTTTACTCTCGTTCTATTTAGCAGACTAGTGATAATATTTAGAGACTAGCAAATTGCCCATCAAGAATGATGGGGGGGAGGGGGACAGGGGGGAGGGAGAAGGACAACAGAGGTCTGCATTTGGCACCCTCCCCCACTTCGGGCTGGGGCCATGGCCGCTCCCTGCCTCCCCCCGGCTGCTTTGGGCCAAGGCTAGGGCCGCTCCTTGCTTCCCCCCACTGCTTCGGCTGGGGCCTGGGCATGAGCCTGGGCCATTTCCCTCCTCCCCTTTGGACCAAGGCCACACCCCGCCTCTCCCCACAGTGCTTTGGGCCAAGGCTGCTCCCTGCCTCCCCCCACCACTTTGGGCCAGGGCCTGGGATGTTTCCCCCCTCCATTTTGGGCCTGGGCATGAGCCTGGGCCATTTCCCTCCTACCCTTTGAGCCAAGGCCACACCCCGCCTCTCCCCCCAGAGCTTTGGGCCAAGGCAGCTCCCCGCCTCCCCCCACCACTTTGGGCCAGGGCCTGGGCCTGGGCTGTTTCCCCCCTCCATTTTGGGCCTGGGCTGGGGCCGTTCCCTGCCTCCCCCCATCGCTTTGGGCCATGGCCAGGGCCTGGGCCAATGACCGTGGTGGCAGAAGCAGACCCAGGAGACAGATCTGAGGGGGGCAAGGCCAGCAGCACTGGCCTTGTCCCCCTCAGCTCCATCCCCTCTGGTCCCTCAGTCCCCACTGTCATGATAGTGCTACACCGTCTGTCTCTTTCTGTGTAGAGCACTCAGATTGGCTGCCAAGACAGCCAATCAGAGTGTGAATAAAGTTTCATAGTTTCATAGAATAAGGGTCGGAAGGGACCTAGTAGATCTTCTAGCCCGACCCCCCACCAGGGCGGGAGAACAACAAAACCCCAAAACAAGAAACGGGATTCAAATGAGTCCAGCCAGGTAGGCATCCAGCCTCTTCTTAAAGACCCCCAGGGTAGGGGCCAGCACCACTTCCCTTGGAAGTTGGTTCCAGCTCCTAGCCGCCCTAACTGTGAAGTAGTTTTTGCGGATGTCCAATCTATACCTCCTCTCCATCAACTTGTGCCCATTACTCCTTGTTATGCCAGCGGGCGCTAGGGGAAACAGCGTCTCCCCCAAACCCTTCTGGTCCCCCCTAGTGAGTTTATAGACGGTCACCAGGTCCCCCCTCAGCCTTCTCTTGTGGAGGCTGAATAGGTTCAGGTCCCGCAGTCTCTCACTGTAGGGTCTGCCCTGTTGTCCCCGGATCATGCGGGTGGCCCTCCTCTGGACCCTCTCCATGTTGTCCACATCCCTCTTGAAATGGGGCGCACAGAACTGGACACAATACTCCAGCTGTGGCCTGACCAGCGTCGCGTAGAGGGGGAGGATCACCTCCTTGGCTCTACTCGAGATGCACCTGTGGATGCACGACAAGGTCCGGTTAGCCCTGCCAACCATGACCTCGCATTGTCGGCCCATGTTCATCTTGGAGTCAATAATGACTCCAAGATCTCTTTCTGCCTCCGTGCTCTCGAGTAGGGAGTTCCCCATTGTGTAAGTGTGCTGCTGGTTCCTACTGCCCAAGTGCAGCACCCTGCACTTGTCCGTATTGAAACGCATCCTGTTCCTGTTAGCCCACCCCTGTAACCTATCCAGATCCCTCTGCAATCTCTCACTCCCTGCTAGCGTGCTCACCTCCCCCCAAATTTTGGTGTCATCAGCGAATTTAAACAGGTTACTTTCCACCCCATCATCCAGATCGCTGATGAAGAAATTGAACAGCGCAGGCCCCAGGACCGAGCCCTGGGGGACTCCGCTACCCACCTCCCCCCAGGTCGAGTATGACCCATCCACCACCACCCTCTGAGTGCAACCCCTCAGCCAATCTGCAATCCATCTGACTGTGTAGGCATCTATGCCACAGTCGCCTAGTTTTTTAACTAGGATGGGGTGAGAGATGGTGTCAAAGGCCTTGCTGAAAAGCATTATGGACAGACAGACTAAGGCTTTTATAATATTAAAATAAACCACATTCTGTTTTCATTTGCACCTTTCAAGTCTATTGACTGGCAAAACACACACAGAACAGAATTTTCTAGATTCTAACAAACTGAGCCCTCAGCTAACCATTCCCAGCTCCAACCATTCCTCTGCTTTCTATTTTCAATAGTAGTTGAATTTATGCACCAGCTGGCCCCTCTATCCACTCTCCAATTCCACTCATGTCCTTTTCATCAAGTTTTTAAAGAGTTATTTTTTCCTAATGTTTCCTAATAGATGTAAGAAGAATATTGTTTTCCTTATTCTTTACAGTAGTTATAATTTTAATTTAGAATGCAATATTAGAGACCAATTCTGAATTTAGGGCTCCAAACTTTTTTCATGCTCTCTCTCTTTGTTAAATTTAGGATTCAGAGATGTCTTCAATAGTGTGTATGAGGTTATATATGTTAACATGAATCAAAACCTATGGAGAAAAATACATTTTAAGTACACAGCTCCATCTTAAATCATAAATTCACTTAGTTTTAGATCTTTAACCAGATACTTTAAAACAAAACTTATTTTAATGATACATTTTCAAGAAGGAATGATGTAAACTGATTTAAAATGCAACACTCCAGTAGGACCGGTACCATTAAGTTCCATTAAATTAATCAGTGTTTATTTATTTAACAGTTATACTTCTTCCATCAGCAATTCACATACATCTGCAATAGGCAATTTGTGTAATATGAGTGCTGTATGAGTGAAATAATCTTCATTATTTCTTTAGCCATTATACAATTTATCTTGCAAATGTTCAGGGAATATCAATTTTTCTGGGATATTGCCACTGAAATTTTCATATTGCTAGACACAGTGCATATTAAAATCTTTAACAAAAAGCAGCATCAAATCTTTTAAATCATCATTCTGGTTGTCTACTTTTTATTGCCAAAGGAATTAGTCTATAAAACAGATTAACCATTTACAAACCTTTCACGCTTTAAATGAAAACTGATTTTGATTTGAAATAAATTACAAACAAAACTGAAATCTAAAACAAGCCCAATAAATAATAAATAGCTTCCATTTATGAGTAAAGGTATCAGGATTTGATGGTTTTTACATTATCATTAAATATATTCTAAAAATAATGACTTTATTTAAGAAAATTGTAAAGCTTATTGAATGACATTACCATGTTTATTTCTCTTATCACTTACAAAATCTGAATACTTAAAAGCAAAATAGACCCAGATATACTATATTTACTTGAATCTAAGATGACCCCCCCCAATAATTAGATTTTATATATGGAAAATGTATACATTTGTTACGATTTCCCAGGTATAGAATTACAGGAGAATTGCCTTGAATTTGATTTCCTCTACTGCTACAGCAAGGAAAATAAATTGGGAGATGGGGGGGGAGGCAGCCCCTTTGCTCTCTGTCCCCTCATTTTCTTCCCTCTGCAGCCCCTTCCTCTGTCTGACCCTGCTCAGGCTCTGTTCCTCCCTGACCCTGTAGAAATGAGGAGCAAGTATTAAAACACTGGGCATATCTCCATGTGCAATTAATGCATTTGAATAAGCTGCATAAATCCTCCACCACTGCCCCCTGCCTGTCCTCCTCTGCAATCTCAGGATCCTGCTTCCCCTTCTGCTCCCCCCTTCTCCCTCCCCAGCAGGCTCTGCTTCCCCCTTCCCATAGGCGATGAGTAGGGTGGGCACAGGGGGGCAAGTGCCCCTCCCTGAGATTGGTTACTGCTAAAGCCACCACCTGCGGGTGCCTATGGGTGCCACCTGCGGACAGTCACCACTTACCGCCACCACTGTCACGCTCCCGCCGCCAACACCACCACCGCCTGGTTGCCATGCCCCCCAGCCATCGGAGGCACATGTCGCTCATGCCCCTTCCCCACCCTCAGGCTCTGCTGCCCTGCTCACCCTTGCTCCACACCAGCAAGCTCCATCCTCATTCTAGCTTGAGACACTGAGCACGCCCCCAACCCAGCTCTGTAGTAGCGGTGTGCAGTCTGCACAGCTGCTAGGGGACTGAGCTGAGGCAATGGTGCTACAGTGGGATTCATAGATGCTAGGGTCAGAAGGGACCTCAACAGATCATCAAGTCCGACTCCCTGCCTAGGCAGGAAACAGTGCTGGGGTCAGATGACCCCAGCCAGATGCCTATCCAGCCTAGCTAAAAACATCCCCTAAAAACAGGGGATGTGGGACATGTTTTGGGAGTGTACATAAGCAAAAGGAGCATGGGAAAAGGATTGCTGCTTTCTGAGCATCACGAAAATAAACCTTTTGTTAGTACAGGAGATGGTACTATACGGATTCATACCAAAGAGACTAGAGGAAACACTATTAAGGACTTTATTAACATGTTTTAAAACTAGTTTATGGAAAGTAAGAAACCTGGGAGTTTTTAGGCATTGGCTTTCACTAAAACAGAGTGCCTGAAGCTGGGGCTGTATGAACTGAAATACTACATCCATCAGGATAATGAAATGATTGGAGAAGAAGAGGCACGGAAGAAATGGAGAAAAAAGGACTGGACACACTTGTTTCACTGAACCAACAGAGAGGACTGGTAGGAAGGCAAAGAGTTTCAGGTAGTTACTGAGGTAATGGTTTTTCATGGGGTTCTGTATGGAGAAAAGGAGTTTTGTAAGAAGTTTTTTGTGGGAAGTTGCTGTATGTTGTTTAAGGTTTAATATATGTAGTTGTATATTTTCAATATGCAGTTGTTTTTGTGATATGAAGTCTTAGAAAACAAGGATGCCGAATACATGACACTGTAAGTGTAGAGTGATAAATGTGTTTTTAAAATAAAATTTGTAGATGAACACCTTTTATTTATTTATTTATCAGCATGTTTGGGTCATGTGTTTTATAGGCATGCTCTCTGTTGGTTGTATTCAGCCAGCTTCATAGTTGGTTTCAACTACTGAGCACACATTGCTTCTGGCAATAGTTTAATGACAGGCAATATGTTTCATTATGTCTTCTTGTTTGTGACTATAAGTGGAAGGGCTTTCCTATGCTGATTGGGAAAAAACCTTGTCTTATATTCAAGTAAATATGGTAATACATTTTATATGTAATACATTACATCTTAATAATTTTCTATTAAATAAATGCATTACTTCTATGAAGTATAAAGAAATGCCTGTGTCAGAACAGTAAAACAATCTTCTGACCTGTAATTTTAAATAACTGTTTTAATGTGTTATATTGATTTTTGTATAATTTTAACAGTATTAAATGGAAAATCTCAGTCATATTTATAGACAGACTATTTTACAATTTACTTAGAATTACTATACGTTGAGAATAATTATGTGTGTTATACTGTCGATTTATAGATTATGGAATATCGTCAGCTTGCCTGGTAGCCCATAATAAAACCAGCCTGGAAAAGGTCAGGGTCTGGAGCCATGGAGTGATGAACAATTATGCTGAGGTAGAGTAGGGAGGGTCTTATCACTCATGAACATGCCTCAGTTGATCCACTGCAGTTGTTTCATCAGTATTTTCCCATCCCTCAGAAAGTGAAGCTAAACTGCAGTGATTTAACCCTGTTTAACTTGGAGGTAAGGTGCTGTGATTTCATTTCCAGGATAGAAGCAGACAAATCAGTGATAACAAATAAGCAGTAAATTGCTTCCTTCTCCTAGTAAAATAACATAGTTCATCTATTCACATGCAAAATCGCCCCCTTGGTTTTCTTACTTCTCCAAGAAGACAGCAGACAACAACAGCTCTATTAGCTTTACAGCATCTGGGGGAATGTTTGTTCACCAGAGCACCCAAAGGGATGACAAGGTCGAACGGTCATAAACTACTACCAGACCGTTTCAGGCTGGACATAAGGAGGAATTTCTTTATTGTCCGAGCCCCCAAGGTCTGGAACAGCCTGCCATCAGAAGTGGTTCAGGCACCTACATTAAATACCTTCAAGAGCAAATTGGATGCTTAATTTGCTGGGATCCTATGACCCCAGCTGACTTCCTGCCCTTTGGGCGGGGGGCTGGACTCGATGATCTTCCGAGGTCCCTTCCAGCCCTAATGTCTATGAAATCTATAATACAGCTACAGCATTGCTACACCATACAGTGTGGCATCAAATAAGGATAAGGATGATGGCCCTGCTTTGCGCCACAAGCAAGAAGAAACACTATGGGACACTGGTGGAAGGGACTAGAGAGATGCTTTATGTCCCTTTGTGCTCCTTTGTACCAATGAACAGGATAGACTGCAATATAGTTATGAACATATTACGTAGTGTATTCAAACTTGATCAATATATAGGGCCAGATCCCACCACTTTTAAGTAATTTATTTATATGGTATTGTTTATGTGAATAACTTCTTCCCTTGTACTGGATTCATAATCTCACCCATATTTCCATTTCTTTTTTTAGAAATACTTTTTGTTGTATTAATATTTTGAGACTTCTGGTGGAAGAATGGTATTTATTTTGTATCAAAGAAAAGACTGCTCAGTTCTGAGGAAAAGCACATTTTTACCACTCAGCAGGCACATCTATCCAAGCAATTAATGCACATACATAAACTCCGGAACTTACTGCTCTGGAGTTTATTGCTTCTGGGTGCACTGTTGAAATGTGCACTTGGAACCACATCACGTTGAGTCAGGTCGGAGGAGCCCCAGCTGGTAGTGGGCTTGGGGGGGGGGGAAATCAGCCTGCCAGCTCAGGGCTGCTCCCCCTTGCTTAACATGCTGTGGAGGGGCTAGCTGTGGAAAAAGGGTGCTTCAACATTGTGCTAGCCAGTGGGCAGCCCCTGCACTGAAGTGCCCTCTTGTCTCAGCCAGCCGGGGCAGCGTCTACATGTAAAAAACTCCACAGCAGGATAGTACTTGTATTTACAAGTACTAGTCTGCTGGAGAGTTAATTAACTTACTCCAGCCTAATGGGAGTGCGTGTGTAGAAGCATGATGTTTACTATGCAGCTAATTAGTCTACTGTGCAGTACATGTAGATATGTCCAGTGGGTGCATCTACACATGCAATTAACAGAGAGCAATAAATTCTGGTGCAATTCACACCAACAGCTCCCAGGCACAGTGTGCACCCAGAACTGCAGCAGTTAGAACCAAGGTACAGAATCCCCAGACTGGCAGTGGAGGGCTGACTAGGGCACAAGGGGGCTACAATGTAGCACTAGTGCAGCCCTCACACAAGCACTCTTATGCCCCAGTCAGCCTCAGTCACTGTTGACATGTGTGTTGAGACTGCATAAATTACTCTGCTGTAGCATAGTACTTGTCCTAGACAGTACTATCTTACTGCAGTTAATTAATTTACTGATCCCTAAATATGGGAGCACATGTGGACCAAGACACTTTACTGAAGAGTTAATTAGTCAGCTCCACAGTAAAGCACACCAGGATGAACAAGGAGTTAATTATGTGAGCAATGTCTGATTATGCCCTTAACAATTAATTTCCTTGCTTTTAAGAGCACAGGTTTTGTAAATAACTTGATATTTAAATATATGTTTTTGTTGCTTAGCAACTAATGGTTTTAAAAAAAAAAAGTTTTTAAAAAAGGGTTAAGCAAAAGCCCTCACCACTTTCCCTTTATTTGGGGAAGTAAATAAAAATCCTTATTTTTACTAAATTAAAATTCACCAAAATACACAAAGAAATGAAAGTAACAAAAATATTATAAACAAGTAAATAATAAATAAAATGCATAAAATTAAAATAATAAATAAATAATGATGAGAACAGTCCCTAGTTTATTAGATGAAACTTTTATTAATCGGGTTCACAGCGGGCATGTCTACATGTTCATTAATGCACTTTTGCTAATCCACATTAAGTTTAGTATCTCCATTGTGAAGCACTAGAAAAAGGTGCATTAGCCTATCTTAATATGCATTAGCAAAAGCACACTTCTTGTGACACTTAAATATGCATTAAAATAGGCTAATGTGCATTAAAGTGCACGTGTAGACACACCAAGTGACTGCTTCCTCTCTACAAGAGCTTTTACACCACATTGCAGGTAGTCTTGCGCTCCACACTCTGGCTCCTGCTACATGTTGCATATATTATATAATTAACTGGTTAATTCTGCAATAAATTTAGACTGGCCACACATGCAAAGTAATTACCACTTACAGGGGCAGCTCTAGGATTTTGAAAAAGGGGGAGAGGGGTGGAGATGGTGTGGTGCATCATATAAAACACAACACGTTTCTCCGCAGATAAAGATAAGCAAGAAGCTTCACTAATAAGGTGGGGACTACAACTAGTTATTCATTTTGAAATTGAAGCAAAAAAACAAACAAAAAACTTTTTTGGCATGTGGATTAATTGACTATATCATATATTAAAACATAAACACACAACAAACAAGGAAAAAAAATAATCCAAAGATACTGCTTCATTAATCCTGAAGTCCCTCAAGTTAAATGCACATCTTTCTCAGATTCAGAGAACAAAATCACACCTTCTTGAACACCAGCACAGCGCCGCTGATGCTTCATGGACAGCGACTTCTGCACCAGACCTAACGTGCACGCACCTGAGTTAACATTTCCGCACCTGAGTTAATGTTTTTAGCAAGAGTTAAAAAAAAACCAAACCAGTCCACAGGGCTGTGAAATAGGAATAATCAGACTAGGAGCAGCGCTCTGCTCCCGGCCCTGTTACAAACCTGCCCCCCGTTTCCTTCTTCTGGGGACCAGCGGGCATGTGCGGCAAAAGGCAGGTGGGCAGGTGACATGGAGCCAATATCTGATACTGGGAAATCCCAGTATCTTAAAAAACCCAAACAAACATTCCACAAAGAAGTGGGACAGCGTACACAAAACCAGAGCCGGGCCAGGCAGCGCCCTGGAGGCCCCCAGCACCCAGGGAAGGCTGCTGGGACTGGCCCAGCCTGTCCTACCCCACCCGGGGCAACTTGCCAGGGGGCTCACGGCTCCATGCGGTCACCGGGCACTGCGGGGGCCTGTCAGGAGCCGGCTCGCGGCGCCGCTGCTCACCGGACATCCATGCTCCGCACCGGACACTTCCCGCCGCGCTCCCGGCTCTGTCTCCCCCAGCCGTTACCGGGGCAACGCGAACCTGCCGCGGGAGCGTCGGCGGGACGGGGGCGGGGCCTTGGCGCTGGGGGCGGGG
>NW_017729032.1:20142968-20148053 GCF_001723915.1 Gavialis gangeticus | reverse complement strand
GGGGCGCGGGAGGGGCAGCGGGGAGGACCGGAGGGGGGGTTGTAGCAGCAATGGGGTAAGGGGTCATAGGCTCTGAGGGCACCAGGTCTGGGGCTCCTTGTCCCCCAGCTGGGGGCTGGCTGGAGACTGGGCAATAAAGGGGCAAGTGTGCTGTCTAGGAAATATGCCAGCTCGGACTCTGGCTGGGGCTGGATGCTGGAGGCTGAAGTAGGCCCTGGGTGGTTGAAGAGCAGTCCTTCCAGGGAAGTGGTGCGCCCGGGTGCAAAGGGTCATGGAAAGGACTGTGTGAGACGAGGGCAACACCTTGAAAACACAGTTAAAACTTTGCGTCCCAATAAAGGAGGCTTAATTTGTACCATTTTGATACCTTGGTGCAGCTTGAAATCTGCACAGAGCCGGCGTGTAGGAGCGGTACCGTTTCCGTGCGGCACGAGGTTACGGCCACGACTCCGGCCCACAGCTAAGATGAGCCGTGCTATCCAGGCCCAACCTGAAGTGAATTTTGTCTCATTGAGCCCGGTGTCATTCACCTGGGGAAGAACGTTTCCTTTTGCTTTGAGCACGATGAGGGGAAGTGGAGACACAAAGCTGGATGTGGAAGTGCTGTTATCAGTAGATAGTAAAATAGGCAGAGCGCAGGCTACAATGTAATTACCATTTTTCTTCTAAACAGGTAACTGCGCTGGTGCAAAATTATCTGAAATGGTTTTCCTATTGCCATGGAAATAACTTATGGTACTTAGATAGTACTTATTTTCATGGGCTTTGATTTAATATAGTATGCATTTTTATGTAAAGGTAAAGCACTTTCTGAACTCCATGTATTTTCATTCTTAAAACATAGGTTTATTTGCACTTAAATATCTGAATATCTTACATTTTTTTTTTTTTTTGTTAATTGTAAGGGATTTTCTGATTTTCTTGATTTCTACTGATTGTGCATAGGCAGGTAGTCCTAAGTTCACTAATGTTCTCCTCTCTAACCATGGTTTTTCATGAAAAATATAATATATTAAAAAAAGCACTTGCAATTATTCCTTTTGAGATTCTGTGACCAGTTGGTTACAATGATCAGACTAGTCTGATTTCCCAAAACAAGTACCACCTCTCCTGAGAGAGCGCTCCTTTTTAAACCTGCCAGGGCTTTTTGATCTCCTGTAATCTTGGGCCTTTTCCTGTCCTGGTATTACCTCTTAAAATCTTTAGCAGTCTAAGTGCAGGAAAAGCATGACTGGGCAGCCAGGGCAACTCAAGGAACCTAAAGGCTCAAGCCAAGGGTAGGAGAAAGCAGAGCTAATTAGTCTACTTTAATTTCTCCCCTTTGTATTTAAGCACTGCTCATTTCACCCCCTTCCCTGCCAGCAGTGCGCAGTTGGCCACTAGTTGAGTGGCTGAGTGCAGCTGTGCGCGCCTGCCTAGGTACCTAGTTGTCACGCCAGCCACCCAATAAGCCAGGTGGGACAGTGAGTGAGGCCAGCTTGGGGATACTAAGGAGGTAGCAGCTGGGAGATGGGCAGGCAAGCAGGTAGCAGGGCCTCATTAATTAATTAACCTCCCTTTTCTCATCTGGTGGCTGCAGGAAAACCCTGACTGTGGGCAGCTGCTGGGTCTCAGTGAACCAGAGGGCTCAAGCCAAGTGGGGAAGAAGCCAGTAGGGGCATCACCAACTGGTCACAGAATCTCAAAAGGAATAATTGCAAGTGCTTGAATTCATCTGTACCTCCTGGGTCATCCTGGTTTATACTCAAAGTACTCTAACCCTAAAACTGGGACAGAGTGGGAGGGTACTGGTACATTCAGAGAAATCAGAAAACAACAAAGCATCTATGTGTGCTTTTCAGCGCACTAAATAACTCCACCATAAGGTAGTACTTATGCCAGGCGGTACCATGCTCTCCCTGACCTCACGGAAGTGAGGAACATACTTGGCTCTGGTTTTTAGTGGTGTGCACTGCCCCTGCGTGCACCACTCTGCTTTTCTTTGGCATAGGATTTTTTTGACCCCTGGATATCCAGGGGTCACCCCCCTCCCCCCTACATTCTGCTCCCTTGCAGTGCAGAGAACAGCTGAACATGCTGTATGTGGTGCTGCAGATGTGTTTGAAGTTGTTTCCCACAATTCTGCATCCTTAATCCTATCCCTAAAGAAGTTCTATTTGCTTTTCCCTTTCGGTGTGTTTTTGAATAAGAATTTTAAATGATAGACATTAAAAACTATATAATCACCTGAACTTTGCCTGAGAGGTATCTACATTTTAGTGGCTGAGTGAATTGATTTTTCTCTATACTGTTTATAAAATGTTTGGGGATACTTTGGTATGAAAGCTGCTGCATAAATGTAAGATGATGTTAGAGTTTCACTTTTACCAGAAAATACCTAGAGCTGGGCATATTTTAAGGCAATATTTTCAGGTTTCCCTATCCCCAGTAATTTGAACTGGGAACACAATGGAAAAATATATGGACTGAAAGATAGTTTTTCCTCACACGGTCATAGCATTACAAACATTTTATCCATACCCCAGGGCCATTGTATGCTTCTAATGATTTTTGTGTCCAGTCTTGATTTTAATGACCAAAGTTGTAGGACTGTCCTTGAGAGACTTTTGGCAACTAGATCTCACTTAAAAATATATATATATTTTTGTGTTTTTCCTGCGGCACTTTCCTTCGCTCAGTTCCATCTTGTTAGTCTTAGGAGAATTCCCTGGTTCATCTCTAATAAATTCCTTTCTCTTCTTAGTGTTCAGAGTCTAGAAATATCAGTAGATGTTTCTGGAAAGAGGGCACCCTATGTAGGCTGGAGTCTAAATAGGAATACACTTTATTAATTTTTTATAGAGAAAGAGGATGTTTTTGTAAATTTTGGGAGATCTGGGCTCAGTCCTGAGCTCTGACAGGCTTCATATGTAATCTTGGGCAAATAGTTAATTATATTTCAGCTAGTAGAAACTGGCATAAAACCTTATTTAGTAAAATAGAAGATTATAAGACAATGCCCCCCCCAATAAATAGATTCTATAGATGGAAAATATATAAATTTATTATAATTTTTTAGTTATAGAATATAATTATTGGAAGTTTGCCTTGGATTTGTCCCCCTCCCACTGCAACAGCAGGGAAAATAAATCTGGAGGGTGAAGGGAAAAAAAATCTGGAGGGTGAGGTACTCCCTTTTCTCTCTGCTTCTCCCCAACTTTTCCCCCTAGCAGCCCCTTTCCTCTCTCTTTACTGTCAGACCATGCTCTCCCTGAGCTCATGGAAGTGAGGAACAAACTTGGAAACAATATCCTTGACTTTAAACATGGCTATGATAATTTGTATGTAGTAACCATGCAGGTACTTCATCTAGAATTGATATATGTTGAATACATCTACATGAAGTGTTTACTGTTGAGTAGACTAATTAGGTCTGCAGTAAACCTCTTGGCTTCTAAATGCGTGGCCCTATTATGCTGCAGGAAACTAATAACTTCTGCAGCAGGGTAGTACTTGTAAATACAAGTACTATCGTTCTGCAGAGTTTTTTGTCACAGCACTGAATGTGCAGATGCTGCCCGGCTGGCTGGGGCACAAGGGTGTTTCAATGCAGGGGCTGCCTGCCAGCTTGTCCCACACTGGAGCACCCTTGTGCCCCAGCCAGCCCCTTTGCAGCATGTTGAGCTGGGTCAGAGTAGCTCCTGGCTGGCAGGATGATCCACTGGGGCTCCTCCGACCTGGCTCAATGTGCTATTGTCCTAGGCACATGTGTAAACACAGCACCCCGGAGCAATAAACTCCAGTGTGATATGCACCAGATTTTATTGCTGTGTATTAATAGCATGCATAGACGTGCCCATTCCCTTTCATTTGAAACTGCTGCAAGTTATAGCACAGGTATTCCATAAAGCCACTTTTAAGCAGCACTTTGGCATTTGTATTATATTACATGTAAGTAAATGATGAGGGTTTTTTTTAAATTGATTTATTTACAAAAAAAATCCAAACTCCAAGCTGTTTCTTCCTTTCCTCTCCTCTTCCCCTTTTAAGACAGAGTGGTGTGTCAAACATTTGCTAGGCCTATGAGGGGTTAAAATATACCCCTGGAGAACCAGGAACAGAGAAGGAAGGAAGAAGCAAATAAAATCTGGGAGAAAGAGAAATGGGTCCTGATGTTTGTGGACAGAACCTAAGGAAAGAAAGAACCAAAAAAATGTTGTATGGGAAACTGGATTATAAAAAGGCCATATTCATCTTCTTTTGGGGCTCCAGATGGGAGAGAGTGAAGAGGAAAACCTTATATAAGACAAAATGGATAGGGGACTGAGGAATGTTGGACATTCTGCTTTTCCTCTGGGCCAAATACACAAGCCAGATCTTCAAGCTGGCAAGCGGGGCAGGGGCTAAAACAGCCTGCTTTGTGAACTATTTTGTAGGTCACATACTATGACATTGAGGGTTATGCATACCTCTGCACATGAATTTAGCTACCTGGGAGCTGCCGTGGTTCTATGGAACCCTGGAGCAGTTCTGTAGTAGGTACAAACTACAGAAAGAAGGTGCGATGACCCTAATGAACCACCACAATATCCAGGAGTTGGTGAGGAAATGGAATGTGATGTCAACCATGGGTCTACTCCCAGCTGCCAGGCCATGTAGGAAAGGATCTTCCATGAGGACCTGCAGAAAGAGCGCAGACATGAACTGGCAAGTAGGTCACCATGGACTCCGGGTATGGACACAAGGTTACACAGAGGAGCAGAGAAACCAACCGTATTGCCCCAGGGAAATCTGCCTTTGGAGAGACAATCAACCACTTCCTGTGATACTGTCCTTTTGCCAAAGGGGCGTGGAGGAAAATGTTTATATTTCTCAAGATGGTGACAGGTAGACCCCCCTTGGTTGGGGGGTCTACTACAGACCCCCCAACCAAGGGGAAGAGCTAGACCAGGAATTCTTAAGTCAGCTCATGGAGGCAGTTAGGTCAAAGGATGTGGTCATCATGGGTGACCTAAACTTTCCAGACATCTGCTGGGAAGAGCAGTCAGCCAGGTCTGACCACTCACGTAGGTTCCTAGCCAAAATGCAGGACCTCCATCTAACCCA
>NW_017729032.1:20134820-20137968 GCF_001723915.1 Gavialis gangeticus | reverse complement strand
AGGCAGGTCCTGTCAGACCAACCTGGTGGCCTTCTATGACCGGGTCACAAAATCCTTGGACGCAGGTGTTGTGGTGGACATAATCTTTCTGGACTTTTGGAAGGCCTTCGACACTGTTTCTCACCCCATTCTCATTAAAAAACTAGGAGACTGTGGCATCGATACCTACACAGTCAGATGGGTCACTAACTGGCTGGAGGGCCGCACCCAGAGAATGGTGGTGGATGGGTCGTTTTCAGCCTGGAGGGCTCGGTTCTTGGGCCCGCACTATTCAATATCTTCATCAGCGACTTGGACAAGGCGGTAAAAAGCACCCTGTTCAAATTCGCAGACGACACTAAGATGTGGGGGGAAGTGGGCATGCTAGAAGGGAGGAATAGGCTGCAATTGGATCTGGACAGGTTACAGGGGTGGGTGGATGAGAACAGGGTGGGTTTCAACACAGCAAGTGCAAGGTACTGCACCTGGGGAGGAAGAACCAGCAGCATACCTACAAGCTGGGGAACTCCCTTCTTGTCAGTGCAGAGGCAGAAAAGGATCTTGGAGTCATTATTGATGTCAAAATGAACATGGGCCAACAGTGTAGGGACACAGCCAGGAAGGCCAACCATATTTTGTCATGCATCCACAGATGCATCTCAAGCAGGTCCAAGGAGGTGATCCTCCCCCTCTATGCGACACTGGTCTGGCCGCAGTTGGAGTACTGCATCCAGTTCTGGGTGCTGCACTTCAGGAGGGATGTGGACAACATGGAGAGGGTCCAGAGGAGGGCCCTCCTATGGATTTTAAAGTTTTCCTTTAACTAATTCAGGATAATTTCAATTAGTTGCATTAATTTCAGTGCAGAGCAATATGGATTGGGGATTAACCTGTAGAGAAGAAGTACCATGCTGGAAATGTTGTGACTGTTATTGGGAATTCTGGGAGTATCTGGCACTGAAGTTCTTCAATTTTAGAGTAGGGTGGACACTCAGGAATGAATAACTATAATTAAAATATATATGCATATGATTGATGAACTATGGGGATTGCACTAGGCCTGCATAGGGGGCTGGTATTGTATCATGGCTAGCCCAAACTATGTGTGAAATGCAAGGAGCATAGGTATTTAGTGGCAGCATGCCAATGTATGATCTGTTCTGTATGTGGGAAAAAGAGCAGGGGGCCCAGAATTATGAAAAAAATTGTTGTGCAACTTACATGGAGGACATGGGCATATGTTCCTCACATGCCCCAAATCCTTTGCAAATACTGTAAAGAAAGCAGAGAGTGATGTTAACACAATGGAAGACAGGCAGGAGGGTTCAGCAGAGGGACTGTGGGGAACTGAAGGAGGAGAGAGAGGTAGCAAGATGGGAATGGATGGATCTGAGGTAGCAGGGAGAGCGTAGGAGACCCCATCAAGGGACAAGCTCCTGAGGCAGAAGTAATGGAGTTACAGATAGAGGAAACAAGAAAAGCAAGGATTTAAGGGAAGGGAGGGAGTCACTAAGGAAAGGGAAGCAAAAAGAGGGGAGGAAGAAAGAAGCAGGGAAAGGGAAGGGCAGTACCAGTGATTAGAGAGGAAAAGGAAGGAGTGGGCACTGGGGAAAAGAGGTGAGGGTAAGGGAGAAAAGAGGGAGAAAGAGAAGATAAAGAAGGGGGACTAGGAGAAAGGGAAGGGAGTGCAAGTGCATTGAGGAAGAAATGGAAAGAGTGGGAATGGGGACCAGGAAGAAAGTGGGAGGAATTAAAGGAGAAGGTAGGGAAAGGAAACATTGGGAAGGCTGGGGAGGAAAATGTGGGACCAAAGAATGACATGGAGAAGGAGGAGGAAGAGGGTGATGACATAGACTGGGTGAGGACCTGTGTTGAAAGGAAGTTGGAAGAGTGGCAAATACATGAAAAGAGATGGAAGTGAAGGATGGTGGAGGAAAGGAGTGGGCTGGCAATTTTGGGCAGACTTCTGATTCTCTCTTGTCCTTGTGGTTCTCCAAGTCTCTGAAAGGACTAGGCAGGAACAGTGTCCTTTATCAGAGGGGTTTTTGGAGGAAGGAAAGATTCAGGGCCTCGTGGGAGTAATGGAGGTGTCACTGTGGGGAAGGAAAGGAGGCAGGGCATAGGAATCAGAAGCAGATTCAGACTCGGAATCAGTGCTAGACCTTGAGTTGAGCCTGTAAGATGATTGCTGGGCATCTCTGCATGAGATGCTGACAGCACAGTAGCTGAATAATACTGTGCCATGGCCCATCACAGCACGGACAGTGCTAATAAAGTACTGCACAGTATTGTTAGGTTACTACATAATAGTATCACTTAAAAGATGTTCACCAGATGGTTACTGCACATTTATTTAGTACTTGCTTATACAAGTATTAAATGCACAGTGGCATCTCATGTAGATGCACCCACAGGGTAGCAATGGTGGTAATTTTAGCTTCTGTAAATGTGAGGGCTATGTTGAGTCAGGAGAGGTGGGTAGGCATAAGGACATTCTTGGGGGCTGTGACAGCATACATTACCTGTTTCCAAGAATGTGGGATATCTGGGGAGAAGGACTACTCAGCATATCAGAAGTGATGGGCCCTTCGTGGTGTTCTGGGAGCAATGAAAACAGGGCACTGGGGTGCTCCAGTGTGGGGCTAGCCAGCGGGCAGCCCCCACACTGAAGCACCCTCATCAGTGTCTACACATGTGCTGCTGTGAAGTAAAAAAATTGGCAGTATAGTACTTGTTTTTATAAGTACTACCCTGCTGTGGAGTTAATTAGTTTACTCCTGCCTTGCCCTCCACATGTAGATGCAAGATGTTTACTGTGGACTTAATTAGTCTACTCCATAGTAAACGTCTCTTATAGATACATCCCTTATTGAATCTTATGAGATTTCTTTTGGTGTAATCCTCCAATTACTTTAGGTCTCTCTGAATCCTAGTTTGAACCTCTAGCATATATACTACTGTCCACCCCACCCTCAATGTCATCAGCAAACTTGCTGAGGGTGCACTCCATTCCATCTTCCAAGTCATTGATGAAGGTATTGAACAAAGCCAGCCCCAGGGCTGATCCTTGGGGCATTCCACTTGATACTGGCTGCCAACTAGACATTCATAGATTCATAGATGTAGGGTTGGAAGGGACCTAAGTAGATCATCAAGTTCGACCCCCTGC
>NW_017729032.1:20115709-20129820 GCF_001723915.1 Gavialis gangeticus | reverse complement strand
TCTAGCTAGGTAACTGTCAAGCCTCTTCTTAAAGACCCCCAGGGTAGGGGCCAGCACCACTTCCCTTGGAAGTTGGTTCCAGATCCTAGCTGCCTTGACTGTGAAATAGTGTCTTCTAATGTCCAGCCTGAACCTACTCTCAAACAACTTATGACCGTTATTCCTTGTTACTCGGGGAGGTGCACAGTTGAACAGGGTCTCTTCCATTCCTCGCTGGTCCCCCTTGGTAAGTTTGTAGATGGCCACCAAGTCCCCTCTCAGGCTTCTCTTGTGAAGGCTGAACAGGCTTAGGCTCTGTAGTAGGGTCTGCCCTGCTGTCCCCAGATCATGTGAGTGGCCCTCCTCTGGACCCTCTGCATGTTGTCCACATCCCTCCTGAAGTGCAGTGCCCAGACCTGGACGTGGTACTCCAACTGCGGCCTGACCAGTGTCGCATAGAGGGGGAGGATCACCCTCCTTGGACCTGCTTAAGATGCATCTGTGGGTGCATGACAAGGTGCAGTTGGCCTTACTGACTGCGTCCTCACATTGGTGGCCCATGTTCATTTTGGAATTGATAATGACTCCAAGATTTCTTTCTGCCACTGTTTTCGAGAAGGGAATTCCCCAGCCTATAGGTATGCTGCTGGTTCTTCCTGCCCAAGTGCAGCACCCTGTACTTGTCAGTATTGAATCCCATCCTATTCTCATTCACCCACCACATAACCTGTCCAGGTCCAGCTGTATCCTGTCCCTCCCTTCTAGTGTGCCCATCTTGCCCCAGATCTTGGTGTCGTTAGCGAATTTGAACAGGGTGCATTTCACCCCCTTGTCCAAGTCACTAATAAAGAGATGAAACAGTGTAGGCCCAAGGACCGAGCCCTGGAGGACCCCACTGCCCACATCCCTCCAGGTCGAATATGACCTGTCCACCACCACTCTCTGGGTGTGGTCCCTCAGCCAATTTGCGACCCATCTGATTG
The DNA here is from genome assembly GCF_001723915.1 of Gavialis gangeticus. Classification (NCBI taxonomy): domain Eukaryota; kingdom Metazoa; phylum Chordata; order Crocodylia; family Gavialidae; genus Gavialis; species Gavialis gangeticus. Next base: position 20,128,858 of record NW_017729032.1, on the reverse strand, counting down.
TGTAGGCATCAGCGCCTACACATTGAGCCATTGCTTACTGCCCTCTGAGCCTGACGATCCAGCTAATTTTCTAGAAGTGGCAGCTAACATTGCTGTTGAATATGGACACAGAGGTGGGACATTATTGTAAGATGGCCAGACCTGTAAGGTCCTGGAAAGGCAGATTGTGTCCACCCTTCAGGTACTGAAGGATGACTGGCAGTTTTTTGGGGACAGAAATCTGAATAGAAACATCTTAAATTTAGACCTTGGGAAGGCCTATGATAGAATAGCTCACGTCTTTTTGTTTTACTGTACTAGACTGCGTGGGGGTTCCACTGATCTTTGCAGAGTGGATCAGACCATTGTACAGAGATGCCCAGAGCAGGATATGCTCAATGGGTATCTTTTAACCCAGTGCAGGTCAGGTCAGGAGGGGAAATTTATATTCCCACACCATAACAAAAATAAAATATAATATACTTTGTAGTAATTTTTTTAAAAAATGGTTTTGCTTCTTGGTCTTTTGACTAAGATCAAATGTACCAGGGGACATTTGAACTGCTCAGCCTCAGGGCCTAGATCTTGCACGTAGGATGCTAGTCTGGGTATGGGGAACTTCCAAACTCCTAGGCCTGTGGGCCTGGGACTTGCATGTAGGATACTAGCCCAGCTGAAAATATATGGCTCATGGATACTTGTAGACAACTGGATATGGAATTCAATTGGCTATTAGAAATAATAAATAAAAGGTGGTGTACTTTACTTTCTGGCTCTTCAGGGAAATGTACTGGTGATATATAAATACTTTCAGTGGTTTCAGCGGGGACCTGTTACCCACTTGTTTCTACAGAGCTGACATTTTGGGAGTGCTAGTGGCTCAGATGGAAGCCCAGGAGAGCATAACAGAGCAGGATCCCTCTGTGGAAGCGAACAGCAGCAAAGCTTACCTGGTGGTGGTAAGCAGCAGCAGTGCCAGCAAGGAGCACCAGCAGTAGCAGTGGACCAGTGTCTCCCAGTGACAATGAGGAGCTACAGAATAAATTAGATTACTCCAGTCTAATAAGGGTGCGTGTGTAGATGCCAAGATGTTTACTGCACAGCTAATTAGTCGACTGTGCAGTAAATGTCTCATGTAGATGCATCTTGTTATTACTTGGTTGTGGTGGGCTACTGACTATTAAGATAAAAAAAAATCCCCAACTTTCAGATTAAAACAAGTAACCCAGATTCACATTTTTCTCTGATTAAAATGAAAGACCACTATATATATATATATATATGTATATGTATATATTAGTGGCATTTCATTTTAATCATGGACATTTGTGGATTTGGGGTTACTTTTTTAATCCAAAAATTGGGGATTTTTTTTTTATCAGAGAAAACCAGGATACCTGCTAAGAAGGGTTTCCCAAGTTTGTCCCTTGTTCCATTTCCCTGCTGCATTCAATAAATTCTGTTATAGTTTAATATTGCTTGTGAGCGGGGAAGTCTGTTCACACTTCAACACCCTGGCAGAATTTATTTTCCCAGGCTCAGGTCAAGATAATATAAAGCCCCTAAATTGAATGTAGCTCATCCCATGCCTGGCAGAAGGGTTACAGAGCATCAGCAAACAATGCACAGAATGTTCTTTTATGATGTATAAAGCTATTACTATGTGTGATACTTCTGAAAATGCTCTGGTCCCAATGAAATGCTGGAGGGAAGACTATAAAACAATTGCTCACAAAGCAAATAATGCAATTTGTTAGAATTTGGATTGTTCAATCACTGGGTTTTCGAAAGACCAGCTGTAACAATCAGTTTTTAATATACTTTGGTACTGTATTGCTGCACAACCATTTGTACCCATCACAGTTTGACAAATAACCTTGCATCATCCCTGGGAAATAAGTTTGTTCTTGACTTACATGACTTGTTCTGTTGAGGACACAGAGGTTAGTTGCACATTGCTATTTTATGTCTTGTATTTCTTTTTTTAAATCAAATTTCAGGATTGGAATAAACTGCCCTGAAGCACCAGTTAGTGTAGATGAAAATTTTTCCACTTAATTTTTTTTGTAGTGAAATTGCATGTATCTGCAGAGTTGACTGATAAGATAATGATGCCTTTAGGTTTCTTTTGAATTTCTTATTGCAGGTGTTTTAACATTCTGTTTTCTTGCCAATCCTTTCTGTCCTCTGTGGGTAGCACTGGATCTTTACAAATCACCACCTTGATCTTCCCTCTGGGTTTTCACTGCATTGTCTACTGACTTACTTGCCCGTCATGAGTTGATGGTATTGTGGTAGCCAGTAAAAGTACCCACCAAGCTAGTGAATCCTTCTGTTGCAGGTCTGTGCAAATCCCTTTCCAGGGCTCCTCTCCCTACACCCTGGTCCATCACTCGCCCAACTGTTGGTTTTGGTATGGCTGGTCAAATATAAGTAATTCTCTTCACAGTTTCTCTCTACCAGTCCATCTCCTGACTGGGTCTATCTTGATAAGAATGTGTTCCAACCATAACTTAAACTCTCAAATAAAGGTATTAGGTTAACAGATTGGTAACCCCTTTTCTCCTTTAAATTAGTCCACTTTATGTCTTATCACCTAACTCATGTCATTCTTTCCCTGACTCTCTTCATAATCTGCAGTCTGCCTGATATTCTGCGTCGGGGGTACCTCTGACCCCCCTTTCTTGAATGACCATGTAGTTTCTTAATTGATTTAAAAGAGATGGTATCAAAAAAGCTCATGGGTCCTGTAATCAGCCACTCTGTTCATTCTAATTGGCTTGGCACCGGACGCAGAGCCAGCTTTATCCTCACTCTGACTCTGATTGATCAATTTTCCTCTGTCTGTGAGAACCCCTGCCTTAGAGGGTGAAGGCCTGCCCCTCACACTGCAGGCAGGCTTACACCTGTGAGAGTCTACAAATGCCTCCAAATGTGAGCATCTCAGCTACACAATTTATGGTGATAGTCATCTGTGGCACAGCTGTTCAATTTATTTATGAGACTATGATGGGATACCATGTCAAAGACCTTCTTAAAGTCCAAGTAGATTACATCTACTTCTACTCCTGCATCTAAGCTTTTAGTGACCTAGCCATAGAAAGAAACAAGGTTAGTCAGGCAGGATTGACTGGCTATGAACCTGTGCTGGTTGCCCTTCAGCATAATATTACCTGCTGGACTCCTACAAATGTGATCCTTGATAATTTTTCCAAGGATTTTCCCAAGCATAGAGGTGAGACTAACTGGTTTATAGTTACCCAGATCCTCCTTCCTCCTCTTCTTGAAAATAGGGACCACATTGGCCCTTTTCCAGTCCTCTGAGACTTCACCTGAGCACCATGACTGCTCAAACAGATGTGCCAGTGGCTTTGCGATGACACTGGCTAATTCTTTCAGCACCCTTGGGTGGAGCTCATCCAGTCCTGCTGATTTAAACACATCCAGCACCTCCAAGTGTCTCTTTACTAAGTTGGCGCTGACAGCTGGCAGGCTGGTGTTTCACCTGCTTCTGTCAGTAATGCATTTGGGAGATTTGTCTAGATCCAAGTTCAAGAATACAGAGGCAAAAAACTCATTGGAGAGCTCTGCTTTGTCCCCTCCTATCTGTCATCAATTGCCCTTGTCTATCCTGTAGGGGTCCTATGCTGCCTTGCACCTTCTTTTTGCTCCCTGTATACCTGAAGAAGGACTTTTTGTTGTCCTTATTTTTTGTCGCTAGCCTGAGTTCTAATGTTGCTTTGGCCTTCCTAACTTTAATCGAATCTTCCTTTTAAACTCTTCATTTCACAACTATTAACAACCCTCTCACCTTTTTTAATGGTCTTAATGTTCCACTAATCAAGACATTCATTCTTCTGCAATTCTCCTATCTGTTAGCTGTTCCTGGTAAGGTAGCTCCATCTTCACAGTCCTGCACACTGTTGTTAAACTCTAGCTAAAATGTTAACTTAGATGTGGAACATTGACTCAGGTGAACATTTAAGTCAGGTGAGGAAATAATTTTCAAAGACACATTGGATGTACTGTCAAGATGCTTAAGAAGGCTTGATTTTTGTTTTATGAATCTAAAAGAGATGTACATTTAATTCTAATGACCACAAGACTAAAGAAATAACATCTTTTGACTAATTTTGCCTAGTTTGTTGTGTTTTTATACATAATATATTATATAGCAAATTAATGCACATTCCAATAAAGTTATATTTGTTTTTGCTTCAGTATTAAACTGAATATAGCCCTAGGCCCCTAGCATATTAGTAAAGCTTCTAGTTTCTTTTTACCTAGAGATAAATATGTGTTGTGTTATATGCAATGAGGCACCACACCAATTGCACCCCCATCTTGTCAAAATCCTAGATCCACCCATGACTCAGTCCCATTGTCCAAATCATTAATGAAGGTATTAAACAACATTGAACCCAGGACAGACTCCTGGAGAACCCCAGTTGATACTGTCTCCAAACTGCTCTTCAGGAGATTCAAAATTGCCCTTAACTGAATTTTACAGAGATGTGTGCAGCATTTTGGAAGCTTCCATTTCAACTCAGTTTGATGCTGGGGTTCTGCATGATTTGTATTTCCTGTCTTAGTTCAGGAAATTGTTTACGTCTAAGAATTATGTTATTGCCGATTCTTCATTGCTGTTTTCCTGCATCTTTGTTTCACACCTGCCAGTTTAAACTATATGTTGGTAATAGTATACAGTTTTTTTCCCATTAACTATTCTGATGGAAACTCCATGTGCCACAGAGTTGATTGATATGCTAATTATGATTTGGAGCACTTCTGGTATGTTTTAGAAATGTTGTAAAAATCTCATTATTTATTCCATGTCAGTATTATTTTGTGGAAAAGCTAGTTATGTATTTGGAATCAAAGTCTAGAAGGATCAGCAAAGACCAACATAGCAGGAAAATGAAGACTGTAAGTGAACTATATGAATTTTACAAGGAGTTATTTCCTCCTATTTGGCTGTTTCAATAGATGTAGAGAAGATCTCTGATATACTGTTCTTTTGTGAGAAGACTATGTTGAAGAGTTGTTTGTGTTATTGCTTTTGGCAGTTAAGAGTTGGAACAATTGGGGTCATATTCTATCATCCACAGAGAAGGACTGTTTTGTTAGCAGTGTTTTATGTATAGTTATCCTTTGTGAATATATAATGCTGCTTCCATGCACAAAACTTACAGTATTGATATTTGTTGTATATTCAGTTATTACTTATAACAAAATCAACACGTTAATAGATTCATCTCTCATTTTGCTATGTTCCACTTAAAAACAGAAGCATTATTTTGGCACATATAATACTTCTGCAGGTAAATTATAGGTGTCAAAGATGAAATTTTGGAATATTATCAGATAACTACCCAAGTGTTTTGATTCTGCAAAAGCCAACAATGGTTTCCGGTCTATTTTGACTGCTAATAAGTATTTTTCATTCTTTAGCACTTCTCAGTATATGTGCATACGCTCTGAATACCACCTCACAAAGAATCTGAGTGCATCTAAATGTGCAATTAGTGCACATGAATAAACTCCAGAGCTTATTGCTTCAGAGTGTTTTGCTCCTGGGTATATTGTTTGAATGTGCGCCCAGGAGCAATTAACTCCAAAGCAATCAGCTCTGGAGTTTACTCATGCACAACATGTGGAGCCTAGTTGGAGCAGTCCTGGCTAGCAGGGGTTTTGGGGGGTCAGTTTGCCACCCCAGGGCTGCTATGGCCAGGCTCAGTGTGCTGCAAACAGGCTGGATGGGGCATGAGGGTGCTTTAGCAGGGGGATAGCGGGCAGGGCAGTGTATTCGTGTACTGCTGCACACAAAAAAACCTCTGCAGCAAGGTAGTACTTGTATTTATAAGTATTATACTGCTGCAGAGTTTACTAGTTTCCTGTGCCCTAATAGGGGTGCATGTGTAGATGCTGAGATGTTTACTGAGGAGCTAACTAGTCAATTGAGCAACAAATGTCTCTTCTAAACACCTCTGTCATGTAATAGTTAACCTTCCCACTGACAACTGCAATGGGATGTTCGTGTTATGAGTTCTGGGTTCATCCAAAAATGTATATGCAGATGATGTGTGGTGTCATCTGGTTCAGTTCTTCCTCACGGAGGGTTGAGCCACGCTACACACTAATCGCATGCAACAGGTTGAGAGAGAGAGTGACAGAGCCTTTCATCTAGACAAATGTTGTGATGTTTGCCAGACATTTAAGGCAGGTGAAGATACATAAATTATTGAAATGGGGAAGAAAGGTACTGCTCAGCTGTGGGAGTGAAGAGGAAATTGAAATATAATCAAGGTAGTGGTTCACTATGACTATATAAAGAGTTGGCACTGAGAGGAGCTGAGCACAATGGGGAATTATTTAAATAATTTTTGGGACTTCAGGGCATGGTAGAAGAAATGCTTTGAGAAATATAATAATTACTAGGTGTTTTGTAGACCAAGAGGTGTCTTTTTTTTAGGAAGAGGATTATCCTTTGTACTCTGGGCATGCTGACTCATGCAAGTTTACCCAAATGCAGAAAGTCCAACTGCACAGCTTTGTTAAAATGGGGAATTGCTTTTTATTCTTTTTTTCCTGGTTTGCTCTCTGGTCTTTTGGTTGAGAGCAAGTGAGACTAGGGGGCATCTGAATGCCAGGGTTCATGGGCCTTGCTGCACATAGGATGTCTGCCACAGATTTGGAGAGTATCTGAAACCCTAGACTGATGAGTTGGGGAGGAAGGATACTTGCTGGGTTGGAGAGTCACATGGACTTAAGCGATTGAGCCCTGCTCAGTCAAAACTTGAAAGTTGGTTATTGGTCTTTGCCAAATAGAATTCAGAACTGATTTGGCCCTTGAAACAAAAAGATGATGACCAGGGAGTATTACTGACCTGGCAAGGGAGATTCCCTTCCTCTTGGCCTTGACTGACTTAGTGTAGTTGAGGATAGAGACCTGTCCTTTGCACTATGGATAGACTCCCCTGCAAGCATTTATTAAAGACTCCCCAGGTGAAGATCTGGTTCATACAATTTATGGTGATGGGGGCTTGCACTTGGGTTCTTCTTCTAGCTTGTTAATTTGGCGAGGAATAAGCAAAACTAGAGGGGATCTGAACCCCAAGGCCTCTGGTCTTGGTCTGCAAGACTTCTTGCATTCCCACAAAAAATTGGAAAATGTATGTTTGCATAGGTAGACACAGAAATGCAAGAACTAACATATTTACTTTAATGTAAGATGAGATTTTTTTAAAAATCAGCATGGGGGAAAAATATTATATTCATATAAAACCCCTCCTCCTTTAAATACATCACCTATCATTAAACTGCTGCCAGAAGCAGCTTGTGTTCAGCCATGGAAACTAACTACAAATATAACACATGCTAAGCAGGCCTGTAAAACACACAGGACATGTTAAACAAAAATTATTTTTTTTAAATCTTGTTAAAGATTAAATTGCTTCTAAATTCGGTTGGGCAGAGCCAATAGTTAGGTTCCAAAATCCAGCTGATCAGAGCTCAGTCATCTAGTCTGCATCACTCTACCACCTGGAAAGTATTCTCCCTCTCAGGCCCATCAGTTTGGGGCTTTAGAATCATAGAATAGAAGGACTGGAAGAGACCTGTAAGATCATCAAGTCCAGTCACCTGCCATGGGCAGGAGGTGATTGGGATCAAATGAGCTCAATGAGGTGCCTGTCCAGCCTCTTCTTGAACACCTCCAGGGAGGCAACTGCACCACCTCTGCTGGGAGTGTTCCAGATTCTAGACACCTTTACAGAAAAAAAGTTTTTCCTTATGTCCAGCCTAATTTTTCCCCAAGCAGCTTGTGTCCATTGGGACTCATCCTCCCAAGGGGTGCCTTTCTAAAGAGTTTCTCCCATAGATCTTGGTGTTCACCCCTGATATACTTGTAGATGGCTATCAGGTCACCTTTCAGTCTCCTCTTACTCAGACTCAACAAACCCAGTTCCCGGAGTCTCCCTTCATAAGGCCTATCCCCCAGGCCCTTGATCATGTGGGTGGCCTTTCTCTGTACCCTTTTGAACTTACCCACATCCTTCTTGAAGTGCGGTGCCCAGAACTGGACACAGTACTCCAGCTGTGGTCTTACCAACACTGAGTAGAGGGGGAGAAGCACCACTCTGGATCTATTGGCCGCACATCGGCTGATGGATGCCAGAGTTCTATTTGCCCTGTTGGTGACTTCATCACGCTGTTGGCTCATATTCATGCTCTGGTCAATTGTCACCCTCAGGTCCCTTTCAGATGCGGTGTCAGCCAGTGGACCACCACCCATTATATAGGTGGTGAAGGTTCTTCCTACCCAGATGAAGGGCTTGGCACTTATGCCTATTGAACCTCATCTGATTGTATTCAGCCCATAGAACCAGCCTGCCAAGGTCATCCTGAATCCTTGGCCTGTCCTCAGATGTGCCCGCATTTCCTCAAAGCTTGGTGTCATCTGCAAATTTAATCATTGCACTTTCCACTCCCTTGTCCAGGTCATTGATAAAGATGTTAAATAGTATGGGCCTAAGCACTGATCCCTGGGGGACACCACTGGAGATGGCCCTCCATGATGAGGCCATCCCATCGATTATGACTCACTTCCACATCCAGGAAGGCATTTAATTTTTTTTTTTTAATTTTGTGACTGGGGTCAAATCAGCTCTGAATTCTATCAACTAAGCAGAGCTCAATCACTCAAGTCTGTGTGGTACCTCCGAGACTCTTCAGCCTGGGGTTTCAGATACTTCCAAATCCATGGCAGGTATCCTATGTGCAAGCCCTAGGCCAAGAGGCCTTGGAGTTCAGATGCCCCTAGTCTCATTTGCCCCTAGCCAAAAGGCCAAAGGAGCAAGATAGGGAGAAAGCCTTAAAGCAATCCCCCATCACCATAAATTGTGTAGCTGAGATCCTCACATTTGGAGGCATTTGTAGACTCTCACAGGTGTAAGCCTGCCTGCAGTGTGAGGGGCAGGCCTTCACCCTCTAAGGCAGGGGTTGTCAACCGGAGCTACTTGTACTCCTGGGGGTACTTGGAAAGGGGCTAGGGGGTATGCGTGTGTGGGCAGGGACGGAGTGCCACCACCCACCACCCTGCACTGCTGCCTTCCAGGAGCAGGGGTGGGGAATGCGAGGGCAGTGGCTCTCCTCTGCAGGTCGCACAGTCACAACTTGGCCAGCCAGATGTTGGGGGGGGGGGTAGGGGGAGGAGCTTGCACACTGTGGCTGCTCCTGCTGTCACCCTCCCACCCCTGCTCTGCCAGAAGTGTACCCAGAAGTGCTATACTTCTTTAAAAAGATTGAAAAGAAGGCTATACATACTCATAAATGTTTATACAATCTTGTCTGGTCATGAATGCTGCGGTTACATTGCACTTTGTCATTTTGAGGACCAGTAAAGGGAGAGCTAAAGGCTTGCCTTATCTTCTCATAATTACTCTTCTCTTTTACCTTCAATATGAATATTGCTAAGATTTCATCTGAAGCATCTTCCATTATGTATATGAATGAACCTACTTGGAATTCTTGTCTTCTCATTGAAACTTTACACTGTCAGAAAATAATGAAACCTTTCTACACAACTAATCCAGCATGCTATGCTCATGAAATTTCACTTTTCTGGGGCTGTTTTGGAAAATGCTGTTATTATTTTAATGACTACTTTCTCTTTATTCCCTTTGGACTATTTGTAGTGTCACAATTCAGTTTTAGTGAACTAAAACTAAGCAAAGCTTGTGCTCTTTCCTGGTGTTTTGGAGATCCTTTCTCAATTGGCATAGCCCTGGATCTGCAGGTTTAGTTGTCAAACAATGTTCCCTTGCAACATAGAAAACACCTTCCTTTTATTCTCCCCCCCAGTTTGCAGTGGGAGATGTTTTTTATTTCCTTTTAGGAAGTGGGTGTATCTACACAAGATACTTTACTGTAAAGGAGACTAATCTGCTGCACAGTAAAGCATCACCATCTACACATGCATGGCAATTAAGGCACAGTAGTTTAATTTACTGTGCATCAGGGATCCTGGTTTTGTCTGTTTAAAAATCACAAATTCTCTGATAAAAAAATCACAGATTCTCTGATTGAAACCTCCCAATCCACAATTAAAATGAGAAGCCACTATATATATAGGTATAAGTTGAAAACAATGTTTTATTGATATATTTACAATTTATATTTACATCTTGCAGTTGAGAAACGTACCAATGCCTCAGTCATTATAATAGATTCAAGGGAATGCTGCCTGGGTTCTCCTGTGCTGGCCTGCGAGCACCCATGGACACCTCCCTGCTCCCTCAGTCCCCACTCACACATCCCCATCCTGTCCCCCACCCACTGCACTGGCTCTTCCCACAGCTCCCACACCCCCCCCAGCCCTGGCAGTCACCTGCACCTGACCTACAGCCCCCACCCCTAGCCCTGCCAGTACCCGCATCCCTGACCTGCAGCTGCCCATCCCTCAGCCCCACTGGAGGGGGCCCCTAGACCCCTGCAAGCCCCAGTTGCCCTAAAGGCTCCAGGAGGGAAAGTGAGCTTGAACCAAGCCCTGGCTGACTTAGGAGTCTCAGGCCTCACCCCTCCTCCTTTCCCGCCCCCTTGGGACAGGGCTTAGAGTTTGCCACCCTTTTTCGAGAAGCTCTTGTAAGCTGGAATTCTGCCAGCCTGCAGAGAGCTCTTGGCAAAAGTGGAAAATCTGCATGTTTCTTTGTTAAAATGAAAAATCCTCTTTTTTTTCTCTGTTAAAAGGGAAAATCCATGTTTTTTTCCCCCCATTTTTCCATGGAAAACAGAAAACCCGGATCCCTGCCCATCAGATACAGGCGGTATCTGGCAGCATAGTAAATGACTACACTTAAATGCATGTGTAGACAATGACATCAGGATTACTTTACTATGGCTCAAATTGAGCTGGAGTATGTTCGGTTTCATTAATTGCACATGTAGATGCACCCAGTATGTCAGTGGCATAACTAGGGGTGAGTTAGCTTTGGGTGCCAATTTAGAGGGTGGGCAGCTGCCACCACTGATGCCACCACAGCTAAAATTTCTGCACTGGGCACAAAAACTGCTTGTTATGTCTCTGCAGTGAATTCTAGGTATAGTAAAATCTGCCTCTGCAGGAGGTTGACCTGGATGATACTTAAGATCTCTTCTGGCCCTATGAGACTTTTCTATGCTTTTTCTTTTGTACTCTCTTGCACTTTCTCTTACAACCAGCTGCTTTCTCACTCCTCTAGCAGTCATGGTTTCTATGAGAGTCATCAAATGTAGGCCCACCTGCATAGCTCTTCCTGCCTTTTTTCTTCATCTGTAATGGGAATGGCAATAACTAATTTCTTGGATTGAAAATGGGTATGTGTCCTTCACCCCACCTTTTATATGCCTTCATGCTCTTGCTTTCTCTTAGGCAAAGGGATGTTTGCTTGTTAGTGATTCCCTACCTGCCACAGCTTCTCTGTGGATGCATCTACAGGAGACGCTGACTGTGCAGGAACCTGATACTACTACACAATAGCATTGTGTGGCAAAAACTGTGATGTGATACTACTGCACAGTAGTATTAGGCAGTAGCATTACAAAAAAAGACATTTGCTGGCTCGAGTTACTATGCATTTATTTAGTATTTGTTTATACAAGTGAAACAGGGTGGTGCCTGCTGGCCCCTGTTAAAAGCAGGATCCCAAGTGCAACTGGGTTCACTGCTTCCCTTACCCGGAAACTGCGCCAAAACCCTGCTGCCACCGGCAAACTCATCCAGTCTTAGCTGGGAGTCTGTCCCTTCACTAGGGGCAAGCAGGGTCCTGACTGCAGCTGGATCCCTGCCAAACTCAGGATGGGGTCACGCTGGGTCTCCACCACTGCCAATCAGTGCATCTGGGAGTGAACCTAGAGTGCCAATGAGTCCCAGCCTCTGGCAAGCTCCAGCTGTGGACACCCATGTGGCCAGGGAGTGGAATGTGATTGACCCTCTAGAGCCCCAGCAGGCTCAAAGGTGAGAGATCCAAAGTCCATCTCCCCCAGAGAAAGGAGTGAGTGCACTGTCTCCAGGGAGAGACCAGTGCCTGTCTGTGTGGAGGCACAGAAAATGACTAGGAGCCATATGAACCTGGGGCTGAGCCCAGGGCAAACTCCAGGATTGGAAAGAGCTGTTGAAGGGCACCCAGTTAAAGAGAACATACCACACAACCCACTGGGGTTGGACACAGGGCACAGGTGCTGGCTGGAAGAATGCTGTCTAGGAAGCCACAAATATGATATGTTGCAGGGTGGTATGGGAACATTTGACAAGTCTAGAAAGGGGGGACTGAAGTGATTCAGAAAGAACCCCTAAATTAAGAAAGCCTCGAGACTAAAAAATTGACACAGAACTCTTGTGATAAGCAGAGCCTGGAAGCTAAATGACTGATACTGGACTCTTGTGAAAAGCAGCCCTAAGTAGAAATTCTATTACTGGATTTGATAAAGGGAGTGGATTCCGTTACTGGATTTGATTCCATTACTGGATTTGATTATAGACACATAGGAAAACAAAGAAACTTAAGCAATGAGTGATTGTGCCCTGAGGAACTTGTGTCAGAGAGAGGCCTGAGGCAGGGTTGCATCACTGGTCCTGTCACCAGTCAAGGGACTTGGATATCTTTGGAAGACCACAGATCCACCCAACAAGTGTGGTAAAGACAGGGTGTAGGGCAAGCAGAACCCTGTGAAGAGGAAGCTATCCCCCTTTGTCGAGAAAGTGCTGTTTCCTTTTTGTTTCACCATTCCACTTGCCTTCATTTTGTTTCCACCAGTGTGGCAGGTGAGTACAAGGAAGTAGGCATCGGCTTGTGGAAAGAGGGACAGATACATCGCGCCTGTTGACAACAAGCATTAAATGTGCTACAGCACTGTGCAGTAGCATCTTGTGCAGACACAGCCTATGATTCCCTTTCTGCTGCAGCTTCCCTGAGCATTTTCTCCTACTGCCTGAGGAAACAGAATGATGGGCCCTTTCTTTTTCTCATTGACTGGGCAAAAGAAACAATCATTTCCCCACCTTCTAGCCTTTTCTCTTTCTCCTGTCCTTTTCCTCTAAAGACAGCAGTGACGACCACAGCTGGGTGGGGATTTTCAAAAAGTAATATAAAATCAATAGTTTCATAGTTTCTAGGGTCGAAAGGGACCTGAGCA
>NW_017729032.1:20110678-20115698 GCF_001723915.1 Gavialis gangeticus | reverse complement strand
AGTTTGCCCTCCTAAAATCTAGGGCTGCTGCCTTACTGCATATATACTTATATTTGCTGAAACGAGCCAAAATTATTAACAAATTCTGAGAATAGTTTCTGCCTAAAAATGGAATGTTATTTTGAAAAAGAAAATATAACTTGCTTTGTATTTTTAAATGAAATGATTTCCTTTTCATTTTAAAATAATGGTGGTTTAGAACCAGATTTTGTTAACTTTAAATAAAACAAAGTTAACAGCTTCCTTAGGAAACCAAGCAAAAAGAAAACTCTTGGGTGTGTTCGGGCTAGAGATCCTGATGTTTTCTCTGTGTGCAGCAAAAGGGTGACAAAGTGAGTGTTATGGCAATAGAGAGAGAGTGAGTAGAAGTTGGCATGCAGAATGGCAGAGTGGAGCCTGGATATAACTTTTACACTGTGAGTGCTTACGATTTAAAATTGCTCCTCAAGTAGGCAGGCAGTATTCCCCAGTGTCACCCCTCTGGTGATGTAGCCGTCAAGAGTCTTTATTTCTCCTGTCCCTTTCTGGGTTTTGGCCTCAGTCAGTCTACAATCAGCCTACTGTTTTCTCATACACACACACACACACACACACACACACAATTTTCTTTTCCACCATAGGACCTCAGCCTGCCGGCTGATGTCAGTGAGGAGTCCCAACCAGAGGTTCACACACCCAATTCCTCGCCTGCCACAACTTGATATTTATGGGAGTAGAATTCTGTACCTGGGTGCGTAGTTCCCATCGGTCGTCGTCCACTGTCCTATGTTCGTGAGGGCTCCACCATCCCCTACACCCTCACCCATTCCACCCGGTATTGACTCATCTTCTTGTTGCTGGTCCGGCTGGTGTATTCTCACCTGGGGCTTCTGTCTTTATATTAAAAAAAAAACAAGTGCTCCTGGCCTGGAATTATTATCCACCAGGCTTTTAACAAACGAAAGAAAAATGCTCTGTGAAGTCACTTTCTCCTTCTCCTTTGTGACCACCGAGTTTCTAGCACAGTGACAGGAGTGCCACTATTGGAGCCTCTCCGGGTATGGCTCCACCCTCCTGTAATGGGCTAACCACCTGCTTACTCATCTGCCACGACTTGATCTTATTTAATTAATAGATTGTTGTAATTAGCGGGAGGCTGCCCATTTCTATGCGCCCCGATGACAGGGGGCGCTATCTGCGGCTCCTTTTCCTCCCCTACACCGCAGCCCAAGCCTCGCAGATGGTGCTGGTGGGATCTGACTTTGGCCCTGTTATGTCTCGGCCTTCTTTTTGCCCTCGGGGCTCCTCGCCACCCCTCTGCACTCTTGGGGCCCCTCTTCCACTCTCAGTGCTCCTCGCTGCCCCTCTGCCACTCTCGGGGCTAGGCCAATGCACCCCGCAACATACTGCGCCTTCTCCAGTGCCAGGAACCCCCACGCTACTGGGGAGTCCCTATAAGGCCTCCTCCACCCCAATAGCCTCACTCGGTCCTCCGGTTAAAACAGTAAACACAAACCACAAAGCCCCCAGGCTATAACATAAAGCTAAACCATCTGGTCAGACAACAGTTAATTCCTACCAGGCAAAAATACTTCAGCTCATGGCAGCAACCCGCGGATACTCGTGCAGCCAAACCTTGGCCTTCTCTCCCCACTGGCTGAGCTCCTCACTCCTTGGCTGTCAGAGGAGGAACTGCCACCCTAGCATCCTGCCTGGGTTTAAGAAGGGCTAAGTCCTGCCCCTTCCTGTCAGGGGGTTTCACCGGTTGCCCTGGCAACCAGCACCTGTGTTGCCCTGGTGACTGGCGGCTGCGCCTCCCCCTTCTCACCACTAGGGGGCTCCCTGGAGCCATCCCTGTTCTCAGGTGCAGGGCACCTAAGCGCTCTGCGACAAGCACCCTGTCATGTGAGGCTTTAGACCAAGTGATGGGTGATGTACGTTTCGCCGGTTCTTGTGATTTGCCGAGTAGCTGTTCCTTCCAAGAGTCGTCTTCCCCATCTTGCCTGCCACAACTTTGAATGTTCCCAGTGGGGGGGGTTGACTGTCCTGGGTCCCTCTGCGGCCCACGGTGGGCTCGACGGTCACTCATTGGGCTCCGCCACCCCTACACCTCAGCCTCACGCCACCTCGATGAATCCAGCCACATTCCCGGCCACGTCCCCTTGCTCCTACAGTTATGGTGTCTCTCAGGTTTCTTCTTACTGGCTCACTGCTCTTGGATCCTACTTGGCTTACCCCCTTCGTGGGCCTTCGGTGATCAGAGGTGCTGATCACGGAATCTATCCTTTACCCTGAGCCCTCCAGCCTTCAGGTTCAAATCATCACCTGATATCCTATGGGCTATACTCTCCAGTCCTCTCTCTCACTCTCAACCCCTTCACTCAGGGAAAACAAAAGAAATGCACATAACAAAAAACACTAGACACTGCCTCTGTCACCTTACTAGGAAATTAGGAAAGTTCTCTTCCTTGCTTCCTCACAGTAGAGGCCATGGAGGCCTAGCTCCCCTATAACATAGCCAGGGGAAACCTCCCCCTTTCTAGTGCAATCCTAGTCTATACCCATATGGGTTATCTACTTTGCCTTCTCAGCTCCTGGTATGTGTTTAGGACACCTCACTTCTCTCCCTCTGATGGTGTTCCCTCTCCAGGTGTTCCACCGTTCCCCTACTCAGGGTTGGTCACCTAGTTATAGGTGCTGGTGGTGCCCTACTTGTCCAGTGCCCTCCCTGGGCTCTTGCTGGGCTTTTTCTGCCAGGGTCTCCTCCTCCTAACTGTGCCCAATACCCCCACCTGCTGGGTTGAAGGTCCTGGCGCGGCTTTCTCTCTGGGCTCTGCTGTTGCTGTGGTCACAGCTTGCAGGAGCAGTTTTCAGCCCACTTCCCATGCTGGTGGCTGGCCCGCTGCTGCTGGGCTTAGGACCAGGAGTCTCTTTTGACTCCTCACCCAGCCCTCTCTCCCTCCTGGCGGGTTTCTGGTGGGGGTCCTGAAGGCACACACTGCTGCTGTCTGTTCCCCCTCTGCCGCTTTCTCTGCCGACCACCATTTTTATTTTTGCCAGCTGGCAATTGCTGGTGACGTTGCCGGCCGGTCCCAGCTGAATAAAGATGAGGCTGATGAGCCACGCGGGTTTCTCTTCTTCTCTCTGCTGTCCAGCGGCTCCTGTTGCAGGTAAGTGGTGTTTTTCTTTTTCTTTAGTTTTTCCATTTATCCCCTCTCTCTCCCATTCTCTCCCATGACAACCTTGTTCCAGTCATTATGGTACCTCTTCATGAGCCTCCTATTGTGGTCATTATGGTACCTTCACCTCACCAGGTCTGCCCTTGAAAATTTGTTCTTACTCCCCTTTTAGTGTCTTTACGGTAACTTGTCTCTGGAGTGTACTTCTATTAGAATCTTTATGGTATTTTTCCTTCAGCCCTGCTCTGCAGGCTGCTAGCAACATTGTGGTAAGTTGCTGGTGCTGATACTTCACCAATCCTTTCTCTAGGCTTCCTCTAGGGGGAAGCCTCCGCTTTGCAGTAGCTTCCTGCAAGCTTTCAAGTCTGCTCTCAGGGTTTCTTGCCATTTTGCTCTGCCCAGCTCCTCTCCTTCCGGTCTTGCGCTCTCCTCCCCTGCCAGCTCTGGGCTCCTCTTTATACTGGGGCTTGAATGAGTGGCCCCTCCCCTCCAGAAACACCTGGGTAAGGAGGATTTCTGCCGGGCTCTTTGGGGCTGCAGCCACTGATTCCATCTTTGGCCAGTTGCTACCTGTGGCTTTCTGTCTTCCTCACACCCAGAAGCAACAAGAACCATCAGACCTCCTGCTCTTGTTTGGTATTAACATGGAATTTTTCTTTGTTTGTCTGTCTGACATCACATGTTGCTTCCTCTTCTAAGTTCAAGCACTTCACGTCACTTTGCACTATGCACCAATTTCACTGGCATTTAATGGCACCAAACAATTTACGAAGACTTACAGATTTTGGCTAGGTATAGACATTCAAGAAGGTTAGTTCATGTTAAAAATGGCCATCTGATCTTAGTTATCCCAGGTGTGGACTTTATACTAGTTATGTGGCTCTAAGTGTGGACTGTACAGAAGTTCAGGACAGTTAGATTGGTTTAAAAATGGCTGAACCATTTACCCTACTTCCTGAACAGACAATGAACCCCCTTGGAACAGCCAGCCCCAATCCCACTGAGCCCACCAAATCTCTCATCTCAAAAGCCACTCCTGCTGCTGGTTTTACTAGCATTTGCTAGTGCCAGGAGCCAAGAAATTAAGTTGGGGTGGAGGAAGGGTGGGAGAGATGAGGGAAGTTTTTTGTCTGGGGGGTGGGGTAGGGGGTCAGGGGGCTAAAAATAGCCCCTGGTCTGGGGAGCTGGGGAGACAGTCCTCCATCCCTTTAGGGATCCCACAAACCTCCCTGATCTCCCCAAATCCCTCCCAAACCCCAAAGGACCCAGCCTGTCTCCTTGATTCCCCTGATTCCCCTGCAGACCTCGCTTACCTCCCTGATTCCTTGATCCTTTTTAGGGTGCTGCTCACCCCCTCAACCTCCCTGATCTCCCTGCAGACCCCCAATCTCCCAGCAGATACCACTAGCCCCCTAGATTGCCCAGATTGCTTCCATGGATCCTGCCTGCTCCTAGATTCCCCTGTGGATGCTGCTTGCCCACTTAAATGCCCCTGACAGCCCCTGCTACCCTAATTTACCTTAGATTGGGTGGCCATTTTTAACTGTATCCAACATCCCCCTAACCTCCCCAAATGTCTGTAAGCACCCATTTATAACTTCCTGAACTTGGCAGCAGAAGAGCTCATACTGTCTTTGGTGCTGGACATAGGAGTGAGAGAAAACAAAACAGAAACAACACATGCAAATGAAGATGCAAAGGGATCCATTGTGCTTACAGTTAAGGGGAAACATTTTCCCACAGAACATAGTCCAAATAACTCTGAGTTGTGTTTATTGGAAATAGTTTCATAGTTTCATAGTTTCCAGGGTCGGAAGGGACCTGAGCAGATCATCTGGTCCGACCCCCCGCCATGGCAGGAA
>NW_017729032.1:20106791-20109640 GCF_001723915.1 Gavialis gangeticus | reverse complement strand
CTCCCCTCCAGAAACACCTGGGTAAGGAGGATTTCTGCCGGGCTCTTTGGGGCTGCAGCCACTGATTCCATCTTTGGCCAGTTGCTACCTGTGGCTTTCTGTCTTCCTCACACCCAGAAGCAACAAGAACCATCAGACCTCCTGCTCTTGTTTGGTATTAACATGGAATTTTTCTTTGTTTGTCTGTCTGACATCACATGTTGCTTCCTCTTCTAAGTTCAAGCACTTCACGTCACTTTGCACTATGCACCAATTTCACTGGCATTTAATGGCACCAAACAATTTACGAAGACTTACAGATTTTGGCTAGGTATAGACATTCAAGAAGGTTAGTTCATGTTAAAAATGGCCATCTGATCTTAGTTATCCCAGGTGTGGACTTTATACTAGTTATGTGGCTCTAAGTGTGGACTGTACAGAAGTTCAGGACAGTTAGATTGGTTTAAAAATGGCTGAACCATTTACCCTACTTCCTGAACAGACAATGAACCCCCTTGGAACAGCCAGCCCCAATCCCACTGAGCCCACCAAATCTCTCATCTCAAAAGCCACTCCTGCTGCTGGTTTTACTAGCATTTGCTAGTGCCAGGAGCCAAGAAATTAAGTTGGGGTGGAGGAAGGGTGGGAGAGATGAGGGAAGTTTTTTGTCTGGGGGGTGGGGTAGGGGGTCAGGGGGCTAAAAATAGCCCCTGGTCTGGGGAGCTGGGGAGACAGTCCTCCATCCCTTTAGGGATCCCACAAACCTCCCTGATCTCCCCAAATCCCTCCCAAACCCCAAAGGACCCAGCCTGTCTCCTTGATTCCCCTGATTCCCCTGCAGACCTCGCTTACCTCCCTGATTCCTTGATCCTTTTTAGGGTGCTGCTCACCCCCTCAACCTCCCTGATCTCCCTGCAGACCCCCAATCTCCCAGCAGATACCACTAGCCCCCTAGATTGCCCAGATTGCTTCCATGGATCCTGCCTGCTCCTAGATTCCCCTGTGGATGCTGCTTGCCCACTTAAATGCCCCTGACAGCCCCTGCTACCCTAATTTACCTTAGATTGGGTGGCCATTTTTAACTGTATCCAACATCCCCCTAACCTCCCCAAATGTCTGTAAGCACCCATTTATAACTTCCTGAACTTGGCAGCAGAAGAGCTCATACTGTCTTTGGTGCTGGACATAGGAGTGAGAGAAAACAAAACAGAAACAACACATGCAAATGAAAGAATGTATATTAGTCACTGCAGATAGAAGCACCTTCCTATTTGCATAGGATTTGCAGATTTCTGAACTTTTGGCCTTGACAGTTTGGCAAGGAAGCATTGAACTTTTATTTTTGCAGAATAAACCAAAATTTGTTGCAGATGTCAGTACTAGAGTGAAGCAGAACCTGGCTTGTCCTAGGTACAAAAGGCTTTTGCTATAGAAATATAGTTATACAGTATATGCTATGTCAGGCTTTAAAAATGAATTTTCCATCTTGTCAGGTAAGTTGTTTTGCCATGTATCAAACAAACTGCCTTGTATCATGGTACTTTAAGAAATGTGAAGTGGTTGTGACAGTAGATCTAAGTGGCTGTGAGCTGAATCTAAGGTTGCCAAGTTGTTTTTGTCAGCTTATTCTAGGTCACCTGCTTTATCATTCAGTTACCTTTAATATTTGCTAATTTATGACCCCTTTCTGAGTCTGCCCAGGAGTCAGGTTCTGCTTATTTGTGGCAAACCGATATCCACTTCTGAATTAATTGCACATTTCTCAGAGATTCATGGTTCCTCTTAATGGTGTTTCAGTATCTGCAGTGGAGTACAGTGAATCATGGTATTTTGAAAATTGTGCCAAGCAAAATAATGTGTGATTCATCAATGAGCTGCAAAGCTTGAAACTAGATACAAACAGTAACCTGGTGTGTAAACCTGCTGAAGAGACAGGGACTCATTTGCATGTCCTTTGCTTATCTCTTAATTTACATCACATTACATTACAGGCTGAGACAATTTTGTTAAAATGTTCTGGGCTCATTGCTTGTGGCTGGGGAAATTTTCTTCATCATGAGTGACCAGATGGTGCAATTTAGTTTCTTGCAGGTCTTTGGGTGGATTACTGCCAACCAGCACCAAGCCAAAAGGATACTTTAGTTTTTCCAGAAAATCTAATGAAAATCCCATTGCCGGTTGTGACAGTTTTCTTCTGGAATATTGCTTAACAGCAATAACAGAAAGGAGTTCAAAAAACGAACAAATAGAGCACTATAGCTCAGATTGTCATGATGCATTTTCACATTCAGGGAGGACTTAGCATAATAGCATTGGCTATCTTTCTCTTGATTTTATGTTTCCATTGGTCTATTCCACATAGACTTTAAGGACTAGGGTGTAGGCAGTCTGAGAAGGCCACCTGACACTTGGACAAAGTCCAGGGCCAGGTTCTCTGAAGGCTAGGCTAGGAGTTGAAGCTGAGGTCAGAGTGAACCAGAAACTGGGCTTCTAAAGTCAGGGTGACCCAGAAGACAGAGCTGGGGTCAGGGTATGCCACTAAAGATAAGAGCACTGGGGTCAGGTATGCCAGGAGTCAGCAGGGGCAGATCCAGAGGGGGTGTAGTGCCATGGTCACACCCCTCTTCCACAGTGAAGGTCATGTGCTAGTGGCTCCATTTCCCCTTTAAGTTCCCCATCCTGCTTAAAATTTACTATTTAACAGTAGGAAAATTTACCTTTTGGTTGCGCACAAAGGCCCTATACTTGTACAGAAAAACAAGAAATTACCTTGCTTAGGAAGACCTATAGAAGCTAAGGAAAAATAGAGCAGAACAAAAAAGGGATGCATCTCGCATATGCACTTCTACTAAACAGACATGAATAGAATA
>NW_017729032.1:20100334-20101791 GCF_001723915.1 Gavialis gangeticus | reverse complement strand
AGTGTTTGCATAGGGTGCCAGGTTGGTGGCAGTGGCAAGGTTGAGTCCTTGCTCCCTCCCACTCCACCATGTTTCCCCTGCCAGGCAGGGCTGGGGACAGCAGTGTCAGTGGATGAGTCCCCCTTCCAGTGCCTGCTCCAATGTATTGAATGCACCTAGGGAAGAGAACATAAGGCCAGTATTTTGTAAAACCTTTGGAAAAAGTGACTATAAAATGACAACACTCGTATTACCTCTGTGAACTCAGTTATAACATACAGATTATATGCTGAATGCTTCAAAGCACTGTCTAATCATTAGGTTTTGTTTCCAGATTTTTAGCATTTTTTCTTCTATATGTTTTGCAGAGAAAGACAGCATGGACATTGCTACCAATTCTTCAGGATTCCTTTCTTCCTCCTACCCTTGAACTGTTAAATAAGCTCTTGCAACATTTTTGTTAGGGTAGCTATTAGAGGCAGAAGGAACCCCATGCAATTCTTGAATGCCTGAGGGCAGTGGTTTTCAGGGGTTTTGAATGCCTGAGGACAGTGGTGTTCAGGGGTCTTGAATGCCTGAGGGCAGGGATACACGTACCCCTGGGGTTCTGTAGTGCTTTGCCAAAGGACGTGTCCAAATTTTAATAATGGAAGTGGAACCGCTGATTGGTTAAGGCACAGTAAGTAAAGGCAATACTGCACATTAACATCAATGTCAACGCTTCCTAAACAATGGACTTGCGGAGACACATTGGGTGTAGGGTGTAAGAGCAGCAATATTTTTCAGGTAAGAGGTGTATAGCCAACACATTTGAAAACTGCTGTTCTGGGGTAAATCTGCAGGCCTGGAAGTCCAAATAACCTTTTTGCGTGGAAACAGGATAATCAGCATTGGAGCCAATGAAAGACTATTAAAAATGTAACCAGTTACCAAGTCACTTTTTAGAATATGACTGTGCTTTAAACACTGCAGAGGTCATTTGGGATTAGAAGCTCGTTAGGGGTAATTTATAGCTAACAATTTCAAGGGCATGGATCAACAATTAATAGATCAAATGTTCATGGACAGAATACGAGTCCCTAAACACTGTAAAACCAGGGAAGTTCTACTGCCTGAGGACAGGGACTTGAGAGTTTGTATGTAGGGACTGTAGCCACAGAATTCAGTTCCACGATAGCCTGAACGCAAGCTAGCTGAGAGGCACCTGATGTCGGCATACAGATGTGGACAGAAAATGGGGTCCAAACTATACTGATTAGCTGTCCCAAATCAGAGTATAGGGGGTCTGGTGTGGTATTTGGGTCCACTTCTGAGGCCATATGAAGGCGATGTGATGCTGTGCAACAGCACTGAAGTCTGTCCTCCTACTTGCTGAAAGGAAGGAGTATTCCCACCCACCCTCAGCCCCAAGCCACATTCCCCTTTTCCCACCATACACACACCCCACCCCAACCACACCCCACACACAATATACAAGA
>NW_017729032.1:20091157-20095334 GCF_001723915.1 Gavialis gangeticus | reverse complement strand
TCTGGTGTGGTATTTGGGTCCACTTCTGAGGCCATATGAAGGCGATGTGATGCTGTGCAACAGCACTGAAGTCTGTCCTCCTACTTGCTGAAAGGAAGGAGTATTCCCACCCACCCTCAGCCCCAAGCCACATTCCCCTTTTCCCAGTCTACTCATTTCAGTGTATGCAGAAGTTAGGATTTTCTCTTCCTAAACAGTTTCTTGTTTATGATTAAATGTATGGACTGGCTCACTAGACTAGCCTGAATGTTACAGAGTTCAACAGCTTTTGTTTGTATATTTTCTCAGCTGCTGCTTATTTGGGACAAAACTATTTACGGCTATTTTGTGCCTCTTCCATCAGATTTTTATATTTAAATGTATATTTTCCCCTTGTTCTCACAGGCAGGGTTCATTTTTTTATAACATTTACAGGGTACTAGGCCCAGTGGGCCTCAGGCCTCTAAGTGTTACTGCAATGCAAATAGTGCAGAATAAATAAATCAGCCTTTCTACTTTTATTATTAAGTAAGAAAACTAGACAGGAATTGTTACAGTTAACTTACACTGGAGTGAATGCAATTTGACAATTTCCAAGGAGATGTTAATCATACTGCCCTGCTGGAGACAGGGAGAGCAGTATCTGAGTGACAGTATTTGAGTTACTGCTCATAAGCAGGGAGAAAATGTGGTCTCTTCTATGAAGAGGTACAGAAGACCAAAGGATGCAGAGAGATGTGTTGGGCCTGTTAGGTAATAAGGTCTGTCACAACAGCATACGGTTCCAGGCATCTCAGTAGCCGAAAGATGTCAGTCTTTTAGAAAGAATTCGGAAATGAATAGCAAACTTCACAATGTCCAACAAGTTTTAAGAAGTTAAGAGTTAAAAGCACCAGAAGTTAAAAACAAAATATAATTGGCCTAATTTGCCATTTTGTATGCCCTGTATTGTCATGTAGAACACATCTATTCTCTGCTGGAAGTGTGCCCTCAGCAATGAGGTCCCTAAGCACATTCTGGCCACCCATTCCTGCATGCAGGCTCTAAACCAGTGGGTTTCCAACTTTCTAAAGGTTCGGAATCCTTTCATATCACATTTTCTGTTATGAAAAAGTGTAGATGATGAGTGGTCGTTCCTCAAGGCCATGATCCTTGGTGCACAGAAGTTATCAATACCTGTGTGCAAAAAAGGTGGCACAGGGGCCAGGAGGCCTCAGTAGGGAAGTTACTGATCTTCTGAAAAATAAAAGGCAGGGTTACCAACAATGGGAGCTAGGAATGGGCCCCATGGAGAACTACAGATTGGCCTACACCTATAGGGAACAGGTTAGAAAAGCAAAGGCAGTGACTGAATTCAGGTTAGCAACTGAAGTCAAGGACAGTAAGAAGTCCTTCTGTAGGTATGTAGGTAACAACAGAAAAACCAGTGGAAACTTGGGACCACTGCTCAATGCATCTGGACACCTGATCACTGACACCAAGGAGAAAACTGAATTCCTGAATGAGTACTTTGCATCTGTATTCTACCAGTCTAAGAATGATAGGCTGTCAAATTCAAATATGACACAGAATAGTCACAGTTGGGGTAATCACCTACCAGCAGTCAATGTAGAGCTTGTGAAAGAACAGCTAGGGAGGCTGGATATCTATAAATCAGCAGGACTGGATGCACTCCATCTGAGAGTGCTGAACAAAGTAGCAGAAGTCATCGCAGGATTGCTGGTGAAACTCTTTGAGAATTCATGGCACTCAGGAGAGGTCTCAGAAAACTGGAAGAGGGCCAGTGTTGTGCCCATCTTCAAGAAGGAGAGGAGCAAGGACCAAGGGAACTACAAGCTGATCAGCCTGACATCAATCCCAGGAAAAATCCTTGAAATATTTCTTAAGGTGTCCATATGCAATAAGCTAGAAGGGAAAATTCTGAATTACAGCCAGCCAAGCACGGTTGATGAACTCAGATTGTTGGGGTGGTGGGGCATCCTATGGAAGCCAGGGAAGGGCGAGGGGGTGGGGGTTGTAGCCAGCCGGTAGCGGGGTGGGAGAGGCTTTGCAGCTGGTCAGGGACTCCAGCCAGTAGCATGAAGGCTGCAAACCCCCCCACTCCCAGCAAGCTGCAAACCCTCCCCCTCCCACTGCTCGCTGACTACAAACCCCCCACCTCTCCCCGCTCCCGTGGGATGTTCCCCCACCCCACCAGTCTGAGTTCACCAGCCGTGCCTGCAGCCAGCAGTTTTGTCATGGGTAGGTCGTGCCTGACTAACCTCATCTCCTATGTCCAGGTTACTCATCACCTGGATAAGGGAGATGAGGTTGACATCATTTACTTGGATTTTAGAAAGGCCTCTGACGTAGTATCCCATGAGGCTCTCAAGGTAAAACTAGGGAACAATGGGTTCAATAATTCAATGGTCAGATGGGTGGGAAACTGGCTGCGGGGTCGGATCCAGAGAGTACTAATAGATGGATCTGTCTCAGCCTGGTGGAAGGTAGCCAGTGGGGTCCCCCAGGGTTTGGTACTTGGACCAGTGTTTTTCATCAATGGTCTGGATGTGGGGGTGAAAAACAAAAACAAAAAACAAAAAATCCCACACTGGTAAAGTTCACCAATGACACTAAGTTCTGGGGAAGTGAGGCTACGCATCAGGGTAGGCTGATGATGCAGGCGGACCTAGACAGATTAGTTAGATGGGCGGACCAGAATCAGATGCTGTTTAACACTGAGAAGTGTAAAGTGTTCCATCTGGGGAAGAAAACACACAACAATTTACAGGCTTAGTGGTGGTACACTAGCTAGCACTGCATTTGAAAGGGACCTGAGGGTCACAACTGACCATAAAATGAATGAGCCACCATAGTGATGGTGCAGTTAGCACAGCAAACAATATGCTGGCATGCATCAACCAATACATCTCAAGCAAAACTAAGGAAGTTATTCTCCCACGCTGCTTGGCATTGGTGAGGCTGCAACTGGAGTACTGCATCCATTTCTGGACACCACACTTCAAGAAAGATGTGGAAAAACTTGAGAGAGTCCAGAGAAGAGCCACTTGTATGATTAGACGCCTGAAGAGCAAGCCATATGAGGAAAGACTGACCACTATGGGACTGTTCAGCCTAGTGTAACTGGGGTATACTGGACTGTGTACCCTCCTCCCCAGTAGAAGGGGATGGTCAGCAGGATGTACGTGCTGGAGCTGGAAATTGCAGCTTGTTTGCAGCTTCCCCTTCTCTGGTGTCTCTATAGAGGAAGACCAGGACATAATATCTTAACAATATATATATGGTTTATTCAGATGCAGAATAAAAGGGGAAGGGATAGAATAAACTGGATGGATGATAAAATATAAATATTAACATATAATATATTCCAGTCAGCAAACAACAGAACAGGTAAGTATAGCAGTCCCCAAGACCTGCAAGAGAAACTTCGCCTACGGATCCTCAGAGGGTAAGTATGTCCCAGCAATTAATGCACTGGGGTTCTCGAGGGCAGAGGAATTCAGTGCCCAAGACAAGTGGTCGTTCCTTAAGGAGACGATACTCAGGGCCCAAGGGGTGACCATCCCAACAAGAAGCAAGGGGGGCAGGAGTGCCCAAAAGCCCTCCTGGCTCATCAAGGGCATCTGGGAATGCCTGATTGCCAAAAAGATGGCATACAACTAGTGGAAGGGGGGGTGCTATCTCCAAAGAGGAGTATACCTCCTCTGCTCGGACCTGTAAGGGGGCTGTGAGGAAAGCTAAGGTGGACGTAGAGCTAGGACTAGCATCCAAGATCAAAGATAATAAAAAGTCCTTTTTCAAATATATAGGGAGGATAAAGAAGGCACTGGGAAATGTGGGGCCCCTGCAAGATATGCTGGGCAATCTGGTGGTTGCATCAGAGGAGAAAGCAGACCTCTTTAACCAATTCTTCAGCTCCATTTTCTTGTGCAGGGACCGGGACTTCCCCACCGTGATGCAAGACGGACTCGAGGGGAATGCCTCCAGACCTCAGGCTGGGGAAGACTGGGTTCGAGAGCTTCTGGAGGGGCTGGACATGTTCAAATCAGCGGTCCAGATGCTCTCCACCCCAGGGTGTTGTGGGAGCTAGCAGGGGTTATTGCACGGCCCTTGGCACGGGTTTACGAGCGCTCGTGGTGCTCGGGCCAGGTTCCAGATGATTGGAAGATAGCCAATGTGGTCCCCATCTTTAAAAAAG
>NW_017729032.1:20090489-20091064 GCF_001723915.1 Gavialis gangeticus | reverse complement strand
TCAGTCTTACCTCAATCCTAGGGAAACTCTTTGAGAAGATCATCAAGGAGCACATCTGTGATGGGCCGGCTTCAGGGATGATGCTCAAGGGCAACCAGCACGGTTTCATTAGGGGCAGGTTATGTCAGACCAACCTGATTGCCTTTTATGATCGGGTCACAAAAGCATTGGATGCAGGTATCACCGTGGACATAGCCTTCTGGACTTCAGCAAGGCCTTTGACATTGTCTCGCACCACATCCTCATTAAAAAACTAGGCAACTGTGGCATTGATGCTTACACAGTCAGATGGATTGCAGATTGGCTGAAGGGTCGTACTCAGAGGGTGGTGGTGGATGGGTTATATTCGACTTGGGGGGAAGTGGGCAGTGGAGTCCCCCAGGGCTCGGTCCTTGGGCCCTTGCTGTTCAATTTCTTTATCAGCAATTTGGACGACGGGGTGAAAAGCAACTGTGACAGGAGTATCGCTACTGGAGCCCTTCTATTGGTGACTCCGCCCTCCTGTTGTGGGCCAACCGTCTGCTTACTCTCCTGCCATGCCTTGATCTTAATTGATTAAGTAATTGATGTAATTA
>NW_017729032.1:20083258-20085489 GCF_001723915.1 Gavialis gangeticus | reverse complement strand
CCCAGATCCTTTTCAGGCTGGAGTCATTTGAGCCCAGTTTTTCTCCTGCCCAGGCAGGGGGTTGGACTTGAAGATCTACAAGGTCCCTTCTGACCCTACTTCTATGATCCTATGACGGGGAAGCACCCCCTAAAATGTAAAGCACAATAAACAGTTAATAGACACCCCAGAATAGAAAACACAACAAGCAATTAATAAACACTCTGAAAATGTAGGGTGTGGTAATTTCAAATACCCCCACCTTTAAAGGAGTCTCTCTGTCTCTAGCCTAAACCCTCTCTGATGGAGCTATCCACTGTATCCCTCCCTGGTGGGAAACCCCTTGCCTGAGAACTCACACTTCCTGGGGTCCAGCAAGGGTTCCCAGTGTTTCATTCCCAACTAGGCAAGCGGCTCCTACAGCGGGTGCTCTGTCTCAGTCCCCATGTGGGGTGCATGGCTCGTTCACATGCCCAGATGGCTCAGCCTTCTCAGCAGGTTCTGGGCCTGGGCTGCCTCATGCGTGCCCAGGGCCAGGCCTCCAGTACAGGCCCACTGCACTGTGGAGCCTGTGCTGCCCACGGGCCCTCGCACCCAGCAGTGAGGAATGAGGCTTGAACCACTCCCTGCCCCCTCCAAGGGCCCTTGGCCCCACAATGACTTACTGTGCAGTGGCACCTGCACCATCTGGCCTTGTGCCAGGGTTGGAGACCTGAGCTGCCTCGAGCGGCTCTCAGGGTCCAGGTCCCTTTCAGACCCTCTGTGCAGTGATGCCTGCACCATCCAGCCTTGTGCCAGGGTTGGAGACCTGAGCCACCTAGAGTGGCTGTCAATGTCCCAGCCTCTCTTGGACCCTCCATGCAGTGACACCTGCACCATTTGGCCTTGTGCTAGGGCTAGAGACCCAAGCCACCTCGAGCAGCTCCCAGTGTCCCAGTCCCTCTCACACCCTCCATGCAGCAACACCTGGACCGACTCATCATGCTCTCTCATGGCAAGGGGTCAGGGACACAGCCACCTGCCACTCGTGTTCAATGGCAGAGTTTTTGTGCTCTTCAGGGCAACTGGAAGCGCCCCCTGGGTAGCTCTTCCCCAGCTGTTCCTCAGCACCAGCTTTTTCTTTTTTCTCTGTCCCTTGTCGTCTCTCCCCAAGTGCTGTGCACACAGTTCCTTATATACCCTTTTGGGGCTCCACCCCAAGACTGAAGATTGGCCAGTTGGGAGGAGGTGGAGCACAGTCTTCAATGAGGTCCACCCCTCACCTTGCCCTGATGTAGGGGTGGGGTGGACTTCTCCCAAGGCTCTTCCCCTGCTCATCTTTGATTGGTGGGTTTGCCTAACCAATTGCTTTGGCAGTTCTCTAAGCCTGAGGAACTGAGTGAAGATAGTCAAGCCCACCACACTAGAAAAAAGAAGACTTCAGCGGGGTTTGGTGGCAGCTTACAAATATATAAGGGGAGAGCATCAGGGGCTAGGTGAGCAACTATTCACCAAAGTGCCTCGGGGAAAACCAGGAGCCACATTTGTAAACTCCTAGAAGAAGGTTTCAGACTGACTATAAGAAAAAACTTATTCACGGTTCCTGTGACCAGACTCTGGAATAGACTCCCAGTATGGGTGGTGTAGGCACCTACCCTGGAGATCTTCAAAAGGAGGCTGGACGCACACCTTGCTGGGGTTATTTGACCTCAGCAGTCTTTCCTGCCTAGAGCAGGGGGGCTGGACCCAGTGATCTCACAACGTCTCTTTCAGCCCTGAATATCTGTGAATCTGTGAAACTCCTAACCCTTTCTCTGTGGACTGTGTGAGTTGCTGCAGAACCAGATAACCTGGTCCTGCAATGCTGGCAGCACTGTCATAAATAAATAAGTTTTTGAAACGGGGTGCTGCTAAACTCCGAAAAGTTATGGAGGTGTGCCTGGAGTCCTAAAAAGGTTAATATCCACCGCTCTAAGTCAAGATGTACCAGTTAAGACATACAGAGTGCGTCTACACAAGATGCTTACTGATCATTAGCCAACTAACACTGCACAGTAGGGCCGTGTGAAATGGAAGTGTTCTGTTTCAACCAGTGCTTCGACATTTTGACGGAACAGTGTTCCATTTTGACTTTTGTTCTGAGTTGAAACGGCTGTTCCGTTCCGTTCCGTTCCGTTCCATCAAAACGTTTTGCCGTTTCAACCTTTTTGATGTTTCACCCATAGGATATACTGGGGAAGGTTGAAACAGGCTATAACTTTGTCATTTCTGGC
>NW_017729032.1:20081385-20082703 GCF_001723915.1 Gavialis gangeticus | reverse complement strand
TTATAGGCTGTTTTAACCTTCCGCATTATAGCCTATGGGTGAAACGTCGAAACAGCGTCGATATGGCATTAAACAGCGTTGAAACGGTTAAATGTTTCAACTTGCCTTGTTTGTTTCATTTCAAGGCTGTTTTGTCCATATCTGTTCGATTTCAATTTTGCTGTTTCAACCTCAAAACAGGTCAAAACAGCATTGAAACAAAACTGGTGGCGAAATTTAGCACAGCCCTACTGCACATAGCCTACAGTGTAGGGTTATTAAGATAATGAACAGTAAGTGTCACAAAACATGTGCTGGCGCTACTGTGCAGTACCTCTAGGTACTGCTCATTTAATTAATACTTTATTAAGCAAGTGCTAAACTAAATGTGCAGTACCTAAGGGGATACACAAAGTTCTTGGTTCAGAGATGATATCTTTTATTAGACTACCTGAATAGTAGCAAAAAAATTCCTTTCTTTGCAAGCTTTTTGGCACAAACACCCTTTTTAAGGGTATGGGGGGAATCAAAGATTGTAAAAGTCCTCCTAGGTAGAAAAGAAACTCCATTTTGCTCAGGGGATGTAGAGAGGGGAAGTTTATTTCCCTGGGTCTCTCTGAGTCCTTTTGGAGAGGGTTGCTGTTTGATGTGAAGATTAGACTATCTGGTGGTGTCTGATGTCAGAGGCAGACAAAGAGGTGAAAAATCCTTGTTTCTTGTTTAGCAATGAAGTTTACTTTTCTAAAGTGGCTAAACTACAATATCTTCTATGTTTCAGGGATCTATGTTGTGGCCGTGTTGGTCTGAGAAAAAAGAGATACACAAAGCTCTTGGTTCAGAGGTGATATCTTTTAGTACCTAAGGTATGTTAAGGAATGTGTAGATGCACCCACGGGGGATCCTTCTGCACCTGCTCTTGAGACATCTTTCTCTAACATGCTTGAGAGCAGCCATTGCTGACAATCCTCAAGTGACCTCCCTAGCTCATTTCTGTGTTTTGGAGTATGTGAGGTGGAGTCGTGGCTAGGAATGTGCTAGAGGGAGAATACCTTTAGTCTTGCACAGAGCAGAAGGATGCTCTCTGGTAGAATTTTACTGTGAGCTTTTACAGCCACATTACTACTCCTTGAAATGGGAGATCCATCCTGTTTTTCTGTTGTACATATTTTGAAGGGCTTAATCATCTCTGAAGGAGAGGAATTTGTTCAGTATGGTCAAGGGAGAGAAACTAGGGGCAAGGGACTGAATCTGAACAGAGAAAAATTAGACCATCAGGAAAAAATCTCAACAGCGTTTCCTGTTAAATTGCACCAGTGCCCAGTTAGTAAGTGTTACTCTT
>NW_017729032.1:20074479-20076385 GCF_001723915.1 Gavialis gangeticus | reverse complement strand
AGGGGCAAGGGACTGAATCTGAACAGAGAAAAATTAGACCATCAGGAAAAAATCTCAACAGCGTTTCCTGTTAAATTGCACCAGTGCCCAGTTAGTAAGTGTTACTCTTGTCACTCAAGTAATGTTGAATTAGAGTGGACAGAGCACTCAGGAATGTACCCCAAGGAACACTTGCATTGATAAGGAAATGGACAAAATGACCTATTAAGCTTTGTTTCTTCTCTAATTTTTATGCTGTCATAAGCCCATTACATTAATGCCTTGCAATAATAGTTCAGAGACCAAATATATCAGTGAATTGTTCAAGAGACGATAAGATATTGAAATAAATAAATTGTAAATTTAGCAAAGCTGGATGTACGAGGATATCACAGAAGGTCATTGTAGCTGACATTGCTTCCTTTCTTCAAACTCATTTGAAAACAACCCTCAAAACTATTTTGAGAAACACTCCTCTAGCATTTCAGAGTATACTGCATGATTAGACTGACTGTGCACATTCCAGTTACTAACTGAGCACATTAATAAAATATGTACCATGGTGATTCCTCCTTGGTCTACAGTCTAACAAGGTAGACAAGGGAAGTAAAATTATTGTTCCCTGAAAGGACTACATTTTTTTCAGCCTTCTTCCCTACTCAAGTCCTTAGACAATCCATTTGTACATTTGCAAATGTAGAGCTGGAAGACGATTAAATCAATTTAAGATTCTTTTTGTATCTTCAATATAATTAAGCAAAAAGAAGAATAGGATGCCTCACTTTATGAGGCAATTACTAGTACCTTGGTTGAAGTCTATTGTGACTCAGTGAGGTTTTTGTTTTGTTACTTCTTCAAATGGGAGATCTGTCCTATTATGTTACTGTACAAATAATGTCATTTCTACTTGTAGTTTAGAAAGAGAAATAGATTGTAGCTGACCTCTTTTTATTACTTAGTTGTGTCTGCCTCTCCCTAGTGAAGTATTCCACTTTCAGCTTCCGTGCATTGGGTGCTTAGAGGCTATCTACATGATCAGGCACTGCTATAAAACTCTCAGCATGAAATCTGTATGTTATAATAGAGGACAAGAGGAGAAGTAAGAGGAGTATAAGACTCACTGGGCCAGATAATCATCTCATTTCAATGGGATTACTCCACCTGAATCCAATGTATGAAAAATCAGAGTCTCACCCATTAAATCTAAGGAAGGAAGCATTGTCTAGGGATCTCAGAAGAGGACTGGAAGCCTTGTTACATGCTAATTTTGGGTGGCTCCTGGAGCTTTTAACCACTGGATTGTTTGCACGTTGGGCACTTCTACACTAGATGCCTTGACTGCAGTAGACTAATTCCATGGAGCATTAGCACAGTGGGCAAAACCTGTGCTAATGCACAGTAGGTTTAGTCTACTGTGCATTGACATCACAAAAAGACTGTTTGTTGTCGCTAATGTGCAATAGCGCTGATTACAGTGCATTAAATTAATGGGTGTGTCTTTACAGGTACTAAACTTAATATTATTAAGGTACAGGTATGGGTACTAAACTTAATGTCATTACCTGCTATTATAAGTACTAAACTTAATGTGCTGTAATTATGGTGTAGTCATGAACATGCAGACATGCCCAGTAACACTTTAAAGTGTTTTTAAGCACTCATTATGCAGCTCAGAGTTACACCATTCAGGGCAGGATTATCTCTGATCTGGACTACCCAGTTCCTGTTCCATTCAGATGTGCCACCCAAGCTGAAGTCCTCCAGTATCATCTACTTGCCACAATTAAAGGCCCACACAATTAAAAACCACTACAATACATGATGGGCTTCCAAAGGCTTTGAATTGGGTTCTACATAACTAAAAATAGGTAAGGCATATTTGCATATTTTCATAGTAGCTAGGGTCATGAGGGACCTGAACAGATCA
>NW_017729032.1:20072777-20073910 GCF_001723915.1 Gavialis gangeticus | reverse complement strand
TGCTGGCTGCGGTCTGGCATTGGTGGCTCATGTTCATCTTGCCGTCAATAATGACATCACAAAAAGACCATTTGACCATTTCATTTGAAAGCATAAAGTTTATCTAGAGACAGAGACTCTTGACTTATCCCTTGACTTTACAAGGCTTTTGATATAGTTTCCCACAACATTCTCGCAAGCAAGCCGAAGTACAGGTTGGATGAGTGGACTGTAAGGTGGATAGAAAACTGGCTGGAGCAATTGGAGGGTAGGGCTAGGCTTCAGAGAGACCTGAATAAATTGGAGGATTGAACCAAAAGAAAGCTCATGAGGTTCAGTAAAGAGAAGTGCAAAGTCCTCCACTTAGGACAGAACAATCCCATAAACTGCTATAAGCTGGGGACCAACTGGCTAAGCAGCGGCTTTGCAGAAAAGGATCTGGGAGTTACAGTGGACAGTAAGCTGAATATGAGCCAGCAGTGTGCCCTTGTTGAGAAGAATGCTAACAGCATCCTGGGCTGCATGAGTAAGATCATTGCCAGCAGATGGAAGGCAGTGATTCTTCCTCTCTATCCCTCTATTTGGCACTGGTCAGACCACAGCTGGGGAGTACTGTGTCTAGTTATGGACCCCCCACTATAGAAGGATGTGGACAAATTAAAGAGAGTTCAGCTGAGGGCAGCAAAAGTGATTAGGAGGCTGGGGATATGATTTCTGAGGAGAGGCTGAGGGAACTGGGTTTATTTAGCCTGGAGAAGGAAAGACTGAGTGGGGATTTAATAGCAGTTAGGAGTGTGCAAAGTGGGCTCTATTCAATATGGATTCAGATTTGGCCCGAATCAGGGACAGTGATTTGATTAGTTGATTCAGATCACTGTCCCTGATTCGATTCGGCCAAATCCAAATCTGAAGTTTCAATGATGATTCAGAGAATCAGCGATTTGGACATAGACAGTTTTAAAAGGATTTTCTACATACCTCAAGGTACCAGCGTGGCTTGTGAACACTATGATGCTGGGGCAGATGGAGCGTCCCACGGCGGGTTGGGGGGGAGGCCCGCCAGGTTGGCAAACCCAGAAGTGGACCAAAAGTACTTCTGGTCTGCTTCCTGGTCCTCTGGGGAGTGTACTGGGGGGAGGGGGGGGGCCCGCACT
>NW_017729032.1:20066256-20067777 GCF_001723915.1 Gavialis gangeticus | reverse complement strand
AATCCAAATCTGAAGTTTCAATGATGATTCAGAGAATCAGCGATTTGGACATAGACAGTTTTAAAAGGATTTTCTACATACCTCAAGGTACCAGCGTGGCTTGTGAACACTATGATGCTGGGGCAGATGGAGCGTCCCACGGCGGGTTGGGGGGGAGGCCCGCCAGGTTGGCAAACCCAGAAGTGGACCAAAAGTACTTCTGGTCTGCTTCCTGGTCCTCTGGGGAGTGTACTGGGGGGAGGGGGGGGGCCCGCACTTCTGTGGGACACTCCATGTGCCCCAGCATCGCAGCATTCATGAGCCGCCTGCTACCTAGAGGTATGTAGAAAAAGCATTTAAAGCTGTGTCTATATTTGAATCACCAAATCTTTCTGAATCTCTCCAAATCAATTAATGAAAGGGAGTGCATGCCAGCTTTTAAATAAAAACAATTTAAGAGAAAAACTACATATGTGAGTTATAGAGCCTTTGGGCTTTACACTTCTGTTGCACTGTATTGGCCAAAATCTGACTTGATTTGCAATTTAGAGAAGTTATTAGCATGTTATTATGTACATATTCAGGCAGAATTTGG
This sequence comes from Gavialis gangeticus, assembly GCF_001723915.1. Taxonomy (NCBI): domain Eukaryota; kingdom Metazoa; phylum Chordata; order Crocodylia; family Gavialidae; genus Gavialis; species Gavialis gangeticus. The sequence goes on along the minus strand of NW_017729032.1, from coordinate 20,067,203 downwards.
AATTTGGTCCTCTCTTCTATACGTGTTGATACCGGTTTGAAAAATTAATTCACCATTTACTCACAATTAATCTTTCAGAAATATTATTAATATAATGTGAATTTGACACTGTCACAATTTAGACACCTTTCACACACTGAAGCACAACCTTAGACCATTAGACCATTGGGAATTCTCACAAAGTGTATCAGAGCATCAGAAGACCATAACCCCCACCCCCCACTAATTATAGAGAAAGCTGTCACAACAGAACAGTTGACAGAGAGGAAATAAAAGGAGCTGACAAACGTTCATTTTCGATATTAAGGGCTGAAACTTAAAAGGCTTTAGATGCAGATAGTTGCACAGTGGGATATTCAGAAGTGTCAGTGTGTGTAACTTGCTTTTGATATCAATAGATGTTAGATACCTAGGCACTTCACATTTTTGGTTAAGTGTCCATCTGCACCTTTGGGCATCTAAATATTTTTGATATCGCTCCTTATCTCACAAAAATATACTGACTTGTCACTGAAAGATTCCAACCTAATAAATAAATGTATGTTCTCTTTGCAGGGAACATAAGTTTAACATCTCTGAAAATGCTGACATTTTAGTAATTGGGATGGGGCAGGCAATTATTTTCAGTGGAGGGCCACTTGATAAGTTTTGGTGAGCTGTCAGGGGCGGCATAGGTAGCCCCACTCCTTGACAGTTGCCCCGCCCCCTGGTCACCACATTGGGACCAGAAGTCCTGCTCCCTAACTTTGGACCTTTGCCACTGGAAGTCCCTCCCCTTGTCCCCCCCACCCCCAAATACTCCTTTTGGGATGGGGTTTGCCATCTTAAAACCAGAATAAAACCATACACTAGAAATCAAACACCTACTGTAATACGTTTTAATTTTATTATAAAAAATATTTGTCGTGACTTGTGATTGTGTACTGTATATAGAAGGGATTGCATAA
>NW_017729032.1:20057643-20066074 GCF_001723915.1 Gavialis gangeticus | reverse complement strand
GGTGTAGAGGCATCTCACACACTCACCTGATGGCATGCAGCCCCTGCTGCCTGGCAGCAGCAGCAAGCTGGAAGGTCAGGGTGCTTGTTCCCGGTGCAGGTGAGGCTCCGGCCAGCATTGCGTGGGGGGAGGAGGTGGAGCCTGTCTTATTGCTGGGGTGCTGTGCTGCATACCTACAGCTCCAGCACTTACTGCAGGGGATCCCCACACTGGAGCCTGCTGCTTCCCCCACCCCCTGCTGAGCAGATCCCCGCACTCTGCTAGGAGTGGAGGGAGCCCCGCCCCCTGCAGTACTGTGGCGCAGATCCCCTGCAATAGAAACGGCCAGTGCTGCTCTGGGGGTGAGGAGTGCACTCCTGCACAGCCTGCCTGGCCACTTCTATTGCAGGGGCTACACGCTGTGTGCTTGCAGCTCTACCCTTGCAAAGGGGAAGCTCTGTGTTGGACTCTATGTGGAAGCTGGGGATGGGGCTCCCTCCACTCCAGGCACAGTTTGGGGGCCTAAGCAGCAGGGAGTGGGAGAAGCAGCGGGCTCTAATGTGGGGCTTCCCCCACTATGAGTGCTGGAGCTGCAGGTACATGGCATGGAGCCCCAGCAATAGGGCAGTCTTCGCTCCCCCCCACCACTGCGCAGCACTGTCCAGAGCGGTGCCCCACTGGGTGCCTGCACCAGAAACAAGCACCCTGACCTCCCTGCCTGCTGCTGCTGCTGCTGGCAGCTGGGGCTGCACATCAAGGGGGGAGTCCCTACACCTTCCATCTTCACACCTACACCCACACCTTGCCCAGCTGAGTTCTGCACTCCCACTGCCCCTCCAGGCCCAGGCTCTGTGCTGTGCTCCTGCTTCCGCCCAGCTGCGACTCCACCCCCATCCCAGCCCCACTGCTTCCCTACCTGCTGCCCTGAGCAAGCAGGTTCTGGCTGCAGCAGGAGCCCCACCTAGAAGCTGCTGGCTGGGCAGAGCCCTTCTGCCCATGAGGGTGGGAGCGAGGCCCAATAAGTATGACAAGGGGTTGTACACATGGGCGCCTCACTCCCACCCTTGTGGGTGGAAGGGCTGGTTGGGGTGCAATTCACTGGTGGGTGCTGTGGGCCAGATGAATGTGCCTGGTGGCCCACGGGCCATATTTTGCCCAGCCCTGAATTGGAACATAAAGTGCAAAAGTCCAAATCTTGGAAATATTCATGGCAGTGAAATTCTATGCTGTTTAGCTGCAGAAGCCCTAAAACAGTCTCACAGTAAATATGTTTTGGAGTTTCCAAAATAATTTGTAGTCCTCAGGTTTCAGGGCTGCCTGGGAGCTATAGCAGGCAGCCGTGGCTTTACAGCAGTCTGCCAGGTGAGTGTGGGAGTTGCGGCTCCCATGCTTCTGGATGTGGTGGGGCTATGAGACTTGGGAGCTCAGGCTGTACCAAGTCATCCAAGCAGCTGGCCAAGCAGCTATAGTGCTTAGGGGCCAGATCTCCCAAGCTCCCTGTCAGATGGACTGCTGAGGAGACAAGGAGCTGGGATGCTGGCAAGCTGCCAGGAAACCGGATGGTTTTCTGTTAGAAATATTCTTTAGAAGATTCATCTAAATCAGCACATTCCCATGGAACACATCACATCCTGACAAATCAGCCTTTCCCGACTGAAAAACATTTCTGAGGAATGTTTAGGTGCCTCTAGTGTGTACCACTATCAAACCAGGAGCTACTCCACTAATATCTGCCTGTCAACTCCTGGAATCAGCAAGGAGTGTAATTGTAAGAGGAAGCAGAATAAAATGGAAGAATAGGAAACCCAGTTGACTCTCCAAGACAAATTACTTGCTAATGATTCAGGGACTTCAGACAGTTAGATGGCTTTAAATTGGGCTTTATCAGAGTGTAATGTGAGATGAATGAGTCCAGGGTAGTCCTTTGTCACCCTTCCTGCAGGAGACAGCATGCAGGAGCAGCAGCAAGCAGCAACATGGGTAATGTGGGTCATGGGTCACGGAGTGCAAAGTGGTCTGGGAACTGGAGCTATGTGGAGTGGCAGTGGAGTTTGCTTAGGTCTGAACTTGTTTCATTGGGTGTGTCTACACGTGCAATCAACGCACATAAATAAACTCCACGCATGGAGCCTGGTTGGAGCAGCCCTGGGCTGGCAGGGAACCCAGGGGGTCAGCCTGCCAGCCCAGGCTGCTCTGACCAGACTCCACATGGGGTGCGGGGGCTGGCTGAGGCGTGAGGCTGCTTGTGCTTCAGCCAGCCTCTCCAGAGCATGTGGAGCCCAGTTGGAGCAGCCCTGGCCTGATGCCAGCCTGGGATGCTCTGACCTGACCGCACATGTTGTGGAGGGGCTGGCTGGGGCAGCCTGCCAGCTAGCCCTGCACCGAAGCACCCTCATGCCTCAGCCAGCCCTGTCACCATCTGCATGTGTGCAGTGGTGCATGAAACAACACTGCTGCAGGATAGTACTTGTGTTTAGTCAGACTACCCTGGGGAGCTAATTAGTCAGCATTTGTTCAATATGAATTTGTTCTGTTGCTGGTGTTTGGACTACTAGTAGCTAAAACTGCCCGTAAGTGGTGGCAATCATGGTCTGTGTGCTAACTTCTAGGTTCTGTCTGAGCTACAGATGAACTTTTAAATCTTCCAATATGCCATTAAAGAAAAAGCAAAATAGAAATAACTAGTAATCTCTATTGGCACATAAACCATATGTATGCACGCTGATTTTCATTTGTATGCCTTGCACAAAAGTTATGTATAAACCTCATATCATGACTTAAAATCAGTCAGACTATATTAGCTGTTATTTTTTAGTTGCAGTTGTCAAAGTCACTTTAGCCTGAGTATTTTTTGTTCTGACTTTTCATCAAACTACTATTGGGAAAATACAGATTTTGATGAGTTACCAATTTCTAGTTGTCATTCCCAGAAGCACTGGTCATTATATTAATGGTCCCAGGGATGTTTGGTATTAGCACGAAATAATGTCTGAAGTTTATGACCTTGTTACATTTCCATCTGTTCAAGGAGCTGTTGATGGCACACATGTGTCTATTCATGCATCATTTCATAATGATTTGAGGTTTAGAACTATAAATCACTCTGTTGCCTAAGTATGCAAGTGGTGACAGGTGCAGGATACCAGATGCAGCCTACAATTTACTAGGATAATGTCAGGATTTGTTCGCTTTATGGCAGTCTGGAGTTAGCAGTCTGTTTTGAAACTAGACAGCCATATGCTAGATAGGTGCTAGGTGAGCATATTTTCCTGGAATAATGCACTGTATTAAAATGCAGGCTCCAATATTTATCTTTGGGAAGTGCCCCCTAGACACCTGTGTCAGCTCTTTAAATTGCTTGAAGACTACACCAGACGCGCTGAAGCTCACAATGTCACTTGAGCTGCAACAGAATGCTTCACAATTGGGGTGATGTGCCCAATTTAGCAAAGTATTTAAATATGGGCTAAAATGTTATCACATGCATAAGTCCCATTGACTTTACAGTTGGACATGTGCTTAAATACCTAACAGAATTGGTGCCTATATGAGGAAATGTATTCATGAAGCACTAATTGGCATTAATGTTGTTATTGTCTCTGTTTTTAATAAGGGCAATGATGTGCAAATGTGGGGGCAAGGCAGAAGAACTAATGGAAATGAGAGTTTAGAAGAGGGAATTACAACAACCGAGCAGAAAGCAAAACTTGAATAGCTCAGTGTGTTCAAAGTCAGGGGATCCAGATAATTCCTATTCCAGAAAACCAAAAGAATTGGTCTGTGAAATTGTAGGTTTAGTAGCAAGTAATTTTAACTAATCTATCAAATTACAATGGTCCCATATGACTGAAGAATAGCACACATTGCACTTATATTTTGAGGCAAGAAAAGTGATCCAGGCAACTGTAGGCTCTAGTCTAGTCTTGACAGCAGACAAGGGTTCAGAACAATTTTGAATGAAAGGATAGTTAAATACTTACATAGAAATATAAAATGGGATAAAATACAACATAGGTTTACCAAAGATAAATCATGTCATGTCAGACTAACCTGATATCTTTCTTTCCTCAGATAATTGATTGTCTAGGCAGAAGAAATGTGGTAATTTAATCTGTCTGAACCTCAGTGAAGCATTTGATAGGGTGCCATTTAGGAAATGATTAGTTAAGCTAAATAAACTGAAGATTGCTAGAGGTGTAGGGTGTGTAAAAACCTGTCTGAAAAGGAGATGGTTGAAAGTTGAAGGATCAGGCTGGAGAGAGATCACTAGTGGTGTCCCCCAACATCAGGTTCAGGGATCACAACTCAGCACATTGTCCATTGGGAGCTGCTGTCATCATCAAACTGCAGAATCAAGTTTTTTCTTGCTCATACCCCTACCGGCTTGTGACTTGCATTTTTTTACACAATGACCCTACAGCCTGTTCTACAGTCTGGTGGTTGGGACACTCTCCTCAAAAGTGAGCAATACAGGTTGAAATACTCTCAGGCTGAGTTTCTCACTTGGAGAAGGTAGGGAAGGGCGGTCTCTTACGATGTTTATACATGTGCTCCAGGAGGAGGGGGAGGGTGCTTTTTAATTAGAGTGGCTCTGACAGCCACTGTAATTAAAGTGCCTGGAGTGGCATGTGTATCAGCATTCCTGCACTGAAAAATGCTTATTGAATGAGCTTTAGTTAAAGCACCCCCACCATAATTTTTTGGTGTGGGGACGCTGATACACATGCCACTCCACCAGAGTCTGCTGGAGCGCAGTAATTACCACGCTCCAGCAGACTTGATTAATTGAGTCTGCTGCCACGTGCTCTAATTACAGCATATCGGAGGAGCCTCGATGCATGTGTATAGGTGCCTATAGAGTCAGAGGCATGACTTTCATAGCAAAAACCTACTTCATTAGATGCCATTTGAGGAGAAACCAAATTCTGGTTTCATTTCTTGGGTGAGGATATTATGTAGAAGGTGGGTGATGGCACAACCACATTTTTCAAGTGTCTGTCAGTGCTGTAGGTGAAACTGAACTTCGTGCTGTAGGTATGAGTGTAGTATGCTCTGAGCAGGTCTCTGAGCCATTCTGCTCACAGTGGAGCTTGGGCAGGAGTTAGGCATCCAATAGGACTGTGCAAAGCTTTGGTCATGGGGGGCTATGATTGCTGCTGCTGCAGCCAGTGAGTGCGGGGCTTTTTTTTTTTTTTAAAATACCAGAACTAAGCCGGGGATGGGCGGGAGATGGGGCTAGGCAAAACAGTCATGGGGGCTTCTCCCGTGGCTCCCCTTCCCCAGGGAGAGACAGGCACAGCCGGAGGAGTCTCGGGAGAACCTGCAGCTGTGCCTGCCTCACCACGGCTGATCCAAATCTCCAAATCAGCACCAGATCGAATGGGGACAGTGATTCAAATCACTGAATCAAATCACTGTCGTCTAAATAGACTGAATCCAAATCTGAATCGAATACTTCTCTATTTGCACAGGCCTAGCATCCAACTGCTTAGAGCGGGGTGTTTCTGTGCACACCAGAAGTCAGTGGTTAGAGGTTTAAGGAACTTTTCAGGTTCAAATAGAGGCTCCAGATGAATCTAAATGCCTGAAGGGTTTTGCAGCTGCTGGAAGAGGGTTGATTAAGTAGCTAAACTTAGCTTAAGTCTATTTAGGTGCCTAGTTTACCCACCTGCATCTATCTTTTAATAAAGAAACTGTTCTGTCCCCAGGGGATTAAAATCAGGAATTAAACTTTATATGGTGTAGCTAATTTAAAGTTTCTGACTTAATAAATACCAACTTTGTGTATTCATGTGATCAAGACATTGATTTTAATGAAACTGGTCTCTTCTATTTTCACTCCTTTTTCTGTACATTTAAAATGTTTAAGAGGGGCTGGAATTGGGGAGAGGAGAATTACTTACAAATGGAAAGAAATGAAAAATAATAAAAACCAGCATCCCATATTAAAATGGAATGGTGACTGTGGAGGACTTTCATACTCTGCGTGGTATTTTGATACTACACATAGGTGGTGTTCATGTATTTTTGCTTTTCTTTGAATTTGTTTTGTTTGCAAAGCAAAAAATCCATTAGGTATCAAGCTTTTACTATTTTTAAATCTCTCACAGCATTCACCAACCCCAAGGCAGTTCATGAGACACTACTGGCATTCTCACCACATTTTTTCCTCATTAGACATGAAAAATGTTATTTCCTGGTTGCCCCATTTGGTTTAATTCTCAGGACATACCAGTGTTTCTGGAGATGAGATATTTTAACCTTTGAATTATCAATATTTACTTGAATAGAAATGATTTTGACCCTGCCTCTAAGGGTGAGTTGACAGAAGTCCTGCCTCGGGAGGTGGCATCCCCCAATGTAGCTACAGTGCCCCCTTCCATAGGGAAGGTCCCCACCCCAGAGATGGAACCTGTTCCTGATTCTTAGGAACCTCCTTGTACTGGTTATTCTGTTGAACACCTTATTGAGTTTCTTGATCTAACCAAGCACCACCAGAAGGTTGCACAGAGCATTTGTAAATGGTTCCCAGAACCCGAGATGTTTGTGCTATCTGCCAAAGCCGCAGCAGCAGTGCTGCACTTCACTCCAGAGATGCAGCATTATAGTTTTTGCCTGAGCAAGCTTGCGGTTGATGTTGGGCACTGGCTGCATGACATGCAGGCTAGCGGGCTATAGGCCCATTTTTTTCCCCTGTCGTGTATGCTTACTCCCCTCTAGTGTTCCTGTCTGCTCCTTTGGCTTTGCCTGTCTCCCTTTCTACAGCCCTCCCACACGCCTGCTATGGCCTTTGGCTCTCTCAGTGCCAATGACTGCTGAGCCCCTGTGATGCAGACAGCTCTTTTTGATTTCCTGTGCCAGAGCCAGCTAGATGTTGCCTTTCTGCATGGAACACACACTGATGGAGTTAATCAAGCCAGCTGGCATGCTGCCTGGCAGGGCCATATGTTTTTGGGTCATGGCACCTTCCTCAGAGCAGGGGTCACGCTCCTCTTGTCACTGGAACTGATACCTGATTGCCTGAGAGGTCGTCTCTGACTGCCTGCTGACTATCTGTCTCTTAGTGGTGCTACATCACCTCCTCCACATCACCACCTATGTGCCTGCTCTTGGGCAGGATTTGCTTGCCCTCTTTGAGACCCTGGTTGCTTTCTTACAGAACGCAGCTAATGGCGATGACCCTCTCCTCCTGGGTGGGGACTTCAATTCGCACAACTGACAAGTGGCCTGACCAGAATGGGCTGGAACCCCATCTGTCCTCAGCCCAGTAGCTGCAGACTGCTTTGGAGGCAGTGAACTTCATCAATGTCTGGCTGATGTAGACCAGTACACCTGGCTGATGGTGAGCACTGGTAGGATTGTCATGGCATGCCATGGCTGCTTGTGCATTGCCAAGCATTACCTGACAGCCCTGTGGGGTGGCTGCCTCATCCTGTCTAGACTCTTGGATCACAATCCATGGATAGTGATTTAGGCGATAGGCCCAACACTTCCTTGACTCTCCGTGTGCCTCCTGGCAGCAAAGCTGGGGTTTGCCTTCATACATTTCCCTTGGGGGCCCTGTACACACGGGCAGCTCATGTCCACTACACCCTTGTGCTTGTCACTAATCCAGAATGAGGCGGTGGTGGCACCTAGTCGCACCAGCCCTTGGCACCTTGCTTGTGGTGATATACTTGGACCTCTCAGACAATGCCTATTTGTTTTCCTTTTCATGCCAGGCAGCTGAGGTGAGTGTCATGTGCCTTGTCAATTTTCTATTTGGTTAGGTCAAGATGGCCACCCTCCAGAGCTGAAGGAGCTGGCTCACGCGGGCCAGTACTGATGCCACCCTGTGACTCCTTTCGTTTTTGGTTCAGGTGCTCCTGTCACTGCAGTTCTCACATGCGGTTCTCCAGCAGCCAGAACCAACCTTCCAGGCATGTTGAGCCATTTAGGGGGTGCTCTGCAGTATTGTGGGTGCCCGTTTGGCCTTCACACTGTGACACTTCCCACCCCCCACTCCACCTGGGGTACTAGCCTTGGCCCTAGTAGATCGCTGTGCTACTGGATGTTTTTGTTGGTGTTTTTTACTGTGAAGGTAGGCCTCTTGGGCTAGCCCCAGGCTCTGTCTTCTGCACCTGGGCCCCTGTGTGGGCTGTCTTTTTTTTGTCTTGTTGTATTGTCACCCATTTTCCCCCAATAAACATTTATAAAAAGTTAAAAACAAGTCTGTCTTTCTGTCTTTCTTTCTTTCCTGTAAATATAAATATTGAAGTTGAACATCAGTTCTCGGGCCTCCACTGTTCAACGTCTTCATCAGTGACTTGAATGAGGGGGTAAAAAGCACCCTGTTCAAATTCACAGATGACACTAAGATGTGGGGGGATGTGGGCATGCTAGAAGGGAGGAATAGGCTGCAATCAGACCTAGACAGGTTACAGGGGTGGGCAGATGAGAACAGGATGGGTTT
>NW_017729032.1:20046152-20052643 GCF_001723915.1 Gavialis gangeticus | reverse complement strand
CAGTAACAAGCTGGCAGAGGGTAGGTTCAGACTGGACATCAGGAGGCGCTACTTCACTGTCATGGCAGCTAGTGATGCTGGCTCCTACCCTGGGGTCTTTAAGAGGAGGCTGGATGAACACCTTGCCGGGGTCGTTTGACCCCAGTACTCTTTCCTGCCATGGTAGGGGGTTGGACTTGATGATCTGCTCAGGTCTCTTCCGACCCTACCAACTATGATACTATGAGCTGCCAATGTGAGGAAGTGGTCAGTAAGGCTAGGCACACCTTGTCGTGCATCTACAAATGCATCACAAGCAGGTCCAGGGAGGTGATCCTCCCCTCTATGCAGCATTGGTCAGGCCGCAGTTGGAGTACTGAGTCCAGTTTTGGGCGCCACACTTCAAGAGAGATGTGGCTAGCATTGAGAGGGTCCAGAGGAGGGCCACTCATATGATCAGGGGGCAGCAGGGCAGGCCATACAAGGACAGACTAGAAGGCCTATTCAACCTCCACAAGAGAAGGCTGAGGGGGATATGGTGGCCGTCTACAAATTCACCAGAGGGGATCAGCAGGGAATAGGAGATGCCCTGTTCCCTTGGGCACCACATGGGGTAACTAGGAATAATGGCCACAAGTTGATAGACAGCGGGTTCAGGCTAGACATCAGGAGGCATTACTTTACAGTTAGGGAGGCTAGGACCTGGAACCAACTTCCAAGGGAAGTGGTGCTTGCTTCTACCTTGGGGGTCTTTAAGAGGAGGCTGGATAGACACCTGGGTGTCCCCATATGACCCCAGCATCCGTTCCTGCCCAAGGCAGGGGGTCAAACTGGATGATCTGTTTAGGTCCCTTCCAACCCTAGCTACTATGATACTATAATACTAAGAGACATCATATTGCCTATGGACTTACTACCTAGTGACTGCTGCCAAGCTGTGTGGGAGCAAATCTTCCACAAGGACTTGCAGAAGAAGCACAGCCACTTCAACTGGCAGGCATTCCCTATAGGGACATAAAAAAATAGCACAGGGCAGAGAGGTCCATCGAACTGCCTGAGGCAAACCTGCTGGTGGCAAGCAGAAACAATCCCACCTGTTTTGGGACTACCCATATGCCAGAGAGGTGTGGAAGAAAGTATGCCTATTCTCCCTGGTGGTGACAGGTTTCAGAACCCTGACCAGAGAAGTGGTGCTCTATGGGCACTTGACCAAACAGCAAGGGGCCCCAACAGCTCACTTTGACCAGTTTCTCTCCTGCATCAGGTATACCCTGTGGAAAGCCAGCAACCTGCTCACAAACAGGCACTCAGACCCCACAGTCGAGGACTACATTAAAATGGGGCTGAGTGAAAAGTACTGGCACTACAGGAAGACTGAAGAGGATGATAGAAAAGAGATGGCAGACCTCATATGGAAGAGAGGAGACTGGCATAGACTCTTCAGAGGCAAGCCCTCTGAAGAGAACAATGAGGACAGTGACAACATTGATGATAAATACAACAATGATGGGAGAAAGCACAGGAATGATGATGGGTGATGCAGGCATGTTCAACCTGGAGTCAACAATGACTCCAAGATCCCTTTCCGCCTCTGTGCTGATGAGAAGGGTGTTCCCCAGCCTATAGGTGTGCTGCTGGTTCCTTCTGCCTATATGCAGTACCTTGCAATTGTCTGCATTGAATTCCATCCTATTCTCATCTGCCCACCCCTGTAACCTGTCCAGATATAGCTGGATTCTGTTCCTCCCTTCTGGCGTGCCCACCTCGCCCCACATCTTGGTGTCATCAGCGAACTCGGACAACGTACTTTCCCCCGCCTTGTCCAAGTCATTAATAAAGATGTTGAGCAGTGTAGGCCCAAGAACTGAGCCCTGCGGAACCCCACTGCCCACATTCCTCTAGGTCAAAAATGACCCCTCTACCACCACTCTCTGTGTGTGACCGTCCAGCCAATTAGCTACCCATCTGACTGTGTAGGCATCAATGCCTCAGTTACCTAGTTTTTTTTATGAGAATGGGGTGAGAGACAGTGTCAAAGGCCTTCTTAAAGTCCAGGAAGATGACATCCACCCCCATGCTTTCATCCAAGGACTTTGTGACCTGACTGTAAAAGACAATAAGGTTAGTCTGACAGGATCTTTCCTTAATGAACCCATGTTGGTTTCCGCTGAGCATGATCTCCCCTGCTAGTCCCTCGCAGATGTGCTCCTTGACAATTTTCTCAAAGATCTTCCCTAGGAACAAGGTAAGACTGACGAGCCTATAGTTACCTGGGTCCACCTTTCTCTCTTTCTTGTAAATGGGGACCACACTGGCCTTTTTCCAGTCATCCGGCACCTGACCAGAGCTCCACGACCACTCATATAGCCATGCCAGGGGCCCTGCAATGACCCCTGCCAATTCCCTCAGCATTCTTGGATGAAGAGCATCCAGGCCTGCTGATTTGAACACATCCAGCCCCTCCAGAAGTTCCCTAACTATGTCATCCCTAACCTTGGGCCTGGCAGTGCCTCCCCTGAGTCCTTCCATACTCCTGGTGGGGGAGATGTCCCGGTCCCTGCTCAGAAAAGTGGAGACAAAGAATTTGTTAAAAAGGTCTGCTTTTGCATTTGCAGCAATCACCAGATTGCCAAGCGTGTCCTGCAGGGGCCCTATGTTACCCAGTGCCTTCTTCTTGCTCCCTATGTGTTTGAAAAAGGAATTTTTGTTATCTTTAATCCTGGTCACTAACCCCAGTTCCATCTCAGCCTTGGCCTTCCTAACAGCTGTCCTACAGCATCAAGCAACGGAGGTGTGATCCTCTTTGGTAATAGTCCCTTGCTTCCATCAGATGTACACCTCCTTTTTAGCCCTCAGGTATTCCTGAATGCCCTTGCTAAGCCATGGGGGCTTTTTAACACTCTTACCCACTTTGGTATGCATTAGGACTGACTCTCTTTGGGCTCAGAGTATTGTCTCCTTGAGGAACAACCACCCGTCTTGGACTCCTATCTCCCTGAAACTTTGGGATCCCAATACCTCTTGTACTAGCCTTCTTAACTCATTGAAGTCGGCCCTTCTGAAGTCAAGGACTTCCACCTTGCTGCAGGCCCTTGACACCCTGAGCTGGATAGTGAATTCCAGCAGGCGATGATCGCTATCACCCAGGTAGCTGAGAACCCGCAATTCCCTCACCAGGTCATCGCCTGTGGCAAGGACCACGTCCAGCAGGGCATTTTGCCTGGTGGGAGTGTGCACCTTCTGAGTTAGCTGGAGGTCCTGTATCTCGGCTAGAAATCTACATGAGTGGTCAGACCTAGCTGACTGCTCTTCCCAGCAGATGTCTGGGTAGTTCATGTGGCAGGAAGCCACTTTTGTTTCTCCCCAAAATCTCTGCTCTGTGACAATTTGATTAGAATGGGCCCAGCAGAGGAGACACACTTTTACCCTAATTCTTTAGGTAACCTGAGATGGATACATTCCTGAGGGAGGGGGGAAACCTGCTCCCTCTGCCTACGTGACTGGTATCACCTACCTGGGTGATGGGCATCTACCTGGTGGGCTAGAGTCTGCCCGGCAACTAGTGATGTATTTCAAATTGGTTGGCCAACAGCCAACAGGTGCTGGCCTCCATTGGACCAGATGAATGAGATCACAGGGGCTTTATAAGTTAAGACTGCCCAGGAGAAGGGGGCAGCAGCCATGCAGGGGACTCAGACTTAGAGAGGAGCTTTACCATCTGAAACTGGCTCTCTCCCCCATAACTCATGAGCTAGGAATGGCCTGCCTCCAGAGGAAATCTCCAACAGCCTCGGGATGATGCTTGTGAGTAAGCTACTCGAGATCTGATTAGATATATAGCTGCAGTAACTCAGATGCGTGATCAAAAGGCTACCTCAGCCAGACTGTTTTGCTCTATGGGATTTCTGTGATACCCTATTTTCATCTTACCCCCTGTAATCAATAAAGTTCTCCTTTGTGACCAGTGTAGGAGACTTATTGAGGGGTGGGTCTAAATTATGCCTAAGAGGCCCCTTAGGTCTGCGGACTAAGAGAGGCTTTCCTTTTTGGCCCCTGACTTGGGGAAGTGCCCCAAGTGCTTGTACTGGGTCAAGTACCCATTGGACTATTAGGCCTGTGTTTCCCTGAGGATACAGAGCTTAAGAGGGTCCCCCCTTGGGGTGGTGGCAACTTATGTTACCTCCAGTCTCTGTGGTGGGGCTCGAAAGGGGATCTATCAGGGCTTAGGTGCCCCTAGAGAGACACGTGGAGTCCAGAAGGTGGATGGGCATAGTGAGGTGGGAGGCTCAATGCAGGAGCTCCCCCTACTGGCCCACCACAGTTCAGGTCACCCATAACTACCAGATCTCTTGACTTGACAGCCTCCGCGAGCTGTCCTAAAAAATCCCAGTCCAGCTCTTCCCCCTGGTTGGGCAGTCTGTACTAGACACCCACTGTTAAGTCCCTTTCCCCATGATCCCCTTGTATTCTTACCCAGAGCACCTCAGTCAGCCCCTCTTCTGACCCCACTTTGTTCATCGAGGATGTGTATTCCTCCTTGACGTAAAGCTCCTTGACCCCCTCCTTTTCTCCCTGCTCTGTCCCACCTGTACAGCCTATAGCCCTTAATATCTACTGCCCATTCATGGGTAGAATCCCACCAGGTTTCTGTGAGCCCTACTATGTCTGGATTTATGATAGCTAGCAGGAGGGTGAGCTCCTCCTGCTTATTCCCCATACTTCTAGCATTAGTGTAGAGGCCTTTAAGACCTCTTGTGGGTATTCATGCCGCCCCTTTTTTACTAAGCCTATCATGGCCCCTGTCACTTACCTGGGTACTTCCTGTGCTTGACACCTGACCTGATGGTGAAGTGTCATCCTGTGCCTCTGTGGCCCTATCCCCTAGCAAGACTAGTTTAAAGCCCACCATGCGAGGTCAGCCAACCTGGAAGAAAAGACACGTTTACCTTTTGGGGAAAGATGAAGCTCATCCCACCTGGGCATGCCCCCTGCATGAAAATGCAAGTCATTGTCAAAGAACCCGAAGGCTGCCTAGTAACACCAGCTCCGAAGCTGCCGGTTAACCTCACCGATGCAGGCCTCGTGGCGTCATCCACATCTACTCACTGGCAGAATAGAGGAGAATAACACCTGCACCCCTGTCTCCTTGAGCTTGGCTCCCAGAGCCTTGTAGTCCTTCATGATGTGGTCTGGACTGCTCTTGGCCGTATCATTCATTCCAACGTGTATCAGGACCATGGGGTACTGGTCAGAGGGTTGGATGAGGTCCAGGATCATCTCCGTGATGTCCCAAATCTGGGCCCCAGGCAGGCAGCAGACTTCATGTGCCATGGGATCGGGGCGACAGATGCGTCCCTCTGTTCCCCTTAGGATGAAATCTCCGATGACGAGGACTCTACATCTCCTCTTCTTGGTGTTCCATCCTTGTTCAGTCCATGCATTGCCTGGAGTGGCTCCATTCCCCAAGGCTGCCAGGGCCTCGTATCTGTTCCCCAGTTGTACCTGGGGAGCTGACACTGCACTAGCCTGGGCAGGCCTTGTTCTGATGGGTACCTTCTGCCATGCCTCTGCAGTGCATCCTACTTGGGGGGCCTCTTCACTTGATTTCTAACCCTGCAGAGAATGGAAATAACCGTCAATTTCGTCCTTTGCAGCCCTGATCCCCCACAGCCTGCTCACCTCAACCTGGAGCTCCCTCACCTGCTCCTCCAGGGCCCACAGGCAGTTATCAGAGCCTCCAGACCCCTCTCCCATCCCCGACTGCAGGGCCCCTGCCAGGCAGCTCCCACAGACAGGGGGGCTGGGTGCCACCGACCCCGCCATGGCTCCATCTGGGTGGAGGCCTCAGAGGAGCCCAGGGCAGGTGACACCACTGGGGCTGGGTCCCTAGCAGCAGCTCACCGCATCCTTACAATGTCCATGGAGCTCCAAGTCTTCCTCTCTTCCTTGCTGGAGACTCCCTCCTGACTTACTCCTGTGCACCTGCCCAGTGCGAACGTTGGTGCAATTGCCAGCGCGCCCTTACAGAGCACACCTATTTGCGCACTCTGTTCTCACACAGCTCGGGAGCACGGCTCCCTGCCGTCTCAGTTAAGAGGTATCTGGGCAGCTCCCCCACCAGATCCTCTATGGCTGTGCCAGCTTCTCTGCCCCACTTACCTTCAGAGGATCTGCCGCTGCTGCCTCTGCCTCTGCTGCCACTGCTGCTGGTGAGTACAGGGGGCACATGTGTGCTGGAGGCACATATGCGCCCACTCCAGACTCAAGCCCCAACTGTTTGAAACTGTTTTAAACAGTTTCATAAAGGTGAGGTCAAAGACTTGCTCATTACACTAAAACAACCTGCTAAAGTCTTCTAGTAGGAAGATTTTGGCTATGTGTTTTTTTATTTTCTAATGGAGGATTGTTTCAGGTTTGTTCTATAGTCTTTAAGCTAATGCCAAGGAATCTGAGGAGACGAGAGCACGTGTGGAAAATAAAATGAGTAGAAAATAACAAGTTGATACACGTGG
>NW_017729032.1:20031937-20041152 GCF_001723915.1 Gavialis gangeticus | reverse complement strand
TAAGCTAATGACAAGTAGGATTCAGTAGCATCTGAGCTTTAAGGTCTCCAGGCTTGGAGTGTACATATAGGATCCATACCATGGATACTGGAATGTCTGAAGCTCTAGTCTGTTAAATCTGACATATAGGATAGTTGACAGTGATAGTGCCACACAAAACTTGAATAATTGAGTTCTGTTTAGTTGATAGAATTTGAAATTGATTTGGCTCAAGACATGACATTTCCAAAAAAAAAAGAAGGAAGGAAGGAAGGACTTTGACTTTTTTAACTACTTTATTCAGGGGTTTGAGGTACAAAAAGTTGGCTCCTCCAGGGCCCAGGTCCAGTATACAAAGCAAAGACAAACAAATTACCATCAAACCAAGAGCACCATGTCATTACATTCATAACATCAGGCCGTGACAGATACCTTTGTTGAATTACATGTTGTGCCTAACATGCCGTTATGCGATCGGGACACCAGCTACACGGTCATACAGACCAAAGCCCTCTATAAACAAATGATTCCTATCCTGCTCTATCCAATCATACACGTGACAACACCTTCAACTTCCCACACAAAGAAAAAAGCAAAAAGCAGCCTGGTGAGGGCCCAGGGTGTGGCACGAGCTGGGAGTCGCAGTCTGACACTGAGCCTGCCGGGTCACCCATACCGGTAATGACATCAGAGCATGTATTGAAGATGGCCTTCCTCCACGTGGCACAGTGCTCCCTCAAGGACCAGGAAGGAAGGAAGGAAAAGTGTATTTATGGAGTACCTATACTAAAGCTTGCAGCAACTTCAAAAAAAAAAAAAAAAAAGTAGCATGCATCAATTTTGGATGAGCTCAGTGTACCAGTACTATATATAAATTACTATAGTCATGTTCCATTTCAAGCTTTTTGTTTTCAGTTTTGCTCCTCATTTCTCTGTGCTCAGGGAGCTCAGGGTCTGATAGTATGGAGAGGGGGAAGGGGCAGCTAGGGGAAAAGGTTTGGGGGCAGGAGTACAAAGCAAAGTGGTTATCTGGCCCTGCCCAGATTTATTTTCTCTGCTGTAGCAGTGGGATGGATACAATTTCAAGGCAAACCTCCAATAATTTCATTGAATACCTGTAAAATTACAGCAAATTTATAAATTTTCTATATATAGAATCTAATTTCAACAGGCTGAGAGCCATGGGGCTCTTTAGCCTGGAAAAGCACAGGGTCAGGGGTGATCTGATGGCCACCTACAAGTTTATCAGGGGTGACCACCAGGATCTGGGGGAACGTTTATTCACCAGAGCGCCCCAAGGGATGACGAGGTCAAATGGTCATAAACTACTACAAGACCGTTTCAGGCTGGACATAAGGAAAAATTTCTTTACTGTCCGAGCCCCCAAGGTCTGGAACAGCCTGCCATTGGAGGTGGTTCAAGCACCTACATCAAACACCTTCAAGAGTAAATTGGATGCTTATCTTGCTGGGATCCTATGACCCCAGCTGACTTCCTGCCCTTTGGGCGGGGGGCTGGACTCGATGATCTTCCGAGGTCCCTTCCAGCCCTAATGTCTATGAAATCTATGTAATCTATAATTATTGGGGGTCATCTTATAACCAGGGTTGTCTTCTATTTAAGTAAATACAGTAGTTCACCAGGGCCATAATCAGCTCTGAGCTAGAAACATTTCACACAACCTCTGGTGGATGTGTCCCTGACTGCCATTATGCCTAGGGCTAAAAGGATGAAGACCAGAGAGCAAGGGGAAGGGGTGGGAGGCACTGTCTCCAACTGACTGCCACTTTGTGCAGCTTTCAGCAGATTCCCTCCTACTTTCACAGTATTCCTAGTTGTGATTAAACGGAATCATCTGTCATCACTTCTGTGCAACTGTAACTTCTCAACCCATCTGCTCATACAGAATTACAGGATGGACACTATTAGAAAAAAAATCCCCTTATCACCAAGAATAGCAACAATTCCCATGACCTTCATGTGCTGTCACTTTTCCTCCAGGCACTGGGGCAATTAGGAAATAGTACTGTTATTGCCTGATGAACAAAAAATGAAGAGTTGATAACTATCACCTTGTTAGAGGCTTTGCAAACCAATGGTGTCTTATGAGAGTGCCTCTCTGTGGGTTGACACAGAAATAGTGTAAGGCTGAAGAATGACCTAATGTGTTGTTATCTGTGGTAGATACTTTTTTCAGTAAGAAAGCTAATAGTATTTTGTAGTGGAGCTAGCTAAAGCCTAGCACTGGATCCTGTAGTATTGGCATTAACCTTGGAACCTTTCCATAATCATACCCAACTCTTAGATATCATTTTTCATTTGTAGACCTAGGAGTTTTTTGCAACAGACCATAAGAACCATTATTCCTCTATGAGAGATGGAGAAACTGATGCAGAAAGAGATGAAGTGTTTTGTACAAGGTCACTCTCAGAGCCAAGCAGGTCACTCTCAGAGCCAAGAATTCTAAGTGCCTGGGCAGGACTAGACAATGCTGCCTCCTAGTGTCTGTCGGGACTGCACGTGTAGACACACCCAGTAGGTGCATCTATATGAGACACTTTACTGTAAGTAGTGTAGTTTACTGAGCAGTAAGCATGCACGTGTACAGGTGCACATGCTTACTGTGCAGGAAACTTCACTACAAATGAGTAAATTTGCTACCTGCAAATGCAAGTAGCAAATTTACTCACAAGTAGTTACTGCGCAGTAGCACACATGTAGACACCAACCAGAAGCAAATTTGCTCCTGGTTAGCCCTGCCACTAAGGGGCCAGTCTGAGCTCAGCCCCAGGGCCCCGGGGCTGGGAGCCTCTCCTGCCCCAGAGCTGGGATGCCTCTATGGCATCCCCAGTCACAGGCCCTTTAAAAGCCTACAGGCATTTTGAGCCCTGGGGCATGAAAGCAGGGAGCCTGCAGAGACTTGTTCTCTGCTTCCCCTGCACAGGCTATGGGCTACCTGTGCCAGCCTGCCTGCATCCTGGTGCCACTGCCTGGCACCACAGTGCTGTGCAGCTGCCAGGCACAGGAGACTGGTAGGAGGGGTAAGTGCCCCCCCCGAGATTGACCCCCGATTTGGCACCGCTCAGGGTGAGGCAGATAATTTGCCATGAGGGCCAATGGCGTGCTGGGGGGGTGGGGCACGAAAGTGCCCCCCCACGCCTCTGGCCTGGCACCTGTGCTGATGTGTCATGAGGAGAGGGCCCCTCAGGGTGCCAGGAGCTCATCCTGCCAAGCTCCCCACTCCCAGCAGCAGCTTAGCAGCTTGGGCCAGTGTCTGCCCTGACAGCTATGCAACCTCAGCCCCAGAATGAGTCGTGGCGAACTATGTCACCACTGGCAGCCAGAGGCACCAGCTCCTCCCTGGCAGGGGTCCCTACCTGGGCACCTGTACGCTGTATCCCGCCAGCCAGTGAGTCTGCTAGGAGCTGCACACCATTGCCACCAGCTGCGACTGAGCAGAGCTGCTGGGCATGCCAGACCTGCCCACACAGTAAACCTAACACTTCCCCACCCCCCCAGAGCACACAAGGAAGCAGGAGACAGTGCAAAATATTATTGAGCAGCCTGTGTCCCCATAGCTAGGCATGCATGAGCCTCTCACATGCTAAGGAATGTGTCGGTGCTGATAGCAATGTCTTCCTCAGCTGTAGGGGACAGGGACATGTCATGCAGCCACAGGTAGCCCTCCAGGAAGCAGCAGAGGTTGTGGGGAAGCCCAGGCTTGCCTCCCACACTGTTGAAGCTTGGGATCCCATGCCAGGTGTACAGGTGTCCCTGGGGCACCATGGCCATCAAAAGCAGCAGAATATAGTAGGTCAGGCACCCCTCAGTCCATGAAAACAGCTCCTCGCACAGTGCCTGGGACACATGTAGCAGGGGCACATTGAGGGTGAAGTGCTGGTGGGGGGGCTCGGCTCTGGGGTGCCTCCCTGGAGAGGCCCACTGCAGGGAGGATGGGGGTATGAACAGCTCAACATCCCAGTTGTCTGGGAGCCCCACGCCCCCCGAGCCTGGGTGCTGTGGGCTTGGTGGCAGCAGAGGAGATAGGCTGGCTTGCAGGAGGAGAAGGTGGGAGTGGGGTCTGGGGCACTGAGGTCTGGAGCTGTGGCAGCAGATGCTGCCAGAAGCCTGGCCTGTTCTGGACTGGGAAGGGGGTCGGGGAGGCAGGCTGCCTGCTGGCCTCAGGAGGGTGAGCAGGGGTGTGGGGCTTTGGCATTGGCTGCCTGGGCCTGCCTGGCCAACTTACTATGGTCCCATGGCACAGGTGCATGCTCAACCCCTGATCTGAAGCTGGGCAGCACATGGGCCCCTGGTACAGAGCATATTATCTCAGAAATGTTGCAAACTCTCACAAACAGCTTCTTTCTCATGGCTCTGCAGGCCCTGAATCTTCATGCAGGGAGATGCCACAGTTGGCCGCTGGGATGCAGCCTTAGAATTGCCACCACCCATGGCTGGGGCCCTGTGGATATGGCAGCTTTGCAGGAGGAGGACCCAGGACTAGATCCTCCTTCTGGACTGGCTGGTGACAGCTGCAGAGGACCGTCTGGAAGATGCATTGCCTGGTAGGCAGAGGATGTTGCCCACCAGGACACGGGGCAGGCAGAGGACAAGGCCCATGAGGACATGTAATGGGCAGAGGACATGGCTCATGAAGATATGTGGGGTTGGGCAGACCAGGAATTGAAGACACAGTGTTGGGGAGGGAGGCAGGATGGGCTTTACTACTGGGGAGGAAGGCAGGGGCTGTTTTCTGTGAGGGCAATAAAGTTTTTTCTGATAATTATCCACAGTGAGCATGGTACTGGGGATGGGTGGTGGGGTGGGGTGTCCGTGAGCAGCTGTCCAGGTGGGCCACAGCAGGGAGTGCAGGAGGAGGTGGATAGTCAGTGCCTCTCACACCCGGTGCCCTGACCCCTGCTTACCTCCTCCTCTTGTCCTTTACCACATGGACAGGCAAGGGACATCTCACACCTCTATATCTCAGGAAGAAGTATTATCTCTTACTAACACCCTCACCCTACTATCTTATGGTCTCATTGAACATCCTTGGGTTCCACCATGGCCGTGATATGCTGACTAGACTGGCAAACAGGGCCATAAATTCAGAGGAAGCTGCTACTTCATAGATCCTCTAATGTAGGTGGGTTTCCAGGAGAGGAAAAGCCAGAAGTGCCAGTCCCCTTAAACTGACTCCAGAATCCAGGGGGGCAGCATTAGCTCTCTGAAAAGGAGTAGCCAGCCTTTTCTCTGCCCTGATTCACACTGCGCCTTTCCTGGCCACTGTTCAGAATGCTCTGCAGTGTCCAGACTCATCTCTTTCCTTACTGCTAGCTTTTACTAATACCCTAAAAACCATCAGACAAAGGTACCTGCTGGCGTAGCCTCTGGTTTACTTTTCCTAATGACAGGGTCTTTCCAACCTTTGCAGTGATCAGCATTCACTTATTAGCATAAATCAGCAGAAGTCTTCCTGTGACTGCATGCACTTGACAATTGGATGGCCCAGTAGGAAAGCTGAGCAACCCTATTCAGGGTTCTAGATGCTGCTACCTTGCTCTAAGGGGCCTCTCTAACAGGTTAGATTAGGCAAGTAACATATTGTTTTCCCTCCTTCTCCAAAGGGACATGACTACCTTACTTTTATCTTCCTCTACTCCAGAAGCTTCAGGGACAGCTGCACTAGAAAGTGAGAGGATGCATGCTTCCCCTTCCCTTGCTCTGCTTACCCAGCTTCTCTCTCTTTCTCTCCCGGTATTTATAAGGCACCTTTCCCTGGCATATCTAATCACTGGATTGAGATGAGGCCAGGGCCTAAGGGGGAGCCAAAGGTCCCAGTGGGGGGACCACAGATAATGAGGTGAAGGGTACAGCTGAGTGTAGCTGCCTGGGATGCCATCTACAGGGCTTGGGCCACAGTGTAGGGGTCAAACAGAGCTGCGGATATTCCCCTTAACATCGGGGTTCAAAAATGGGCAGCTTCCTCCCTGAGTAACATCCTAATTATTTATCATCAAAGCATGGCAGACAAGAGAGGTGGGCAGTTAGCCTAAAGACAGGTGGGTGGGCCAACATCAAACCTGCCCCTGGAGAAGCCTCTCTGTTACAGGGCTCCATCTACATGAGACAATGACTGCACAGTCACTACTATGCCATCATTTAGTAAGTGTATAAGCAAGTACAACCTTTTGTGACACTTCACAGTAGGCTGAGACTACTGCACGGTAACATCATATCACACTTTCTGCCATGCAGTGCTACATGTTAGTGTCTCATGTAGATGTGGCCACAGTGGAGTTATTTAGTTTACAGTGGCTTAATAGGGCCACGTGTAGATGCTGAGACTTTACTGGCTGTGTCTACACGAGACAATGACTGCGCAGTAGCCCAATACTATTGCACAGGGCTCTGCATTAAATTCAAGAGCATTAATTGCACGTGTAGACATGCTCAGAATGACTGTGACCTGTAGCATGAATAGAAATGTGGCTTGTGTTATACAATCAGAGTTCCCTTTTTGCATTCAGGCAGAGCTAATGGAGCTATAAATTTATGTTCAGGATTCTCTTTACTGAAACCCTCATTAAAGGTTGATCTTCTGACCCTTTGGCCTGTTGGGTTCCATTTACATCTTACAAGGTCAGAATTTATTTTGGAGTTCCTTTCTTTCCAGCACTATTTCAGTATGTATTTAAGTTTAGTGTCCTTTGTTGAACAGAGTGTTCTTAGTGGATTTAGCAGGGACCTCTGACTTCATAAGACACTGCATTTTACATAGACTGTAGAACTCCAATAGTTTCTTTTTAGCCAGCATTACTTTGGCCTGAGGTGATTTCCTTTAAAGTCAGAGCATGAAACTGGTCATCAATTATTTTTTTCATTTGCACTGAGGCCCAGTAATGAGGAACTACTCTGCTTTGCAGTTGCTGCTGACCCCAAATGGCTTGTTATTACCGCATAACTCTATATGGAATGCTTGGCTTTGGAAGGCATCCAATTTCCTTGAAATAATGACAGACAACATAGAATTATTACTCTCTGAAACTCTTCACCACTTGTCCCTTCTCCCCGCTTTGAATATTTTCATTTAATAACCGTAGTCCTTGCTTGTTTTTGTGGGATGTAACTGATTTCTTAACCTCCAAGCATTCTTTGGTTGCTCACATTAAGGCTACCTATTAGAATAAGCCTTATGCTATCTCTTAGGAGAACAGCGGGGGCATCTACACAAGATGCTAAATGTGCAGTAGACTAATTCTACTGCACATTTGGGCATTATGGCAAAAGCTGTGCTAATGTGCAGTAGAATTAGTCTACTGCACATTCATGTCACCAAAAAGGTATGCCCTGGCACTACTGTGCAGTAGCACCAGTTACTATGCATTCAGTTTGTATCTGTTATTACAGGTACTAAACTTAATGCACAGTAACAATGGTGCATTAATGAATGTTTAGACCCGCCCAAGGATTCATATTTTTGCCTTCATTATGTGTCTGTCTGCATACGTGTACAGTTTAAGGTATGATCTCTGGAAGCCATATTGTTGTTCCCCTTTATGAATATTCATATGCATATTCAGTAAACAAAACAAAACAAGTGGTAAGGAAAAATATTTTGTTGTTTTTATTTTTCATTTGTACTGGAGTAGATCAAATGAGCCCTCATCATGGACCGGAAGCCAGCTCTAAAAGTCACAATGTTACTTGCTTTCCTAATTCACTTGAGTGTTTTGGAAAATTCTCACTGCAGCCAGAGACTGCAAATATAGCTGAACAGCTTATGATTCAGTCTGCAGGAAAGGTGCCATCTCAGGCACAAAGTACATCAACGTGCATCTAGGACAACGATGGCACCACAAACTCACAGACATAATCATGGGCCTTCTGGTATATTAATCTGTAAGAAATGGGCTAGCAGCTTGTTGGGAGGGAAATCTCTGATACTTTTAACTGTAAAAAGAATTATCTGAACCTGTCCTGGAAGCAGCCTTCATAGACTAGAATGCAGTGAGTAGAGTCTTTCAGCAGTATTAGGAATTTCAGCCAAACAGCAGCAGGGAAGACAGATGGATAGCTAAAAGAGTTGATCTCTCTGCTGCTGTTATTGGGACTTTTTTAATTCAAGAATTCAGTGTAGTTAAAATAAATTTTGCCAATTGCTTCCCCACCAGGCTGTCTCAGTGTTCGGGATGCCCAGTGCGATAGCAGAATATGGCTTGAACAGCTTTATTTCATTAACTCATCAGTGAGATGCAGGTATGAATAATTGGATTTATCATTGTTAATATGTCATTGTTAATAGTGCTGATACTTCACTTAATTCTTGAGGGGTGATGAGTAACTGTACACACTAGTCCTTCACCTCTGGATATTATTAGTTGAGGTTTTAATAAGGCCAGGTACCACACACCTCCCAAATGCATCTCATTACCTGAACTGGCTGCAGCAGTGCTTCAAAGAGAGATCTCTGTTCTAAAGGATTCTGCATTGTCCTAATGGAGTTAGGGTTCTATTGGCAGCTAGACACCCCAAACAACTTAAATTTCTAGAGCTCCCATGGATAAAAGACACAGAAAATGAAGCTCTGGCCTGCTCTGGTGATTGATGATTGTTTAAGTTTTGACATGCAATGGAGATAATAATTAATCATCCTTACTGATGAATAAAATAACACAGGAACTGTGCAAGATATGCCATGTGTGAAAGGTAACCATGACTTGCTAATGGATATGGCTAGGTCATGAAGCTTAGGATCAGAATACACCTGCATACTTTTTCTCTTTTTTTGCTGCTGAATTCCATTCAACAAAAATGAATAGCTGCAAAAGAGCTTTGTACTAAAGCTTTATGCATCCTGGACACAGCTACATGAGATGTTAACTGTGCAGCAGACTAATTAGTTGCAAAGTAAACGTTGTTCATCTACATGTGCAGTATTAGGCTGGAGTAAATTAATTTACTCCATTGCAGGATAGTACTTGTAAATACAAGTACTGTTCTGCTGCAGAGTTTTTTACTCTGCAGCAGCACATGTTTAGAGGCTGATGGGGCTGAGAGGGGCACAAGGGTGCTTCAGTGCTGGAGCTGCCTACTGAGTAGCCCCTCACTGAAGCACACTTATGCCCCAGCCAGCCTCTTCACAGCATGTTAAGGCAGAGGGAGCATCCCTGGGCTGGCAGGCTGGGCCCCCCCCCCCCCCCACCCCCTCCCTCCCCTCTCTCGGGCCACTGCTGACC
>NW_017729032.1:20021460-20026937 GCF_001723915.1 Gavialis gangeticus | reverse complement strand
ACTCCCTACCAGCTAGGGAGGCTCTGACCTGGCTCAATGTGCTGCAATCCCGGGCATACATGTAAACGTGTGCCTGGGAACAATAAACACTAGTGTGATAAGCACTAGAGGTTATTGCATTGCATTAATATGCACATGTAGGGTGGAGACAGAAGTGCAGCCCCCAGCTATAACTCAGAATGATTTTTGCAAAGGGTTCTTAGTTACATGGTTACCCCAGACCAAATAGAAGTTCACTGTTGGCTCCAGGAAGGCAGAGGAATCTGGCTGAGGGTTGGGAGCCTGCAGCCAGGTTCCCAGAGCAATGGCCACAGCTCTCTGCCAGTGCTGGCTGTTTTCAGAATGGGAGGAGGGAAAGGCAACAGAGAGATCTCATTCTTGGGCTTCTCCAGCTGGTGCTGAATGGTGGGATGGATGAACTGTAGCCCCCTCTCACCTTGGGGGGGGTAGAGGGGCTCCAATACACCCGCCCCACCCTGCAGGGGGGCTGAAACCCGCCCCCAGACAGAGCGCCCTTCTCTCCCTTTCCTCCCTCCCATTCTGAAAACAACAGTAGTCTGGGAGCTCCCCAGACAAAAGCTACAAAAGACACTACATTTTGAAATTGGCAGAGGGGGCACTTTAACTAAAATTCATCAAACGACCTTTAGTTAAAGTGCCCCTGCTGCCATTTTGAAGTGAGACACTGAATACCCATGATGCAGAGGTTGCTGGAGCATGCTAATTAGCATGTTCCAGTAGACTCAATTAATCAAGTCTATCCTGATACGTGCTAATTAGCACACATCAGAACAGAGCTCCATCACATATATAGGTGCCCGAATTGCCTAATTTTGAATGCTGACCACGGCACTTCAGTGCATCTAGTATTAGATGTTATTAAAATGGCAGATTCGTCAGAGCATCTTCCCACCAAACATTCACTCTTTGAACAATCTGGAAACATGTAGGTAGTTCTCTCCATCTAGGAAGATTTTGACATACGGTAGTAATGAATTCCTAAATTCAGATTCAACCAGGATCTTTAACACTTCTAGACAGAACAGACACTACTGACAGAATCTTTTAACTTCTACCAGATTTGCTTTACAAAGACCTAGTCAAAATGTCAGTGTACAAACAGAAAAACATATCCAGAATGCCAGGCAGAAAATGATTAGTGGCTGCAAATAGATACAAAGTACCAAA
Source organism: Gavialis gangeticus (assembly GCF_001723915.1). Taxonomy (NCBI): domain Eukaryota; kingdom Metazoa; phylum Chordata; order Crocodylia; family Gavialidae; genus Gavialis; species Gavialis gangeticus. Next base: position 20,025,749 of record NW_017729032.1, on the reverse strand, counting down.
ACTCAGCAGAGCTAGAAAGCCTATGAAAAAGTGGGCGCATGTACACAAAATGCTTCTATGCAGTCGTTACTGTGCATTTATTTAATACTTGTATTAGCAAGTACTAAATTAATGTGCAGTAACTGGAGTTACTGTTCAGTAATGCCAGTGAACATCTTTTAGGTGATGCTACTGCACGTTAGTTTAATAATATGCGCTGTGGCATATTAGCACTGACCGTGCTGGGATGTGCTACTGCACAGTATTTTTCGTCTACTGAGCAGTCAGTATCTCACGTGGACATGCCCAGTGTGACATAGATAAGCCAATGTATATCAGGTATGAATTTGCCTTACATCTTTCTGTCATATACTGTATGTATATAGTGGAAAAGAGAAAATTTAATGTGCATCATGAAAAAGTTCTATAGAAAAATCGAACCAGCCAGTTTGAGCTTTCTCTATGCAACAGTTCTGGCAAGCCTAGCTCTGGATTCTACTGTAATGGGCATACATTCAGCTATGCTTTAGTTATTGCAAACTGTTCAATCCCTGATCTGAAGATAAATTTTTAATTTTCTTACAGGCTTTTTTGCAGTGCTCATCGCTTTCTATGATACCTTCTACCATGTCTGAGTGCTTCACAATGCTAATTTACATCCTCAATCTACATCTTCACTTCATTTACTATCATAATTTAAATCCTCAGTTTACATCTTCACTGACTGCCTATCTTGTATGCACACCAGCCCAGCCTCTGGCTTCTTTACTTTTCACTGTATCCAGGAAGAGCACACACCAACTGCAGAGACTTTCTCAGCCTGACAAAGGGTTTTTAAACCCGAAAGCTTGCTATAATTTTTTTTCCAACTATTGAAGTTGGTGTAATAAAAGATATCATATTCACCCAAAGAACCTTGTCTCTCAACACTAATGATTTTTTTTTCCCACAAAATCCCTGCAAGATTAAGGCTTATTATTGTCCCCACTTCACAGTTGGGAAACCAAAGCACAGGGAACGAAGTTAAAATTATCTCCTCATTTTTGGGCGCCCATTGTGAGATACCCAAGGCCCGTTCAATTTATTTATTAGTGACTTGGATGAGGGGGTGAAGAGCAGCCTGTTTAAATTTATGGACGACACCAAGATTTGGGGTGAGGTGGGCACGTTAGAAGGGAGGGACAGGATACAGCTGGACCTGGACAGGTTACAGGGGTGGGCAAATGAGAATAGGATGGGATTCAATACTGACAAGTGCAGGGTGCTGCACTTGGGCAGTAAGACTCAACAGCATACCTATAGGCTGGGGAACTCTCTTCTCAAAAACACAGTGGCAGAAAGAGATCTTGGAGTCATTATCGATTCCAAGATGAACATGGGCTGCCAATGCAAGGACACGGTCAGTAGAGCTAACCGCACCTTGTCGTGCATGCAAAGATGCATTGCAAGCAGGGCCAAGGAGGTGATACTCCCCCTCTATGCAACACTGGTCAGGCTGCAGCTGGAGTACTGCATCCAGTTCTGGGTGCTGCACTTCAGGAGGGATGTGCACAGCCTGGAGAGGGTCCAGAGGAGGGCCACCCGCATGATCTGGGGACAGCAGGGCAGACCCTATGAGGAGAGGCTACGGGACCTTAACCTGTCCAGTGTTTGCAAGAGAAGGCTGAGAGGGGACCTCGTGGCCGTCTATAAACTTACTAGAGTTTACCAGCAGGGAATGGGAGAGACCTTGTTCCCCTGAATGCCTCCCAGAGTAACAAGGAATAACGGCCATAAGTTGTTAGAGAGTAGGTTCAGATTAGACATTAGAAGGCACTACTTCACGGTCAGGGTGGCTAGGATCTGGAACCGACTTCCAAGGGAAGTGGTGCTTGCTCCTACCCTGGGGGTCTTTAAGAGGAGGTTTGACGATTACCTAGCTGGGGTCATTTGAGCCCAGTTTTCTCTCCTGCCAGGGCAGGGGGTCATATTAGAAGATCTGCAAGGTCCCTTCTGACCCTATATCTATGAATCTATGACTTTTTTTTTCTTTTTTTCCTTCAGTCCTTGGCATATATAGCACAGCTCTATGTACTGAAAGCACAGTTCTGGAACTCTGTGCTAAGGCAGGAGCAGAGTTCAATTCTTCTGAGTGAAATTAATTCTTTCTCTTTTTGCAATGTCCTGCTTTCATTCCTCATCTGCCTTCCCTACTCCCAGGTCTTCCACCTGCTGGCTGTTGCTGTAACTTGGGAAAATGTTTGACAAGCTTGAAGACAGGCTGAAATGCCATACTAGGAGTAGCTCTTTAATAGAATTTCCCTTAAGCTTCTTTTGTTACTCCTCATCAGACGGTCTTCCCACTGGGATAGTAACCTTTTCTCAGTTTTTCTTATAATATCGTTACCCTTATGCACTTTACATTTTTGGAAGGGAAGGTCCATGCACACTAAACCCAACTCCTCTGCTCCTTACATTCAAATGTGATCAAGGGGTAGGGGCTGGAAAGCCTGTCTCCTGCTTAGCTCCATGATTGCAGAGCTGGGCAGGAAACAGGCTGGGGAGCCTGTTCCACACCCAGCTTCCTGACTGTGGAGCTGTGCGGGGAACAGGCTCTCCAGCCTATTCCAAGCCCCTGCTCCATGATCACCATTATGGAGCTGTGGCAGAGAACAATCTCCCCAGCCCCCGCTCTGTGATCACAGTCAGGAAGCTGGGGCTGGAAACTCCCTGCTGCTCGGGTATGGTCCCCACCTGAGCTCCAGTGCCCCAGCAGCAGGCAGCTCCTGGTGGCAGTCAGCCATCTACATGTACCATACAGCACAGGAAGTAATCACAAGTAAATTTGCTGCTTGTATTTACAGGAAGCAAATTTACTCATGATTAAAGCCAATTACTGTGCAGTAAGTGTGTGCATGTGTAGACGGTGACGCTTACTCTGCAGTAATTAGCTCTAATCTTGCATAAAGCATCTCATGTAGATGAGCCCTTGGATAAAGAAAGGTAAATAAAGAAGGCTTGCTTTTTACTACAAAGTCTTTGCCTTGGAGTTGGTGCCCTCTGCAGGCAAACTATAAATTGGATGAGCCAAAATGGATTACTAGAGGAAGACAAATCTGACTACAGGAGCAAGGGGAACTTTTTAAAGTATAGTCAATAGAAGCAACAGAAACATTTTTGGTCAAATATAAAAGCTGGGAAGACATTCAGCAGGAGCAAGGTGAGCTCCTAGGTAAGAAGGCAGAGCTATGAGACCCATTCGTTTGTTGCTGCCAGAAGGGGCCAGTGTCCTTTGCGATATCCATTGAGCACTTTTTTTTTGCTGCTGCTGTTGCAGAATCCCAAGGCCCTCAAGGAAATACTGCAACAGTAGCAGAGTTAACCAAGCACTTATTCAACATTAGGTGTCTGGAAACTGAAATCTTTGAGGTTAAAAATGCTGCCAGAAGCTGGGCCAAAAAAAAAAAATCAGTGAATTTTTCTTTGGAATACCAGGGCTGCTGAAGGACTTCAGTCACAATAGCAAGATACCTTTCATAAGGAAACATTCTGCAGTGACTACTAAATGATTGCAGTGTACCCCTAACCCTGATCACATGAAAGATATGACCCTCCAAACAGATAATTGGTAGATACAGAATAAAAAAGGTTATATCAGGGCAAGAGGCTAAAATACTTGAAGTAAAATCTGGACCTCAGAACAATTGGCCAAACCATACATGAGGTATGCAGCCAGGATTTTAATTATGGCAGTGGCAGTCATGGTAGTCTGCACCCAATTGACCTGGATCTTCATTCTCTCAACTAAAACAAAAGGTAGAAACTCATCTCCAGACGGCAGGGTTGCATATGTCCCAGATCAGATCCAAGATCAGTTCAGCAAGCCGCTGTGGCTTTCACAACCACTCAGATAGGTGTCCCACCCAAACCAAATTCTATGTCCAGAATTGTGGAGTCTAGCAGACCTTGATAGGGATACCCCATGTCTGCTATGCTCTGGTGGTCTATCCTAACAATTCTTAATGAGGACAGTTGGAGGTAGCCTGCTATAACTACCATCATAGCTGAGTTTGAAAGGGAAATGTTTAGCCATTGGAGAAACAATTACTACAATGGGGGTGCATCTACACATGCGATTAGCATGGAGCAATAAACTTTGGTGCATATTGTGTTGAAGTTTATTGCTCCCAGGTGCTGTGTTTGAACTTGAACCTGGGACCGCAGCACATGGAGCTGGGCCAGAGCATCTCTGGCTGACAGGGGAGACAGGGGATCAGCCTGCCAGCTTGCAGCTGGTCCAGCCCAGCTTAGCATACTGTGGAGGGGCTAGA
>NW_017729032.1:20014286-20016460 GCF_001723915.1 Gavialis gangeticus | reverse complement strand
CAGGGGATCAGCCTGCCAGCTTGCAGCTGGTCCAGCCCAGCTTAGCATACTGTGGAGGGGCTAGATGGGGCATGAGGATGCTTCAGTGTGGGGCTAGCTGGCAGGCAGCCCCACACTGAAGCACTCTTGTGCCCCAGCTAGCTCCACTGGTACCTGCACATGTGTTGCTGCACACTAAAGAACTCTGCCATAGGATAGCACTTGCATTTACAAGTACTAACTTGCACCAGAATTAATTAGTTTCCTGTGGCCTAATAGGCCTGCATGAGTAAAAGTTGAGACTTTACTGTGGAGCTAATTAGGTGCATGTAGATGCACCCTGGGATACTTAAAAGAGGGAACTTTGCATTGTAAAATCCAAGGAGTGACCAGCAAACCACAGGATGTCATTACTATGGAATTGCAACTAAGGCAAATTGGAAAGATGATCTCAGTGTTCCTATCAATTCTTGTTTAATCTGTATTTGGAATGACTCAGTGGATTGAAAACAGAGAAGTTATGTGAGGGCCTTTGGGAAAGAATCCAGGTAGACTGCATGGGTGAGTTCTCTTACACCTAGATATGCTACAAATATCTGCTAGTGGTCATAGCAGATGACCCGCTGGGTAGAAGCCCTCTCCACAAAAAACTATACAGCTCTGACAACAGCTCAGCAGCTAATATACAATGCCTTTGGTAGATGGTGAATTCCAAAAGTTATGTATTCAAACACAGGTGATAACTTTGTTAGAGATGTCATAAAGCAGGATTGTGAGTTGCTAGGAGTTGGGAACAGCCTGGCTTGGCTGTGTGTGGAGCAGCACCCAGCAGGTAAATGTGTGGATGGGAAGAGGCGTGGGGGGCCAGAGCAAGGCCCAATTGGGGGGGTGGGGAATGGGGCCCTGGGGTGGGTTGTGGGATGCTCGCTGCCCAGGTAGCTCATCCAGGGGCACAGGGGGACTCCCACCACTGCCCACACCTCCAGGGCAGGTACAGGGAATACTTGCCCCCTGATCTGTGCTGTGTGTAGGGCAGAGGCAGGCTGCCACTGAGGGCCACGCTCTGCACCCCACTGCTGGTGCCCCAGCAGCCATGTGACTCCACGTGCCTCCCACTGCCAGGCAGGTGACACAGCCAGTGCACAGGAGGCACATGGTGCTGTGCTGCTCCTGGGGCACTGGCAGCGGGATGCAGACCCCAGCCCACAGTGGCAAAGAGCAAAAGAATTGTTCTAATTACAAAGTGTGTTTTCCATGTAGAAGTGCAACTCCCCCCCCAACATGCACAACTCTTCCCACTGCAAGCTCACCCCCTTCAAACCCTTCCTCTGTGTCCACTGCTATTCCTACAATGCTAGGATTGTCCTAGTTCACAATCTTAGCCAAGATCCATTGTATTCTTACACCTGAAAAAGAAATATGTAATAAAGTGGTGATTGACTATACATTTGACTGTCATTAAACATTTAATCAGTTTACCATGCCAAGAAAATGTCAAACTATTGAAATTAGTTTAATGGAGAAATAGATATACAAGTTAAATTGTGGAAAGACCCTGTGGGCCTATTCACAAATAATAACACCCAATTAGAGTGCAAGATCTTAGTCACTGTGCTGGGAGGTTCTGGCATTGACAGGTTCCTTGGGAATACTGAAGATATTGAAAAGTTAAATCTTAAAATTAACGATGGAATTAATGGAGTAGAAAAAGCTGTTAAGACTCAAGGCAAAGTTAGTAGGTTGTTGCTTAATCAGCATTTACTTTTGATTAATAACATGCTTTTAATTGCACATAATTTGAACCTATTAATGCCACTGTTATATTCATTAATTAATGGTTTGGAACATAATGATGTATCATTGGCAGTTGCACATATGATATATTTCATAGACATTAGGGCTGGAAAGGACCTTGGAAGATCAAGTCCAGCCCCCCGCCCCAGGGACAGGAAGTCAGACAGGGTCAAAGGATCCCAGCAAGATAAGCATTCAAATGCTTCCTAAAGGAGTCCAGAGCAGGTGCTTGCACCACCTCTGGAGGGAGCCTATTCCAGGCTTTGGGCACTTGGACAGTAAAGAAGATTTTCCTTATGTCCAACCTAAAGCAGTCTTGGAGGAGTTTGTGACCACTGGACCTTGTCATCCCTTGGGGCGCTCTGGTGAACAGGCGTTCCCCCAGATCCTGATGCACACCC
>NW_017729032.1:19997402-20004165 GCF_001723915.1 Gavialis gangeticus | reverse complement strand
ATGAATCTAAATCAAATTGCTAGAAGTTTTAGGCTTTCTGAATTGATTCAGAGCTTCTGAATCGATTCAGAAAAGATTCAGCGATTTGGAGATTTGGCCATAAGGTATAATGGGGAATCAATGAAATATGTATAACTTTGTTGTTTTTCAGATGAAACTTGCAGGGGTCGTTGCCTCTGCTGAGGGCATGAAGCCTGTCAAGTTTCAAGGTGATAGGTGCAGGGGTTTCTGGGAAACTGCACCACAAACTGCTGACACGCAAAACTCATGACATAGGTGACACCGTGTGTGTGTTAAGGCACATTTGGGTGAAAACTGCAGGCCTGCTAGGGCCTACTGTGGCCACAAAGCCTGCCAGCTGTCAAGGAGATAGGTGCAGGGGGTTCTGGGACCCTGCACTTCTGGCCACAGGCAGGCAAAACTCATGACAGGGGTGCTTGTGGGACGGTGTGTGTGTTCAAGTGCGCCCTTCCTGGCGCTGGGGCCTCTGCACAGTGCAGCAGCGTGCCCCCATGAGGCCTCCTCCACCACTGTAAACGATGGCAGGTCAAAATAACTTAGCTGGCTCAATGCCAGTAGCACCACCAGCACCAGCAGCATCAAAGGTAGCCAGACGAAACTGTCACAGAGCCTTTCTTGTTATAAAGGAATTGCCAGCAAGAAGTAAAGATGTTGTGTTGGATGGGTATATGTTACTCGTGGTGTGTGATGGCTTATCTTGTGTTTTTATGTGTATATGTTTATTATGAAAAAAAACAAAATAGATAGAAAAATATATCTTAGGAAGCTTTCGGGTTGAAAAGCCCTTTGTCAGGCTGAGGAAGTACCTGCAGTCGGTGTGTCTCCTGGTCCTGGATGGAAGGAATAGTAAAGAAGCCAGAGGCTGGCCTGGCACGCGATGCAGGGAAGAAAGCCAGTCAGAGCACCTGAACACACACGCAGTCCCACAAGCACCCATGTCATGAGTTCTGCCTGCCAGCGGCCAGAGGTGCAGGGCCCCAGAACCCAAACTCCCCCTGCACCAATCTCCTTGAAAATTGGAAAGCTTTGTGGCCTCAGCAAGAGCTACCACCCCTGCAGTTTTCACCCCACTGTGGCTGAACACACACACACGTGACATGAGTTTTGCTTTCAGGACTTTGTGGTGAAGTTTCCCAGAAACTCCTGCACCTATCACCTTGAAACTTGGCAGGCTTTATGTCCTCAGCAGAAGATACCACCCCTGCAAGTTTCATCCACATCAGCCAAAACCCAATGTTATAGATATTTCATTGATTCCCCATTATACTCTATGGCCGAATTTCCAAATCTCTCCTAATCAGCTCCAAATCTTTTCTGAATCAGTCTGGCCGAATTGAATCAGCTGAATCTGAATCGGCCAAATCCAAATCTGAATTAAATAGTTGCCTATTCACACAGGCCTAGTTGCCACCAGGTCACCCCCAATACAGGAAGAGAGTTGTTTTTCTTGAATGGAACGTGTTGCAAATAAAACCATAGCAGTGGCCACGTCTGCTACCCAGCAGAGCCATCATAACACAGCTAAGAGAACAGGGAATAAGACAGACTTGGCATTTCTAACATTTGAGTTATGGTCCAGGTTGGGATCCGTGCTTTCTGTCTGATGGCTGATACAAGCAGTCTGACTGAACTTGGGACTCCTTCTGGTTACGTGAGTGACTTATGGGTTAAACTGTTTCTGCCTATAACTGAATTAAGGCTGGAGACACAAGGATTGGTAAAGTGCAGTAAGGGTGTAAACCGACATTGCCTTTGTGCCTCCATAAAAATTTGGCTCAAAGGCCAAGCAGTGGCCCCTTGTTGCACCCTGGGATTACACTGGAGTGAGATTGAGACTCTGGGTGTGCATCTCTACAAATAGGGAAACTGGAGGCATTTTTACACATGCTCTGGGAGGTGTGGGGGGTGGGGTGCTTTAATTAGTGAGCTGTGCTAATTAGAATTGCCTAAGCTTCACCTGTATCTGTGCCCTATGTGCTGAAAAATGGCAGTGGAGTGCTTTGAACTAAAGCTCATTGAACAAGCTTTACTTCAAAGTGCCCCACTTCCATCCAGGAAGAGCACACACCAACTGCAGAAACTTCCTCAGCCTGGTGAAGGGTCTTTAAACCCAAAAGCTTGCTTAACAGTTTTTTCCCCCAACTGCTTAAGTTGGTCTAATAAAAGATATCAGATTCACCCAAAGAACCTTGTCTGCCTATGTGCTTAGACCAATATGGTTACAACCTACACCCTGGAGCAAGTTTGACACTCCAGTGTAGTTCCAGGGCTGGGGTCACCAATCACCTGATTGTTGGTCCCAGATCTGGGACCACACTAGAGTACATTTGAGACTCCCAGCATTTGTCTCTGCAAACAAAAAAATCCTGGGGTTCCCCAGGCACTCCTCTGCTAGCAGCAAAACCTGAGGCTCTCCTGTTTGCAGAGGGGTGCCCTGAGTGGGACAACAGCTGACATCTGTTTTGCCCAGTGAAGTGGATCACACACTATTTTGCCCAGGGAAGTGCCCCAGTAGTGGTCCCAGCTGTGCTGGGATGCATTTGGCTGCCATCTGTTTATACGTAAGAAACCGTGGGGACCACAGTTTACCTAATTCAGCAGCAAATTGGGGAAATAGAAGAAGTAGAGGAAGAAGTGGAGGCTCCTTGGTGGGTAATTCTGGACAATATGAGCCAGCACAATATAATCAGAACCCTGAGTCTTTCGCTTATGGTACCACCAGCAGTAAGAGTTGATGGGGATGTGCTATTAGATGTGATGCCATTGCAAAGCTCGCAGTGTACAAAAACAAATTGGAAAGTGACAGGTTCTAGCTATGATAAAAAAGAGGTAGTGAATGATAAATTTCAGGGTTTTTTTTAAACCTTTTATATATAAAAAGAAAAGCAGTGGAACGTTGGCTGGGCCAGTGATTCTGGCCTTGCTAGCTTGACTGGAAATTGTTAACTGCTAAATCCCCCACAAAAACTTCAGAAACCTGGAAGGATCCAAAGTTGCCTAACAGAACAAAGTGAGCAGAACGAAGGCAGAGGACTTGGTGCTTGGCACAGAACGAGATGGGTGTTGCAATGTGCTTATTTTGAAATGCAACACCTGTGTTTGGGACAAAGTAAGATGACACTGGGATGTGTGTAATGCTCATTATTTAATTGCTTCCTTTCTCTCCTTCTGGTGGTTCTTCCCCTGTTTCTGTGTGATGCCTTAATTCAAGACTTCTCAATTTTTTTCATTACCTGGAGCCCATTAAGAGGTTGTCTTGTAAACCCCCTGATCTGTTTTTTGCTTGATTTCATAAGATCCTTTTGCAACAGCAGCAACTGCTTCCTGGGAAAATAATGTTAGTAAAGTGTTTAATATTTTAGCTGTTTTCTCATGTTGTCCATCAGCTGAAAATAAGGAGGTTCCACAAGCTTTACCACAAGCTCTCTGCAGACAACCAGCAAGCACTCCATGGATTACCTCCGAGAAGGAGCCTCTCTCTTGGACTCTGAAGCTTGCTAATGGATGGCCATTGTCTTGTTCCTCTTTTTGGGGGCGTAGATAGCACACCCGTGAGCATGGTGCAGGTGATTATCAGCAGATAATTCCACTGCAGATATTACAAGAGCAGGGGGTTGCCCAAGTCAAGGCACTTGGGTGTGCTGTGTAGTGGATGGTTGGTATTGCAGACATGGACTTTTGTGCTGTATTGATCCAGGGCCAGCTATTCAAGTACCTTGCATTGATATTTGAGGCCAGATACTCTAGACAGCTTGGCAGCTCCCATTCCAATACCTGCAGCCAGATTTTCAGAAACACTTAGTTGGTTTCCAACTTCAGGAAAAAGGCTACAGACAGTTAGTTTAATTATCTCTTTCCCTTGCCTCACAAGAGAAAATGGAATAAAGAATTGGAGCCTGCCAGTGCCATCTCTGTAATGAAACAGGCCTTGTCAATGGGGCTAGGAAGATTTCAACAGCAGGCTCCCTGCTATGCTAAATGAACTGACAAGGCAAAGGGGAAAATAAAGTACTGATGTGTAATTTTGGCTTATAGCAAAAATCCTTTATAGGTGGTTATTTCCTGTGTTTTCCCCTTTCCATCTTTGCTCTTTTAGCTCTTAGCAAACTGGCTGCTTCTTGGTAACAACTCTGAATGCTCATGTTATGAGACAAGGAAGTGTGTCATTGGCACATATGGTATAATGAACACTTTGATGGGGCAAGCTTTACCAAGAGGGAAATAAAACAGGTTAATATCTAGACTGTTAAAGCTCCCAACAGGAACAACAACAAGTTTTGCAATCAAGGCTCAAAAGAGCAGTACAGTCACTAAATTTGATACTGATAATAGGATTTGTGCTGTTCCAGTGCAACTATGTCAAACTGGCAAAAGAGACATGCAGTCAGGTGAGTTTATTTTACACTGGGCTTTCACATTATTTCCATTGAGGCTAACATGATGGGTACAACTGGGTGAATTTTTTTCAACAAATAATGAATTCAAGTAAAAATGGAGTCTAAGTGAAGTGTCAGAAGGACCAGATCTATTTAGAAAAATCAGGATGAAGCCGCAAAATGCCCCTACTGAAAAAGATGGAAAGAGGGAAATAGGAAATTGTTTCATTATAACACTTTCAATTGTTTGTATCTGAAGTGTTTTGGAAGTGCTGCTTGGAAATTTACAAAACAATTTTTTATGTTCAAAAAGGTGTTTTAGATAAAATAATGACCTGCAATGAATAATGACCTATAATAAAATAATGAATATATTTTTAAATTTAAAAATAAAAGATTGTTTTTTAAAGGGCCAACTAATCCAAAAATTATAACAAAGTATTTCACTTCAAATTGAACAAATCATTTGAGATTTACCCTCAAAATTATTTTCTTCTTTAATTGGAATTTTATTGCATTTATGTTTTGGTTCCACCTGAATTGACTTCCCCTTCCTCCTCCCCCATTTCAGTTTGGCCACTGAAATGGAGATCCCATTATTTGTTCAACTCTGACAAGGGAGCCCTGGAGCATTTCCCTTTTGGGACCCAGGTATTTTTTGGCTTTGATTCTCCACTGATTTTTTCCTTTATTTGGTCCTCTATACCTGTTCAAACAGGTGTGAGTGTGACTGAAAAAGCAAATGCAATCCTAGAATGTGCCAGACGATGTATTTCTAATAGAGGCAGAGAATTCAACAAGGTCTTGGCAAGACCTCAGTTGGAACACTGTTTACAATTCTGGTCACCCATGTTCAAGAAATAACTCGCACTTCAAGAGGTTCAGGGAAAGGTTACTCAGCTGATAAAGGGAATAGAGAGATTATTTTATGAGAGGGACTGAATTGACTTGGCTTTGTGGCCTAGCCAAAAAAGGCTGAGGGGGATACAATTGCTCTCTATATAATTTGTTCTAGACAGTAAAAATTAGTTAATAATACTGAAACAAGAACAAATTGGTAACTGGCCAGAAAGAAATCTAGGAGGGCAACTAGAAGTTTTCTAACCACCATACAGACATAAAAAACACGTTTGTGCCCTGGGAGCAGAGGAAGAGTGGGTGCATGAGTTTGAGAGTGGGGAGCGCAGGAGCCTTATCTCTGCCAGGAACTCCCAAACGGTCCCTGGCTGTGCCACTGCTGCTGCTGCCGTCATCACCACCACGTGCTCTGCCTGCCCCACCCTTTCTTTTAAAGTGCAGTACCCAGGTGTCCTTATAGAGTTGCTGCTGCTGCAAGAGCAGTGCCATGGGGCTGCTTTTGTTGCCGGGGAGTAGAATCCATGGAGGTGGGGGACAATTTAGGCCCCTTCCTTAGTTGGCACTCTGGGCTGGTGCCCTTCTTGTTCACCCCTAGTTAGGCTATTGAACCATCACAAAAGTGAGCTTCTCAAATGGATTGCCAGTAGAAATAGTAGGTGTGAAACAACTGTTTTAAAAGGGAGCTTGATCATGCTGTGCAGGGATTGTCTGGTGTGGCTGGTTGCTTGCAATAAAGGGACTGGATTTGATGACCCAGGACTGTCCATTCATTATGTGTGTTAATAATGGCTATGCTGAGAGTTGGTTAGCTGTGCTAGTTAGGCAAAAAGTGGGGCAAGGTGGCACCTTAGAGACTGACTGATTCAGAAAGGCATGAGCTTCCATAGGTGACAGACTACTTCATTAGATGCTATGAATAGACTTAGAGAAGGATAAGGTTTAGCTGGCATCTAGACTGGATCTTCATGCCATTTCCTATGAGACTTTTTGAGGCTGTTAACAGAGGTTGCATTTGTCCTTGGAACAAAAGGCTTTCTCATGGATTGTACTGATGTGCACATGCACTGTCCTGTTTCAAGTCCCTCTGAAGAGTGCTGGCTATATGCATTAACACCTTTTCCTAGGACAACCTGTTTGCTGTCTGTAATGTTACTGCAGTTCATTCCAGAGACAAGTTGATCAAGCGGTGTGCTCTTGCTGACCACCTACTGGCAAAGGATGAGTAAGACAGCTTGGAAGGGTGATGTGTGTGAAGGACTGCGGTTTTTTGCTCCCCTGCTCCCCACCCCACCCCACCCCCGCTTTAATTCAGGTCAAACCCCAGGACAATCAGTTCTGGGTCAAATGAGATGTCTGTTTGTACCCCGAGAGGGCATCTTTTACTTGGCATTAGGCTGCATCATGACTGCCAGCCTCAAAAATCTCCAAAAAAATTGCAGTGGTTCTATGTTTTGAATTTGATGGCTGATCCCCCCTGACTAGTTTGTAGATGGCCACTAGATCCCCCC
>NW_017729032.1:19980653-19981750 GCF_001723915.1 Gavialis gangeticus | reverse complement strand
AGGGACAGGTGCTTGGGTGCCTGAAGGGGGGCACGTGGGGTACGGGCTGTGCTCGTTCTAGCCTCCTTCATAAATGCCCCCCAGCCACGTCCCCGGGTCCTTCCCCAGGATGAGCTCCTGATCCCCAGAGACTTTGTGCATGGTAGCCAGCTTGATAGAAATGAGACACCCCCTCCCTTGGTTGCTTCTGTGGCTATATAGTTGAGGGCGAGTGAAACTCGGGGGCATCTGAACCCCAGGTCTCTGGAGTTGGACCTGCATGTAGGGTGCCTGCCAAAGGATTTGGAACTATCTGAAGCCCCAGGCGGGGGTGGAGGATGGTTGCTGGTAGTGGGGCCACATATGGTTCTTGAATGATTCAAACAAATTCGGATTTGATTGGGCTAACTTGACCCGGAATAGAAATTTTTTTCCAAAAACAAAAGAAGGTGGGGGACAGCTAGGTGCAGCCGCACAACCCGTGAGCCAGGGCTGTTTTGGAGGGAATGAGAGAGAACATGGAGTCTCAGCATATTTCCAGAATAAAAGGTTGCCCTGCATCCCAGCGCTGGCTAAGTGCTTATCTACAAGGGGGTTGTACAGCTCAGTTTACCATGTCTGCATGAAGCCTGAGCCCACACCATGCAGGTACCACTCAGTCGCTCCTCAAACGTCCCCGGGTTGACTGACCTCTCTATTTATTCTCTAGATTTATATCCTGACGTATGCAGAGAGACTGATGGTGGCTTGGCGTTATATTGCAAAATGTAATGTTCTTCTCTGAGCTTCAATTTAGCAGCTTAGCCAGAAGGAGAACATCCCTTTTCAGATAGTTTCTTTTTTTTCATACAGAAGTAGGGCTAGAAGGGATCTACTGAAGTTATCTGATTCAGCTCCTTGCCTGAGACTGAACCATCCCTATCTAAACCATCCCACACAATCCGTAATCTAAACTTTACATAAGATGACTGTATACAACACAGCCCTGACACAACACAGACCTAATGCCCTACCTGCCATAAGCAAAGCAGGGGAACCACAGCAGCCAGTGCCCTGCTTCTATGAAATGTTGTCAATATATGCTGAAGAGATCCTGGGTAAATGGCCACACCCCCTGT
>NW_017729032.1:19968587-19975653 GCF_001723915.1 Gavialis gangeticus | reverse complement strand
ATGCCCTACCTGCCATAAGCAAAGCAGGGGAACCACAGCAGCCAGTGCCCTGCTTCTATGAAATGTTGTCAATATATGCTGAAGAGATCCTGGGTAAATGGCCGCACCCCCTGTACAGAGGAAGGCAAAACTCCCCACAGTCCATACCAGTCTGACCATGGGGGTAAAATTCGTACCTGACTCTGGCTATGGCATCAGTCTGACCCTGAGCAGTGGGGCAAGACTCCTTAGCCAGAAACCTAAAACATATCCTTCATCTTCTTTGCTGTTGTAGTACACTATTTGAATCAATCTTCTGCTTTCCCTGTTCTTCATATCCCCATTTCACTCTCTTCCAGGCCCTTTTGCAATAGGAATTCTGCACTGTCTAGGTATTTTCTAACTTCAGACTGGGAATCTGAGCAGACTGTCATGGGCTTTAGAGCAAGGAACTTTTTGAGATAAAGTTCATTATAGTCAGTCTCTAGATCTCACTTTTTAGATATTAGGCAGTTTAACCGTTATTGATAGTTTCCCTTGATTAACCCTTATCTCTTTTGTGTCATAAATGTATTATCATTTGAAACATTTAAGAAGCTTTTACTTAGATGTGCAGTGGGGATTTCATTAGATGTCCAAGTTACCATATGCTAGATACATTGCAGAATGTCACATTTTGGATGTGTCATAGGCTAAATTAGAAGCTTGCATCTTCCTATGTAGGTTTAAAGGATTACATATATATTTGTGTCTGTGTTTTTTACATGCAATCTTTCTGTGTAAAAATTGTCATTAACTTGGCACAGTTAAGCTGAAATTCTACTGCATTGCTTCCATTGTCAATAAGCCTTTTCCTTCTAAAGTCAAAAGTTCAGAAAAAGTTCATGCATTTCATGTGATGTGGAAGAACAGGTTCTACTGTGTTTAACTATAGCCAGCTGGATAAGATTTTCTCCAGTAAACCTTTACATAGAAGAGCAGAAGAAATTTAGATTGCTTAGATCAGGGGGTTTTCAACCTTTTTTAGTCTAAGTACCCCTGGTGGCCTCATGCTGACCCAAGGGGGGAAGGGAGTGCATGGCTGGACACCGAGTGTGGGGGGGGAGGGATAGCATGCGGGCAGACACGAAGCAGGGAGGTGGGGATGGCGCATGGGCGGGCGGGGATGGAGTGCCACTGAGTCCCAGGAGCAGGGTGGGGAGGCTCACTAGGCTGCTGTGAGGGCAGTGGTGCCCCTCTGCAGGGCAGGGAAGCTCATGAGGCTGGTGTGTGGCAGCAGCAGCCGCTACATGTGAGCTTCCCCACCCTGCAGAGGGGTATCGCTGCCCTCACCCTGCCCTGGCTCTGCTTCTGGGAGGCGGCAGCGTTGCATCTCCACCTACCTGTGCATACCCCTGAGACCAGTCCAAGTACCCCCAGGGGTACAGATACCCCTGGTTGACAACCCCTGCCTTAGATGACTATAATAGTCAAGTAATGAACAATATTTTTATTATGTAACTATTGTATGTTTCCAGGAGTATTTTTGGTAAAATCTAGATTTGGCTTGTATTTAGCCAAGGTTACCTTGCCTTTATAATCTTTATAAGCAGGTGTAACAAGTCTGTCTTGTACTGCTGGTTAATTTGGCTAACCAGTTGAATGGGATGCCTCTGAGTATCAGGCGGGGGCAGTGTGAGGCTCTTGGAACTTGATCTCACCTGGGAGGAATCAGGCTCTAGCCAGGTGCAAAGCCCAGTCTGGCCCACAGGCTGGCTGTATACCATTCACCTGGCCTGTGGAGCTGGAAGTGTGAGCACTGCTGGCTTACATTGTAACTAAGTGCACACTAAATGTTGCCATCTACTTTTATATATGTGCTACATTTAACTTAACCCCAAACAGTGAAGAAGAGGCAGCTGCTATTGAAAATATTCACAATGGTGGGAAGTTGTTTTAGGGTAGCTAATGCTGCAGTACTATAAGCAGCACTTAAGTACACAGTGTTTTCAGTAGTCCCAAAATGAATCGGCTCTCTTCATTTTCAAGGCTTCAGTCTATTCAAGGCAACAACCTATTCCAGGGGTTCCCAAATTGTGGTACGTGTACCCCTTGGGATATACAAGACATCTTCAGGGGGTACATGGGAGAAATTTGTGTAATGGTGGATTTAAATTTTATTATAATACTTGGTATTTAAGGGATTAATATATGAGATAAAAAGTATGCTGGTAGGGTTATGTGGGCAGCTGGGAAGTGGGTATGCAAGAAGAAAATGTTTGGGAACCTCTAATCTATTCAAAGCAGATGTATGCATGAATCATACTATTTCCTTTGAATAAGAGTTTTAGATTAATAATCTGAATTAGGAATTCTGAGTTTTGATTCAAGTTCATTCAACTAATCTCTATTTGTGTGAGAGAAATTTCTTCTTCATTTCCCAAATATATGTTCTATTTTTTTTTAAGTTATATGAAGTGTTGCTTTATAAGTTGGTAAACATACTGTGCCATGCAAATTCTTTTTATGAAGACACTAGTGAATTGCCCATCAAGAATGATGGAGGGGACAGAAGGGCGGGTGAGGCCAGCACCATGCCACCACCACCCTGCACCTCTGCTGCCACCACCTCCAAGGAGCAGGGCTCTTTATATATAATTGTGATGTGGATTCTTACATACATCTGAACATCAAACTCTACCAAGAGGGCGTTTCTTTAGAGTCTGCTTATCAGGCTCTGGATTTTCACAGTATTTGTGCTGATCAGTCAATAGATGATGCATGTTAGGACATGTTTTGTACTCGTATATCCTGAATCTTTTTGAACTCCTATTTTGATGTATACAGGCAAAATATATCCCCTTCCAGTTTAGTATAGTATTTAACAACATGGTAAAGATAAGAAATGAAACTCACATTTCACTGACAATGAGAGATGGCTGGAGCTGATCAAGAACAAAGCACAATTTCTGTAGAAACTGCTGATTTGTCAAAATGAAAATATTTTGCAGAAATTTTTTTTATTCTGATAAATGTGTGTTGGACCACAGGCAGGATTTAGAGTGACTGGTGTCCTAGTCCCAATGCCTGCATGGGTTACTTGGGATGCCAGGCATTCAAGGTCACAGATCCAGGGCATGGCCATTCTCCCCCACTAGACTGCTCTTGGCTAGACACCCTGGGGCTTCTAGCCTCTTTGTTGTAGAGTTGGGGAGTTGGGGCCTGGAAGTCAGTTTCCTGCTCCCAACCACAGCTTCAAGGCAGGCCATTCTCCTCACTAGATTGCTCTTGGCTGGACACTCTAATGCTTCTAGTCTCTTTGCTATAGAGTTGGCGCCTGGAAGTGTTGAGAACTGCCTTTGGTAGGGATTCCGCTTCTGAGATTATAGCAGGGTATCTGAGGCTTTGTCTGTAGACAGAAATAAAATAGGCAAAAATCATGTTGATTACATTCAGTAGCTGGCACTGGGAAGCACGTGTCATTCTGGAAACACTGTCATTGTTCCCAAAATGTGATTTTTCAGAAATTGGTTCACAGGAAATCTTATCCCCCTGAAATTTCCTGTCGATCTTGTCAGGTTCTCCCAACTCTAGAGGGAAAATTGGATAGGCTTCTTTAGGTACACCTGGCCTGCTTTCTTAAAGGGAAAACTGATAAGTTTATATTTTACTAGTTATGTGCTCAGATCATGTATATTTTATATATTTATAGTAACTAGAGTAACACAAATGCTTTGGCAAAGTAGGACCAGAAAACACAGTGGTAGAGAATGGTTAAGTACTTACACCTTGCTTCTACCAGTGCTGCCATCACTAGAGATACAGTGGTAAATATGACAGGTCAGCTCTGATTTTTGCCACTGTGTAGCCAAAGAGCTTGTGCCCAAGTTCATATGAATCAAATGGGGCATGGTATTCTGAACAAAAAGAGACTGAGGATACTGTGTGTTGAGGCTGGGTAGTATGTGACAGAAAGGGAGAAAGTCACAGGATCAGACAAGCTTGTGATAATAGCTCTGGAGTTTGGAAGGTAAAATTACCTCCAGGAATATTGGTGGTGCTGCTTTTTGCCTTTCTTCTTTTGGGTGACCTGGACTTGTGTATAGATTAAGGGTAGAACAGCCTGAGGAATATTTTGAAGCTGTGCCAGTTGTACCTGTATTATTACAGCTTGTTAGATAGAATAATACTGAGAGGTAATTGCAAAATGGAATGACAAACAACTAAGCAGATGAGCTTAAGATGCTGCTTTGAGATGTTAGTCTGTCCTCTGACTTTGATTGAACTGTTATGCCACTCAGTTATCCAGATGGGGAAACAGCAGAAGAAAGAGATGGTTGTCCATCAGTCATTTTTTTTCTCTACTAGCACTTTCCTTGTGTCCCTCAGAAAAAAATGGCATCAAAGCTTCCTTAAAGAAAAGTCCTTGGAGCAGCTACATTTTGCTTATCCAGCTTGCTCCTTAAAACTCACCTGTCTTCATCCACATTTGTCAAAGACAAGGCAGCTGCTGTATTGTGTGTGCTGCTTATTATGTTATTCATAACCATCTCTTACCTGGTGCTTCATTTGTGCCCAAGCATGTCTCATTCTTTACTTAAATTCGTAGCTGTTTAGAGCAGGAGCTGTCTCTCTACCTGATGTGTTTGGTGATTAGCACAGTGGGGTCCTGATCACAAATTAGAGCTTCTGGACATTCCTGCAGTACAAACTGATATTTGCATAAGCTCAGTACCTCTACAGGCAAGAGGCTTCATCAACACCTAAGGTTGAGCTCTTTGTGGGTGACTGCAAAGCTGTAGAAGTGGAACTGTTACTAATGTATGTTTAATTTGCATGATTAAATAGATCACACATGGTGTCCTGAGCCAGAGAGAACCTTTTTTTGCTAAGAAAATGGCATTGACCTGCTACAGGGGCAAAGGAGCAGTTGCAGTTTCTCTGAATGTGGATTGATGACCAGGGGGAATTTTCTCTGAATATGGAGCATTGATGACCAGGGGGAATGTAAACTTTTGATTGTACTTCCATCAAAATCTATTCAAATCTGTATTGCTTTGGTCTAAAACTTGTGGAATGCGGGTGGGGGGAGCATACCACACAGGCCTTGTTCTTCCTAGCTCATCATTCAGCATGTTGTCTAGTCCAAGATTTTATTCTTTAGGGGAATGTGATGTTCCTGTTGGCCACGAAGCAGCATTATTTCACACTTCCTCCATCAGAAATGCCCCTTTCCTCCCTCTGAAAAACTACATGCTTCTGCTGTCTTTTACAAATGGTTTGTGCCTGAGGACAGTATGTACACACAGTCTGTCTCAATCCAAAGTGTGCAGATAGAGCAGCAGTGCTGGCAGTGGACTTACTTTTTTGAGTCAACATCCTTGATTCCCTTCCTTTATCTTTTCCTTGCATTTGCATAACTACACAGTGGCATTAGGAATTATGTGCTTGTATGCAGTGCTGTTGGCTGCAAGGGAAATGGATTCATGTAAATTACAAGGAGGGTAGAAGTATTCTGAATTTATTCTTAATGGGAACATCATGGGGGTCTTCTCACTTTGAATGTACTTTGCAATGCTAGAAGCTGTAATAGTGGCTTTAAATTGCTTGGCTTCCTGCTGGGTTTTTTCTTTTGTGGTCACTGTAATTTGGGATTACTTGGGTAGATTATTTTGAAATCATTGCTTTTGTCATGTTAAGTCTCTTTGTACTCCACTGAAATACTTCTTGCCAAAATCTCTAATGACTTTTTTGTAGCCAGATCCTTAGAACTAGTACTCAGCCGTCGTACTTCATGAACTGTCAGATTCCTTCAACCTTCTCAGCCATACCCTTTTCTTCCTTGGATCTCTTGAATGTATTTTAACAACACATGCAGGAACAGGATATTGACCACTGTTGTCCACTTGCTTTACATGTGGCAGATTAGATTGTCTTGTGGCTGTGTGATTTCATTAATAGGTTAGTTGAGGATTTGCTTGGGATGCTTTGGATAGGGCTGATCCTGCTTCAGGCAGGGAGTTGGACTAGATGGGTGCTTGTACTTGTGTCAAAACTGGTGTGTTAAAGTGGCTTAATTGCCCTTTTCCATTGCTTTAATGGCGTTGTTGTTTACACATTTGGTAAACTTCTGCTTTAATTCCATGATTATGTACACCTTTTGACAGTGTGTTTCACTTTAAATTACTTTTACATAGCAAGGTAAAACCCATTGGAGGTATTTTAGTTTGCTACATAATAAAGTGCAATGGTGCATGGGGTGCTGGAAGCCCAAATGTGCTTGGGACAGGTGGCTGGGATGGTGCACAAGGTGCTGGAGCCTACCTGCCTCTTAAGCGGCCAGGGGGGCTAGCTGCCGGTGGGCCAAGTGGCCCCTGAGCTGTGGAGGACCCTGGACCTTCCCTCCATGGCAATGGTGCCCCTGAGGCAGCACCCGTGTGTAGCACACAGCCTGGGAGAGGGAAGTAGGCTCTGGGGGGAAAAAATAAAGGTCAGGCCCCTCACCGCTCTTCTTCTAATGGATCCTGTGGCAGGGGATGGGAGCAGGCAGGGGAGGCAGGAGAGCTGATGGGGAGCCACGATGTATTTTAATGTTGCTTGATGTCACAGAAGTCCCTAAATTGAAACGGTGGGTTTTTAAATGACACAATTAAAAACCCACTATTTCAATTTAGGGAGAACTATATACCTCATACGTGTAAAATCGCCTCATCACCTTCAGAGGTCCATTTCAACTCCACTTTTCTATGATTCTGTGGGCATGTCTCAACACCGACAAGTGCAAAGTGATGCACCTGGGGAAGAATAACCTGCACCATACCTACAGGTTGGGGAACTCCATTCTTGTCAGTACAGAGGCGGAAAAGGATCTTGGAGTCATCATTGACTCCAAGATGAACATGGGCTGGCAGTGTGGGGATGCAGTCAGGAAGGCCAACTGCACCTTGTCATGCATTCACAGATGCATCTCAAGCAGGTCCAAGGAGGTGATCCTCCCCCTCTATGCGGCACTGGTCAGGCCGCAGCTGGAGTACTGCATCCAATTCTGGATGCCGCACTTCAAGAGGGATGTGGACAACATGGAGAGGGTCCAGAGGAGGGCCACTTG
>NW_017729032.1:19965154-19968349 GCF_001723915.1 Gavialis gangeticus | reverse complement strand
GGCTAGGATCTGGAACCAACTTCCAAGAGAAGTGGTGCTGGCTCCTACCCTGGGGGTCATTAAGAGGAGGCTAGATGTACACCTTGCTGGAGTCCTTTGACCCCAGTGCTCTTTCCTGCCATGGCAGGGGATCGGACTAGATGATCTACTCAGGTCCCTTCCGACCCTAGAAACTGTGAAACTGTGTGCCCCTTCTAGGCATGATTAGCCTAAAATTACCATTCTAAGGCACATCAGGGGTGTGCGTCTACACATGTGTTCCATTAATATGTCTTAAAAATGGCAAATTGTAGGCTAGTCATGCCTAAATTTGATACCTCCATAGCAGATATCAAATTTAGGTGTGAATAGTTGAGGCACCTTCAGGGATGTGTAGATACCTTAAGGCACCTTAATGCTGAGTATGTCAACTGAGCAAGCCAGAGCTGAGCCTGTGGGGCCCCTCACTGCCTCTGGGTGCCGCCAAGAAAAAGAAGCAGGGTGTGCTATTGTCCAAGGCGCAGAGGCTGGAGCTGGAGCAGCGGTTCTGGCAGCAGCAGTACTTGTTGGTGTGCCAACTGGCTTGTATCCTGTCGGAGCTGTCAGTGTCCCCTTCAAAATGACTGCAGTGATGGAGCTGACTATGGGAAAGAGGCTGAGAAAATCCAAGGGCAAATCAGAAGATGAATAATTTCCCTAAAGCCACGTCCCTGTGAGTGCATCAGCCTGCCTGCCCCAGCTCTGCTGGCTGACTTCCCTTCCTTCCACCCTACTCCCACCACCCTTTGCTCCCCTCAAAGAGACAGACTTGTCTGCACAATGACAAATACCACTGCTGCCAGAACCGCTGCTCCAGCTCCAGCATCTGCGCCTTGGAGAAAAACACCTGCTGCTGCTTTTCTTTTTCTTGGTGGCTTCCAGCAGCAGTGCAATGCCCCATGAGCTTGGCTCTGGCCCATTCTCAGTTGATGCTGGAGAGGCAGGAACATGGGCTATCGCAGGCCTCTAGGGAATGTCCAGGGTGCTGTAGTGTGCATATAAAGGTGTGTGTACAAGTCTCTGAGGGTTCTCCAGCCCACACAATGCTCCTTGTAACTGCCTTGGGTCTTGTTTTCCAAGAAGCTTGCACTCAGCTTCTACAGTCCCCTGCCTCTCTCTAGCTATCCTTCCATGCTAGCACTGAATAGTTTGGAAGCAGTGGTCTGACAAAGAGACAGAGGTGGAAGGAGCATTTTCTGCCTTCTACCTGTTAAGGGAAAAAAAAAAAGCAAAGCCTGCCACAGATTTCAAAAAGAACTAGCATTATGGAAGACTGAACACATTGGACAATAATCACAGATTTTTTTTTTTTGTAAAAATTTATTCTCTCTCTCTCTCATATATACCTAAACCAATCCCATTAGAGAAGAACCACACCTGTGCTCCTGTGCACTTGTGTACCCGTACAAAGGCCTGCTGGCCACCTGTACCTGTTACAATGTCCACAAACTGCGTGCAAAACACAAAATATACATTGAGTGCTTTCTGGTCTCCAACCAGTCCTCCCTTCATATCCACCCATGCCCCACTTCCAGGGTCAGGTACTCAGTTTATGGGGTCTCTTCATTGTTGCTCTAGCCTCTGCTGTAGGACCCACTGCTGCTGCTGTTACTGTCACCTGTTCCACTCATCTGTTCTCCCTCTCTGCTGCTGTCACACTTTTCTTCCCTCAGTGGAGGTTATAACACATTGTACAGTAATCACAGGAGAGCTACCATGCATCTACACATTCACAAGGTACATGATAACTCTCCTGTGCCTACTCTTGATTGTTCTCAGTTCCCCTCAGTGCTGACTCTCTTTGAAGGCAAGGTGAATATACATCTTGACTTCCTCTTCACTCCCACAGCTGAACTGCACCTTTCTTTCCATTGCACTGATTCTTGTTTCATCCCCAGCCTTAAATTCCTGGCAAACATCACCAAACAGAGCCCCAAACAGGTCACCCAGAATCCATCTCTTGCCCTCTCTTAGCTTGTTGCATATGGTAAACGTGGCTCCGCCCTTCATGAGATGGAGCCAGACCAAGTTGTCTTGTGTCTCATCTGCATATACATTTTTGGAAGATCCCAGGACTTTTAACAAGAAGTCACGACAAGGTGTTTTTAGAGCCCCAGATCCATGGGTATAGGAGGGAAGATGCTTGCGTGGTGGTAGGGCCACAGTCTTGACAATTGAGCTCTGCTCAGTCAGATTTTGGAACTTCACTGTTGGGTGTTACCTAATAGAATTCGAAACAGATTTGGCCTTGATAAAGATTAGAAAAAGAATAACAAAAAAAGAAGGGGTAGATTCCTGTCACTATGCTTATCTCATGTCGGTGATGTGTTTTATATTCATGTTGCATGTCGGTTGTGTTTCAACAATGTCATCAGTGGTTTTCTTTACTGAACACATTCTGCCCTTGGCAGCAAGGGAGTGGTGTCTATGTCAGTGGCCGCTGCTTCTCTGCTGCCAAATGTCTGGACCTCTGGCTTGTAACATGGCTCCATTGGCCAGATGTGGCCCATGGGCCAGGGATTGGGCATGCTGCACTGGGACATCTGAGGAGAACAGAGGGAAGGGACCTGTATGCCCAGAGGACTTTTGCAACGGTATATACAGTAATATACAGTACACACTGCCATTTGTCTCGGGTCAAGATGAAATTGCAATGGTGGCTGTGGCCATGAAAGGCCAGGAGCTATAGGAGAAACAAGGACGCTTGTGGCTGGTGTCTATCACTGCACCAGTGGCAGGGCTGGTACAGACGTGGGCAAGCTCTGTGGTGTGGCAGCAGCCTGCCTCCCTCACTGAGACTCGGGTGCAGCCCTAGCTGTGGTTCCCTGAGGCTCTTGGCTTGAAGATTTCCCACCCCCTGGTCCTTAAGAGGAAGGAAACCTTTGATGCAGCAGCTTGCTGGGGCTGGCAGTAGCTACAGTGCCAGGAGCTGCAAGGTCAGGAGGCAGCGCAGGATCATGCAGGCTTGGCTCCGGCCCACTCTCGACCAGCACTGGGGAAGCAGGAACATGGGGAGGGGGTTAGAGGCAGGGCTGGGGTCAGGCCAATTGCATCCAGGGGGGACTGGAGGCTCTCATCCCCTTGGCTGGTGCTGGGCTGCACCACCCAGCTACACTGCTGTGGGCTTCCAGGGGCTGTCCAGGGTGCTGCCCAGGGCAGGCTGCAAAGGTGCATTAA
>NW_017729032.1:19954793-19960154 GCF_001723915.1 Gavialis gangeticus | reverse complement strand
GCTCCGGCCCACTCTCGACCAGCACTGGGGAAGCAGGAACATGGGGAGGGGGTTAGAGGCAGGGCTGGGGTCAGGCCAATTGCATCCAGGGGGGACTGGAGGCTCTCATCCCCTTGGCTGGTGCTGGGCTGCACCACCCAGCTACACTGCTGTGGGCTTCCAGGGGCTGTCCAGGGTGCTGCCCAGGGCAGGCTGCAAAGGTGTATTAAGTTTAGGCGCATGTAAATTCATGTGTAGACGTGTCTTGTGGTTCTCAAAATCTTATACTCTCTCATTTCCTGATTCTCCTTCAGAGTGTCCTTCGGCTTCATTTGGTGACCCTACTGAGCTCTATCTTTGGTCACTCTTTTCCCTGCATAATCTCATGAGCAAACACAAATTTAGCTACCCACTCTGTGCAAAGGTAGCTGAATAGATCTGCTCCACAGGTCTGCTCCAGAGCGGTGTCCTACTATCCAAACTAAATCTTCGCATGTCTCTGATACCTTGAATGTCTTGGCTTCAGCTCAAGCTCAGTTTAGCAAAAATAGAATTTTTAATTCTCTTCTTCCCATCCCTTCTTTGCATGAGAGGTGATAGTGTTGAAAAAAAACTCTTAGATGACCAGACGGTTTCATGGGGAGGTTAGGCAGCAGGAAGGGATATGTTTTAAAGGGACAAATAACTCATCTTCATAGTTATTCCATTGCATTCAAACCAAGTGCATCCAAACTAAATGGTTAAAGATTTTTGAGGGGAGAGGGCAGTCAGACTAAAGGACGGGTAAGTTCAGTCACAGGTAAAATGTCAATGTTTTTATAGCCTGAGCCTTTTAACTCTGTTGCTGTTGACCCAATACTAAACAAGTTGAAATGTTAAACCTTACACTGGAACCTGTAGTTCAGGTACTTCACAAACTTTTAGCACTGGGTGTGGGTTAAAGAAAAGTTCTTTTTTTCCACTACTACCCCATGAGACTGTACTCTCTGATATGCACTAGTGTCAGTAGAAGATTGTCCAGGGTGACAAGACCAGAAATTTTACAATTGGTCCCAAGAGGCTGAGCTGACAGTTAGAAGGTTAAGGGTAAAAATGCTTATGGCAGTTCTATGAAAAATGTTAGGAAATGTCTGTAGAGGTCAAGCAGCAGCAACACGTAGGTGAGAGAATATTACTGAGAAGATTTGGCTTAATTGGCATATCATCCAATTTATGGGCAAAGATAGAAAGTGCAGCTATATTTAGTGCAAATTGAAATGTTCCTGGTTGCAAAAAGAGATTTAAGACTTTTTTTCTAATGCTAAGGATTAAAGAGTATTTCTATGATCTTCTGTCTTATTCATAGGGGATCCCTTTATCACAAAATGGCAGGCACACAGGATTGAAATGAGTTTTTGCTTGCCAGAGGTATTTGCTCTGGCATTTCTACCAGGGAAGGGGAGGCCTTCACAAGGCAGGAAGATACTTTAATTGATCTAGTTATAATAGCTCAGACAGGCTCCCTCTAGGCTGGGTGTAGAGTCCTTTGAAGAAGATGCTGGAGGTATTTGAACGCCACTCTCAGAAGGCCCCTCCTGTGGGCTGATATGATGAACCTCAGGTGAAGCTGCCTACTAGAGAGGAATAACTGGGAGCCTGGGGATCCTCTTATTTTGAGAGAGGCTGCAGCAGAAAGAGCCCCAGGCAGTTGAACAGGAGTTAGCTCCAGGAGGGAAGGGAGCAACTGCAACCTAGGAGCAGTAAGCTGCCCATTAAGATGAGAGGGCACACCTGCAGCTTGTTGGGAGCGGGAGAAGCCCAGGGGATATAAGCCTGGGTTTCTGAGCCTTGCAGGAAGAGGAGCTCCTGCCTGCTCAGGCTGGTGGGGAGAGGGAGCTGCAGGCCATGACAGGTACTCCCAGGGCTGGGAGAGTTGGAGTGGGAAGATGGTCTGGCAGTGGTATAATGATCCAGAGGGGGGACTTTGAGTTAAAGCTGTTGCTTGTGTTTTTTTTTTTTGTTTTAGTTTTAGACAGGAAGACTGGACGTGGCTGATAGGGGTGGAAAGGAAGTTACAGGCATACCCAAGGGGCCCATGAGGTTTTGTTGCCCCCTCTGGGATCAGGCTTCAGCCCGCTCAGCCTCATCCCACCCCTGTTGCCGCCTCTGGGTGTATGCTCAAGTCCTCTCAGCTTCAGCCTGTCCCTGTTGTCCCCTCGGGGCTCCAGCTCTGGTTCTGACCTGCTTGGCCTTGGCCTTCAGGACAGTTCTGAAATGTGACTATTCATTCCCAGTCCCAGGCTGAATGACTCTGGGATGGCATTTGTCCCAGATTCCAGTATCGTGCAGGGATCCAGGTTTTCCGTTTACTGTGGGAAAAAATGCAGGAAACAGCAAGGTCCCCCTTGCAGACTGGCAGAGTTTCAGTTTGCAAGGGGCTGCTTGGGGGAGTGGCAGTAGCGGGGGCAGTGGTGGCATACAGTTGTGCCCCCCCCCAGTACTGTTGGGTGGGCAGGAGGGGCCTTGCCATGGTGATGTGGCTGGTGTGGGGTCCCAGGGAGAGGGCAGCAGGGCAGGGAGTCCCGAGCCCACAGCAGGCAGCCTGCATTCTCCCTCACCTCCTGTGGGCTCCCCTTGTCTGCTCAGGCCGTGCCACTGGGGAGGGGGGAAGTGGGAATAGGTGGGCATGTGTCCCACCTTTCCATTTTGAAAAGGTGTTCACCCTAAACATGGATGTGGCTATGGGGGCTGCAGAAGGCCACAGTTAAGAGCTCTAAAGTACTCTTATTACACTATTACTTATGATGACACTAGGGTGAATCTGGTGTAGATGAACAAGCCATTGTGTAACTATAGTATGTCAGATCATGTTCCAATATGCTGTATTAGCATTTAAAATAAATAGTTTTGAAGACTTCTGCATCGTTAAGATGTAAACCATGATGAAAATGGTGTTGATGAGTTTTTAATCTTATCAGAGCAAATTAACAAAACCCATTCTATACCTCTGATCACAAAACAAGCTGAATGTGAGAAGGATGAACATTGATTTTTTTTTTTTTTAAGTGTATATGTGAATACTATAGCACATTGCTCTTAGTGGCTCTGCAGGTAAAGTTCATGACATTTACAAATAGTTCAGACCCAGTTTTGTTTTTAAAACGTGTAGATTTACATAATATTCCTAAATTTGTTTATAAAACCAGTCTGTTTTATTCATGTGCTACACAGACATGGAAGTAATGAAGCCTTTAATTGAAGAACAGAATTCAGACAGCATCTCTGATGAAGAGCATGAAAGTGAATTGTTGCCGGTTGAGAAGCATTACCAACTTGATAATCAAGAGGGCATTACGTATGTACTGTTCTAAATGTCATCTCCTTAAAACAATATCTCCTAAGCTGTTTTTTGGAAATATTTTCCTTACTTTTAATTTTTTTTCCTGTGAACTGTAATTATGTATGTAATAATTTGTAATATATGTATATTATACTACATTATAGTGTTTGTTTATATATGTATATACACACTACATATATTTATGTATACTACATACTTATGTATGTTAAATATGTATAGTGTGTGTATATGTATGCATATAATACTATTATAAATATATACATACTATACCGTTACACACACACACACTATACTGTTCTAGACACTATATATAATAGTGTTTATAATGCATACTGGAGAGCGCAAAAAACAATTGTGCATATATTATATAGTGCTTCTCATTACAGGTTTTTTTGGAGACCAGCCCCTGATGCAGGCCTGATTTCAGTAGGTCCTCCTTTTTTTCAGAATGTGACAGTGCAATAGTGATGAAATATTTGGAATTATTTCACTATGCATAAACTGTTTTGAGTTGTTCAGAAAACAAGTACCATATTTCACAGTGTACTGATTGACATGGTGTATTAGTCGACCTCATTTTTCTGATCTAAAAAGTTAGGAGTTTCATAGATCTGGTGTACCTAACTTTCTGGATCAGAAATATGTGGTGGATTTATACTGGACCCTGTGTGCCCTCACTGTGGGTTGGGCACTCGGAGAGTGAACATGTATTGCAGTGCCATTCTCAGGAGACAGGGTTGGGCTTGGTGCTCGACTAGTCCAGCCCCATCCCCTGTGAGTGGTGCTGCCTGGGCTGTACCAGCCAAATGCTAAACACAGTGCCATTCACCAGGGATGGGGCTGCGCCAGCCGAGCCCTGAGCTTAGCACCGCTCATATGGGCTGGGGCCAGGCTCAGCACTCGGCTGGCATGGCTCAAGCAGCGCCACTCGCGGGGGACAGGGCTGGGTTTGGTGCCCGGCTGAGCAGTGTCTCCACAGTGATGGCAAAGCCTGCAGGCTCTGCTGGGTCTGGGCCTGGGTCCCATGGCCTCTAGCAACAGGGACGCTGTTGGTAGGTGAAGAAGGTTGGGTCAGGTTGGGGCCAGGCCGGGGCAGCACTGGGGTGGGGGTCAAAAGTATTGACACAGTGTTTAAGATGAGGTGGAAATTTAAAGGTAAATGTTAGAGGTGCAGCGATACATTGGACCAATATTGGATCAGTACTGATGCAAAGAAAATTTGCTGCGTTGGATATTGGCCTAATGGGGCTGATAATTTGGCTGATGAATGCCCATGCTGTGCGCAGCCACAGCGCAGCACAGTGCAGGGCTGGCAGCGTTGAGAGCTGCCTCCAGCTGGTAAGTCAGAAGGGGAGGAGGGAGGGAAGAGGTGTGGGGGTGCAGATCAATGCTCCTGGGGCGAGGGAGGGCAGGGGCAGGCACTGCCCAGCCAGGATGGGTGTGGGATGGTGGCATGGCTTGTGGTGGGGAGGGCAACTCCCATCACTGCTTGCACCCTGGGAGGGCGGCGGAGAGGGGGATGCTCCCTGGATCTACATGGGATGCGGGGGCAGGTTGGAGCCGGTGCTGCGCGGCTCTTCTCTGTGGGGTCTGGGCTCGGAGTGGGGGCTGGTGGTGCTGGAAGGGGCAGCAGCCACCCCAGATTTCACCAAAGCTCCGCTCTGAGCCTCACACTGCTAGTTGGAGCCCGACTTCATGTCCCACCTCCACCCATGTGCTGGGAAGATCTGAGGCTGTGCCAGGTGGCTAGTGGCGGTGCTGGGAGTGGGGCCGCAGTGAAATTTGTGGTGGCTGCCGCCCTTCCCAGTGCTGCTGGTGCCTACTCTGAGCCTAGCCCCTGCCAAGAAGAGCCAAGCAGCTCTGGCTCCAGCCCACCCACCCGTCAGCCCCACGCAGACCTGGGGGGCACACGCTCCCCCACCTCCCGCCCTCCCAGTGTGCAAGCAGTAGTGGGAACTGCCCCCTCCCCACAAGCTGTCTCTGTCCCACACCCCCTGCCCAGCCTGGGTAGTGCCTGCCCCTGTCCCCTCCCTTCCTCACTG
>NW_017729032.1:19947015-19954442 GCF_001723915.1 Gavialis gangeticus | reverse complement strand
TGCTGGGAAGATCTGAGGCTGTGCCAGGTGGCTAGTGGCGGTGCTGGGAGTGGGGCCGCAGTGAAATTTGTGGTGGCTGCCGCCCTTCCCAGTGCTGCTGGTGCCTACTCTGAGCCTAGCCCCTGCCAAGAAGAGCCAAGCAGCTCTGGCTCCAGCCCACCCACCCGTCAGCCCCACGCAGACCTGGGGGGCACACGCTCCCCCACCTCCCGCCCTCCCAGTGTGCAAGCAGTAGTGGGAACTGCCCCCTCCCCACAAGCTGTCTCTGTCCCACACCCCCTGCCCAGCCTGGGTAGTGCCTGCCCCTGTCCCCTCCCTTCCTCACTGCGGGGAGCATTGATCTGCCCCTCCATGCCCCTTCCCTTCCCTTCCCCCTCCCCTTCTACCATAACAGACTTACCAGCCAAAGGCAGCTGTACTGGAAATCGGATTGGTATCAGCCGATACGCCTCCTTAAATATTGGCTATCAGTATCAGCCCCCAAAATCTCTATTGGTGCACCCCTAGTAAATACTTTGGTTCTAAACCTCAACTTATACACTGAAATATGGTAACTGGTTTTTTTGTTTTTGTTTTTGTTTTTTTGGGTTTTTTTTAAAGACAAATCAGAGTTCTTGGAAAACAACGTCAGTTATACTGGACAACCCAGTAGACCTGAGAAGTAATATTCAATGAATACGAATGCTGAAAAAAAATTCTTAATTTTGTTTCTCAGGTATCTCTATATTTATGGTTGCTCAACAACTACATAGGAGGCATTGATTCTAAAACAGAATAGGCAAAAAATAACATAGTTTCAAAACTTGGTTGTTCCTCTGTCAGGCCTTTATTTTGACAAGACTTATCTTGAAATTGTTATAGTATGAAGTTATCTTCTCATTCTGTTAAGCTTTTTTTTTTTTCCCCAACAGTCTGACGTTGTTCAGTATCTCCACTGTGACTCTCTCTCTTTTTTTATTTCAGATTTGTACAAACACTTACACATCTCCTCAAAGGAAACATTGGAACTGGCCTTCTAGGACTTCCACTTGCAATAAAAAATGCAGGCGTTGTGGTAAGAATTTTTTTTTTCCTTTAGGTGGGAAAAGAGATGCTTGTGAAAGTTTCTGATTGTGCAGGAATTCAGGCTAATGCTTACTTATCTTGTCAATAATGGCTTAAACAGGGTGACATCTTATTTTTCTTTTCTGGAGTTTGGTTGTTAGGATGAAAGATTGAGAATTGGAATTCTTGGCTTTTCTTTTTGTCACTGGTTCAGTGTAAAGTTTTAATTTCTCTGTTACAGACGCGCGCGTGTGTGTGTGTGTATATGTGTGTGTGTATGCATGAAAACTTTTGATTCAGAAATTGTTTCTGAATCATGGGAGTTGTTGTTTGGGTGAATTTTTGTCCTCCTCCTTTATGGCCTGAGGTCCCTTGTCAGACTGTGGGCTTTATATCCTGTTAAAATTTTATACACCTAAGTGGAGCTTATGTAGCTTTGTAAGCAAAGCTTTTGCTATTTATGCGGAGGTGATTTCCATTAGATCTTGCATAGTTATGTTTGCCCTATACTTTTTTTTTTTTTTTTTTTTTTTTAGCGGGCTCAAAAGGCTCCATTCTATATTGGCGGATTAATGCATGGGCCAGCAGGGCCTGGGCCCAGGGACCTCTGCTAATTAGGGGCCTCTGGATGCCTAGGTTTTCTTTTCTTTTGATTATCTAGGTTTTTGTTTTTGGGGGGAGTTTTTTGCATACACTTACACCTCTACCAACCTGTCAAGTGACCACTGTGGTTCACTTGGCAAACCAAAGCATACTTTGACAGTTAAACTGTTTTAGTTCTGTTACATGGTTCACACCTGCACACCCATCACCATTCCAGTGCTTTCACCCACTGTCTTTTCAGAGGGTTTTCCTCTGAAAAATCTATACCAGTCCTCTCTCCACCATATAAGGTCTGCTGTTTCTTTCCTATCATCCTCTTCTGTCTTTTTGTAGCACCGTTATTTTTCTCTCGGCCCCAATTTAATACAACTTTTTTTTTTTTAATAAGGAAAATTTTCACGCCCCAGTCAAATTGGCCAGATCAGTTCCGAATCCTTTGAATCATTCAAAAACTTCATGTGGCCCTACTACCAGCAGGTATCCTCCAACCCAGACTTTTCAGCTTGGGGCTTCAGATACTTCCAAATCCTTTGGCAGGCATCCTATGTGCAGGCCCAAGCCCAGAGGTTTGGAGTTTGGGTGCCCCCAAGTTTTGCTTGTCCTCAGCTGTACAGCCGCAGGGGCAAGTGAGGGAAGAGTCTCCATTTCCATAAAGTAGGCATGTAGCTGAGATCCTCGAAGTAGAAGCTGGCCAGTGGGAAGCTAACTATGAGGAAGTCCTGTCTGCAAGCAGAAAAGGGTGCATCCTCCACTACACAAAGCCATTTTTAAGCCACCTACATGGTCATAGAATTTCCTGAGCAGGTTCCTGGCTTTCCACAGAGCATGCCTGAAGCAGGAGATGAACTGGTCAAAGTGAGCTATCAGGGCCCTTTGTTATTTGGTCAAGTGCCCATAGAGGACTGCTTCTCTGATCAGGGTTCTGACACCTGTCACCACCAAAAGGAATGTACAGACTTTCTGCTACACCACTGATGTGTTTTCCTTTTTCTGGTTTTTAAGGACATTTTTCACATCCCAGATCAAATTAGCCAGATCAGCCAAGTCGGTTCCAAATCCTTTGAATTGTTAAAGAGCCGTATGTGGCCCTGCTACTGGCAAGTATTCTCCACCCCAGATTTTTCGGCTTGGGGCTTCAGATATTTCCACATCTTTTGGCAGGCATCTTACATGCAGGCCCAAGCCTGGAAGCTTGGGGTTGAGATGCCCTCAGGTTTTGCCTGCTTTCAGCCACATGGCCACAGGAGCAAGCTAGGCAGGAATCTCCCATTTACATAAAGTTGGCATGTAGTTGAGATACTCCTACCTGAAGCTGGCCAGGTGGAAACTAACTATGAGGCTCTTGTAGGGAGTCCTGTTCTCAAGCAGATAAGGGTGCACTCTCCACTATATAGTGCCATATTAATTGCATTACCTTGGTCAGGGTATTTTCCCTGACAGGTAAGTATACACTCTTTGGTATTTTTGCTGTTGTTGTTGTTTTTTTTTAAGGAAATTTTTTCATGTCCCAGGTCAAATTAGCCAGATCAGGTCCAAATCCATTGAATCATCGAAGAACCATATGTGGCCCAGCTACCAGCAAGTATCCTCCACCCCAGCCTGGGGCTTCAAATACTTCCAAATCTTTTGGCAGGCATGTGCAGGCCCATGCCCAGAGGCTTGAGGTTGGGAATCCCCCGAGTTTTGCTTGCCTTCAGTTGTATGGGCTCAGGAACAAACTGGGGATGAGTCTCCCATTTCCATAAAGTCTGCCCAGTTGTTGCCTTTAAAATTGACACTCAGTTCTTCAGGAAGAATAGGGACTTCTAGTGTTTAAACTGTTTCTCTGTTCATCATATTTATTTTGAACCTGCTCATAACTAGCTCTTATTTAATAAAATGTGAAATTGCTTATAGAGAGACTTGTCTATGACAACTAGTTCTCTTAAAGTACTTCATATATTTACAACCTATGACCTGCCTTCTCTCTCCATACAGATTGGACCCATCAGCCTTGTATTTATAGGAGTTGTATCTGTTCATTGTATGCACATCTTGGTACGTTGCAGCCACTGTCTTTGTCAGAGGTAATTGTGGAGCTCTTTGTTCTGCTATAGAATTGTAAGTTGCTCTGTTTATTTTTATTTTTAATCTTTAGCCTGCAAAGTGTCTTGATGTTGCAATATTTTCAGTCCTGATTCTGAGACCAAAAGAAGGGTCACAAAGGTCTGTGTTCAACAACTAATGTCAGCTTCTAGGTATCACACAGGGATGCTTAGCTGTTTGTCATCCTCTCTTCTACAGTGCTTTGAACAATATTTGCTTTTAAATACTTAAGAGTGCTTTGCTTACTGCCTGTGTACCAAACTAGGCTTATTTACAGTTAAGTGTTACTTGCTTCTGTTTCAATTGTTCAGCCTTGTTTTGAATCCAGTGGGCAAGACAATATGTGCAAAACAAAGGAAGAGGAGTGTGGAGAAGAGAGAAGTGTATGAAAGGAAGATTTACAAAATTGGGGAAAAGATGAAAGTAGAAAAGAATGAGTAAAAAATGAACAGTGAGAAGATGAGAAATGTGCTTGGAGAAGGGTCTATAAGCACAAGCTTTTTTGACATGTATATGAGATTAGCTGACCCATTTCTCGTTCCTTTCCTGAAGCATTTTGAAAAAGGGCATGTTTTGGCAATGTGAATAGAGAAAGTGAAGAACTGAGGGGGTTGCAGGATCTCATTCTTGCCAGGGACCATTTCCGTTCTGCAAGAAGGTTTGCCTTAAATACTCCTTGTGTAAAAACAGTAGAGAGGAAAACGTATAATGGTGCAAGACCATCCATCGAATCAGTTTTTTCTAGTGCATACAGGAAAAGAGATTTAAGTAAACCAGGGAGATGATTTGGGTTAACATACAGCTGTGTTGTTCCAGTGTCCTCTGTCCACCATCTTTACTCTTTGCTTTGGATAGGAATTGTAAGTGAGGAAGGGTTTATACTCTAATGACAGGCAGTTGCACTGGTTAGAAGAAAACATGATCCAGCAGTCTGTCACATTAAATAATGTGGGAATTGATTAAAATAGGAAATTGCATGTCACATGCAAAATATTTCTCCCTGGCCCCCCACATGGCTTAATAATTGAGAGAGGTATTTATTTTTTAAATGACCTTGTTAGGGACAGTTGCATGTGGCTTTCTGCTAAATGTCTTTTATGTTAATATGGTGCGTCAGTCTTTTTGAATAGAGAGAAACTCAATTTTTAACAATTTCAAAGCAGGAAAAAATGCATTTAAATGATACTGTGGAGGAGGCAAATGTCAGACCTTCCTGTGGGGTGAGATACATTAAAATAAAGATGAGATGTATACTTAGAATTCTAGCAGATGTTGTTTCGGTAATACTATGAAGTTTGTTGACCAAGGCAATGATGGGAAGATAATGTAAAACCTGATCTAGAAGGAATATGCAAAGAAGTGACAACATGGAAGGATATTGCACTAGATAGAAAGGGATGGAATCCTAGGGCACTTATACATATGCTCCGGGAGTGTGGAGTGGGGGAGCGCTTTTAGTAGAGCAGGTCCAAGAGCCACTCTAATTAAAGTGCCTGGAGTGTGATGTGTATTACTATCCCCACACTGAAAAATGGTGGTGGGGGGCTTTAACTAAAGCTCAGTGAACAAGCTTTAGTTAAAGCACCCTGCTGTCATTTTTCAGCGTGGGGACAGTGATACACATGACACTGGAGTTTGCTGGAGCACAGTAATTACTATGCTTCAGCAGACTCAATTAATTGAGTTTCCTCTGATGCACTGTAATTACCGCACTTTGGAGCAGCCTCCCTGCAAGTGTATAGGATAGGACCTCCAATGTCCTGCTGCTGTAAAGGTTGTTAATATAAGCTCAAGAGATCTGAGGAGGAGGGCCGTGTCCTCCACTACAGAGGAAGGCAAAAAACCCACACAGTACATACCAATCTGACCATAGGGTAAAATTCTTTCCTGGCCTCAAATATGGTGATCAGTCTGACCCTGAGTGGAGGGTCAAGACCCTCTAGCCAGGAACATCCAAGCTTAATTCCCAGCAGGAACATCGACACACCCCAGTCAAAATCCCTAGGCTTGGCTGCAGCCAACAGCCAGTGCCTCTGAGGAAGGCTTAAAAAACCCCTGTAAAACATGTAGCAGTGGTGAGGAGGAACGGAAGGGTGCAGGTTTCTTTCCCTTCTCTGTGTGACAAGTAGCAAAGCCCAGAAGCATGGGAAATACCCATAGTAGAACATAGGCATATATGTGTCCAGATCATCCCAGACCAGTGGCTTTCCAACCTCTTTTTAGAAACTTTTAATGATGGAGAGTCCCCAGTTTCTCAGGGTATGGGTTGGAGGCAGCTGCAAGGGAGAGACTCCCTACCCCTGCCCCCCTTGCAGGAGAACCAGGGCTGTGCTTGCAGCTCTGGTTAGTGCTCTGGGACTGCAACTGGGGCAGCAGCAGTTGCTGACAGTCCCTGCTCATTTGTGGGGGGGGGGGGGGCCTTGCTTGCAGCAGAAGTTGGTGCCCGAGGACCTATCTGGGTAGCAGGGCAAAAACAGGGCTCACAAGCTCATCCTGCATCTGCCTGCAGAAGAGAGGAGCCTGTCCACAATCCCCAACCCTGAGGGGTAAGATAGCTGTTCCCACAGGGACTCTAGCAAGGGAAGAGCTCTCAGAGTGCCCATGGGAAGAGAAACTTTCCCTGAAGCTCTTTCAGGGTGGTTGGCAGGTCCGGTAGCCACCCTCTGCCCCACAGGAATCAGAACTATTCCTGGGGCTTCGTGGGGTAGGCGGCAGCTCTAGTAACTCTTGCCCATGGCACAGACAGCAGGGCTGTTTCCAGGGTGTTGGGGTACATGTCATCTTCCTGGACTTTAAGAAGGCCTTTGACATGGATTCCCACCACATTCTCTCAAAACGCGGTATCTGTGGCATTGATGCCTACACTGTCAGATGGGTGGCAAATTGGCTAGATGGCAGCACCCAGAGAGTGGTGGTGGACAGGTCGTTTTCAACCTGGAGGGATGTGGGCAGTGGAGTCCCACAGGGCTCGGTCCTGGGGCCTGTACTGTTCAACATCTTTTTCAGCTATCTGGATGTGGGTGTGGAATGCATGCTGTTCAAATTTGCTGACGACACCAAGTTGTGGGGTGAGGTGGACTCGCTGGAGGGGAGAGACAGAATCCAGCTAGATCTAGACAAATTACAGAGGTGGGTGGATGAAAATAGGATGGAATTCAATGCAGACAAGTGCAAGGCACTGCATCTAGGGAGAAGGAACCAGCAACACACCTGTAGGCTGGGGAACACCCTTCTTGTCAACACAGTTGTTGAAAGCACATTGTTGACTCCAGGATGAACATGAATTGCCAATGCGAGGAAGCAGTCAATAAGGCCACAAGGATGCACCTTGTTGTGCATCCACAGATGCATCACAAGCTGGTCCAGGGAGGTGATCCTTCCTCTCTAGGTGGTGCTAGTCAGGCCGCAGTTGGAGTACTGCATCCAGTTCTGGGCACCACACTTCGAGAGGGATGTGGCTATCATTGAGAAGGTCCAGAGGAGGGCCACTTGCATGGTCAAGGGGCACTGGGGCAAGCCCTACGAAGAGAGGCTAAAGGGCCTGAACTTATTCAGCCTCCACAAGAGAAGGCTGAGAGGGGATCTGGTGGCCATTTACAAACTCAACGGGGGGACCAGTGAGAATTGGGGGAGGCTCTGTTCCCCCTGGCCACCACCTGGGGCTACTAGGAATAATGGCCACAGATTGTTAGAGA
>NW_017729032.1:19932129-19936896 GCF_001723915.1 Gavialis gangeticus | reverse complement strand
GGAGACTGGACAGATATTTGGCTGGGATGATGTGACCCTGGCACCCGTTCCTGCCCAGGGCAGGGGGTCGGACCTGATGATCTGTTTAGGTCCTTTCCGACCCTAAGCACTATGATACTATGGATTTCGTGGCCAGAACGCTGGCTCTTTTCACAGAGACAATGCTTCTCCTGTGGCTTTTGGCATGGGCAAGAGTGTCCATGGCCATACTGCTGGGGGGACCCTTCCCCCAGCCTGGACACTGAGCAGGGGGCAGTTGCCTGGCTGTGGCAGAGGCCCCCTGATCAACTGATCAGGAAGACTGAGTAGGGAAAAGTAGGCTGAACACCCTGACAGGCTATTAGGGAGCCAGCCACTCTTCCTTCCTTTCTGGGGCCTCTGCCACAACAGAGCACTATGGGGAAACTGGCAGTGTCTCAGAGTGGCGCAGCTGTTAAATCTGTGGTGCTGTTTCAGACAGCAACTTTTTTGTCTTGGATTATTTTTGTGTCTCTTCAGCCATTTTCTTTAAATGGGAAAATGGTGTGAACGTATGGCTGTTTGCATTTTGTCCTATTAAGCTTGCATATAAATAGTAACAAAAATAATTTCTGTTAAAGCCCTTAGACTATTTATTGGTCCTCAACCTTTTTGAATTTGGAGCACCCCTCATTGAACTTAAGGCACCCATTCATAACTATTGTGAATTGTGGCATCCTGATACAATAACTCATTTATGTACTGTAGTACTTACATCCTTGTAGAGGGGCGGGGCAGTGGGGGTGGGGCATCACCCAGGTAGGGACAGACCTGAGGCTGCACTTCTCTGCTTATCTCCTCGCACTTTGCGGCACTCTTCACAGGTTTTGCTGGCACCCGGGTTGAGAATCATTGCGTTAAGGCACCTACGCACCTGCCAGATCCCTATTCCAATGCTTGCTAATTAGTGTGCATTGGAGCAGACTCGCTTAATCGAGTTTGCTGGAACATGCTAATTAGCATGCTTCAGCAACTTTGGCGTCATGTGTATTAAGCATCTCTGCACTTCAAAATGGCTGCAGGGGCGCTTTAACTAAAGCTTGTTGTATGAGTGAATTAGCATGTATCAGAGCAGGCGTCTGGCATATGTGTAGGTACCCTGAAGACCAGCTGGTTCAGAGAGCCACAGGCAATTGCACACTCAAGTTGACTTTTAAAGTTTTTTGTTTAAGAACAACTACTCTGAGGTCAGTGATAGAATGTCCAGGACAGTGAAAGTGTTCTGCTGTGGGGTTTTCTGTGTTTCTGGAATTGAAGCTAAATTGGTGTCCGTTCATTCTTCTGTGTAGGGATTGTCCTGTCTGGACAGCAGAGGGACACTTTAATCAGGGTGGTGTATATGATGTCAGTGGGTGAGTAGATGAATGAACTACAGATGTTAAATTTTTGTTGCTTGGTCCAGTGATGAAGGGGGTCTGTGTTGATGAGGGGACACAACTAACATCTTTCTCTACCTTTGACTGATTTCAGATGAACATGCCTTACCACCCCTGCCTACCACACAATACAGAAATTTTAATTGTGATCTTGTGGGTCCGCTATACTTGTCAGGGTATGGCATAAGAGATTAGCCTTGATTGTATTATGGCAATGCCTCTCCATTCTGTCATTTCAGGTTGAAAAAGAC
Organism: Gavialis gangeticus; assembly: GCF_001723915.1. Taxonomy (NCBI): domain Eukaryota; kingdom Metazoa; phylum Chordata; order Crocodylia; family Gavialidae; genus Gavialis; species Gavialis gangeticus. Next base: position 19,935,251 of record NW_017729032.1, on the reverse strand, counting down.
CTCACTAGGGTATAGTGACACAGTTAGCTTTGCCATGGAAATAGGGCCCCTGAACATCCTTCAGAAACGAGCTTCCTGGGGAAGGTAAGCTTGTTGTAGCATTTAAGTAATACATAACATTTAAAGTAGTGAAACTGAATGACTTTAAAAGTAAATAAATGACATTAAAAGTAAACTGGGAAAAGTTATGGGGTTGCCTTTCTACCTAATGTGTGCATTAGGAAACGTGATCTCTGTGTTAGAAATGTTTTTACACTGTGCTATTGCTCTCTAGTACTGTAGTGCTTAGTTCTTGACCAGGACTCCACTGTGCTCTGTAAACGCAGGACAAAATGTGGTCCCTGGCTTAAAGCCCTTACAGTCATAATAATGTGGGAGGGTTGAAAGGTGGAAGTCTCACAGCTAATTCATTTTCTTATTTGAATATAAAATGCATGTTGCAGAGTAATCTTTATTTTGTTTCACAATAATTAAATTAAACAGATAAGAACACTGAAAGAACAATAATAAAATGAAAGTGTTAATAGCTTGTCTGTCTTTTGACTTTCTCAAAGAGGAAAAATATTTAATAGTTTGTTTTATGGCTGTGTAAACCCTATGCAATGATTGTGATCACTTCACAATAATAATATCCCAAATCTTGGAGATAGTTTCAAAATTAAATTCTAATTTTAATAAGCATGTATAAGAATTTTCTTCTTTTTTAACACTGGATATGATTTGCCCCTGTTTTTTCCAGGGTACAATATGTTGTACAGTATATCTTGGCTATTTATTATTCAAATAAAGCAAATTAATCTTTTCAGATCTCTGGTGATTACTTTATAGGAATGCAGTGTAATTCAGTTTGGAGAAACTTGGTTTATGGTAATAGAATGGAAGCCCTGTAACTCTTTGTACATTGTAATGTACACATTACCGCTCTAAATTCTAGAGAAGCTGTACTGCACAATATTGTCTTCTGCAAAATAGAGTTCTATTGCGCACACAGTTCTTTAAATTGACTTCCATTAAAACGCTTCTTCAGGCTGCCAAAGCCTATAATATAGGCCTTGCAAAATAACTTGAACGACAGTTAGAGGGGGAGAATCGGAGAAGGAGGGCTGGAAGGCACCTCCGGAGATCATCTAGTCCAGCCCCCTGCCTAAAGCAAGATCATCCATATCCAAACCATCTTATATAAATCCATTGTCTAACCTGTTAGCAAAACTGCACAATCAATCCTGACAAAATCACGGGGCATAACACTCTAACGTGCTACGGGTAAAGCAGTGACTGCGGCAGCCAGTGTCCTGCTGCTATAAAGTTGTTAAACGCTTGTGAGATAAAAGGAAGAGGGCCATGCCCTTTACTATAGAAGAAGGCAAACCCCACCACAGTCCTGAAAATCCCCAACCTTTCAGAGATTCACCATCTGGATTCTTGGTTGGGTACAAACATTCAAAAAGCTTGAGGAGGAATTGATCTAGGTTGCATGGTTTTCTGTAAGCAGTGCAGTATAGATTTGTAGCAAACAGAACACACGTTCGCGCTTTTGGGGGCGAGGGTGGTGCAGATCTTAGACTGGGTTTCCCGCTGTTTTTAAACCAGCCAGGGTGAGACAAAAATCTGTTCTGTTACAGCTATAGACCAGTTTTCAGTCACTTATACTGGTAAAGGTATAATGTCTGTACTTGGCCCTTATGACTGAACCAGGATCATATTGTAATCTACCATTTGGTAGGAACTGAAGAAAACTATTCTTATCTTGTGCTGTTGAAACCTTCTCTAACTTTAGACTGCTTAAGGCATTTCATCTTCTGGTTTCAGGACTCCTAATACCAATCATATTGTAAAGCATTGCAGCATATATTAAATGCACATTTGAATATAAATAAGTATTGTACTTCATCTGCCATTCTTTAAGAAAACTGCTTTTCATTATATCGGATTTTAGAATGAAATACTCAGTTTATGCATTTCTAAGAAACTCATCACTTCAGTATTTACTTGATGTCTGCTAAAGAAATCATTTGTCTCATTCTTTTTGAAGAGGAGCCCACATTGCAATGTTCCCGCGTTCCATTTGGTATTCAAAAGAATTGTTTTCACCTTTAGGAATGTTTACAAGGTGTTGGACCATGCTAGGAAACACTGCTCTGAAAACATGCCCCAATCTGTGTGTGTCAGATAGCGGAAAAAATAACACACCACCTTTTTGGTGTGTTCCCAGAACTGCTCTTAGTCTTGGTCATGCTTATTAGAGTGGCAGCAGGTGAAAGAATAGGAGCAGCAAACAGGGCAATTTGCAAACAGTTCACTAAAAGCAAGAGGAGGAAGATCCAGGCACCAGATCCTCCTCCAGAAAGGTAAGTGAGGCAGGGCTGCCTGTGTGTTTGCCTTGCTGAGTATTTGTTTGGTGGGCTGTATGTGTTTTAGATGTGTGCTTTGATTACTGCCTGAGTCTGACAAAAGCCCTAACAAGGGGCTGGAGACATTCCAGGCAGGGTATAGAAGGAGACTAGGAAGCGAGGAAATGAGCAGCAAGCTGCAATTTGCAGGTAGTTTGCAGGTCAGTTTGCAGCTACTTTTGCCACCTCCCTTTTTAAAATGGAGTCATAAGGTAAGTCTTTTCTTTTTATAAAAGTAGCCAACCTACATATATTAAGTCAGGGGCGGGCAATTATTTTGGGCAGAGGGCTCCTTACCCAGTTTTGGCAAACTGTCGAGGGCCACATGGGTAGCCCCACCCCTTGGCAGGTGACAGTGTCCCAGTGTCTTCGGACCAATGTCCCAGGGCCAGCACCGGTGAGGCCCAGAGCAGGGTGCAGGCTGGCAGGGGTCTGTGGAGTTGGGCTGGTCTGGGCTAGGCTACACCAGTAGGGAGAGTGGGGAGCTGGCCTGGCTCCATAGAGCCCCTGCTGCCCTGCTGTAGGCCCCGCTGGTCCTGGGACACACCGGTGTGGGCCCCGTGCTCCCACTGACTCCCTGCCTGCTCACTCCCAGTGTCCCCAAGCCCCGTGGTACAGGCAGGGGGCAATGTGCAGCCCTGAGTCCCTGCTCGCCGGTCGGGGAGGAGCTGGTGCTGAGCATGGGGAAAAGTGGCTCTTCCCCTGCCCTGTGCCTGGCACTCCCTCCTGCAG
>NW_017729032.1:19920516-19922005 GCF_001723915.1 Gavialis gangeticus | reverse complement strand
GGCTCTTCCCCTGCCCTGTGCCTGGCACTCCCTCCTGCAGCTGCTCACAGCCTGCGTGGGGCTGTCCTGAGCAGGCACAGGCAGCCCCATGAAGGCTGCAAGCAGCTGCAGCGTGGTGCGCTTATCATGGAGTGGGGGAGGGGCTGCTTTTCCCTGTGCTCAGCACCAACTTGTAACCTGCCCCCACTGCCAGCCTAGGCCCCATGCCAGCTCTGGGCTCGCCCGTTGGGGCTGCGCATGGCGGCAGCAGCTGCTCAGTATGGAGGAAAGCAGTCCCCTGTGTCGGGCAGTGTTTGCTGCTGCTGCTGCTTGCCCAGAGCTCGCGTGCTGGGTAGCCCAAAGGCGGTGGTGGCAAACACTGCCTGGTCAGCAAGCAAGGTGGGGGCCGAAGCTGCTGCCAGATTCAGCCCACGGGCCATATTTTGCCCACCCCTGTATTAAGTGCAAGTAGCTAAGTGCATCTGAGGGGGCTGAGAGAGTTGGCTGATGTGATTGCAGAGCCAATGGCCATTATCTTTGAATACTCATGGTGATTCGAGGGAGGTCTTGGACAACTGGAAAATGGCAAATATAGTTCCCATCTTTAAGAAAGGGAGCCTCACCAGAAGAGCCAGTCAGCCTCACCTCAGTCCCTGGAAACATCATGGAGTAGGTCCTCAAAGAATCCATTTCTAAGCATTTAGAGGAGAAGGTGATTAGGAATAGTTGGCATGGATTCACCAAGGACAAGTCATGCCTGACCAACCTGATTTGACTTCTGTGATGAGATAACTGGCTCTATGGATGCAAGGAAAGCAGTGGACATAATATACCTTGACTTTAGCAAGGCTTTTGATACCGGCTCCCACAGTATTCTTTTAAGCAACCTGAGGAAGTATGGGTTTGATGAATAGACTGTAAGGTAGATGGAAAGCTGGCTGGATTGTCAGGCTAGTAGTAGTTAGCAGTCAATGGCTCAATGTCTAGCTGGCATCTGGTGTCAAGTGGAGTGCTGCAGGTGTTGGTCCTGGGTCTGGTTTTGTTCAATATTTTTATTAATGATCTGGAAGATGGGATACAGTGCACCCTCAGCAAGTTCATGGATGACACCAAGCTGGGGTGGTGGGGTGTAGTAGATATGCTGGGGGGTAGGTCTAGGGTTCAGAGTGGCCTAGACAAATTGGAGGGTTGGGCTAGATGAAATCTCATGAGGTTCAACAAGGACACATGTAAAGTCCTGCACTTAGTATGGAAGAATCCCATGCCCCAGTACAGCCTAGGGACTGACTGGCTAAGCAACTGCTTTGCAAAAAAGGACCTGGGGTTACAGTAGACAATAACATGGATACAAGTTAGTGTCCCCAAGAAAGCTGATGGCATACTGGGATGCATTACTAAGAGTGTTGCCAGCAGATCGAGGGAGATAATTATTCCCCTCTATTCTGCACTGATGAGACCACATCCAGAGTACTGTGTTCAGTTTTGCAGCCCCCACTATAGAAAGGATGTG
>NW_017729032.1:19918896-19919587 GCF_001723915.1 Gavialis gangeticus | reverse complement strand
TGCGCTCCTTGATGATTTTCTCCAAGATCTTCCCGAGGACCGAGGTGAGGCTTATGGGCCTATAGTTACTTGGGTCCTCCTTCCTCCCTTTCTTAAAAATGGGGACATTAGCTAGTTTTCAGTCCCCCAGCACCTGGCCAGATGACCACGAATGCTCATACAGCTGGGCCAAGGGCTCCATGATGACCTCTGCCAGATCCCTCAACGCCCTTGGGTGGAGGGCATTTGGACCTGCAGAGTGAAAAATGTCCAGCCCTTCCAGAAGATCCCTGACTACATCTGCACTGACCCAAGGCCTGACCGAGCTATCCCCGAGATTGTCCCTACCTCTGGCAGGAGGGATGCCCCGGTCCCTGTTCAAGAAAACAGAGGCAAAGAAGCTGTTAAAAATATCAGCTTTCTCATCTGGCATAGCCACAAGGTTACCATTTGAGTCTTGCAGGGGCCCTACATTGCCTGGTACTCTCTACTTGAAAAAGGACTTGTTGTTGTTCTTAATCCTAGACGCTAGCCTGAGTTCTATCTCTGCCTTGGCCTTCCTAATAGCCTTCCTACACTCACGGGCAGAGGAGGAGTACTCCTCCTTGATGATAGCTCCTCCCTTCCGCTGGTTGTACGCCACCCTTTTAGTTCTCAGGCATTCCTGAATGCCCTTGCTGAGCCAAGGGGGTTTCTGAGCACTTTTACCCCC
>NW_017729032.1:19918182-19918595 GCF_001723915.1 Gavialis gangeticus | reverse complement strand
GTCAGACCTGGCTGTCTGCTCCTCCCAGCAAATGTCTGGGTAGTTTAGGTCACCCATGACAATGACATCCCTTGACCTAACCCCCTCCATAAGCTGACCGGAGAAGTCCCGGTCCAGCTCTTCCCCCTGGTTGGGTGGTCTGTAGTAGACACTCATCGTAAGGTCCCTTTTGCCATGCCCCGCTTGTAGTTTGACCCACAGTGTCTCTGCCCAACCCTCCTCTATCCCAAAGCTAATCCTTGATGTTGTGAGTTGCTCTTTGACATAGAGTGTGACCCCCCCCTGCCTTTCCTCTCTGTCCTGTCCCTTCTATATAGGGTGTATCCCTGAATGCCCACTGTCCAGTTGTGGGTAGGGTCCCACCAGGTTTCTGTGAGCCCTACTATGTCTGGATTCTTACTCGCAATCAGGAG
>NW_017729032.1:19911412-19918116 GCF_001723915.1 Gavialis gangeticus | reverse complement strand
CCCCCCCCCCCCCACTCCCAGGACTGTTGTGACCCCCTACTCCCAGGATGTTGTTGCTTACCTGAGCGTCCCTTTCTCTTGTCACCCTTTCTCTTTGCAGATGACACTAAGCTGTGGGGGGTGTAGTAGATACATCGGAGGTAGGGCTAGGATTGGACCTATGTCACCAGAATGACCTAAACAAATTGGAAGGTTGGACCAAAAGAAATCTCATGAGTTTCATCAAGGACAAGTGCAAAGTCCTGCACTTGGGCCAGAACAATCCCATGCACTGCTACAGTCTGGGGAGTGACTGATTAAGCAGCAGCTCTGCAGAAAAGGTCTTGGGCCTAATGTGGACAATAAACTGGATATGAGTCAGCAGTGTGGTCTTGTTGCCAAGAAGGCTAACAATATACTGGGCTGCATTGGTAGGAGTGGTGCTAGCAGACTGAGGGAAGTAATTATTCCTCTCTGTTCTGCACTGGTGAGGCCACATCTGGTGTATTGTCCAGTTTTGAGCCCCCCACTACAGAAAGGATGGGGACAAGTTGGAGAGAGTCCAGTGGAGGGCAATGAAAATGTTTCAGGTCCTGGGACAAATGACTTCTGAGGAGAGGCTGAGGGAACTGGACTTAGTTGGGAGAAGAGAAGACTGAGCCGGGATTTAATGGCAGCCTTGAACTACCTAAAGGGGGGTTCCAAAAAGGATGGAGCTAGACTGTTCTCAGTAGTGGCAGGTGACAGAACAAGGAGCAATGGTCTTAAGTTGGAGCAAGGGAGGTTTAGGTTAGATATTGGGGAAAAAGTTTCTCACTAGGAGGGTGGTGAAGCACTAGAACAAGTTACCTCGAAATGCGGTGGAATCTCCATCCTTGGAAACTTAAGGCTCAGCTTGACAAAGCCCTGGCTAGGATGATCTAGCTGAGGCTGGCCCTGCTTTGAGCAGGGGGTTGGACTAGATGACCTCCTAAGGTCCCTTCCAGCCCTAATTTTCTGTGATTCTATGATTGTATATCTCAGCAGTTACACCAATATTTAAGACCCTTTCTTAACTAGAGTCCTGAGTGAGGGGGCGTTTGCTAGAGAATTTGCCTGGAAACTCCCTCACCTTCCTTCACTGTATGCTTGGTGAAAGGAAGCAAAGAAAAGGGAACCTTTTGGGACTAAGGTTCCAAACAGACCAGTTTACAGGGGAGTTTGCTAGTGAAGGTCTTTTTGGAAAGGGGCAGGAAGATGTAGGTGGTGGATTATGAGAAAATCCTAGTTTTCTATGATTCTGTGCTTTGTGCTGCTCTGACAGTGGCTATATTCCTCTCTTTCTTTGGCATTTGGAGAAAATGGAGTGCGAGGGGCATGTTTTCATGGCAGTGCTGTCAAGTATATTTGGACAAAGTATAGACATGCCCTTAGTATAAAATAGTGCACTAGTTTTATCATTAGGAAATGGCTTAATTGGCAACATCTTAATTTTATTGGATTTTTTTTTTCCCTTTTCAGGCATATTGTTGACTTTTTTCTTGTGATAACACAACTGGGATTTTGCAGTGTATATATAGTGTTCTTGGCAGAAAATGTGAAACAAGTGAGTAAAACAATTTCTTATTTTCAGCATTACAGGCAACCCCCACTTAAAGCTATTTTGCTATAACGCTCATTTTAAATTGATACCTGATTTCACTTAGCGCTCAGTGAGTTTTGTTATAATGCTTGCAGTTGCCATCTTGAGTCATTAGAAACAATTGCGGTCACCATCTTGGGACATCAATTACTTTTGGTTTCTCTTAATGCTCATTTTTTCAGAAACCAATTAAGAGCACTAAGCAGGGGTTGCCTGTACTTCCTTACCTGCCTGTATATTTTGTGTATGCTATTCACAGAATGCCAAGTTGAGATGCTATACAAAATAAATTTGTTTTCCCTAAAAGGTACTTGGAAAAAGTGATCCATTTGCTTTGTAGATTGAACCAAGTTTTCGTGTAAGTGCTTGCAGCTTCATTGGCCTGTGATTGTATGCCTTAAATTTCAACAGTGTCACAGTTCAACTGTGGTGTATACTTACTTTACACGCAAACAGAATTAGAAAAATAAAGGAATTTCAGCTAAATATTACAATAAGATAGTGGATTTTTCTTGCATAAAATCAGCAATGCAGTGTTAAATATGCTGAAACAGAAACCATATAATCTCTTCAGTAGTCTCTACATATATTATTCCATATCCAGATTATGGGCTCTACTTTACTGTCAAAAGATAGCATTGTTGTTTGTTATTATATTACAGTGATATGCAAAACAGTTCTAGGGAACTTCCCAGGTGCTGTGGATCCATGGTTCCTACCTTCAAGACCAAGGAGTGAATTGTATTTGTGTACCACATGCAAAAACATGTGGACCATCCCCATGCAACTCATCAGGCTACAGGACCAAAAGACTGAGGACTACTGATGTAGACCACAAAGCAGTCTTGCTTCAGGAAGTCTAATTGTTATTGTAGGTTTATTATAGTGTGCTATGATCCTGCCAGCTTCCAAAAACTAGGAAAAGGAAGGCTACCTTATTGCTAGGAAGGGACCCCACAGTAGGACATCTCAGAGGTACAGGTGATGCTCAGCAGATATATTGTCCCTGTTCAGAGATTTTTTGGGACCCTGGGCAAAAAAGATTGGGAGGCCCCTGGTGGGGATCCTCTAGCTTTTCTTTTTTTAATTTTTTTTAATGACAGTTATTTGTGTTCCAAGCCAAATCAGCCTTAGAACACAATTCCAAATACTTGACTGTGAGTCCGTCAAGAAGCATAAGTGGCTCTAATATCAGCAAACATCCTCCACGCCCACGTGGGAATTCAGATGTTTCTAAATCATTTGGCAGGCATCCTACATGCAGGCCCAAACCTGGAGGCTTAGGGTTCAGATGCCCCAAGTTTTACTTGCCCTCAGCTGTATGGCTGCAGGAACAAGCTAGGGAGAAGGATCTTTTTTAAATGAAAAATTCATGTTCCAATCCAAATCAGTTCTAAATCCGTGAGTCAGTCAAGAACCATAAGTGGCCTTACCAGTGGCAAATATTCTCCATCCAATCTGGGGCTTCAGATGTTTCCAAATACTTTGGCAGGCATCCTATATGCAGGTCAAAGCCCAGAGATGTGGGGTTTAGATGACCCCGAGTTTCACTTGCCCTCAGCCCTAAGGCCACAGGAAGAAGCTAGGGAGGAGTCCCTTATTTCCATAAAGTGGGCATAAAGCCAAGATCTTACCACTCGAGCAGCAAGTGGGAGGTTTACCTTACCTCTGTGGGTATTACCCCATGCCAGAAATGTGCAACTAGGAAAACTGCCCTGATGGTCATGGGTTTTTCTTTGGGGGGAGGGGGAAGGGGGAAAAAACCAAAACAAAACATATATATCATACCACAGAGAAAAAACCATAACCTGTTGCAATATCTGAACCCATACAAAGGCCCTCTGGCCACCCGAAATGGTTATAGTATCTGTGCCCGCATGCCACATACAGAGAAATGCTGGACAAGGCAACCCATTCCCTTCATTCCCACCCCGCTTGCAGGGTCACAGACTCAGTTTACCTGTTATCCCTGTCACTGTTGCTCCAGGTCCCACTGGAGGACTCGCTGCTGCTGTCACTGTCACTATCCTCAGTTCCGTTTGTCTCTTCCTCTTCCTCACTGTCACAGCACACTTCCCTGCTAGGGGGGAGTTTGGAGGATCCTGTGCCAAGTGTCTCTGTGCCAGGTGGCTTTGGCCATGTCCTCTCCATCCTCTACTACTGATTTCTGGTAATAGGTCTGGGGTTCTCTCAGCCATTTTCACACAGTCTACCACCTTTACATCCATGTGACTACAGCAGGAGCTTTCTGGCTTTCCGCAGGGCACTCCTGACACAGGCTGCCAACTGGTTGAAATGGCTGAAGGGCTCTCCTGGTGCTTGCCGAGGTGCCTGTACAGTGTTGCTTCTCTGGTCAACTAGATACTGCTTTGCAGAGCTACTTCACCCTGTTCCATACCTCCTTGGCACAGGTACAGAGCCAGAGGAGGTGGTCAATTGGCTTGTTGGCTCCGTGGCAGTTGAGCCACAGGCAGCTAGGTCTTCCCAGCTGTCCCTCTCTAGACCTCCGGACCCTCACTGTCAGGGCTTGGTGGGCTATCAGCCAGTTCAGATTGCTGTGATCTTTGCATAGGTCCTTGCGGTTGATGTGCTTCCACATGGTCTGGCAAGTGTCACATGATGTCCCTCAGCCTCCCTGGCTTCTGGATCTTCTTGTGATTGCCCGTGGTCACAGGGACTGCGCTCCGCAGGCCATACATACTGCAGAACTGGTTAAGGATCTCATAGAACCACGGTGAGCCCATGATCCATGGTCTGTGGTTGAGCCTATGATCCATGGTCTGTGGTCCCCTCTTTGCTCATGGGACATTGGAATATCCTGTGCCACTTGTCTCTGTGCTAAGTGACTTTGGTTGCATTCTCTCCATCCTTCGCTACCAATTTCTGGTAATCGGTCCAGAGCTCACTCAGAGCCATTTTCATGCAGTCTACTACCTCTGCATCCATTTGCCTGTACAACAGGAGGTTCCTGGCCTTCTATATGGCACTCCTGATACAAGATGCAAACTGGTTGAAATGGGCTGATGGGCTCCCCTAGTATTCTGGTGATATCCAATATTCACAAATGCATGCAACACACCCAAAACAACATCAGTCCATTCTGGTGCCTCGGACCAGCCCTTCCTTCATGTCCACCCTAGCCCCGCTCCGGGGTCACATACTCAGTTCAAGTTGTCTCTCCGTCATTGCCACTTTAGCTTCTGCTGGAGGACTCACTACTGCTGCTGCTGTTGCTGTCCTCTGTTCCACTTGTCTGTCCCTCTTCTCTGCTGCCTTTGCTCCCTTCTTCACTCGGGGGTAGGGTGGGGAGGGGGGGGTGTTGTATGGTCCTGTACCACGTGGCATTTTGCTGTGTCTTCTCTGTTCTCTGCTACTGATTTCTGGTAGTAGGTCTGGAGTTCACTCAGTGCCATCTTCACGCAGCCCCCTACTTCTGTGTCCATTTGTCTGTACAGCAGAAGGTTCCTGGCCTTCCACAAGGCTCTCATGATGCAGAACCCAAACTGGTCGAAACAGTGTGATGGGCTCCTCTAGTGCTTGGTAAGGTGCCCATACAGTACGGCTATGCTCACCATTTTCCATACCTCTTGGCACAGGTGCAGAGCCACATAACTGGGTCTCCCCAACTGTCCCTCTCTGTGTTTCTGGACTCCCACTGGTAGGGCTCAGTGGGCTATGAGGCAGTTCAAGCCCTATAGCCCTTTTTTTACAAAAAAAACAAACAAAAAATATATATATTTCTCTCTCTATATATGGTTATATATATTTAAACCGATTCTGTTACAGAAAAAAACCCCGCACCTGTACAAAGGCCGGCTGTCCGCCCATACCTATTCCAATATCTGCAAACCACACGCAAAATACACCCAGTCCTTTCTGGTCTCTCCGACCAGCCCTCCCTTCACATCTGCTCGTTCCCTGTTTAGGGGTCAGGTACTCGGCTCAGCTGGTTTCTTCGTCATTGTCACACCAGCTTCCGCTAGAGGACCTGCTGCTGTTGTTGTCGTTGTTGCTGTCCTCCGTCCCACTCGTCTGGTCCTCTTCTCTGCTGCTGTCTCTTTCTCCTTTCCTCAGCGGGGGTTGTATGGTCCTGTACCACGTGTCCCTGTGCCAGGTGGTGTTCACTGCGTCTTCTCCATCCTCTGCTACCAATTTCTGATGGTAGGTTCGGAGTTCACTCAGAGCCATCTTCATGCAGCCCACTACCTCTACGTCTGTTTGTCTGTAGAGGAGCAGGTTCCTGGCCTTCCACACAGTGCTCCTGACACAGGATATAAATTGGTCAAATTGGAGCAAGGGGCTCCCCTGATTTTTGGTGAGGTGCTCGTACAGCGCAGCCCTATAGCACTTATTATTTTTTTTTTTTTGTAAAAATATTTCTCTCTCTGTATACGTTTATATGCATCTAACCGATCGTGTTACAGAAAAGAAACCCGCACCTGTACAAAAGCCTGCTGGCCACCCGTACCGGTTACAGTTTCCATAAACCGCGCACAAACCACACAAAATACACCCAGTCCTTTCTGAACCACACAAAATACACCCAGTCCTTTCTGGTTTCTCTGACCAGCCCTCCCTTCATGTCCTCTCGTGCCCTGTTTCTGGGGTCAGGTACTTGGCTCAACTGGTCTTTTTATTGTTGTCAGTCCAGCTTCCACTGGAGGACCCGCTGCTGTTGTCACTGTTGCTGTCCTCTGTCCCACTCGTCTGGTCCACTTCTCCACTACCAGTGCTCTCTTCTTTCCTCTGTAGGGGTTGTACAGTCCTGTGCCAGATATTGTTCACTACATCTTCTCCAGCCTCTACTATCAATTTCTGATGCTAGGTCAAGATTGCGCTCCTCAGCATCTTCATGTAGCACTTCTTCTAGCTTTTACCAAAGTCACTTGTCATTGCATTTTTGGCAGGGAAGTGTGAGACCTGGTTCCCACTCACTGACTGACAGATCATGGTGAGCAATGTGGAGTAAATGAGGGGATGACTTATTTGTATATCATTTGCATATTTATGATTTGTGCAAAATGAATCTTTTTGTTTGCTTTGTATTGCTCGCCCTGGCTCACGAGTGAATGAGAACTGCATAAGAAATGTATGAACTTGTGCC
>NW_017729032.1:19900016-19906412 GCF_001723915.1 Gavialis gangeticus | reverse complement strand
AATCTTTTTGTTTGCTTTGTATTGCTCGCCCTGGCTCACGAGTGAATGAGAACTGCATAAGAAATGAATGAACTTGTGCCTTACACTGATGTTTGATTTTCTATTTTTTTAGCAGGTGTTATAGGAAAGGAAAATGTACTTTGGCTTTTCTGTTTGTGTGTTAACTTGCTTGAAATGTTGCTGAATTAATGAGAAATGCTGTTTTGTAGTAGGAGTGGATAATGGTGCAGTTGTAGGATGTTTCTGTAGATAAGTCTTTGTTTTGTGCTTGGGGATAGTTTAAACATCCACTAATGGAAATGCCATAGAAATGTAAAGTATTTGTATATACTGATTATGTATCCTTTGATTTGCATCACGATAGTTATGAAACAAGATTGTTAGAATTGCAGTGTTTTGTCATTCTAACACCTACTTATTTCAGTTAGCATATCATTCTTGAAAATGTGTCCGTCACTGTCTTTTTTTTTTTTTTTTAATTCCCTAAGCATGAAGTTTTGCTGCAGTGTAAAATTTAAAGTGCAAACAGTGGCCACTAGATAGGCAAACAGACCTAGTTCAGTCAGCTACTGACACTAGAAATTGGGAATAGGCTGTTGTCTAGAAAAGGTCATGCCTCTCTAAGCCGGTGCTGCTCTGCCCTGCCTTCTCCCTAGAAACCAACTACAAAGTAAGTGTACGTCAGGCATTAGTTCCTAGGTTCAGGTTCTTTTTTGGATTCTGGATCCTTAAGAGAACTACTTTGCCACTTTTCCACAGGAATTGAATTGTACAGAGATCCAGTAGCAAAATCGTACTAGCTATCAGGAACAGACGTATGGAAATAAAAATGTACTTTATGAATTGTATCAATTTCTTAAATTCAGAGGCTTTACTTACCAATGACATTTATTTGGATGACAGTTCTGTAGGGAAAAGTGCTGTTTCTTGCCCAGCCATAGATGTATATTGTGTAATATGCCCTGTAGAGGGCACCAAAGGACACAGATTGTTACTGTTGTGTAAATATATAACACATTCCCTCAGTTTATTAAAAAACAGTTACATTTTTCATTGATATAAGCATTAAAAGGTCAGGAAGTAATTAGTTCATACCTAACCTTTGTAACCTGCCATCATAATTTCACCTCTTCATTACTTCACTCCCAGCAGTGCATTGGTGTTTGAATAGGGAGGCTATATTGAGATAATGTGAAGTCAGGAAAGTGCCTGCCTGCTTGCTGGCCCCGCTCCCCCTCCTTCCCACCCTGGGCTGTAGGGTGGCAATGGCCCGTTAATAACCCAGTGTTCTTTACAATTGGTATTAATAGGGCTTCCTGCTTCACAGCTCCTGCCACTCTGCCTCCATGCCCCACGGCCAGGACATGCATTTTAATTGTCACTGGGACTGGCCTCTGAAATCTGGGGCTGTTCTGTCTCATCTGGGACATATGGTCACCCTGGCTGGGCACGGAGGTTGCATATAAACCAGTTTAAGTGATCGGAAATTGGTTTCAACCTGTAAGAGAACGTAAGTTCAGTGCATATAGACCAGTTTCAAAACGGCCAAAATTGGTTTAAGATAAACCTGGTTGAATGTAATATTAGACGCAACTGATTTGGGTCAAACTGGTTTATACAACTTCTGTCCCAGACCCTTTCTTGGTTTAAGTTAAACCAGAGTTCCCTAGCATCCCAGCATGCTTTTCAGCCCTGGGTTGTGCTGCGCTGTCTGCTCCAGAGAGCAGGGCTGGCCCCGCCCCTCTGTTCTCTAGCCAGAGCAGGGGCAGAGTGTGGCCAGACACTGGCCAGCATTGGCTCCTGAGGCAAAGGGACTTATTCTTGCCTCCCTCTTCTTTGCCATCAGAGGGGCTGCAGCCAGGGTTTGTCTGCGTGGGGTGTAGCAGCTCCTGTCATGGGCAGCAGGCAGAGGGATTTAATCTCCCCCTCTGAGCCCTGTCCCACCAGCAGCCCAGGTCTGCCTGGCCGTGGTGGAGCAGCCCCTGTCAGCTATTCCCCACCCCTCCCTACTCCAGTGGCCAGAGGTGGCTGGCATAGCCCCACCAACCACCTGCATTGCCAGAGGCTGGGGCTGTGGGACTGGGCCCAGATGGCCTGTGGGTACTGGCAGGAGGTGGAGGAGAGCCAGGGCTGCGCTCTGAGCAGCTCCGCCAGCCCAACAGAACTCAGCCTGGTGGTGGGAGGCGGTGGAAGAGCCAGTGGCGGAGCTGCTCTGAGCATAGCCCTGGCTCCGAGCGCAGGCCTGGCCCGTGGCTCTCCCCTGCCTCCCGCTGCCAGGCTTACCTCTGCAGGGCTGCGGAGCCTCCCACCACTGGGCTGTGTTTGCCAGGGCCGCGCTCCATGTGGCTCCACCATTGGCTCTCCCGCCACTTCCCACCACTGGGCTGAGCTCCATGGGGCTGACGAAGCATGAATATATTGGATAAAGGTAGCTTTTTATCAAAATAATTATCCTGTACACAACCCATATTGTGAAGGCAGGTATCTCTGTATGAAAGTATACTAAGGTTGGTTATTCTTGTTGTTGTTGTTTGTGTGTGTATGTATGTATGTATGTATGTATGTATGTATGTATGTATGTACGTATATACCACCTCCACCTCTGGCCACTGGAGTAGGGAGGGGTGGGGAATAGCTGACAGGGGCTGCTCCACCACGGCCAGGCAGACCTGGGCTGCTGGTGGGACAGGGCTCAGAGGGGGAGATTAAATCCCTCTGCCTGCTGCCCATGACAGGAACTGCTACACGCCACGCAGACAAACCCTGGCTGCAGTCCCCCTGATGGAAAAGTACATTTATGCTGGTAAAGCACATTTATGCCGGTCCAATTGAATTCACACTAGTGGGTAACTACTACTTTTAACTATTTTGAAATAGCCACAGCAATACAGCTCATATGCAGAGGCAAGGCAAGTTTACAATGGGCATCACAGAAGAGGTTGGTTTTGAAAACAGACACCCCTGAATGAATTAAGGGATGAGAGAGCTGCCATTACTAGAGAGGAAGCAGATACAACACACTACAATTCCAGAGCAGACAAGTGGTAAAAAGCAGTTGTTTTTCATTTTGCTGCTAAGAGTGGAGCCATATGGTTTAGAGTCTGGAAGCAGTAGACCAGCAAAGCAAAGCAAAGCCTGGCTGAAAATGTAATTGAGGGTTTGTTTGGTTTTTTTGGTTGTTTTTTTTTTGTATTTATTTTTTTTTGCAAGTAGAAGATTTACTGGGCTTTAAAACACCGCAGAACATTTGAATTTTTTCTATCATGTTAAAAATATGAAAGAGTAATGCGAGTCTTCTCCCCACCTCCCTGCATACATCCCTAGGGTGGCAGAACACTTTACCACTGGGAAATAATGTATTGAACTTGACTCATAATCTAGTCTCTTCTGGATCATTATACTTTAGAATCTTAGACTGCTTTTCTTGGTAGTGATCTTGAAGTTGCTACTCCTGCTGCTGCATTTAAGGTAGGTAGTGCCAAGGCACAGCAAGTTATACCTAGTCATTAGGGCTGTGCGAAACAGTACTGTTTCATTTCAACTTCTGTTTTGCCATTTGGAAGGAACCGTGTTTCATTTTGTTTCACTTCAAACCGCTGTTCCATTTTGTTTCATCAAAACTGTTTCACTGTTTCGACACATTTCGACGTTTTGCCCATAGGCTATAATGGGGAATCATGAAAATGACTATAACTTTGTCATTTCGTGCCTGATTCAGATGAAAATTTCAGAGATGGTAGGCCCTTCTGAGGGCGTGAAGCCTGCCAAGTTTCACGGAGATAGGTGGAGGGGGTTCTGGTAAGCTGCATCTCAAACTGCTAAAAGCAAAACTTGTGTCCTTTGCGTAATGCAGAAGATGATGGAAAAAGCTGAAGTGATAAAGTTGAAACTATGCCCTTTGACAAGTTTTTTTTTTTTTTTGGTGTAAAAATTCAGTTATAACAGCATTTTCCTACAAAACAACTATATTTCCCAAATCTTAATATTCCAATAGAAAACTTTTTTTTTTTAAATGAGAAAATATTTTACCAGTTTTACACAGTATTTGGGGTTAATGGTTTCAGGTTTTTATAGTTTTTATTTGAGACTGTTTATGTTTTTATTGCATCTTGCTCTTATTTTGTATGTGGGGAAGATTGACTCAGTCTTTTAGGAAAATAAAACTTGAGAGATGCAAAAGAAGTTTGGGAGGTTAGACTAGCCCTACTTTCAACTTGAATTAGCCCAATTTATAATACCGGTAATGTATCCACTGTCAGTGAGGTGGGTTGCAAAAGGCAATGGTGGGGAGCTGTTTGGGGAGATGATAATAGGACCAAGAGAAGATAAGAGGTGACAGTGGGGTTCAGTGACAGGGAGGTTTATATGGAACAAGAGTTTGAATATGCTGGAATACCTAAATGTCTCTCACCATGGTAGATGTTTTTAATCTCCGTAAGTATCAGATGGATTTAATTAGCAAGCAGAAACTGTCCTGAATTTCCTCCTGGCAATAGATTGCATTTATTAATGGTGTACACATATTGACTGGGGGAATATCTGAAAAATATCAGCTGAGGGGAAATAGCATATAAAATTATATATTGCCCTTCCGTATAGTCAAATGAACTGTTACATTTGTGAGTACAAGTAGCACCAGCTTCATTAATCTGAATTTCTTGCAAATAGTTTATCTATTTATAAGATGAGGCATCAGGGCCTCCTGCCTCCAGGGCAGAATCAGTCTTCATTAATAGTCTCTCTCATTCCCAATAGCAGTAGAGGGTGTCCTTGCCCTCTTATCTCTTGTCTGTGTAAACCACATTATAAGGTGAAGGGGAAAAAATAAGACTTGTACTAGGAATGGAGATTTTTGAAAATGCACCAGACCTTTGCTTCCTTAGTTTTGGAAAGATGTCAGAGGTTCAGCCCTGCTGTATTTTAGACAGACTGAGAGAATCTGGGACAGCAGAAATTGGGTGTCTTGACACTTGCTACTTGTGGTGATTGCTCTGGCCATCTTTAGATTTTAGCACTTTAAATTTAGGAGTCCCAAAGTGTGGGTATGTGTTAGCAATCACTTTGGAGATGCTTACATCAGTGTTTGTTTGATGACACCTATGGATTATTTGTGGATTTAGGTGGGGCTTTATACTTCCTGTGCGTGCTTTCACGCCATATATCTTAGTATGCCAAATACAAGATGAATAAAAATGAAAGACCTTTAATACTAATGTTTTATTAAATATAATGTATCTTAAGCTCAAGTAAAGTTTTGATGTAACTTGAATTTACAAATCATTTTAATTCCATACAGCTAATAGACTACTTGTGAATATTTCTGTTTTTAGGAGCTCCTTACTGAGTTTCTCTGTATATACTGAAAATGCAGGTGTGTTAACAGAAGAAAGTTAAGATGTAAATGAAATGGTACCCAAAATTAGTTTGGAAAAAAATGGATTAAAACTGTACGGGCTTACAAAGTATTTCAGGAGCAGAATTGCAGCTTTATTTATTTAAATGTAGGATGTTTCCTGACACCAGGTAACAGACTAAGAATATTGATGTACAATTTAAGGTAATTTAGCGTAATGAACATGTCTTTGCTCCCAACTGCTGTATGTTAAATTAAGTATTTATGGTGGCTGGGATTTTTAAAGAACTATGAATTACATGTCTATATTCCATTGATATGCACAAAAAATCTAAGCCTGGGTCTTTATGTATAAACTGTTTTTACCTATGCATATGTCAGTGAAAGAGCAAGGAATAAAACTTGTGTAAAAGTCACTATAATGCTTGCTTTCCTTTTAAATGTCGGTGGGAAGTTTATTTCAAATAACTTTGGGAAATAATAGTTTTACTACTTGTTCATCAAGTTCGTAGATGTATTTATCTTTAGGGGCTTTCTGAAACTCTGGTCTTAAGAGGTTCTGAAAATTCTTAGTTCTCGTTGATTTTTTTTTTTTTTTTAGTGAAATCTCATGGATGCCTACTACCGTTCAAGTGACGTTCAAATTGTGTAGGATCCAAGCCTTTGTGTCAGCCATGGCCCACATCTTTTTAATTCATTATTCCATGGATTACAAAAGTTTCTGGAAAGCCCACCGTTGCTCTAGATCTTTACCTTCCCCTAACAAGTAATTCCTTTTTATTGCTCTTTTTGCTGAAAGCTTTTTGTCTCAGGGCACTAAGGTACCTGCTCCTATTTGAGCAGAGATTGCCTGGGAAGGGAACACAAAGAGCTAGATAAGAGCCCAGGTGCAGGTTGCAATGACAACCAGCTAATGAAGGAATTGGCGCACCTGCACCTGGTTAGCTGGCTGGACGAGGCAGGGCCCTAGGCCTATATTAACCCTAGGGCTGAAACCCAGCAGTTCAGTTCCCTGCCAGCAGCCAAGGGGGAAGGAGCCTTTG
>NW_017729032.1:19899351-19899967 GCF_001723915.1 Gavialis gangeticus | reverse complement strand
GGCTAATGGGGCACCAGGAGCCCATAAGGTACCCTCGCCTTCAGGCACCCAGTATTAGAGAAGGGGTTTTACTCTTTTAAAGGGGCAGAGCATGCCCTGAACTTTGTGTTACGTTATAGCCCTGGGGCTCAGGTTTGATTGCTGTTTGTTTGCTGTCTGATAACACCGGTGGTTTGGGTGAGGCTATTTGGGGAAGGAGGAGGCTTTGTTGGGGGTCCACTGCGGTGTGGGGACCCCAGCGCCAGAGAGGGTGCAGCATTTGGGGGCACAGACCCCGGCGCTGAGACAAGAGCTGCGGAGAGCTCGGCGCTGAGACAAGGGCTGCGGAGAGCTCGGCGCCAAGGAGCGCCAAGACAAGGGGCCAAATTATAACAAGGCCTAGGCAAGACAATGCTAGTACCATCTGTGAGGCTTGGGGCGTGGTAAAGGGGTGGTTGGAACCACACATATAGCCCATAAAGCCGGGGTGTCCAGGAACATTTATTTTGAAACAGGACCCAGGGGGCCCAGGGAAGTCCATCAGGACCGTGCTCAGATAGGCTTGAAGGCAGTCTCCTTATATCAATTATTGCAACAAGACGTGGTGGGCGAGAATAGTGGATGCCCATCAGGCCGA
>NW_017729032.1:19890911-19894351 GCF_001723915.1 Gavialis gangeticus | reverse complement strand
GGACCGTGCTCAGATAGGCTTGAAGGCAGTCTCCTTATATCAATTATTGCAACAAGACGTGGTGGGCGAGAATAGTGGATGCCCATCAGGCCGAATTGGCACAGTTGAGGGGCCTTAGGGGTAACACAGCCATCCTTAAGGACCCTGTCCCATGACACTTTTGTTTGTTGTAAAGAAAACAGTTTTTCAAAGATGGGTTTTGTCTTTTGTATTTCAAACAACCCAAAATAATACTACTGAGAGAAGTGAACTGTCCATTCATCTCAAATAGACCATTAAATCTGAATCTTGCTTGTGACATTTAAACTGTCAGTCCAGTTTCCTTCCTTATTCTTTTCTCTACAGCCTCAAGCAGCCTCTTGAGCTTCTTGAGTTGTTCAGAGTCCTTACCCTGCTCACCTACCAAAATCTCAATTTCTCTCTCTTTCTCCCTGTAGCAGATGGCTGCTTCAGGGCGTTTTGTGGCCAGGCTTTTGCCCCTTTCCCAAGCATCTCTCAACTAGCCTCAGTAGTATGCAGTCTTTCATCATGAAAGGAAACCAAAACTTTATGCATTGGACCCTGGGTTGCATCTGCTGTGGCATCAGCCTTCTTTTCCTAGGCTTGTCCTTCTTATAGCCCAGAGGTCTCCTGCCTCTGGTGTTTCTCCTCCATTCCGCCCTCCCATCTCCCTTCTGCCTGCTGGGGTTTTTGTTTCTTGGGGAGCCATACCCTCATTAACCTCATAGCTACAGTCTAAATAGCTGCTTTCCCTTAAGGGGACGGGCCATGCTGTAACCCCTCCACTCCCTTCCCATCTAAAAAATTCCCAGCCAGAAAACCAGTAAAATGTGCACTGACTATTTCTAACCATGGTGTTTTGTTAGTACTAATGGGACTACAGAGAAATTAAAACATGACAGTTTTGCATGCAGTTTCATTGCAAACTGATTGATGTGTTTTATAATGCTTAAATATTATTGTAAGTGCATCTTTTTGTGAGGGTAGAATAGCTTTTATTTCCTAGTACAGTGAGGACCAACCTTTTTATCAACAAACTTATATACCCCTCTGAGTGCCACTCCAATCCCTTTCCTCTGGCTGCTCTGCTGCTCTGCTTTCTGTTCCCTGCACTATCTCGTTGGGCTCCCTGTCCCCTCCCCTTCTCAACCCACTGAGTGCCACACAGAGGCTGCCTGTGCCACTTGTGGCATGTGTGCCACAACTTGTCTGTACCTATTATAGTACATCGCCTGAGCTATAACTGTGCAAGCTGATTAGTTGTTGACTACAGTAATCTTGTTGTCTTACTTGCATTTTAGAAAGCCTTTAATTGTTATTTCAGGCCACTAACTTTCTAGTTTTGCTTATATCTCCATATATAGAATTCATTGTTTTTTATCATTTACATAATTTTAGGGCTTTTTATAATGGAAACAAACTAACAACATCAATATTGGATGTCTAGGATAGACAAATGTGATAGAAAAAATTAAAAGTTCATGCACTCTAACAAGGAAAAGCACAGGAGTGGATACAAGGAGGGGCAGTGATGCAGCTGTTATTCCCCTTTTGGATTGGAGTGTACCATGGGAACTTCTGGGGACCTTTTAAAGTCCCTGAAGCAGGCAAAAATCCTCTCTCCTTCCTGCTCAAAGGCATACCGAGTCTCTGCTCCTTCCCCCCACTCCCTTTTTCTGTGTTTATGCGGGTGGGGAAGCACCAGAGCCATTTCTGCCTCCTGTGCAGGGGCTTGGCTCAGCTGGAGACGGGGACAGTGGCAGTGCCTGCTCCGGGACTGGGGAGAGTGGAAGGAACTACTCTCCAGATGTCCTGTTGCTGCTGTTCCCTTCCCAGATGAGCCCAGCCCCTGCTCTGCCCTGCTGACTGTAGCTTCCCCACCTCAAACCACAGATAAAGCAAGAGTAGCCAGCAGGGGGCATGGAAGAGGGTGGGGGAAGGGGAGGAATGTTTCTCTGATCAGGAAGCTGAAGGGAGGGGGAATTTTAACCTGCTTTAGGGACTTTCAGAAAGTCCCCAAAGGTTCCCATGACTTGATGTGTCCTTGCTGGTGGGGGTAGAGGAGGCTGGGAGCAGGGGATGCGGCCCCTGTGCTGGGTGGTTGCCTCCTCCACACTGCTCCCTTTCGGAAATCCTGGATCTGTTCCTGGAAAAGCACTATAACATTTAAAAAAAAAAAAATGAAATGACATTTTGAGGGAGGTGCCTTTTGATTTAACCAACTAGTGTGTTTGATCTCAGTGTACATATAACAAGTAGGGAGATATTCATAAAAAAAATCATCAGCCTTGATCATGTTAAATATTCTCTAAGGCACAACAACAGATGTAAATTTTTATATGCTCAGTCTTCTAAATAACATGGCAAGTGAATATTATATGATTATGACAGAATATGTAGGGCTTATCTATATGGACAGTTGCATTTGCTGAACTGAAGTTCTGAATTTAAACCAGTTATGGATCAAGACCCGTAAAACAGGGTTTTATGCAAGCATTTCTGTGGTCTCATTTCAAATGGTTGGCTTTTTAAGTTTGGCTTAAATTGCGTGGGAAAGACATGTTTTTAAGTTGAATGAAAATAAGCCAGTCTAGAATTAAAATATATTAAAAAGCATCTTTATTTCACAAATATTTAATTATTTTTTTTCCTCCTCTAGGTCCATGAGGGATTTTTGGAGAATAGAACAAGTTCCATGAATGACACGGTTACTAGAAGTTTCTCTGAGAGAAGATGTATTGATTTACGAATATACATGCTGTGTTTTCTCCCATTTATTATCCTTCTGGTCTTTATTCGTGACCTGAAGAGCCTATCTATACTTTCATTCCTTGCCAACATTTCCATGGCTGTCAGCCTGGTAATTATTTACCAGTATATTGTTCGAGTGAGTATAAACAGTTTCCCCCCCACCCCATTTATTGTGTCATTTAAAGTCATTTAATTACTATTATTTTTTTATTTATCTAATTTTTGGACATCTTGGCTTATTCTATAAAGTACTAAGTTAATAGGTACCTTTCAACTTACTACCTTACACCTAAGAGAGAACTTTAAAAGATGTTTATGGGATATAAGATTTTAAGAAAGGAAGGAGAATGTCCACTGAAGCTCCTTCCATTAAGATGATGAAATAAAAACAGTATAAACTATAAAGAACTTTCAGCCTTGGGGAAATGCTTTTTCCAGGCATGATGCCTGTGGCTTTATGCATTCTGTCTTTTGACCAGTAGTTTCCCTGTAATAAGGCACCAGTTTCAATAATATCCTGTTGAACAGCCATTTAGCTCTGTTGGTTAGAGTGTGGTGCTAGTAACACCAAGGTCAGAGGACTGATCCCTGATTTCCCTACTGGACCCTTCCTGCCTAAGCCAGGGTGTTGGACTAGATTGGGGCGGGCAAAATACAGCCCCCCCCCCCCCCCCCGCCCCCCGGGGGGA
>NW_017729032.1:19889851-19890837 GCF_001723915.1 Gavialis gangeticus | reverse complement strand
AAAAACCCCCCCCCCCCCCCCCCCCCCGGTAGCCTGTGTTGGCCCTGTACCCACCGATGGCCTCACTGTGCTGGCTACTGCCGAATCGGCCAAATTTCCAAATCAGACGGGCCCCATCCTCTTCCTGGTCTCCTAGCCCCATCAACGGCTGCCCTGCCTGGCCCCAGCGCCCTGGCTCTTAATTAAAAAGCCCTGCACTCACTGGCTCCTGCCAGGTGGTGGTGGTGGGGTGATCTCACCTGCATCCTTCTGCCTTGTGCTGCATGCGGGGGCTCTGCCATGAGCCCCCAGAAGCCCCAGTGGCTGCTGCAGCAGCCAGAGTGTGGGGCTTTTTTTCTCTTTAAAGAGCCAGGATGCTGGGGCTGGGTGGGGTAGCCATTGACAGGGCTGGGAGAGCGGTCAGGGGACACTTGGGGGGGCTGGGGGAGCAGGCAGGGGATGGGGCCTCGTGGAGGGCCCCCCGTGGTCCCCTCCCCTTTCCTCCAGCACTCTCCTGTCCCCTACTCCTACTTACAGGCATGGAGCCCAGGTCCAGCTCCCTGTGGCAGCGAGCGGGGACTGCCCGAATCTCCAAATCTTTCTCTGAATCTTTTCTGAATCGATTTGGAGGCTTCAAATCAATTTAGACCTTTTTATTGGTCTGTTGATTCAATTCAGATTTGGAGATTCAGCTGCTGAGTCAGGCGGAATCTCCTTCAAATTGAATCAGCACCTGAAGCTTCACACAGTCCTAATGCCTTCCACTTGCTCAGCTGCCTGGTGTGATGAGCAGCCACCTAAGGGCAGCTGACTGGGTAGAAGGCAGCCCCGCTGGGAAGCTGTACATGCTGGCCTGGGCTTGGGCGGTGCTGTTGGTGTGTGCAGGAGGGAGCACGGTGCAGGCCACCCTGTGTGGGAATGAGCAGTGCTTGGCCCCATGTGGAGCACTGTGGGAGCAGCCCCAGGCTAGGTAGGGGTAGGGGCAGACTACATCTGTACCTCACTGC
>NW_017729032.1:19882214-19884851 GCF_001723915.1 Gavialis gangeticus | reverse complement strand
TTTGGAGGCTGAACAGGTTCAGGTCCTGTAGCCTCTCCTCGTAGGGCCTGTCCTGCTACCCTCCACCCATCCATCCCACCTCACCCCCCCCATACACAAACCCCCACACAATATTCAAGAATAAGACTTTATTTTGAGCTATTATGCAATCGGCTGTATATACACTACTCAAAAAACCATAAATCAGAACAAAAAATATATTTTTGAAATAGAATTAAAATCTGTTATAGCAGATATTTGATTTTTAGTATGATTTATTTTTGTTTCTATTTGTAAAATGATACCTTCTGAAAGATTTTATGTGTGGCCCTTGATAGCTCATCCAAACTCATTAAGTGGCCCACCAGCCAAAATAACTGCCTACCCTTCGACTAGATATCTTGAGGTCCCTTCCAGCTCTGTTATTCTATGTCCTAATAATGTCTCTTTATAATACAGCAGTGAAAATGTGTTGTGTATACTGATTTGTTGGCAAGAAAGACAGTTGCTGAGAGGAAAAGTTGAGAAAAACCTCTTAAATACTATTCAAAGTTTTACCTTTCATTTTAAAAAGTTGTTAGTTCTTACGGTTGTGAAAGGTACTTCAGAAACATAAAACTAGAGCAAGAATGTCTGCCTGAGGGTATATCTACCCCATAACATACATGTTGCATTGGCAGTAAAGAGCTTCAGGTGGGGAGCTGGATGGAGGACTAGGTGAAGGTAAATGAACTTGGAGGTATAGTGTAGAATGAGGTGATTTATAAATTAAAGGAATAATAGCACATACGAATTTTGCAGACAGGGTGTGATTAGTTTTACTTTTCTGTGAGAAGCTTTCAAAACATTTGGAATTGCCGAAGCTTTGTTTTTCTTACAGGATATATCAGATCCTCGAAAACTTCCTCCTGTGGTTGGTTGGAAGAAATATCCTCTCTTTTTTGGCACTGCCATATTTGCTTTTGAAGGAATTGGTGTGGTAAGTCCTTTAGTTTTATACACATGTAAATACTGTAGACAATTTTTGTTGGTGTTGTTAAAGCTTCAGCCTTCCCGAACTGACTCATTTCATCCTGACAAATAAGGCAAAGGGGAATTTAAGAGAGTGTGGCCCATCCAGGGACCATTTCAACCACCACTTCATTTTGAATTGCCACTGTTTTTATCTCCCAGCTGCTGCATTGTCTCATGGAACTGCTGGGAAAACTGCATTGCAAAGAACTGCAAAGTCATGAGAGAGACTTTTCGACTACATTGGGTCCCCAAATCTCCCAGTGTATATTGGTGTGTCAAAACGGGATGTGGCTGACTACTGTACATGTTCATTAATATAAGTGGTGAATTTTTAAGGGCAATTTTAGTTACTTAGGCTCCATCTTAAGTGCATGCTTAACTTTAAGCATTTGAGAAGTTGTGCTTGAATACCAAAATGGACTCTGAAGCTACTCACAAGCTTCAATTTAAGCATATGCTTAAGTGCTGTGCCGGATTGGGTCCTTAATTACTGATCAGTCATCTCTATAGGGAAGCATTTGCCTAAGTGTTCAAGAGCCTATAAATATTGTTTATTTGTTTAAGTGCTTATTTTTAAATTATGAGTAAAAAGGCATCAAATAATATTACTTTGAGGTAGTAACAATACTGTAATTGATCTTTTTCTGTTTAGTAAGTCTGTGTCATTTTGCTACTTAGATCACATTTCTTTATTTACTTGTTTAATAGCTAGAATACAACATACACGTTTTACTTCGTTCATTGATACTATTAATTGGGCCACAAAATGTGCATATTCATTATGTTTTTGTATATTGTATGACCCTGTGTACAGTGTATGACAGTATCCAAAACTAGTAAAATTGCAAATTAAAATTGGTGGATGATTTTGCAAAAGTTCAATTTAATCTATCTGATCCTTACCTGTAAAACAGAGCTTTTAAAGCTGTTCTTTCATATGTTAATGAATGTCACACAGATATTAAGAGACTGGTGATAAGCTACTCTAATGGGCAGAAATATCCAAATGGTTTATGCTTGCACAACAGAACTCAGAATAAAAAACAAATTTTTTATTTTATGGTCTGAGCAGCAAAACAAGAAAAGGAGCATTTTTACTTGAATTTAAAATAAAAAATACAGGTTGCAGACCAAGCATAGAAAATTTTAATCTGAATGATTGAAGACTGGCAGAATTTTTGTCAGCTGGAAACTGGAGGCTTAGAATGGAAAGTGGTACAGCCAGCGTTAACTACAGGTGTCATTACTGCTCTTCCTGTATTACATATACATATTTAAATTAGTCTGGCAGTATAAAAAATTATTAGTGTGGGTCCTTAGTTTACTAGTACCCACTACTTTTACAAGGACCCACACTTAGCCACTCAATTAGTATGGGTCATTAATTTACCCTCCCTCTAACAGCAGGCTATCAGCGTATCATATATTTTCATAAAAAGTCTTATATGAGACTTAATTCTGGCAGCTCTTGCTGGGCAATACTTATTTCAACTGAACTCTCTGAAGAGTACATTATAAACTGAGGCTTTGAAGCCTTTATTTCATCTTCAAGGGACTCATTGTTGAATTTCTGATACTACTTATGCGATAAACTAGCTTCCGAGAGAGAGATTATGCCATCCTTAAAAAAAAACCAAACCCCCC
>NW_017729032.1:19876651-19877214 GCF_001723915.1 Gavialis gangeticus | reverse complement strand
CTTCAAGGGACTCATTGTTGAATTTCTGATACTACTTATGCGATAAACCAGCTTCCGAGAGAGAGATTATGCCATCCTTAAAAAAAAACCAAACCCCACCCCCCCCTTGCAGATGAATGGTTTGCTAGTTAACAGTGTTCTTGTCTGAGAGCTGTCAGAATTATCAAATGTCTTCAATAGAAAGCTCATGTGAGTTGTGAGTTCTCAGCCGGCTTAAGTATTTTTGAATAAAACCTGAAATGAGAGGAAAAGTATTCCCGCTGGGTTTTCCTACCAGAGCAGTTCTACCTAAATGGATTTCATTTTCTCCAGGGATATATATTAACCACGTTATGACTTAGAAAAGTATGAGGAATAAGATCATCTCTACTGCAGTGCAGAAAGCATACTCTCATAGTTAAAATTATGAGGGTGGCTGCCCAAATATAATTTTCTGTTATTTCATTCTGATTAATAGAGGTTTCGAACCTCATGATGAAACATTCCTGTGAGCACCTGTTGAGATAAATAGATACACCCCCCCCCCCTTAATTACTTAATCCATTTTTGAACCAAACATTCAA
>NW_017729032.1:19874941-19876581 GCF_001723915.1 Gavialis gangeticus | reverse complement strand
GTGAGCACCTGTTGAGATAAATATACACCCCCCCCCCCCCTTAATTACTTAATCCATTTTTGAACCAAACATTCAAACCAAAGTTTTGGAAAAGTTGAAGTAGCTTTGAATTCTGTGAATTTGTTGAATTTTCTAAAATATCTTTGTGTACTGATTTTTCTTTACATTTGTCACATATGTCAATGTTGGGTATCTTACTCTATACATAGCTGGTAGTTATGTTTAGTGTAGTAATGATGCTTGAATTGGCTCACTCTTATTTAACTTAAAAGTTTCAAGTGGCCCTCCCGTTCAGGAAATTCCTACTGAGATTTTAATTTCATGTACCCCGACCAAAATCAGAGAGAGAACCTCTGGTGAGTTCTTGCAAGTGTAAACTGTTTGGAGATTTCTGCCCTTCAGAGTTTCTGTGGATATTGACTGAATGCTGCAGGGATAGGGTACTGATTAATGAATTTCAAACAAAAATGCTCCAGAGACCAGTATAATGTCTCAAAACTTTCCTACCCCCAACACCTCCTTCTTTGAGTGTGTCAGATTGTTTCAGCAATTTTGAAAATTCTGTATGAAGTATTAATTTTATAGTGTAAGCTTGTTGTGGTATTAAATGTAATTGGCCAATATTGCATGACAGTTTTGAGATGACCTCAGGCAAATCTACTTGGACTTAAGATTTCAGTTCTCTGTGTTCTTGATAAGGCTTTCATTTGAATTTTGGTTTACATAAGCCACTTTCCCCTGTGATGAATAGTGGCTGTATAGTCCGTTGCTTTTCACGTGATGAGATTATGGTTAGTGCGGAGAAACCATCTATTGGTAAAGGAATTGAAATCGGAGGCATAACATGACAATGGGACTTATGGGGCGCAGCCAGAGGAGTGCAAATATTCCTATTGTGGCATCTCAAACCAGTTTGAGATGCCCAGGGCTGTCCCTAGGGGGGATGAATCAGGGTGACCGCCCCGGGCCCCGTGGAGCTGGGCCGAACGGCTGCAGCCACTCTGTGATGCAGCTGGCTTCATGTCTGGCTGCTTGGCACCCCTCTTCGCCGCCGCCGAATCTGCTGCCGGCTTCCTTCCATCTGGGGGAGGGGCCCCACACAGGCTGATTTGCCCTGGGCCCACACCCTGCTTGGATGGTCTCTGGAGATGCCACAAGAACCACGCTAAGAATGAAAAAATGTTCCCCACACTGCATATTTCCAGGTATCAAAAAAAACCCCAAACCAAAACAAAACCGGGGGTGGGAGGGAGAGTGGAAAAGCAGTGCAGGGCACAATTCTGTAGTATGCCCTGAGGTAAGCCAGGGTTGGGTCCTCCAGAGACACTCTGGCCTCCAGCCAGAGCATCTCTATGGTGCTCCTGCTGCCTAGCATGCTGCCTCAGCATGTGAAGCAAACAGAAGCGGGGCAAGGCTTCAGCATGACCCGGTCCCAGGCGCTGTTCCAAGTAAGCAGGGACTGGCGGTGGGGAGCTGTGTGGTTTCTGGTGGGGGGTTGTGGGTGTGTGTGGGATGGGAGATGTGGGGAGTGGTGGGAGGTGTGGGGGGCTGGGTGACTGGGGAGTGGCAAGGGATGTAGGGTGCATGGGTGGTTGTGGGGTTTGTGGGGAGGTTGGGGGGGTGCCACATGCCCCTTGACC
>NW_017729032.1:19873017-19874497 GCF_001723915.1 Gavialis gangeticus | reverse complement strand
CCCAGCAGCACACCACACCCAGTGCTGGCAGCAGCCGCCAGTCAGGCCATGCCCACTGCAGCACTGCCTCACCTGTGGTCTGCGTATGGAAAATGGGCCCGACCCAGGCCACCCCACTAGTGCGCCTTTGGACAGGACTGGGATGGCTCCTGCCACACCCCACAGCTCCTGTCCAAAGATGCACACTAGCGGGGTGGGCCAGGCCTGTTTATCCATGAGGGTAAGGTGGCGATGTCCGGCCATGGAGCTGTGCCTGCAAGTGGGCCATGGCCTGATGGCCTGGCCGGCTGCTGCTTCCAGCATTGTGTGCTGTGTGCCGCAGCGGATGGGTGGGGTGGGGGGGCAGGTGTGTGGCAACCCCTGCTCACGCCCCATATCCACCAACACACACCACATCCCCCCACCTCTCTCCTGCAAATGCCACATCCCCCCACATCCCATGGCCACCCACAACCCCACACACCCCATGGCCACCCACCTACACACCCCACAACCATCCACATCCCCCCACATCCACCTATGCACTGCGCATCCACCCCACATCCCCCCCATCACACACCGAGCATGCCCAGCTGCCAGAGAGAGTGAGACCTGCTGGCAGGAACTGTGGCTGGAGGGGCAGCTGTCCCCACATCCTGGTTAGTGAAGGGGTCAGGGAGAGTTCTAATTTTTCTGTGATAAGAAACCACACACCCACTCCCTACCCCACACATTACAGGGGCTGGGGGAAGTGTGTCAGGAGTGAGAGGCCCTGGGTCAGAATTGACCATCGATGTTTACAGATGGGTCCTGCTACAAAAAAGATTAAGAAACATTGGTTTAAAGGACAGTCCAATATGTGAATCTGCTGACCAACTCCTCGTGTGTAGCGTGCCTGCACACCAGGATGAGGACTTGGGAAGTGTCAGTGATAAAGCAGTTGTGTGGCTCTGCCACATTAATGATGTGTAAAGGGGGAAGTGAAGGATAGGAGAGAAGAAGAGGCCTTGGAATTGATGATTCCTAGTTCAGTGATGCCAGGAAAGGAAACGCAGTCCCAGGTCAAAACAGACAGCAATGCTGAAGAGTTCCTGTGGACTTTGGTGGGTTTACGCATCTATCCATGTACAGATAAGCGCTACTTGTGCTTACCTGTGCAGATAAGTGATGTTAAGTGGTTGTTGCAATACAAGCACTAGGATGAATGTTAAGACTGGCATCATGTTGTACACTTAAAGGAGTTTTGCACTTATCTAAAATGGCACGGCTTTATGAGCACTTGTGGTGCTCTGGTGTGGTGCCAGAAGACTGGAAAAGGACCAATGTGGTTCCCATTTTCAAAAAAGGGAGGAAGGAGGACCCAGCAAACTATAGGCCAGTTAGTCTTACCTTGATCCTGGGAAAGCTTTTTGAGAGAATTCTCCTGGCGCGTGTCCCCAAGGGGCCAGCAGGGGAGGTTATACTCAGGGGCAACCAACACGGGTTCATTAGAGGCAGGTCC
>NW_017729032.1:19864275-19867156 GCF_001723915.1 Gavialis gangeticus | reverse complement strand
AAGGGAGGAATAGGCTGCAATCGGACCTAGACAGGTTGCAGGAGTGGGCGGATGAGAACAAGACATGTTTCAACACTGACAAGTGCAAGGTGCTGCATCTAGGGGGCAAGAACCAGCAGCAGACCTACAGGCTGGGGAACTCCCTTCTTGTCACTGGAGAGGCAGAAAAGGATCTTTGAGTCATCATTGATGCCAAGATGAATATGGGCCGGCAGTGTGGGGACGCGGTCAGGAAGGCCAACCGCACCTTGTCATGCATCCACAGATGCGTCTCAAGTAGGTCCAAGGAGGTGATCCTCCCCCTCTATGCAGCACTGGTCAGGCTGCAGCTGGAGTACTGCGTCCAGTTTTGGGTGCTGCACTTCAGGAGGGATGTGCACAGCATGGAGAGGGTCCAGAGGAGGGCCACCTGCATGATCCGGAGACAGCAGGGCAGGCCCTACGAGGAGAGGCTAAGGGACCTGAACCTGTTCAGCCTCCAGAAGAGAAGGCTGAGGGGGGATCTAGTGGCCATTTACAAACCA
Source organism: Gavialis gangeticus (assembly GCF_001723915.1). Classification (NCBI taxonomy): domain Eukaryota; kingdom Metazoa; phylum Chordata; order Crocodylia; family Gavialidae; genus Gavialis; species Gavialis gangeticus. Next base: position 19,866,632 of record NW_017729032.1, on the reverse strand, counting down.
GTCAGAGGGGACCAGCAGGCATTGCGGTCCCTGGTAGTGCTCTGTTCCCCTGAGCACTCCCAGGAGTGACAAGAAATAATGGTCACAAGGTGGCAGAGGGTATAATCAGACTAGATTTCAGGAGGCACTACTTCACGGTCAGGGCGGCTAGGATCTGGAACCAACTTCCAAGCAAAGTGGTGTTGGCTCCTACCCTGGGGGTCTTTAAGATAAGGCTGGATGAACACCTTGCTGGGTTTGTTTGACCCAGTACTCTTTCCTGCCGTGGCAGGGGGTGAGACTTGATGATCTGCTCAGGTCCCTTCCGACCTGACCAACTATGAAACAGCAAGACATATAGATATTTAAAATTTATTTTATTGTGATGATAGAGGCACTGGTAGGCTTCCAAATTGCTTTAAAATTGTAAATATATCAATAAAACATTGTCCAACTGATCTCCATTCCTCATTGGTACTGGCCCCAGTCTTCAGCTCCCCCTGCCTGCAGATCTGGGAGGAGCTGGGCAGGGTCAGTTTGCCCAAAGTGGCACAACTTGTCCCACACTGAAGTGCATGTTCAGGCATGTGCTGAGCAAAAATCTCCGGCATAGATAGATTTGTGCTGCTCCTATTTGAGCTGCTGCAAGCACATGTGCCTGCATGTGTGGGGGTGCCCATGGGGGAGTGGCAGTTTTCAGTTGTCACCACCTCTTGGCACGATCATGTGGTCTGGTGGCAGCTGCTATTCCCCACAATCTCCCTAAGTCATCTCCCAGGGCTGCTGCCAGTAGCACTAGTTCTGCTACTGATTGAATGAAATAGGTTGTGTACTTGCACAGGTTCTGAATGGATGCTTTTGGGACTGGCTCTGAGTTTTACTGGCTTTCTTCTGAAGTAGTAAGGGTTTGATGCATAGGTTGATAATGTCATTCCCACAAAATCTGTTGAAAGTAATTTTTGTGCTGATTTGAGTAGTTTTGTCATTTGGTGGAAGCTGAATAACTTGGCTGAATCTTGAGCTAGATCGTGTGCAGAAAATATTCATGTAATCAACCTATTATGGTTTATCAACCATAAAATGGTTAGTTTATGATATAAGCTAACCAGTGTTTGTTAATGGAGGAATGTAGCTATACTGTCTTACTGTTTGTTGCTTGCCTCCTATTTGAGTCAAATGGAGAAACGGGGTCACTGCTGACTGGCATAGGTTACCTGCTGGGTTCTGATGTGCTTCAAAGTGTGAATGTTTTCACAGCACCTTGTTAATAATCCACGCACACTGACAGCAGGAGTATCCAAAGATCAGTCCTTAAATCCTTCCTATGCGTACAAATCTAGGATTTAGAATATAACGAGATAACAACTTTAACATGGGAAAGAATACAGACCTATCGGGATATACCACATAAGGATGCTGACAAATGAGGGGAAGAAAAACAATTTTTTATTTATATATATTTTTAAATACATCTTCCGCTTTAGCAAAAGAGGAAGTGAGTCAGTTTGACTTGGCTCTCTAGCAGCTGTGTAGATCGTGGGCTTCAGTGGGGCTTTTTGGCACTTTTATCCAATAGCTGATTCTAATTTAATTAGTTAATTAATTCATTCTAATCTAATATCTGATCTAATCTAATAGCCAATTTATCTAATAGCTTTCATCTAACAGCTGATTAGCTATTAGATAAAAGCACCAAAAAGCCCCACTGAGGCACACAATCTATACAGATGCTGGGCGAGCCGGGTCAAACTGACGTGGTTTCTTTTCTGGATATGAGCTGAAAGTAAAGCACCATTTTTTTTCCACGTCTGTCAGCAGCCTTAGTGATCAAAGGGAGACCATACAGTTATCAAAATCATTTGGGTGCCCTTAACACTGCACACTAGGATTTGTAAACCATCAAAATGAAGATTATCTCGTGAAAGTTTGGAAAGGTATTATAAATACAGCCTACGTCAGGGGCGTGCAGTTATTTCAGGTGGAGGGCTGCTTACTCAGGTTTGGTGAGCTTTCAAGGGCTTCATGGGCAGCCCCACCCCTTGACAGTTGCCTGCCCCCTGGTTGCCATCTTGGGGCCGGAAGTTCCAGCCCCTAACCCTTGACCTTTGCCACCGGAAGTCCCTCCCCTTGCGCCCTGGAAATACTCCCTTTTGGGAAGGGGGAGTGCCATCTTAGAGCTAGGAAAAAACCCAAATCATACGCTGACAGTCAAAAACCTACTATAACATATTTTAACTTTATTACAAAAAATATTTTTTTCATGAGTTGTGTTTGCGTAGTCTATATAGACATGCTTGCATAGTTAAAAATTACTTCTCAGTCCTATATATTGTGTGGGGTGTTGTGTGTGTATGGTGGAATGTGGGGAAGGGTGGGTA
>NW_017729032.1:19854106-19859275 GCF_001723915.1 Gavialis gangeticus | reverse complement strand
GCAGCCTGTGTTCAGAGGGCAGAGTGCAAGGCTGCACAGACCGATGGTTGCTTCTGGATATGAAGAGTAGAAGGACTATGTGACCAAGCTATTTGAAATGCTTGAATGGGGCAGGGTGTGGGTGTGTGGTGTTTGTGGGGTGTGAGAAAGGGTAGGGAGGGTGTGGGGATCCCCCCACACTCCCCTGCCATGGTGCAGCAGCAGGCAGGTGCTCTTAGGGTACTTTTGCCCAGTGCTTGTACCAGCGGTGCACAGCTCCAGCCATCATTGCACATAACAGCAAAGGAGCACAACAGAGGGTGGGGAAGGTAGCCAGCTTCAGCACATGGGGCTTCCCTCCCATGCTGGGCAAGTGTGGGGGCTGCACTTGTGCAGCAGGGAGCACCAGCAATAGAGGCAGTCTTGAAGGCGTGCAGCACTGGCCAGAAGCATGTGTCACCATGCACAAGTGCCTCAAGAACCCCTGCCTGCTGCTGCTACATGCCATGGGGAGAGTGCTTGGGGGTGGGGGCGGTCCCCACACCCCACCAGCCTCCATCACACCCACATGCTGCTCACCTGTATTCCATGCTGCTGCCACCCCCTGGGTGCGGGATCTGCACTGCTACCAGCCCCATGCTTTGCACTCCTACCCAGCTGCAGCTCCCAGCCCCAACTCCACCCCCACCCCCACCCACACCCCAATACTTCCCTGTCTGCTGCCCGGAGCCAGTGGGATTCCGGGGAAGCTGAGTAGGTCTGCGGTGGCTGCAGCAGTGGCAGCAGCAGCCCCATCCGGAAGTGGTGTGTTGGCTGGGCCCTTTTGCCCACGAGGGTGGGAGCGAGGTGCAATAGGGTATGTTGGGGGCATGTGTATATGTGGGCACCTCGCTCCCACCCTTGTGGGTGGAAGAACTGGGCAGGGTACAATTCATTGGTGGGTGCTACAGGCCAAATGAAAATGCCTGGCAGCCAGATTTGGCCTGCCCCTGGCCTATGTCAAACAATAAAGTCAGTATGAATCCAGTGATCAAAACAGAGATACAGAGGGAAGTTTAGAGAACTAGAAAATATATTTAGTTCCTATCTGTAATAAAATGATTTTAGTCTGAAATGATGCATCTGTGTTTTGCTCAGTGCAAACCTATTACTAAAAGGCAAATTTGTCTTTAAAGCCAGTTTATTTCTTTGACAAAAAAAGGAAGGGAAGGTCTTTCTTTTTTGATGTCTTAAAGGAAACTGGTAAATAGCTTAATCTCAAAAGTTGACCTCATAATCACATTTCATAATGCATAATCACATTTCAGTAAATGCACACATATTTAAATGATTACAAGTGTAACTATGCTGTGGATATTTGCATTTAATTTCAGTTCATTGCTTGAATTTAGATTAGTTCCGCTGCTATTGAAACATACACTGAGCAATATCTGTTAATCACTCTTTGTGGAAGTAGGCATGTTCTGGACCTTGTTGATGAATGCCAGGCTCAGTGGCATTTCTTAAGCTGGCACCAAGTTTGCAGGAAAACTCATGTGCTATCTGTGCCACTCTTAAGCAAACTGAAACCAGATTTTGTTCAATAGTACAGAACTCATGAGACTTTTATCGGTTGGCTTCAGCTTGCAGTACAAATGGGATCTGAGGCAAGAATAGAATTCTTGTCCATGTCTGCTGGTTCAGTGTTGTAGCTGGGCCCTACTGTATTCTTATGTTGATTATAACTTCATGAGGCCCAAAATATGCACATCCATTAATAATATTGTGCATGCACATTAGCTGCTTACAGACATAAAACAAACAAACAGTGCTTAACTTTAAACTTGGTACACCCCCATGCTGAGCCCAGCACATGCCCAGAAAAGGCAGAACATTAGCTGGACCCAGCTTGCCCAGCTTCTGTATAGATCAGGTACATCAGCAGGGCTTTTTTGGCTCTTTTATCTAACACCTGATTGAATCAGCTATTAGATAAGTGACAAAAAGTCCTGCTGAAGAGTGTGACATATACAGAGCCTGTGGAGCTGGGTCAAACTAACGTGCTGCCTCTTTGGTAAAGCAGTTGTTGGGATGTTTTTGGTTTTTTTTTCTGGGTTTTTTTTTTTTTTTTCCCCATGTCTGGAAGCAGCCCTTGTGATTAAGAAGATTCACCAGATGTGACTGAGAAGCTCCTGTTGCATTTTTCATCTGAAAAAAATAAGTTCTTCCCCAGGGAGGTCAAAATGATACATTACTGGACATTGCTGGAAAAAGAGGGAGAACTGATTTATATTGTTTAGACAAAATAAAATGATTTTCTATTCCATTACATGTAAATCAGTGCGATTCAGCATTTTTCCCATTGAGTCTCATAGGCTGATTAGTTTAGCAAAAATAATATGTTATATTGCTTCCAACCATCAATTTATGGATATGAATGTAAAGGATCCTGATTTTTTTATTTTAGCCTATTTCCTCATGATGCCTATACTTGCTTTTATTCTTGAATATCATGATTCTGTAGTAAAAGGTAGAGTGGTATTTCATATACAAAAAGGCACAGGATCTGGAAACATATTAAGGAGCAGTTAGCCAATTCCAGGAGTTAAAATGGAAAAACTAAATGGATTATCATTTTAAAATGTCATTTTTGGATTTTGAAAATGGTGCAGATGAGCTTGTTAGAGGTATGCCTTTCAGATAAAAGCTACTCATTGACAAAAAATTATTTTGCCATTTTAACATCCATTAAAAAATAAAATATGCTAAAAATGTTGGTATCTTTTTAAGACCAATTTAGATTTGTTAGAGGTAGATTCTTACCAGTTAGCATGATATTATTTAATTGCATTTGGGCCATTGCCAGGTCAGGGTTCCTCTATTGCATTAGTATCTTCCAGCACTGTGAAGGCCACATAAATGATGAAAAGCTTTACTTTTGGATCAAAATATCATATTTTTTTCACATACAGCATGCCCCAGATCATACTATGCATTTTGTTTTAGAAAGCCATTATTTAAAAAAAAAAAAAAAAAAAAAGTTTTTTCCAGAGTTATGGCATGACCCAAATCAGGGTCGTGGGGGGTCTGCCCTTCACTCTGCCCCTCCTGACTGCAGGGGTCTCCCGGCGCATGGTCCACATGGTTCTCACCACCACTGCCCCTGCTATCTTGGCCTGGCCTGGGCTGTGCTGGCACTGCTGGGCATGAGTGAGTTGGGGGCAGGGGTCGTGACCTGGATTTAAGGTTGCAGCAAAAAAAGGTTGGGAATCATTGCCATAGAGGGTATGTGTGGGCAAGCTAGGAGCAGGGCTGGGGCGGGGTGAGGACAGCCCAGCTGTTGGAATGCGGGGGGGTGGGGGGCAGTTTGCATGTGGTGGCAGCTGCCGCCACCATCCACCATCCCACGCCGCCACTCTGTGCTCAGCTGTGCACCATTTCCACCCTGCTCCATGTCCGGCTGCCAGGGGTACGCTTATTAAAAAAGGTTGAAAACCCCTGCCATACGGTAGTGGGAGAACTGGTAAGGTGGTGCCAGTATGTGTAGATCTGTCACTCATTCTATTCTATCAGATACATGTGTTTTGGTAAGCAGATAATTTGCATATGACTGTGCCACATAACCTATTTTTCCAATTTTTTGGACATGGCCTAGATAACTTTGCCTTGCTTGGCTTGGAGGAGAATTCCATATCTACTATGAAGATAACAATGCCTGTGAAGTCAGATTTTCTTTCTTTTAGCCTTAATGTAGACAAAGGAAGATCTTAGTGTTGCAAGCTTGGGACTTGTTTGAACAGGATGCTTTTTACCCCCTTGTCCAAGTCACTGATGAAGGTGTTGAACAGTGCGGGCCTGAGGACCGAGCCCTGCAAAACCCCACTGCCCACATCCCTCCAGGTCGAAAACGACCCATCCACCACCACTGTCTGAGTGCGGCCCTCCTGCCAGTTGGCGACCCATTTGACTGTGTGGGTGTCGACACCACAGGCCCCCAGTCTCTTAATGAGAACGGGGTGAGAGACAGTGTCGAAGGCCTTCTGAAAGTCCAGAAAGACTATGTCCACTGCTACCCCTGCATCTAAGGATTTGGTAACCTGGTCGTAGAAGGCCACCAGGTTGGTCTGACAGGACCTGCCGCTAATGAACCTGTGTTGGTTGCCCCTAAGCATAATCTCCTCTGCTGGCCCCTCGTGGACATGTGCCAGAATAATTCTCTCAAAAAGCTTGCCCATGACTGAGGTAAGACTAACTGGCCTATAGTTTCCCGGGTCCTCCTTCCTCCTCTTTTTGAAGATGTGAACCACATTGGTCCTCTTCCAGTCCTTTGGCATACTGTTGGTTGCATAGAGTCCTGCAAGACCAGAGCCTTAATTTTGAAGTTTGGTGGTAGTCCTGGAATCCTAAGCATCTTGCCATTCCCTTTTAAATATTATATTGCTTTTATAAACAAGCTCTTTAGGCCCCCTCTACATGTTACAGGTATTGTGCAGTTAACTGGAGACCAGCTACATGTGCAAAGTAGCTTTCACACAGTAAAAAACTCTAATCAGATATGAAGTTAGACCTCAAAAATATGTACCAACTTTGTAGCTGGTTGCTATCAAGATTTAATTTACACATGTAGCAGGGCCTACCCTGCTGCTGGAAGTCCCATCAGCTTATGAAGCTCCCAGCCACAGGAGTACACTATGCTCAGTGAAAATCTCCTGGGCTGTAGGGATCATGGCTAATGTGATCCCTAGAACTCTGGGGTATGGGAAACACCCAGGGCTGGAGGATTGCTGTAGGTTTCACTGCACTGCTGGGGTGGGGGGATAGTCCCTGTGACAACTTTCCAGCCCCAGGAGTTTTCTTGCACGCATGGGGCAGGGAGATTGCCCCTGAAGTGATCCTCTGGCCAAAGGGATATTGGGAGCCCCTCAATTAGGGTACATGGGGCTCCCAACTCCAGGACACTGCCCCTTGCCTGGTACGGGTGGAGTCTGGGATCCCTGGCAGTGGCAAAAAGGTGTGATGGGATCTAATTCATGATCCGCACAATCGTGCCTTCTGCCATGTGTGTGTGGCATGGCAGGAGGCATTATTGTGTGAATCACATAGTAGATCCCACCGTGACTTTACCTGTACATGTAGAGAGGGCCAGAATGATGGCATAGTATTGGAGCATGGTATTGTTGCATAAATTGCTGATTTTATCCCCTGGAGGCT
>NW_017729032.1:19836920-19838824 GCF_001723915.1 Gavialis gangeticus | reverse complement strand
CAGCCCCCCCGTGGGCTCTGTCTGGGTGGAGGCCTCAGACGAGCCCCGGGAAGGCCGCGCCCCCCTGGCAGTTATGTGATTTGCTAGGTAATTCTTTTTGGTAAACTGAAATTTATTAGATATACTTTGGTATAAAAATAACCAATATTAATGATTACACATACAAAAGAAGACAATCACTCTTGGAAACTTCACATTACAGTGAATCATTTAAGGATAAATACTAGCAGATAAGTCTAGAAATATTTCCAATGTTGTCCTAATAACATCTTGGTATAGGTAATTTTCATTTTTATTCATATTCATTATTCATTTTCATCTGGGCACCATTGTTGTCTTTACCCCCATCTGACCTAAATTATAGTGTGATTTTTACTTTTTCTGAATATTGTTTTCTAACACAGGGAGGTTCTTTTCAGTGGTTGAAGTGGTTTTTACTTTATGTATATAAATATAACTAATGTGTAAAGTACTTTTAGATATTGTGGGCTGAAAAGGTGTTATTTTAGTATATTATTATTTATTATTAAAACCTTTTTCCCCCAGGTTCTTCCACTGGAAAATAGAATGAAAGAAACCACACGTTTCCCACAAGCACTGAACATCGGCATGGGAATTGTTATGACCTTGTATATCTCACTAGCAACTCTAGGATACCTACGCTTTGGGGATGAAATCAAAGGCAGCATAACTTTAAATCTGCCACAAGATGTATGGTAGGTGGATATACGATTTAAAAGTTTTACTCTACAGGAGTTTTAGAAATTAAATATACTTTGCAGAGGGGTTTTATGTTCCATATACAGCACTGTGTGGTATTTTGTATTGGGTTTTAAATTAATTATGCATCAATCAAATCACTTCTCTGGCTTTTTAATAACTTTAACATATTGAGCTCTTGAAACATTTGTGTAGTTCTTCCCTGAACCCTCTCCAGTTTTTCAATTTATTTTAAAAATGTAGACATAAACTGGTACACAGTATGTAGCAACATGTACTAGTGCTGTATACCAAGGTAAAATCATCTTTCCATTAGTCATGTCATTCTCAGTGGTGTCTACTTTTTGAGTGTTGTCAAGTATATAGTTCTTAATCTATTTCACATGTTGTTTTTTACCTGCCAGTGTAATATTTTGTTCTAGTTCAGCTCCAGTTACCAAAGACACATTGAGTAAGTTATTTCTGTACAACATGAAGAAGTCCTGTGAAAAGAGACCCTGAGTGAGCTCTGTATATGCTAGCTCTGGAACTGGAAACAGAATGAATAGCCATGTTAGCATTAACAAACATCAGTGAAATAGTTCTGCTGAGAAGTGGGACTTACTAGCTAGAGCATGGAGCCAGGCTGATGTGACTGTACTACTTGCAGTTCCCAAGCCACCATGGGCAGAGCTAGGTCAAGTAACTCTGAATGGCATTGCCTTCTGTTATATGCACATTCCCTAAAGGATTATTTTTGTTCCCAGATTTTGGGTTCCTTCTACCAGTGATACAGAAAAAAATCTGTAAATGTGCATAATCTTGCAGGATGTTCTTTTTTCTGTTATCAAATCCACCTCAGTTTTTCCTTCTCCAGACTATATAACCCTTGGTTTTTTTCAGACTTTCCTCAAGTTTTTTGCTTCCCAGGCTCCTAATAATTTTTGTTTCTCTGCGCCGGACTCTTTCCAAAATATCCACATCCTTCTTGAAGTGTTGGGCCCAAAATTGGACGTTACTCCAGGTGAGGCCTATTCAGTGCTGAATAGAGCAGAAGAACCCCTTTTCTTGGTTTGCAAGTGGAATTCAGAGAGTCATAGAAGGTTAGGGCTGCAAGGGCCCTCAGGAGGTCATTTAGTTATCTAGCTCAAAGCAGGACCATCCTGAACTATATCATCCCAGCCAATGCTTTGTCTAGCTGGCAG
>NW_017729032.1:19816838-19831920 GCF_001723915.1 Gavialis gangeticus | reverse complement strand
CTTTTTTCTGTTATCAAATCCACCTCAGTTTTTCCTTCTCCAGACTATATAACCCTTGGTTTTTTTCAGACTTTCCTCAAGTTTTTTGCTTCCCAGGCTCCTAATAATTTTTGTTTCTCTGCGCCGGACTCTTTCCAAAATATCCACATCCTTCTTGAAGTGTTGGGCCCAAAATTGGACGTTACTCCAGGTGAGGCCTATTCAGTGCTGAATAGAGCAGAAGAACCCCTTTTCTTGGTTTGCAAGTGGAATTCAGAGAGTCATAGAAGGTTAGGGCTGCAAGGGCCCTCAGGAGGTCATTTAGTTATCTAGCTCAAAGCAGGACCATCCTGAACTATATCATCCCAGCCAATGCTTTGTCTAGCTGGCAGGGCTGTGCGAAGCTTTGGTCCCTGATTTGATTCAGCAGAGATTCAGCCCGATTCGGTGGCTGAATCTGAATCAAATCTCTGAATCCAAATCAAATCAGAGGACCCTTTAATCTCTCTGAATTGATTTGGACAGATTCAGTGATTCGGACGTAGGTAGAGCTTTACATTTTTTTTTCATATACCTGTAGGTAGCAGGGGCTCCAAACACTGCAGTGCTGGGGCAGATGCAGTGTACCACAGAAGCACAGGGTGCTCCCCAGCATGCTTGGCAGCAGACTCAGAAGTGGACCAGAAGCACTTCTGGTCAATTCCTGGTCCAGCAGGGAGCACACAGTCAGGGTCCCCCACCGTCCCGCAGCCACCCAGCTCAGTGACTGCTGCCTTCTGGGTCTGGGGGGACACCTAGGATCCCCCTGCAGTCGACTGCTGAGCCGGGAGTGCACAAGGGGTGGGGGCAGTGTGCTCCCTGGCAGACCCAAAGTGGGCTGGAAGTACTTCTGGTCCACTTCTGGGTTTGATGCTGAGTATGCTGGAGAGTCCCCTGCACTCCTGTGGGACGCCCTGTGTGCCCCAGGACCGCAGCAATCATGAGCTGTGCTGCTATCTTAAGGTATGTAGAAAAAAACTTCTAAGGCTGTGCCTGTGTCCGAACTGCTGATTCACTGAATCAGCATTGAATCTTCAGATTTGGATTCGGCCGAATTGAATCGGGGACAGTGATCCAAATCAACAGATTGAATCACTGTGCCTGATTCGGGCCAAATCCAAATCCGAATCGAATGGGGCCCACTTTGCACAGCCCTACTAGCTGGGTCTTAAAAACCTGTTTGTATAATTCAGTATACTGTTGGCTGTTTTTGCAATGAGAACAAACTGTTGGTTCATATTCAGCTCATGGTCTACTGTAACCCACAGGTCTTTCTCTGCAGTAGTGCAGCCTGGCTTGTCATTCCCAGTCTATATTTGTGCATGTAAGTATTCTGTTCCAAGAGCAGGACTCTGCACATGTCCTTGCTGAATCTCATTGGATAGATTGCAGACCATTTCTCCAGTTTATTCAGGTCATTCTGAATCCTAGCTCTGCCTTATGAAGTATATGAAACTCTACTCAACTTTGTGTTGTCCACCAATTTGCTAAGTGAGCACTTGATCCTATTGTCAAATTATTAAAGAAGATGTTAAACAATACCAGACCCAGGACAGATCCCTGGGAGCTCCAGTTGATATCTGTTCCCACCTAGATATTGAGCTGGTGATGACCAGTGATCCTGGCGTTCTCTGATTTAAAAAAAAAAAAAAAAAAAATCCCCAATTTTTGGATTAAAAAATACCTCAAATCCACATTTTTGTGTGATCAAAATGAAACACCGCCATATATATATCTATATATTAGTAGTTTCATTTTGATCATGGAAAAATGTGGATTTTGTGTTAGTTTTTTTAATCCGAAAGTTGGGAACCTTTTATTTTTATCGGAGAAAACCAGGATCCCTGGTGATAACTGCATACTAAATGTGATGATTCAACAAGTTTTGTACCCGCCTTACAATACTTTCATTTAGTTTGTATTTCTTTAGCTTGTTAGTGAGACTGTCATAAAAGACAGTGTCAAAAGCCTCATTAAAATCAAGTTTATCACATCTACTCCCCCCCACAGTGTAGTAGTAGTAATTATTGAGGTATTATTATAATTGCTAGGAAAGACATTGTAATCTTAGAATAAATATTTTTCCTTTATGAAATACACAAATAAATTGTACGTCAAGATTACAGGATTACCATCACCAGTACAGATATTAGCAAGTGTTAACATATTAAATTCACAAAGATGTATTTGAATCCAGTGAGTCATATCACACCACGTAATGAGCAGTATGTTCTAGCTCTGTTAAAATTTATTATTTGTCTCCAACTTGGGGTTCAAAATCTTTCTCTGCCTAAATTCTGTCCTTGTAAGTGATATAATCTGACATTTGAGAAAGAAATATACTGTAAGATTAAAAATAGTGATTTAGCCTTTTATATACTTTTCCTAAAAACACTAAATACTTATTTGGGTATTAATTATCAGAGAAATGGGAATAACAGTTTAAATGGATTTGTTTTTTATCTTAATTCACAGTGCTATTTCACTTGCTTACTAAACCATATCAGAGCATCACTTCTCTTTTAAAAATGTAATTCTTTTTTAGGTAGGTTACTATCAGATAGGTAAATTCTAGTAATAATTTAAATTGTACATGTACACACTGCAGCAATTTAATTGTGTTCCTTATGATAAGTTGATGATAAGGCATTTGTGTCATGGCCATTGATTAATGCTTCCTGAGTGCATAGGAAAATCTGCTACACTCCTGGAGGTACATCTCTTATTAGCCTTTTTAATTCTGATTCTTTGCTTTAGAACACCAGGACTTTCAATTTCTAATCTTTGAAATAAACTTCTGCTTTAAATCTGTTACTGATTAACCTAGAATAATTGTTTGATATATTTATCAGTCTTAATAAATTGTTACCTTTTTCATATTCTAATCATCTGGTGCCTTCAGAAAATATAACTTTATTTGGTACTTTATAAAGTATCAAAATGTAGATGAAGCCAATTCTGTAAACTCGTATGCTGTTAAGTTCTGATATTGCAAATTAAAAGTACTTCTCATTCTTCAATTCAAAGTCATCCATAATTTTCATAGATCCAACCTGCACCTTTCCTTTTGTCCTGGTGCAAAGTCGGCTCCTTTCCTTCCTCCACTACTGATATTAGTCCTGATCACCCGTTTTTTCCAACAAACATTTTTCATATTTTCTTTCATGATGTCCTTTATGAAAAGAAGAAAACTCTTAGGAAAAGTTAGTTCGCTCTCTTCTCTTCCGTCAAGCTCTTCCTCAGAACTTCCCTCTTCCAGCCTAGAAATTGCAGTCTGGTTATGGGTGGCCCAGTGGAGAGCTGTGATCTTCACCACTGCCTGGAAAATAACTTCTTTGTCTCAGCCACCTGATAAGACTTATCTTACAGATTTTAAGACCTGTGGATCAGGAACTAAAGTATTTTTATATCTCTGTGGCCTTGAAATATGACTGCAGATAAACATTTAATAAAGTAGTCTGCGTAGAGACTGATAGGTTTGACTTCCACTCTTCAGTTAAGGTCACTGTAAGAACTGAGCATGTCTTCTGCCCAAAACATATATGTGTGCAAGGCTTCTTGGGAATGTGGATGATCTGTACAGAGGGGTTATGGCAGGATTTTGTGTTTTGGAAGGGGTGTTTGTATGTAAGAGAGAAGGGGGCAGTAAATACAATCCTACTGATAGGAAAGCCTGATGCCATTGAACAGCACTAATGTGTGACCCTGGAAGAAATGGGATTGCGGAATGATAGTGTATAGTGGAAAGGTACTTGAACTGTGAGCAGATAAATTCTGTGGTTGTAGAATCCCTCATAAGTTCAAGAAGCCAGGGCTTTGTACATTCCTGAGAATAAATAGACTACATCAAAGATACCTGACTTCATCACTGAACTTGCCTCTTAACTAAAATAACCTGGGGATGCTTGCTCTTGGCTAAGTGTTCGGGTAAGAAGAGGCAACATTACTAAAATGACTTCTTAGAATTCATTCTTTGTAGAACATAGTAATTATAATACATTATATAGGGTTAGCAATTACCATTTGCTTACTAAACACAAGGAGGACACAGATTTTTGCCCTGAAGAGCACATAATCCAAAAATATTTTGTGTTGTGCTGAGTGGTTTATAATGAAGCCTTTTGTGTATGGACTTTTTAAAGTCAAATGGTATTTTATTCAGGTTTTCTTCCATACTATTACAGTTTTCATTACTGTTGTTAGCTATCAAATACAGAGCATTAGTGCGTGGAGTCCTCAGTTGGCCTTGGGTTCCATTGTGCTAGGTACTGTTCCAACACTTAGGCAGGTGCAGTCCCTGTCCCCCAAAATGTAGAACCTCTGCAGTCACCTTTGCTTAATGTAAATTTCTTTCTTTATGAACTCATTTTCATGAGAAATTATACCTTAATAATTTAATTGATCTAATAGTAATAATTTTATCTAAACTGGTACAGTGTGTCATGCAACCACCCCCTTGTGTGGATATCATTTCTGGTTTTAACTGAAGTGATTTCAAACTGATTTAGTAAATTTTGTACATTTCCTCATGTAAAGTAAAGCCTAAATAATTTATAGGAGGATGAAGGAGGAATATTATAGAGGCTTCAAGAATATTAGTCATTCCTTTGGTAGTCAGAAAACCTAAAATCTATTTAATATTCAGCTATCAACATTATGGAATGACTAGAGTAGTAAAAACTGAAAACTAGCTACTGAGCAAACACAAACAACTGGAAAGACTTCGTCTATTTGGAAGATTAACAACCTGTAAAGTGTGTCGGTTTTAGCCTAAAGCTTGAGAAAATGTTTCAGAAGCTGTAATGCCTTAAGTGAATTAAATATCCGCCATAAAATCCTGAGGTCATAAAATACTGAAATAAAAGTTGCTGTTGCTTTTATTAAAAAGTCAAGCCATTTGTTAGGAGTGCACATTCAATGAATGTTCCAAATTCTAGAACTTCTCAGAGATTCCCACTCAGGAAACTTTCATATGCCTACCTAGTGCCCGCAGGAAGGTGGAAAGCCTGAGTTAATTTAACCCTTTCAGGTGCCCTGTCCCACCCTCTTTTTAAATCAACTATAGTGATAAATATGACTACATTAATTAAATAAAATGAATACACAATCAAGGCACTATTATTTGGCTCAAAATCATATCTTGATCATCTAAAATTTGATCAGAATGAATACTGATATTATAAGTTTAAACCCAGGACAAGACTTTTTTTTTTTTTTCCAAAAGCACTTTAAGGGACTAAAATGCCCAAATACACATGGGGACATGAATGAAAGCTGGGTTCCTAACAGTCTTAAATATATTTGAAACCCTCTCCCACCCCACCAGCCCATAACTCTGACTGCACAGTCTTTTGCTCTTATGCTTGCAAATAGGTTTTATTCAGAAATGATGTCAGCAGTTCTAAGATACAGCGGAGCTGATGGTGATAACCAGGGAGCTGTAAGTGACTTCCTGACTTCCCACCTGAAGCAGGTAGTGATCTGGTAAGGGACTGATATGTTTTTTTCCCCTAAGCCACTGGTTTTTCAGTCCCAGTGACCTCAGCTTCCAAGATCTAGATGCTTAATTGTGCCTCTGTATCCAAGATCACACTAAATCAGGCTTTCTACATGATTTTCCAGCAGGACATGATAATTCACTGTTATATTTGAGGCTTCCTGCTCCTGGAGGAGGAGATGGGGAGAGCACAAACCTTGTTCATGGCCATTTTCCAGCCAGACAACACACATTTTAGGTTTTGGAATTAAGAATTCTTCAAGCTATTCTCTCCCCAAACTAAAGAAGAATTTTTTCATGTGGGGCATGTCATCAATTTAGATTAACTTAGAAGGTACTTTAGGATTTTTTAACTGGATTCAGTGCATAGAATGTGTTTAACCTGATTTTGAATCTACATTCTCTTGATAATTTGTCCTGTGTAACTTGTTACTTTTGTAACAACATTTTGTTAAACTCTTGATGTTGTTGTACTTATTATTTGATAAGATGTTGTTAGATTTTGTGTTTGCTTGCTTGTTTGTCTGTAGCTGAGCAGTACAGATATTCCATAGAGTTTTGTAAGAAATTGTGATTGCAGCATAGAGATAAGTCTATCTTTTTCTTTACTGGGAATCTTTCTACCTCTTTATACTAATGTACTCCTACTGATTCCTGATGCAGTAAATCAGACCTACTAATCACATAGACCTTGCTACCTCTTCCCCTCCATCACTATAATGAATCATGCTAATTATTAATTTATAAAGCTCCCTTTGTGTGTTATGATACTTCCTAGTAGGATAACAAAGCAGAGCACTGAATAATTAGAACACATCTCACACAACTAACAAAAGAGCGAATGCATCATTAGTCTAGAATGGGGTTTGAAATAACTAGACTTCCTGGAGACATTGCCTCTATTTTCAGAAGTGACTAGTGATATTTTTGGGGGTACTTTAGTTTTTGGATACTCAGCTTGATGCATAATAGGGTCCTGATTTTTTTCAGAGGATGAATTTAATGACATCTGAAAACCAGGCTCCTCTGAAGTGTTTTTTCCCTTTCAAATTAGTTATGTAAAATCAGTGCTCTGAAACCTTAGGCCCACCTGTTAAAATCAACTTCATTAAAGCCATTTGTCCTGATGGTGCTGCTACCTTTTTGCTTTTGTTTTCATTGAATGTTTGAGGTTGCTCAGTGAGACTGTTTGGCACTGTAAAAAATCATGGTAGTAATAGTTCTTTGAAGGTCTTTCTATTATCTGTGAGTAAAACTGAGACTTTTCAAAAGAGTAAGGGTTAGCTCTAGGGCTGAACTTCCTTTTCCCGCAACCTTGCCAAACTTCTGTGTGCTTTGTTGTAAAGTATATTGCAGGGGAGAAAGAGAAGAATATAATTGTAGGAATTAAAATATTCTTTACAACTGCAGATCTTCACTTTGAGATGTAATACTGGGAACTGGGGTCTTAAAGTCTGGCTGTTTCATGGAAATTGGGTCACATTCACCAATCACAGATTCAGGTTTTATGGCTCTACATACACTCAGTGAACTTCTACAAATCTAAGTAAAATAATGTGAAAACATTCTTCAGAAAAAGCTAGTCACTTAATGTTACTAAAATTCCATTGATTTTTATTTATTTATTTGCTGCCTAGAATTACCCAGAAATGTAAGCAGTTTTAGTAACTGTTACTGCAATAGGTTACTAGTTCAGAAGTTACTAATGCAGAAGGTTTAACAACTTCACTAGTGCTTTAGTTTTGTGACTCTTATGCAGAGCCAAAAACTACAGAGAATTATTATCAGGCATTTTTTTTAAAGAGAAAACCAGAATCCCTAATTCTTATGTACTGCTTGTGTATACTTAGGTAGTCCCCATAACATATTGGGTGTTGGGCATAAAGCATGAAGTGATAAGCTCCAATGTAAAAAAAACACATGCTTAATTTTAAACAAGTACGAAGTGCTTACAAGGACTCCCAGGAAAGTGGAAGCTGGAAGCTTGTGACCTCTGGCAGCAAGCAGAAATCTTCATCTCCACGCACAGCAGTTTGTCTGGAAAATAGATGTGGAGCCCTAACAACAGTGGGCAAGGAGCATGTTCCACTGGTGGAGGAGGATAGGCCAGGCCTCCCCAAGGTGGGAAGGATTAAGACAACTGTCACCAAGAAGAAGTGACGGGTCATGGTGGTTGAAGACTCCATTCTGCAGAGGATGGAAGGATCCATCTGTTGACCTGACCTGTTGTCTCTGGAAGTCTGCTGCTTGCTTGGAGCCCCGATCCAAGGTATCATGGAGATATCGCTGAGACTCCTCTGGCCCCATGCTGCTCATCCATGTGGGCACCAGTGATGCTGCCTGGGGAGACCCTGAGCAGATAAAAAGTGACTCAGGGCTCTGGGTGCAAGGATAAAGGGGACAGGGGCTCAGGTGGTGTTCTCTTCAATCCTTCCAGTCAAGGGAAAGGGCCTGGGCAGGAGCAGGTGCATCCTGCAGATCAA
Source organism: Gavialis gangeticus (assembly GCF_001723915.1). Lineage (NCBI taxonomy): Eukaryota > Metazoa > Chordata > Crocodylia > Gavialidae > Gavialis > Gavialis gangeticus. Next base: position 19,823,922 of record NW_017729032.1, on the reverse strand, counting down.
TGCCTGGCTATGCAGGGGGTGTCGCCAGCAGGGCTTTGGCTTCTTTGACCATGGATGATGTTCCAAGAAGAAGGATTGCTGGGAAGAGATGGGATCCACCTGATGAAGAGAGGCAAGAGCATCTTCACAGACAGGCTCCCTAACCTGGTGAGGAGGGCTTTAAACTAGGTTCATTGTGGGATGGAGACCAAAGCCCTGAGGTTAGTGGAGAAGAGGGAGACATGGAAGAAGAGCAAGTGGAGGGGGTCACAGGGGAGGTGCTCTCATATTTCCTGGAAAATCAGAGTTATCAATTGGTCACCTCAGGTGTCTGGACATGAAGACACAGAGCCTGGGAAACAACCAGGAAGAACTGGAAGTCCTTTCACAGTCAGGGAACCTATGATGTGATGGGAATAAGAAAGACTTGGTGGGAGCTCACCTGATTGGAGCACTGTCATGGATGGGTACAAACCTTTCAGGAAGGACAGGCAGGGAAGAAGAGGAGGAGTTCCACTTTATGTAGAAGAGCTAGATGATTGCTTGGGGCTCTAATATGAAACTGGAGATAGGTCTGTTGAAAGTCTCTGGGTTGGGATGAGACGAGAGAGTAACAAGCGTGATGTTATGGTGGGGATCTACTATAGACCACCAGACCAGGAAGGAAGTGGTGGATGAGGATTTCTTCAAACAGCTAGCAGAAGTTTCCCAGACAGAGGCCCTGGTTCTCATGGAGGACTTCAATCACCCTGACATTTGCTGGGAGGGCAATACAGCATTGTGCAGGCAATTCAAGAAGTTTTTGGAGTGTTGAGGTCAAATTCCTGGTGCAAGTGCAGGAGTGGCCATCTAGGGGCCATGCTTTTCTTGATCTGCTCATAAACGGGGAAAAGTTGTTGGGGAATGGAGTAGTGGATGGCAACTTAGGCAGCAGTAACCATGAAATGATTGACTTCAGGATCCTGAGGAATGGAAGGATGGAGAACAGCAGGGTAAGGACCCTGGACTTCCAAAAAGCAGACTTTGACTTACTCAGGGAACTCATGGGCAGGGTACCCTGGGAAGCCAGTCTGAGGGGGAGAGGAGTCCAGGATCACTGGCTATATTTTAAAAAAGCCTTACTGAGAGTGCAGGAACAAACCATCCTGATGTACAGGAAGACTAGCAAGTATGACAGAGGACCAGCTTGGCTTAGCAGAGAACTCTTGAGTAAATTAAATCACAAAAAGGAAGCTTATTAAGAAGTGGAAACTTGGACAAACAACAAGGGAGGAGTATAAGAATATTGCTTGGGCATGCAGGAATGAAGTCAGGAAGGCCAAAGCACAACTGGAGTTACAGCTGGCAAGGGATGTGAAGGGAAACAGGAAGGGTCAGTCATAAGAGGAGGGTCACAGAAAGTGTGGGGCCCTTACTGAACGGGGGAGGCAACTTAGTGAAAGAGGATGCAGAAAATGCTGAAGTACTCAATGCCTTTTTCACCTCATTTTTCACAGGCAAGATCAGCTTCTAGACTACTGCACCTGGCGCAGTTTTGGAAGGAGGTGGTGAGCAGTCAGCAGTCATGAATGAACAGGTTAGGGACTCTTCAGAAAACCTGGAGGTATACAAGTCCATGGGGCCGGATGGGATGCACCAAAGGGTGCTGAGGGACTTGGCTGATGTGATTGCAGAGCCACTGGCCATCATCTTTGAAAATTCATGGCTATCAGGAGAGATCCCAAATGATTGGAAAAGGGCAAACATAGTAACCAAATTTAAGAAAGGGAAAAAGGAGGATTCAGGGAACTACAGACTAGTCAGCCTCACCTCAGTCCCTGGAAAAATCATGGAGCAAATCCTCAAGGAATCCACTTGAAGCATTTGGAGAAGGTGATTAGGAACAGTCAACATGGATTCATCAAAGGCAAGTCATGCCTGATGAACCTGATTGCCTTCTATGATGAGATGACTGGCTCTGTGAATGCAGGGAAACCTGTGAATGTGGCATACTTTGATTTTAGCAAGGCTTTTGATATCCCACAGCATTCTCACAGGCAAGCTAAGGAAGTACGGGCTGGATGAATGTATTGTAAGGTGAATAGAAAACTGGCTAAGGCATTGGGTTCAGAGGGTAGTAATTAATAGCTTGATGTCCTGTTGGCAGCTGGTAGACTGCCCCAGGGATTGGCCCCGGGGCTGGTTTTGTTCAATATCTTCATCAAAGACCTGGAACATGGCATAGAAGTGCACCCTCAGCAAGTCTGCAGATGACACCAAGCTGGGGAGAATAGTAGATCTGCTGGAGGGTAGGGCTAGTATTCACAATGACCTTGACAAGTTGGAGGATTGGGCCTCATAAGATTCAACAAAGACAAGTGCAAAGTCCTGCACTTAGGATGGCACAATTCCATGCACCAGTACAGGCCGGGGGCTGACTGGCTGGGCAGCAGCTCTGCAGAAAAGGACCTGGGGGTTACAGTGGACTATAAACTGAATATGAGCCAATAGTGTGCCCTAGTTGCCAAAAAGGCTAACAGCATACTGGGCTGCATTGGTAGCACTGTTGCCAGGAGGGCAAGGAAAGTATTTATTCCCCCTTATTCAGCACTGGTGAGGCCACATCTGGAGTGCTGTGTTCAGTTTTGGGCCCCCACTACAGAAAGGATGTGGACAAATTGGAGAGAGTCCAGTGGAGGGCAATGAAAATGTTGAAGGGGCTGGGAAACATGACATATGAGGAGAGGCTGAGGGAATGTCTGATTTAGTCTAGAGAAGAGAAGACTGAGAGGGGATTTTGTAGCAGTTTTCAGCTACCTGAAGTGAGGTTTGAAATTGGATGGAGTCAGACTGGTCTTAGTGGTGGAAGATGACAGAAGAAGGAGCACCAGTCTCAAGTTGCAGCAGGGGAAATTTAGGTTAGCTATCTGAAAGAATTTTCTCATGGGGAGCGTAGTAAAACACTGGAACAGGTTACCCAGATAAGTTGTTGAATCTTCATCCTTGGAGGTTTTTAAGACCTGGCTAGACAAAGCCTTAGCTGGGATGATTTAGTTGGGATGGTCCTGCTCTGAGCAGGGGGTTAGACTAGATGACCTCCTGATGTCCCTTCCAACCCTATTTTTCTATGATGTCTATGAATCCAAGTAGTTAGGATGTTCACTGTGTTAGACTGAAGCCAGGCAGAAGGTAGGGCAGCAGTTTATGGACTAATTGGTTCAGAGCCATGTCCTTTCATATGTGTCAGCTTACTTTGTCAGATGCTGAATTCTTCAGTTTCATTGCATCTGATGAACACTGTTGTCTAAGAAAGCCTCTCTGAACGAGTTTGTCTCCAAGGTGCCACCTGCCATACCTTCTAAGCCAGTGAAATACCAATGTTGAAATTGGTGATTGCTTATGCTTAAGCACTTGGCTAGGTGAGGCCACCATCCCTCTCCCTGGAGTTCTGAATCTAGGAAGGTGAACACTGGGCAAGGGATGGGCAAAGAAGGATAAAATGTACAACCAACCATGTGCATAACATTGTATATCATAACAATCTGCAATATTTTATTTTGTGAGACAATCCTTTTTGCTGAAAAAAAATCTTTGCAACTAACACATCCTGTAAAAATGTTTTTAACAGGTTGTATCAATCAGTAAAAATTCTGTACTCCTTCGGGATTTTTGTGACGTATTCAATTCAGTACTACGTTCCAGCAGAGATCATCATTCCAGCCATCACCTCAAAAGTGCAGCATAAATGGAAGCTGTTATGTGAACTAGTGGTGAGGATTCTCTTAGTCTGCTCAACCTGTAAGTACACATGCAACCTTTATTGAGAGTCTTGCTGTTAAGTGTCTTAGAACATGCATTCTTGAAAGGAGGTTTCATTCTGAGCTATTGTTAGAGGGGAGGAGTGGGCCAATACAAGACTTCATTGCAAGTGATTATTTTCTGGATTTAATTAAACCACCAGTACCTCAATCAGTCTTTGGTTTGATTTATTGTATGACCACATCTGGGTGAGTCAGACTGATGGAGACTTTGACAATGTAAGTCTCTTTTGGCAATACATTTGCCATCCTTATTACAACACAGTGGCATAACAAGCAGTATTTGCACCTTTGGCAATAGCAGTTAGTCTACTAGGATATGCAGTGTAGTGAGTGGGAGATGGGTCAAGTTATATATCTTCCATTTTCAATCTTGGATCCTTTTTCTATAAGGAAGATTTTGCAGATTATTTTTGGATTACTTTGCTATGAGTCAGTATTTTGTCCATTACACGAAGGCAAGGTAAACTCTTTAAACTAATTTCAAGAAAGGAGATGGCTTTAAACTCCAGTCCTCCTTCCCTCTATCTACCCTCCTCCCCTGTGAAAAAAATAGTTGAAGAGAATGAATGAGAGATTGTATAGCAGGACCACACTGCTGCTTCTACTCTCTAAATTTATCAGTGTTGGGATATGGTAGAACAGATGCAAGGAAAAGCCAAATGTTTTACTAGAATATTTGAAAATGTTAACTTTTTGATTGTAGCAATTCACTTGATGAAAAATCATGTAATAAGGCTTTCCTTTCTTAGCAGCTGTGATATTTATGGTCCTATAATGGCAGCAACAGTGGTTCTTTTCCTTTGGTACTTGGCATTACATTATTTCTATGGAGATTGTATAAATGATATGCATTTGGCAAGCACATTACGGGTAAGAGGCTCATTCAGTAATGTCCCTGAGCTCTGGAGGGATCCTCTGATTTGTTGTTTCTGCACGAAAAGATAACACGAGTAGAGGAAAGAGGGGAGGAATTGGCACCCGTTTTCTCTTGGATGGTTTCTACCTCTATCTCATCGTCTTGGTTTCACTGCTTGCTTTTTTATTTCCTCTCCTTTCTCTTTTTCTTTCCCCCTCCTATCCTATGTTTGCCTTTCAGCATCCTGTAGGCTTTGCATCCTATTTCTTCCATGGTTCTCCACATACAGAAATGTTGGATAACACTCCTTTCACTCCTCCCAAGTCTTCAGTTATTCTTACCTTCACTTCCTCTTCTTGGTTTTTTTGCACATTCAGTTGTGATGCTTGTGGCACTACCCCAGCTGCCTTTGCCCTCTTTTAAACCATAAAACATGTGGCTTCAAAGTATTCCTACACTGGTACTGTTCTCATTTTTACATCTCTATTACTTCCTTACCTGGTCTCATGGACCTTAACAGGCAGCCAAGCCTGGAGTAATTGCCCAGCTGGCCAAACCTGCCAGAGGCTATACCTAATTAATCAGGTGGCCACTGTTGAGGCTTTCTGATTGGCTACTGGGGAGAGCAGACTTCTCATTTTAAGTCCACCTGTGGCAGCAGACTGCAGGCTAGATAACAATTTTGCCTGAAGATCTGATGTGGTAGGCTTCTTTGTGTCCCATGTTTTTTGGTTTTCGGTTTCCTCCCCTGCTTTGTTCTACCTCTAGACTTTTGCTTTTGGGAACTCTGCTTTGCTTTGATAATTTTGGTCTCTTGAGTCCTGAACCTTGACTTGGCTTTGGGCTCTGCCTCTGGATTTTGCCTTTAGATCTGGTAACTTGATTCCTGATTCCTGACTCTTGACTTGGCTTATGATTTGGACTCTGCCCCTGGGTCCTGCCTTCCCCCAGTGGTCTACATAGTAGGTCAGGCGACTTACATCCAGGTCCTTACACATGGGTAGTTAGTACAGATTTGTTTGCCCAAGAGCAAGGCAGTGTTTCTTGTACTTACGCTGCAGTAACTTTTAACCCATTGTCACTGCTCTGCGTTTACACCCATCTTCTAGTTTTATCCTTTTTTTTAAAAAATCAGGCACTGGTTATAATCAGGAATTGGTTACAACATTGCTTCACTCTTGCCAAGAACTAGACACGCTTGCTGAAGCAATTTAGAAACAAGCTTTTTTTTTTTAAATCAAGTTAACAGTAACAATATTTTCAAAACATTATTGAATGGTATCTGAGACAAAATATATTGTAATGTCTGGACTGTGTAGAAGCCCTAAAGGGATTAAAGGAACTTTTGCCAACTAAAACCCATCTGCTAGAAACAAAACAAAAAAAAAAGAGTTTATGATACTAATAACACGTTAGATTTTTAACTGAGGATTTGAGAAATCCAGTTAATTTTTCATGATGGCATTGATTTTTTTTTTTTTTTTTTCCATTTTGCATTTCTCAAATCAGAATCAGCCAAGTCATCAATTTATTGTTTTACAAGTTTACTAGTGTTAGAGTGATGCTGTAGCCATGAAAGTCCAGGAATTATGAGAGACAAGGATTTTTTTTTTTAGTCTGATATCTTTTATTGAACCAACTGCATGGTTGGAATAAAGTTAGACAAGCTTTTGAATGCCACAGATTCACTTCCAAAAAAACTTTACAAATCTGCTAGGCATTTAACAGAGAACTGGCATGTGGTCACTGCCCAAAGACATTTGTCTTAAGTGAAGTATTTGACAAAAAGTACAGAGAGGATACATCATGAAGAAGAAATAACATGAGGTGAGGGACACAAGATTGTGCAATTAGACCATCAGACCTACATGCTTTCAGGTGATACAGATGGATTTTATTTTTAATATAATGTGTAGTCCCTTGTAGCATTCAAAACCTTCAAAGTGTATCATTGAGTACCTGGAAGAAAAAGCAAACATATTTACTTTCTTTTGTTCTAAAACCCTTGTTTGGCTGGAACTTTTGAATTATTGGAATATTCGCATTAGTGGTAGATAGCTTCATAGTTTCTAGGGTCAGAAGGGACCTGAGCAGATCATCGAGTCCGACCCCCTGCCATGGCAGGAAAGAGTACTAGGGTCAAACGACCCCAGCAAGGTGTACATCTAGCCTCCTCTTAAAGACCCCCAGGGTAGAAGCCAGCACCACTTCTCTTGGAAGTTGGTTCCAGATCCTAGCCGCCCTGACCGTGAAGTAGCGTCACCTGATATCTGGCCTAAATCTACCCTCTGCCAGCGTGTGACCGTTATTCCTGGTCACTCCTGGTAGTGCTCGGGGGAACAGGGACTTCCCCAATGCCTGCTGGTCCCCTCTGACTAGTTTGTAACAGGCCACTAGATCCCCCCTCAGCCTTCTCTTGTGGAGGCTGAACAGGTTCAGGTCCCGTAGC
>NW_017729032.1:19787808-19816171 GCF_001723915.1 Gavialis gangeticus | reverse complement strand
CCCTCCCCTCCCCTCCCCTCCCCTCCTGTCTGGGACCTCAGTGCTTCCCCGACTATTCTCTTTAGCTCATTGAAGTCCGCCTTCCTGAAATCTAGGGCTGCTGCCTTGCTGTCGGCCTTTGCCACCTTGTACTGAATGGTGAATTCCAGCAGGTGATGATCGCTGTCGCCCAGGTGGTCGAGCACCCGCAGCCCCCTCACCAGGTCGTCACCTGTGGCCAGCACCAGGTCCAACAAGGCATCTCCCTTGATCTTAAGAAGCATGTATTAAAATAATATTGATCTGCATGTATGTAGGCAGTACTCATTTAATTGGTAATATTGTATTGAACCTTTGACTTCATTTATACAGCATGATACAAAAACATATTTTATGCTGCAACAGGTTCTCAAGTTGTAACTTATGGTGAGTGTGTATATAATGTATATTATCTAATCAGATAAAGATCCCAAGCAGGCTTACAGGCTGTCCTGCATGTTCAACTAGTTACATTGTAAAGTTATATTTTTCCTTCAGAACCTCTCTTTTCCACAGTTGCAACTGAGGCTATGCACAAATGTACTTTTGAAGCACTCCAAACTCAGCTCTAATTTGGAGCGCTTCCCATTTGGAGCATTTCAGTGTAAGTGCAGATGTGCAGCCTGTAGCCATATCCCTCTGCCAGAGTTAACTTCAAATTAACTGTGGCAGTGTGCAGTGGCAATGCTCTTTAGCTTGGGGTGTGATAAGGTGATGATGCTCGTTGTCCTGGCATCCCAAAGTGCTCTGTTGCCCCACAAGCCCTCTATAGCAGGGAGTGTACCCCTCTTCCTTGGATCTCTCAAGTGTATTTTAACAACTCTTGCAGCACCAGGACACTGACCACCATTGTCCCCCCGCTTTACCCGTATGAGGTTAGGATGCTGTGTTTTGTGGATGTGTGACAGGGTTGACTGTGTAGGTTAGACATGGATTTGTATGGGATAGTTTGGATAGGGATGATCCTGCCTTAAGCAGGAGGTTGGGCTAGCTCAGTGGTTCTCAACTTTGTGCACCCTGAGTCCCACCAACCATTTTGTCAAAAAACCCTGGTCCCACCATGATAAAAACAAAACCCCACTTTTTCCAAGAAGTGTATTTTTACATTTATTGCTATAATTGTGCAAACAACTGATTTTCTTTTCATTCGGGTGATGAGTTCCTCCTGCACGACACATCCAACTGGTTGAGAAACACTGGTCTAAATGATCTCTAGAGGTCCCTTTGAGCCATACTTTTCTGTGATTCTGTGAGAGAGGTCGACTGCAAATGAGTACAGTACTCTCCTATATGCTGGGAAGTCCTTGGTAACCTCTGTAGCCTGCGAGGCCTGCAAGGATTCCTACTCTCCAGCCCCCTGGCTAGAGACTGGGAAGCCCTGCATGCTGCTTTGGCCTCTGATCTCTTGAAAAGATGGGAGCGCAGCAGTGCGAGATGCTGTAGAACCAGACAACCCCAAGGGGGTCACATTTCACGGAATTTCAGGAAGTGCTTCAAAGATGTTCCTTATTTTTTTGAGGATCATTTTTGAAGTGCTACTTAGGTTATGAACATTTGTACGCTTGCTGTGTGGAGTTCCTCAAAACATTACATGGGTCCAGGGCCATTTTACTTTCCATTTTGTGAAGGAAGCTTTTATCTGTCTTGGAGACAGGATATAGATCCTCTGCTAAAGTCCTTTTCATTTTTGCTTCGTGGATTGATAGGCACAAGCTGCTGTAGTTTTTTTCATGTTTACAGCTTTGTTCACAAAGCACAAAGTCTGGGTATCGTGGAGTGGCCATTGAAGGATTTCTCAAGCCTAATTTTTTCTGGTGGTGTTGTTTGCAGTTCCCCCCCCCCCCCCCCCCAAATAAAACCAAAATAAAAATAAAAAGTGTTCAGCATATTGAAATAAACAGGAAATGCAGGAGTCCACCACCTTTGACAATCATGCTACAAGCCCATATAGACTTTTAGAGATATCCAGGGCACATATTATCAAGCACAAGGCAAAGACTTTGCAATTCATCTTCTACCAGAAGAGTCCAAAGAATGAGTTGGTTTTGCTGCTGGTGTTAACAGAATTGCCTAAAGGTGTAATCCTAAAATAAAATATCTTGGTGGAAGCAGTTAAGCTACATGGAAATAAAGGAATGAAAATACCGTGAGAAAAAAATTAAGCAATAGTTAATTTTTAAAGATCAATGATAGTTTGATACCTTGTTTTCAAGATAAGTAATGCATTTCTTTTTTCATGACCCAGTGAGGACTGATGAAGTGCACTTTGCAGCATATGATGAAAAGGCTGGAGCTCAGAGCTAATAGTATCTTTTATCCTCATGAGAAATAAATATGTAAAAAATACCTTGTATGAGAGATTTGTTGTAGAACTGTGGAACTGCTCTTAAAACTGAGAGTAAGGAAATATTTAATTGAATTGCGGACTTTGAGGAATTAGCAGAACTAAGAGAAGTTTGGATTAAACTAATTGAACTGTACTTATCCAATTGTATTTGTGAAGTGAGATACTAAAAAATTACTTTCCTAAAAAAATTCAGTGAGAACCACTACAACTTTACTAGGTGATCACCATATTTATCCAAATCCAAGATGACCTTGAATTTAAGATAATCCTCTTTCCTCCCAGTTAGATTCTATACTTGGAAAATTATAAGTTTGTTATAAGCGGTGGGGAAGCAATGGTAGGGTGGGGGGCAGGCAGCCTGACCCTGGTTTCTTGTCTGCCTACACATTATCCCCCAGGCCACGTGCTACCCCCTGGTGCCTAAAGGCAAGAATGAGGAACAGAAAATCAATTGAATCATTACTGTAATAAAAACAAACATTTGTGCATGAATAGCAAATGGAGACTTTAAACAAGGAAAAGTTTATGAAGTGTCAATAAAAGGAAATGACATGGAGCTGCTATAATGCCATTAATTATTTAATGGTATTTGTAATTTGATTTTCTTTTTTTTTCCTTTTGGATTTTTGTGTGTGTGTGTTTGTTGGTTACACAGGAAGCATAAGAATACTTCTAATTCTTTATTCGAAGGTTTGGATTTTAAATTTCAGTTGAGAAATGGGAACATATTCTTAACATGTTTCTAATTCTATAGTGAGTTGCCAAAGATGAGAAAAAGTTACTTCTACTTATTCTGGTATGTTTGGAGAAAGAATTAGTCTCTTAATACCAAGTCTGTGTCCTGACCAAAATTTATTTTTCTAGTAATAATAACATATATACATTATCACTAGCATAGTTATTTGTTGCAGTATATGGAATATTGTTGGAATATAATAGCTCTTGTACTTTCTAACAGTGCATGCATTAAAAATTGTATAGGTGGATTTGGCAGATATATAGCAAATACTCTAGAGAGCCCTTTATTATATTGATTCAGGCTAGAAATGTTTTTCATTGTAAGTTGATGTAGGGAATGTATCTTACGGAATCATTTTTTAGCAGTATATGGATTTTTTGTTTTTAATCTTAAAAATAGTTTTAAGATTACTCACAAAATAGCTTGAAATAGGTTGAGCACCACTGTTGTAGGCCAGGAGTTGTCAACTGGGTACTTGGGAAGGGCCTAGGGGGTATGTGCAGGTGGGCAGGGATGGAGTGCCACCACCCACCACCCTGCGCTGCCATCTCCCGGGGGTGGGGGCAAGGACAGCAGCACCTCTCTGTGGACCACATGGGCATCACCCAGCCAGCTTGATGAGGAGGGTGAGGGGGTGCAGGAAGCTCGCACACAGCCACTGCCATCCACCACCCCTTGATGCCGCCACTTCACATTCAGCAGCGCACTGCCCTTCTTCCACCTCCCCCCACCTTCTGTGTCTGGCCACTGGGGGTACACTTATTAAAAAAGGTTGAAAACTGCTGTTCTAGGCCATCTGGCCCCCTTACCAGATGAGTGGGATGGGACAGGTGTATAGGCCAGATCCCACATACAGGACTTGCACATGATGGCTAGTCTGCAGGTGCACTCCAGCCGTGGAGTGACTCCATGTGCTGGCCTAAACTTGCATGTCGTGTGTGCCTGCATCCCAACTGTGTGCTGGCCCAGTGGCATGATCTGGTGCACACAGTCATGTTATCTGGCTTCAAGATTTCCCCGTGGGTCTGGAAATTTAGTGGAAGGGGAGTGGTGGCAGTGTTAATTGCTGCAGCTCTAAGCTCTGCCACCACTCCTCTGCTGTAAAATTTCCAGATCTGTGGGGAGTCCGATAGGCTAGATTAGCATTTCTCAACTTGTAGGTCACAGCTCAAAAGTAGGCTGCAAGAATGTATGAAAGGGTTACAAACAAACTCTAAAAATGGATCAACAAACTTTAAAAGTGGATTCTGCTTCAAAGGAGAAAAACCTGGGGAACCATGGCTTTTCCTTTGCAGGCTGTCAGTTCCAGCCTGCAAGGGGGTGCTTGGGGGTCTCCAGGCCCCACTACATTCCCCCACCCCACACAGCCACTCCTTGCCCCACACACGGGGAGCTGGGGTGTGGGGGTAGAGGCAGAGGGTTGGGCGTGAGGGGTGCTGGGTTGGGACTGGTCCTCGATGTTTACAAATCGGTCCTGGTACAAAAGAGGTTGAGGGACCACTGGGCTAGATGACATGGCTCCAAAAACTATATGGCTCATAGGCCAAAGGTTAAGCATCACTGGCCTAGGATGTTGGCACTGCAAGTTTAGTGTCTTGGTCTATTGTTCTACCAACAGTAAGAGTTTGGGTCTTTCTCATTCTTTTCAACAGCCTATTGGCCCGGATTGTAGTGAAGATTTAATGCTATCACATCCAACCTTTTGTGGTAACAAACCTATTAAAGTTATAAATCAAGCATTGAAAAGTGCGGAAATACCAGTTCTAAAGTAATCCAAGTCCATATGATTTTGCATCCTTATGTACTTGAATTTTTGTAGTCCTTCATTATCTGTTTTTTTTCCATAGAACTATTCCTTCATTTAGCACATAGCGGATAGTGTTCATTGAATGAATCGGGTATACGTTGTGATCCCTAAAACTCTTCATTTGTGCTTAGGTGGGGGACTGCAGATGTTTTCCTGGTTAGGCACAGAGTTTTAAAAGCTGTGCATTCAGAAACCTGCAATCCTTTTATTATAATGATAATGCATTCTTGTCAAGCAGATGTTCCGGGTATTTCTGCCTTTAAAATACATGTTTGTGGCTTGTGATATATATTTTTTAAACCCAGCTCAATGCAATCAGTTTAACAGTGTGCTTCTCAGCTATACTGTGTTTGTTTGTCTGGTACACTCCTGGAGGGGATAAAATTCTTATCTCTGAATTATATTCAAGTTTTATTACTCACCCCAGGTTAGTTATTATATGGTGTTATATAAATATTTGCTTTTCAGTTCTTATAGTAGGAAAACCCATGTTTTACAGAAAACATGGGAGTTTTTTTTTCTGTAAACTTCTTTAGCTTTGGAATTTCATTACTGCTGGAGCCCCAGTTTTGTTAACTATCTGTACCGGGTGTCCTGGTAGTTAACCTGGACTAAAAACTTTGCATAAAGTAGTGAAATCTGGGTTTATTTTATTATTATAGTTTACTTTTGCTGCTACTTTGTGTATTCCAGAATGTGGGTTGCATTTCAACAGAAGTTCTAAAGAAATGAATGAAATATTGTTTAGGTAATGTCAGTAACTTGCAAATTAGTTTTGTGATAGACAAGCATATCAGATGATGATGAAATATCGAAGTGAAATTTCATTTTTTAAGAGGAAAATATGGCAAAGTGTTTGGGGGCATGATTGATTTTATTTTATATTTTGTTCATTTTGCAAAACTGCCTGATCCATAGTATTGAGCGGTGGTATTCAATTTAAGAAAGTAGCAAGCTGATTGATATGGTAGTGGTTGTTGTTATTGTTATTATTTACAGCCTTGTGACCTGTTGTAGTGAAAGCAGAAATCTCATTGACAGGATTTTTCCTTGGTTCTACTCTAATTTGTAGAGTTTAGTTAGGCACTTGGGACAAAAGGAATCACTTCGTTTGTACTTTCACAGGTATCTGTTACCTATTTTCTTGTAGTTGCAATACTCAACAAATAATATTTAACATAACTAGTTGTCTGACTCATCTTGATGCTGTTCACTGTTTATCTGTGATTGCTACATAAATAAATTATAGCACATTACAGGCAAAAATCAGAAAGTATTCAGCACCTCTTTGCAGTACATTTTATACAGGTATTTTTAAAACCTCCAAAGTACCAAGGGCGAAAAAATTCACAGAACTTCTGCCTTGAATAGTGTTATTGTTCCTTAAAAAACACATTTCAGAGAGTAACTATAGAAGACATACTTGTTATTTTACAACATCTATAGAATAAAAGCACAGGATTTGGCTCCAAGATTGGAGGCAGGATGACAGTGAGGTAATATGGTGGGCTGGTACTGAAGAAAAAACTGTCATGTGTTTCCTAGTGCTCTCACTGACTTTCTGGGTTGTCAAATCACCTTCCATATTTTCTCACATACCACATGCCTCCAAATAGGATATACACTTTATTTTTGGAAGGAAGAGTCACGGTTGACTACCTACAGCAGCTCCCTTGCCCAGACCCAGCTCCAATGGTGCTTTAAACACAAGCAAGTGTTTAGCACTTTCACAGCTAGTTAGGAATTGGCAGCAGTTTTTGGCTGCTCAGCCAGAAGCTATTCCAAATTCCTTACTGGCTGTCAGAGGTTAACACTGAACTCTGACTTTTCTGCTTGCTGGGCCAGAGAGAAGTGGGAGCCATTTCTGGAGCTATTAGAGCAGAGTCTCATCCTTCTGATCCCTGAAGAAAAATCAACACTTCAGTTTTGTAGAATTGGTTTTGGGGAAAGCATGAACCCAGTTTTGGAGAACTGATTTTTAGGAAGGGAAAGGTGTATATGGTATGTGAATAATTATGGTAATCTTTGTGTTTCCTATCTGTGAAATGCACACCACACTTCCCTCCTATTTATGAACCATAGAAAATTCTACACAGAAACAAAGCAATAGGCCTAGAGAGTTGTGTTTTGTTGTTTTTTGTTTTTTTTTTAACCTGCAGCCACTCTGTTTAATGTACAATTTGCACTATGGGTGCATCCCCACATGCAGGGGTGCATGCTTGCAGTGACAAAAATAGCAGTGGCACAAATTTCTGCCACTACTTTCTGCCACAGAGCACACCCAAGCACGTGTGCATTGGCATGGGGCAAATTGCCCTGCTTCAGGGAAACTACCTTTTCCCCCCTCCTCCCGACTCCTGGCATTCTGGAGGAGCAGGGGGATAACTAAAGGAGTGGAGCCACTGGCTGGTAACCAGTCTGTCTCCTGGGAGGAATAAGCCTCCGTGTCTGCTGGTGCACTCTCCTCTCATATGCACTGTGCCACTTTTTTCACACCATTTTTTTATTTTTATTTTTTTGTTTTTTGCTACCAGGTAGCAAAATTTGCCCCCGTGCTGCAAATCTGCAGCGTGAGGCGTGTTTTAACATTTCAGACATACGGCTCACAGAGGTGTGCGGCACCACAAACTGCATGTGTCTGTATGTCAGGATGCAGCCTGTTTTTTAAGTGGCATGTTTTGTAAATATATACATTGTCTGAGATCTTTTAAATGTGCTGACTAGTGTGCTTTATTCATTTGAAATGTTCTGCTCAAAAACATCAAATAAATTACTTGATTTGTGCTGTTATAAATTGAATGTAGTTGGTGCATGGTCACAGAAATATGGGGATTTTATTTATGAAGACAATTGAGAAATATATTCAGCTCTTGAATTATCTAGATAATCTTGCTTTTGCCATTTAAAAACACTATAAATAATAAAGCCACTCCTTTTTTTTTCTTCCCTATTCAGTCACTATTAAGCCACTCTTAAGTTTTCTATTCCTCCATACAGTGTGGGTTCACACAAACAGTACAACTTCAGTATATGGTGCCCAATTTATTATCAACTGCCACTTTTACCAATCCCAGTACAGGAACTTATTTATTTATTTTCATTACTGTAATGCAACAAATTGACTAGATGCACGGATTTCTTAGGATGACATCTTATATTGGACCAACTGCATAATTGGGATAGAGTTACACAAGCTTTTGAATGCAAGACAGTCTTCATCAGGTTGACTAGTCATATAGTCAATACCCTACATAAATGATTTTTTTCTTGTCCCATGGAGGTTCATTATAATGCAGGTATGCTATAATTATGTCCATGAGCATGCCATCCACGCTAGTAATCGCAAACCAAACATTTCTAAAAATAGCCGCATGGACTACTAAGCAATAAACTTGTTATACCATGTTCATTATTTCATGTTATATCATGTTTTGGCATATTATGCATGTATAGGTTATGTCTGTATCCACCAGCAGCTATAACTTAAAGGATGACTTCTTAATGCCAAACAAAGCAATGATCATGAGCTGGTGATTTTTGCTGCCCTGCATAATGAGTGCAGCACAGACATGATGTGCTCTCTAAGCATTTTCATTCACATCAGACAGTTCAGAGGCTTGGTGAGTCCTAAGTTGATCATCCAGAGTTAAGATTTCTTCAGCTGACAGCTAAGGAAGAAAGCAGAGAGGAGCAACATCCCTCCTGCATAGGATGTTTCCAGGAAAGGGGAAGTAGATAATGGTGATTAAAATGATTAAAGACCTTTTCATTGTACTGTGGTGACTATATGGTAGAGGGATTTTTGTCTCAATATCAGATGATGCAGAGCTGAAGCAATGTATTGTCAGGATACATACATGATGCATCAACTTGTTGTTACACCATCCTACCATTCTTAAAAGCTGAATATTATTGGATTATTTGTCTGTGTTCCCTTCACTTGGTATAAATTCCTTGATTCTTTGTAAAGTTGACTGAACTACATGCTGCACACACACAGCAGTGCATTTTTAGACATGCGAAGGGATCAGGGGAAACTTTGGTTGAGGTGCAGGATGAATAAATTTCAAATTTGGCATCCCAGTTCAGCTGGGATGTACAAGCCTTACTGATGTTCTTGCTAACTCCTCTTTGTATTTTTACATTAAGTGTGGGAGCCTAAGAAGTGTGGGTCGCAAATGGAAGTGCATATGTCTTTTACCTCTTTGTTTTAGAAATGTAGGACTAGAAGGCATCCTCCAGCCCTTGAGATTGTCCCCTGTATTTGCATGTAGTCACTTATCCACAGAGTTATAGATATCCTCCTCTCTAGCCCCTCTTGCCTCTGGAAATCATGTAATGAAAATAAAACCATGTACAGCATGCCTCGGGTAACAAGTGGAGCCATAATCAATGTTGTGCTGCTGCAAGTGGTAGAGAAGTATTTTGATTAAGATATGATTAGAAGATCCTAAGGAAGAAGCAAAAACCTCCCCAGTCCTTGCTAATATGAGGTAGGAGAGTAAAGCCCTCCAGGTTCCAAACCGGGTGATTGATTTGACCCTGATCAGAAGAGCAAGACCCTCCAATCGGGTACTTGAAAGGTTAAAGCACCAGCACACGTCAGTCGAAATTCCCACTTCATGGCTAAGTACAGACAGTCATTAAAAATCCTGAGGCTGAATCAATTCAAACTAGGCAGCTTCCTCTGAGCTGCATAGGTTGGACTGACATTCAGTTTTTAATTAAGAAAGGCGGGTCTGCACTGACCCAGACCAGTAGAGGGGTGCCATTGCCAGCCCAGCCAAGTGTCCCCAGGCCCCTGGTGTCCCCCCACAGGGGGTTCAGAAATCCCCTGTCCAGGTGCTGGCACACCTTGGGGGAGCCTTCTGCTCAGGCAGCCCAGGGGAGCCAAGGAGAATTCCCACCACCACCTCCCTCTTCTCAGCTTCTGATTGCTCCAGCAGTTGCCACAGGAGTGAGGGAGGAGCCCTCCTGGCCATGTGCCTGCCCCTGCAGCCCAGCATGGGAGTACCGGGGAGCCCCTGCCTGGGGTGGAGGGGGGACTCCCCCCATCCCCACCAAGGGTCTTCCAGCCCTTGGCAGCCCCGGGAGATGAGGGGAGTTCTTCCCAACCTCTTGAGTTAGCTGCTGGAGTCCCAGGGAAACTCCTCTGCTTCCCTACATTCATTTTACCTCAGCCTCACAGCCACAAATGCAAAACCGACTGTGGAGGAACAAGAGAATTTCCTTCCATTCCCTCAAGCTGCCTGGGACTTGCAGGGGCTGAGGCAAGGATCTAAGGCAAGGTTTGGGAGGGGACGATTCCCTTCAGCTCCTGGGGCTGCCCTGGGCTGGGGTACCCTGGAGCACTCCCTATGCATCACCAATGCAGGCACCCAATGGAGAGGCTTCTTCTCCCTCCCTTCTGTGGCAGCCACTGAAGCAATCAGAAGCTGGGAAGGGGTAGGGGACAGGGCTGCCAGGGTCTGAAAAGCCACCACCACAGTGGCTTCCCCCTGCCCCCCATGTGCTGTGTAGACCGTAGCTAGGAGGGCTGCGGCGTCTGTTCCCATGCCCCTCCCCTTCCATCCCTGTGGGCTGGCGAATACAGGCAGGAAGCAGGCTAAGGAGCAGAGGGGTGAGCCAGCCCCTTCTCCACTGGAGCAGGCAGCATAGCCCGAGGGTGCAAAGGATTCTGGGGGACTGAGTTAACTTGAACCAGGAAGGGGTCTGGGACAAAATTCCCATAAACTGGTTTGACCCAAATCAGTTAAGTCTGGCACTACATCCAACCAGTTTGATTTTAAACCAGTTTTGGTCATTTTGAAAGCAGTTTATGTGCACTGAGCTTCTGTTCTGTTACAGGTGTAAACCAGTTTCCAGTCACTTAAACCATTTTTGTGTAACTTCTGTCCCTAGCCCAATGGTTAGTCTGTAGTAGTGGCCAACCACTCAGAGGAAGGTGTGTGTATATGTGTGAGAGAGACGCCCAGAAACCTAGGAAAAACAAACGAACATAAAACCTTGTTAGAGAAAGTAATTTCTTGCTGGGCCCTATAGGCAATGACACAAGCCCTGAACCACGGGATTTTCAAACACTTGTTGCACAGCGTTTTCTCTCAGCCCTAATATGGGTATTGCCAATGTGTGAATCCAGTGTCACAGATCAAGGAGCCATCCCCTCTCCCTCTATCATACCATTCCTTCTGTACTCTTGTTGAGCTCGATTTCAAAGTGATTCTTTATTTCTTTCAAAGTGGTTCTTTATTTCTACTTTTCTGTTCAAAAGACCATTCCAAGACTTCACTCCTCAAACAGAAATATTCTAATTTCCAGTTAAATTTGTTTATATAAAATATGTAGCTATTTGAACATGTGCTGACATTACTCTTTAGTTTAAGCAGCTCTTCTCTTTCATGCATTTACTTATAACAATAGTCAGCTCTCCTCTCAACTTTTTTTTTTTTTTAGCTAAACTAAACAAGCAACAAGTTCTCTTAATCTTCTTTCATAAGAGAAGCTGTTTCCTTAACCATGGTAGTAGCCCTTCTTTGTACTTGTGTCAGTTTTTAATATAACTGTTTGAACTGCACATAGTATTTTAAACGGGTCTTTCTAGTACCTTGTTACCATAATACAGGTGACCCTCACCATTCGTGGGGGATATGTTCTCACATCCCCTGCAAATGGCGAAATCTGTGAATAAGTGGCAGGGGGCGGGTATGGCTCCAGTGGCAGCAACAAGTGCAGAGCTCCTGGGGAGCTCCGGTAAGTGTTTTAAAGTGTATTTAAAATGCGGGTTCGGCATTCATGAATATTTGAAACCGCGAATGCCGAACCCGCCAATAGCGAGGGTTTCCTGTAGCGTTTTCTTGGTTTTGCGCTTTTTTTTTCTTTTTTTCCTTTACTGGATATACCCCATCTAGTAAACCCTGGAATTGACTTAGTCTTTTTCACAGAGGCATCATACTGGCAGCTCATGGTCATGCTGTGATTAACCAGTACACTGAGGTCCCTAACTTTCAGTTTGCCTCCAGACTGAGCCTCCATCTTATAGCCAAAACTCTTGTTATTAATTTCCAAATACAGGAGGTTGCACTTCATACTATTAAACATTGTACCGTTTCTACAACTCCACATATGCTATAACTTCCTGTATAATAATCTTTTCCTAATAGGGATTCATTAACCTGAGATTCATTCATGATGATGGGAACAAGAGTTGATCCCCTCCCCCATTTATGTCTCCCCATTCAGAAATAAAATTGCAGGGTTTTTGGCTTATAACAGAAAATAGCTCAATTTTAATGTTTACTTTTACATTCATTTCTGTGTTGTGTTGTTCGTTGTTCTTGTGGTGGTGCCTAAAGATCCCAAATGACATTGGGACTGTGTTGTGTTGGACATATACCAGGCCAGATTGAGCTCCTTCACACATACATGTCAAACACATAACTGATTATCAATCCATTTAAATCAATGGAGTAAGTACTTGCTCACTAGGGAGAGTGAGGGGGTTCAAAATTCAGCATTATACTAAGACCCTCTTTGCCCTGAAGAATTTAGAGTCCATGGGTATAGACAGATGTCAACAAATGAAGTAGATGAATTGTACTGGAATGAGAATTCCTGTGGCACGCAGCACTGGGTCCTGAAGCCATGGGTCCCTGAAGCCTGCTCAGGGTGGCTGGAGAGCATGGGCAGTTCTGGGCTGCCTGCATACGCCCACCTTAAAGCAAATGGACGTCAGCTGCAAAACAGCAGCATGAATTCATACTACCTGTGTTGTCACCAGGAATTTTGGGCATTTATGGCATGACAAAAGCCACAGATATTTGCTTACTTTGCTTTTGTGCTGCATAAAATTTTTTTATGATGGCCCAAAGGCTATGTCTGTTTATACCCTAAGGCTCTAGTATTGTAAAGATCTATGCATGGGTGTAACTTTATACACAGCATGGGTCTTCTTAGAACCAGGCCTAAAGAGACGAAACGGGCAAAGGATTGGAGAAAAGCAGTAATTTTCTCATGTTGCAGAAGGGGGAACTGAGACCCAGAAATTAAGTGACTTTCCTTAGGTCATTCCGGAAGTCGGTCATCAAATTGGGAATGTCAAAATGTTTCTCCTCATTGCCAGTCAAGTGCCTTAGCCAGAAGGCCAGCTTGCTGCTGTACAAAGGGATTCTATTCAGGTAAATCAGCCACGTGAGCTGCTGTACCAGATTGCTTTCCTCATGCTCAAACACTTGAGACAATATTAATTACTCTTTTCAGAGTTAGTGACTCCTCAGCAGAGTTACCGAGAGTAGAATTTGTTCCCCCCTTTACATTCTTCATTTACGTATGTTGGTTCCAGCAAGTACCAGACAGAAGTAGGTTGTATTCTGCTTTACAGTAAGTAGTCATTGATCAATAGAGCAAATACAATTCTGTGTCTTTGAGGGTTCTATGTTTTCCAGTAAGCTTTACTAAGATTGTATCGTGAACCTCAATACTGTGGTATAAACTGACATTCATTAGTCAGCTTTCTCATAAAGCAGAACCTAAATGACTGTCAGGCTCACAATACCACACAATCCTCCTTTTACTTTGTCACTCAAAATAGACTGCTTTTGAAATTGTACATACTGTAAGAGAAAATTCTGAACTGCTTCAGTTGATGCGTCAGCCAGGATCATGCATTCAATTTTGACAAAGTGATTGAACACAGACCACCTACAGTTCACTTGAATAAAACGCTAGAGGGTGCCAAAAGATGCTTTTCTGTAAGTAAGTCTCTGGCTGTAACTGTTGATTAATACTAATACAGTCTGTCTTGCCTAATCTTAGTGCTCATTGTTATACTGAATGCAGTTCAGCGTACTGTGATTCTGTATTCAAACTTGGGATCTTCACTTGTGTAACATGTTTGGCTGACATTTGTGGCAATGCCTCAGAGAGATCCCACTGAATAAAATTAAATGAAAAGGACATTTTAAAAATCTCAGTTCTGTGCTGAAAACCAGTATTTCATAGAAAAGGTAACTTTCTAGCAACAAAAGATGTAGAGGAATTTTTGTCCTAAGAGAACTTTTATCTTATGCTACAATTATTTTTACCAGGGAAAGGGCTAGTATAGAAAACCTTTTTTGTGGCTAAACCTGCCTTTTAAAAGTGTTTTTTTTTTTCCTTTTCATAATTAATAAGTAGTAGTGGTTGAGAAGTGGAGTGTTAGGGTTAGTTTATTCCTTCCTAGCCTCATTGCTTCCAAATTTATTCACAGTGGGTAGTTGAACTGGTTAGTTCTGTGCATCTCACTTATTTTGTGATTGCACACTGATGTCATATACCAAAGCTACTGAGTTCACTCCTGAATTCAGCAGACAGACAGAAAGGGAGGAAGGAAGGTAGTACAAAAGAGTACAGAAGTGTGGTGGAGCACCAGCGGGATGCTTGCCAATCTGGGGCTGTTACAAGCTCTGTGGGAGCTTGCTTGCAGAGCAGCGGGGAAAAGCTTCCTCCTGGAACAATTTTAAGGAGGAAGCTGGGTGGCAGAGCACATCTGGTGTATTCCACTTCAAGAGCTGGCAGCAGGTGATACCCCATCTCTGATGAGCGGCTGTTTTAGATCCAGGCCAGCAGATCTGGAAGAAGCAGTTAGATGCTAGACACTGAGGAAGAAACATCTCCTGGTGGAGCTGCTGCTCCTGTAACAGCTAGGAGGTAAGGGCAGCAGCTTATGGGGATGGCTTGGAGGCTCCTGGTCCTGGGCATGACTTGAGACTCCACCCTGCTGGGGAAGAGTGGCTTGGTGAAGCTCCTAGTGGCATAGGAGCCCCCAGGAAATGCCAGGCCAGTTACCTCCCTGGTGAAAGGTGAGGAGGGGAGCCTTACCCCCAGCCCCTGCCTTTGGGTGGGTTATTTAACACTAGAGGTAGTAGTGGGGCCAGGCATGGCTGCGGCCACCTGAGCCCTGTGTGGGGTGCGAAACCCTGAAGAGTGGGTAGTGGGGCCAGGCATGGCTGCAGCCACCCGAGCTCATGTGGGGTATGGGGCCCTGGAAAGTGAGAGCTGTAGGTCAGGCACGCCAACAAGAGGCACCTGAGCCTGCGGGGGTGTTCAATCCCAAGCCTCAGAGTAGAGGGTGGAGTATGTGCCTCGGTGGGGGTGGGGGTGCAGAGCAGGGTGCAGATATGCACCTGAAAGTCTACACGAGAGTGGCAGTTGTGAGGCCCTGGAGAGAGGGGCGAGTAGAGAGTGGTAGTGGTGAGGCCCTGCAAACAGGGGGGCATGAGTTAAGGCCATGCAAGTAAGGGATGTGAGTTGGGTCCCTGTGAGCAAGGACTTGAGTGTAGGTCCTGCTAGCATAGGGACCGAGTTAGGTCCAGGTAAGCCTTCAGGCACCTGAGGCCATGGGTTGGCCTAAGGCTGATGTGGGGAGGGGGCAGCAGAGGAGAAACTGCGGAGAAACAACAGGGCAAGTCAGGAGCCCCTTGATTGAGAGGAACTGGGTGAGTGACCCAGTGGGAGACCAGAGGCTGAGTCAGACCAGTGTTCTGCAAACCACCCAGCACTCATTCAGATGAGAGTAGCTGGGAGGTGCCCAAAAGGCTGTGCACTTGCTGGCTGGGGAGTGGTGGGAATCAAGCCCAAGGACCCCCCTGGGACAGGGCAGGGTGAGTGTGGCCCCAGGGAAAGGAGGGACGGTATGAGTGAGGCCTAGGAAGGGTAGTATGAAAGAGACCAGGTGAGAGTTGGTGGAGTGAGAGAGGCCTCAGTGAGAGGGAGGCGTTACGAGTGTGGCCCGTAATAGGGCAGAGCGCGAGAGGCCTAACACTGTGCTGACTTGGGCCTGGCCTCAGGCCGGAGCAGAGCGCAGCTGTTAGAAACATCTGTGAGGTATGGGACACATAAAAGTGGTGGTAGCAGAGTGTACTTTTGGCCCTTAGACATCAGGGCCCTCAAAGGGCAGCATCCCACATAATTACCAACTAATTACTTAACAGCAAGGCATGGCAGGAGAGAGAGGTAGGTGGCGTGCCCAGAGGCAGTGAAAAACCGGCACTGTGGTTAGTTGGGGACCTCCCACTTCACCAGAAGAAGGACCTTTATTTTTTTTCATTTGAAGACTGTGATCAGTTGGCACAACTCTGGTCCACTCTTCAAATACCTTTTTGTAAGAAGTTTTGTTTCTTGTTAGTTGGGTTGGTTTTTAAATTACAGACTATTCTTATAACAAATTTTCAGTTGTGGAAACAAAAATAGCCTAACATTAGACTTCATACAGACCACACTTGTGTTGTCCCTTTGCACGTACCATTGAGCCCTCTGCTTATGATTTTATTAATTAAATGTGAGTTGTTGCATGAGAGTGGCTCATTAGGAAGCCATTGTGTTGCAGATTTCTTAAACCAAACATTAAATCAAACAAAATATATTTTAATTAAAATTTCAGTTCCATTAACTTGGTCTTCCAAATGTTTCCATAAAAAGAAACAGTTGTAGAGTATCATGACTTCTAATTTATATTGATTTTAGTGTTGAACAAACCTAAGATAGAAATGTTATTCTGTGAGATTTGAATTTGGCTTTAGTATTTTTAAGAATATATATTTTCAGTTTCATAGATGTAGGGTTGGAAGGGACCTTGTAGATCTTTGAGTCCGACCCCCTGCCCTGGGCAGGAGAGAAAACTGGGCTCAATGTCCCCAGCTAGGTAAACTTCAAGCCTTCTCTTAAAGACCCCTAAGGTAGAAGCCAGCACCACTTCCCTTGGAAGTTGGTTCCAGGTCCTAGCTGCACTGACTGTGAAGCAGTGCCTTCTAATGTGTAGTCTAAACCTACTCTCTAACAGTTTATGGCCTTGTTAGTCTGGGAGGCACTCGGGGGAACAAGGTCTCTCCTAATCCCTGCTGGTCCCCCCTAGTAAGTTTATAGATGGCCACCAGGTCCCCCCTCAGCCTTCTCTTGCAAAGGCTGAGCAGGTTAAAGTCCTGTAGCCTCTCCTTGTAGAGTCTGCCCTGCTGTCCCTGGATCATGAGAGTAGCCCTCCTTTGGACCCTCTCCAGGCTGTGCACATCCCTCCTGAAGTGTGGCGCCCAGAACTGGATGCCGTACTCCAACTGTGGCCTGACCAGTGTCGCATAGAGGGGGAGGATCACCTCCTTGGCCCTGCTTGTGATGCATCTGTGGATGCATGACAAGGTATGGTTAGCCCTACTGACCGTGTTCTCACTTTGTCAGCCCATGTTCATCTTGGAATCAGTAATGACTCCAAGATCTCTTTCTGCCACCGTGCTTTCGAGAAGGGAGTTCCCCAGCCTATAGGTATGTGGCTGGTTCCTACTGCCCAAGAGCAGCACCCTGCACTTGTCAGTATTGAATCCCATCCTATTTCCATTTGCCCACCCCTGTAACCTGTCCAGGTCCCGCTGAAATCTGTCCTTCCCTTCCAGCATGCCCACCTCACCCCAAATCTTGGTGTCGTCTGTGAATTTAAACAGGGTGCTTTTCACCCTGTCGTCCTAGTAGCTAATAAAGAAATTGAACAGTGCGGGCCCAGGGACCAAGCCCTGGGGGACCCCACTGCTCACTTCCCTCCAGGTTGAATATGACCCGTCCACCACCACTCTGAGTACGACCACCTCAGCCAATTTGCAATCCATCTGACTGTGTAGGCATCAATGCCACAGTCACCTAGCTTTTTAATGAGAATGGGGTGGGAGACAATGTCAAAGGCCTTCCTGAAGTCCAGAAGGACTACATCCACCATGACACCTGCGTCCAGTGATTTTGTGACCTGATCGTAGAAGGCAATCAGGTTGGTCCAACAGGACCTGCCCCTAATGAAACCATGCTGGTTGCCCTTGAGCATCATCCCTACTGCTGGCCCATCACAGATGTGCTCCTTGATAATCTTCTCAAAGAGCTTCACCAGGATTGAAGTAAGACTAATGGGCCTGTAGTTGCCTGGGTCCTCCCTCTTCCCTTTTTTAAAGATGGGGACCACATTGGCCCTCTTCCAATTGTCCGGCACCTGGCCAGAGCACCACAAGTACTCGTAAAGCCATGCCAGGGGCCCCACGATAACCCCTGCCAATTCCCTCAACACCCTGGGGTGGAGAGCATCTGGATCTTCTGATTTGAACATGTCCAGCCCCTCCAGAAGTCCCCTAACTCGGTCTTCCCTGACCCCAGGCCTGGCAGAGTTTCTTCTGAGTCCATCCTGAATCTCAGTAGGGGAGCCCCGGTCCCTGTACAAGAAAATGGAGGCAAAGAAATTGTTAAAGAGGTCTGCTTTCTCCTCTGGTGCTTTCTCCTCAGTTTCTAAACACCCAAACATAGTGGAAAAAGAGGAATAAGCTACAAAAGATGCGTAATAATTTTGTAGCTGTTTCCTATCATGCCATTAATAAAACATAGGGCTCCCAGCCACATCAGCTGATTGGAGTTCCCAGCTCGAGGAGCCCATGTGCACTCTTGAGCCTGGGAGCTCCCAGGTAATGCTGGCTAATGCCTCATGCACCCCCATGGCTGGGAGACCAGAAATGACACAACCCTCACAGCTGGGAGCCCGAGTCGGCTGATGGGGCTGCAGGAGCGCATGGTGCATCCTGTGGCTGGGAATCCTGGCAGCTGAGGGGGCTCTCAGCCATGGGAACTTGCTTCTTGATGGAGTGGGGGGAGCCGGGTATCAGACTCCCCTCCACTGGCAATAAGGTGTGATGGGATCTGATTCATGATCCTACACCTCCTGCCAGGCATGCAGGACGTGGCAGGAGGCATGGTTGGGTAGTGGGAGAAGCCTGTGTGAGAGAAGCATGAGTGTGATTTGTTTTACCTGGGGAGACCCTTGCGCATCAGCAGCTGCACAGATCTTGAAGGAAGAGAAACCTGTGTCCAGTGGCAAGGAGGTCTAAGACAACTGGGGTTACTCTTCCACTGAAGCTTTCATTTACCCTCGTAGCTGTAGAGAAGAATGTCGTCTTTATTCTCCTGCTCCACTGTTGAGCTCTTTGTTATGCTGGATTGCTCTTCATCTGATACCTCACCTTTAACCTGACTGCCATGGGTGCCCCTGTCAGAAGTACAGTACTCCTGTGTTATGATTGTGTTATGATCATCAGTGGCATGCATGTGTAGATTGCCTGTTAGATCCCGTTGTGCCTTTACCTGCACTATAAAGGGGCCCTTATACGCATATCAGATAAGTGCATGAACTGCTTATGTGTATAGTATCAGCCCTTTTGTCTAGGGGTAGTAGCTGTTAAACAGCTGGTATTGGAAGGTTTACAAATAATGGAAACTATTTCTTTTCACACCTGTAATCTGTCCTCATTTTCAAGTCTTCTAAATAGCAGCTCTAAAACTCATTAATTCCTGTTATTTTTTCAAGGCTCCTAATAGGTGGTCCCAACTCTGTTCTGGTGAAAGACAGATACCACCCTGCAAGTCTTGGCAACAGACAGGGCCGGATTAACCCTTTAGTGGGCCCTAGGCAAACAAACTTGTGGGCCCTGGGCTGGTCAACACGCCTTCCCCATCCCAGCACTGCTGCTCTTGGGGAGTGGGGCTCAAAGCTGCTGCTAGGAAGCAGCTGTGGCAGCGGCAGGGCCAACAGAGGGTAGGGGAAGGGAAAGCAAGGGAGGCAGATTGGGTCATTCATGCAGTTGCTATGGAGGGAAGGACTGGGCTCCCCTGCAGCTCAGGGCCCTAGACGTGTGTTTGGTTTGTCTATGTATTGATCTTGCTCTGGCAACTGACACCTTCTGTTTGTCTAAAAAGCAGCATTAGAACAAGTAGTAGTAGTAGGAGGAGGAGGACAAAGCCAGGTATGGGCCTGCACTCTGAGGGGGACAGCATCTTTGAATCTACTGATTCATCAGAGCAGGGGTGTCAAAGATCTGGTCCTACCCAAGAGCTGCCGCACCCAGCCTGCTGGACTCCTGGCAAGCTACTGAAAGCTTGTGGGGCAAGGCCAGGGGTTGGAGCCTACCACAGAGTTTGGGGCTCGTGGACTCCAATTGATATGGTCATTGGCAGCAGTGGGGTTAGGGTTGTGCAGATACAGCCCTTGCTTGCCCTGGGCCCACTGGACTCCTGCTGCTGTCCCTGGACTCTCACTGCTACTGCTGCCTCTGGCCCCTCCCTGCTGTTTGGGAGGAGCCCTGTGGTCTGCATCCAACCACGGATGAGTTTGACACACCTGTTGTAAAGCATAGGATTGAATTTGTGATTGACATTAAATATTATCCTATTTTCTTTATTAATCAAGCCCTATTTTAGTTATTCCATTATTTTGCCTGGGACTGATGTCAGACTAATAGTCCTGTGGTTGCTCAAGCTGTCACTTGTCTTTTTTAACATGAACAATCCCTTACATATATTCTAGTCTTCTGGGACTTGCCCAGTATTCCAAAACACATTGAAAATCAATAGTAATTGTCCAGAAAGTTCTTTGGCCAGCTCTTTAAAAATTCTTAAACATAGATAATCTGCACTTGTTGATTTTAATAAAAATGTTTAATTTTACAGCTGTTCAGTATTCTCAGTTACTGCTGGAGCAGGAAGTTTTTTATCTAAGCTTCCTGATAGCAAACCATTGTCTGCTTTTTTCCCCACATATGGAACAGACCTGTGTTTTGGGGGTTTTCTTCTTTTAAAAACCTTTTATGCATTATTACTGAAAATTCTATCTCATTCATTGTCTGGACTTACACCATTACTTGGATTCTTTTTCTCCTTGATATACCTACATGACACACAGAGTTAAGCCTTTCTGCACTGGGCTTAACTCTGTATGTCATAGATTCCTCTGTACAACTTTTTGGTTTCTTTAACAGTTTTTACACTTTCTAGAGTCTAATGTATATCCTTTGCTGTCACCTTCCCCCTTTTCCACAAACCACTGTAGAACTGAGGCATGTAGTAAAATGTTAAGCAGTTTGCAATAATCATTAATGTCATTACTATTTATGTTTTTAAACTCTTTCTGTCTTCTGATTTGTTTAATAATTTAGTCCTCTTAGAGCACCAAATATGTATGTTACTGATTTATTCTGTTTGTACATAATGAATCAAGTTACATTTACCTGCATCTAACCTATGACTAAATTTTAGTTCAGAGATCAATTTCTCTTAATATATTAAGTTGCGAGTTAGTATTCTGTTATCTTGGATGCAACACTTTTTTGTATTGGGGAAATTTCATCTTCAATTTTTACAGATTCCATAGTTTTGTTAGCTCTGGCAGTATTGAAACATCTGGCATTTGCTACTCTGATTTGAAGTCCTCCATTTTAATGCAGCCTTTATTCTCAGCACAAATTTGATTTTCTATATCTGTTTAGTCTGTGATTTGGTACTCAGAGAAGAACTAATCTAAGAGTCATTTTATGCATAATTAGTTAGAATGTAGCTCATTTATTTCATTGTTTTCAGGGACTGAGAAACAAGCAATGCCATTTTTGCTGTAGACTACCTGTCCCCTTCCCTTTTGCCCACTCCATTTTTCTTAAATAAGTAAAATCCAGTTTTTTCCGTCCTCCCCCCCCCACTTCCCTTTATTTTCCAGCATTCCATTCATGCAAATAATACCAACTGGGTTGAATTTATACTAATGAATGCGAAATTATATTTCTTCTATTTTATTGTCCAACCTATGAGTGTAAGTGTATAAGCAGTTAAATAGCTTCATTCTGTTTTGTTCCTAGGTGCTTTGATTAATTTTATATCTGGCATATTGATTTAGTGTTAAATGATATTGTTTCAGCCTTCCCTTTTGTTGGTTTTAAATCTCTCCTGATTAGTCAAATCAAACTGCTCCCTAGATTAGCTTCTCTTGTGCTGAGATGAGGGCAGTTTATAGTGCCTCAGCTTCCAAGTAGCAAGTGGGCTATACAGTATTCTACAAACACCAGAGCCCCCAAACTTGCCATGTCTTATTTAGCTCATGGTCCATTTGCTGCATCATTTGCCTTTATAGCTTCTTTCACCTAAGGGTTATGTAGAATCTCCAAGAAGATCACTTGATTCTCTCTTGCAGAATTTTTCCTGAAATCTCTGAAGCTATCTGTGGTACATAAGGCATTGTGAAACCGGCCCCTGACAGATTTGCAATTAGAGGCACAATGGGATTTGATGCATGATTCCCACAATCATGCTTCTTGCCATGGCAGGAAGTATGATTGTGGGATCAAGCATCAAACAATATTCCACTATATTGCTGGTACAGGGGGAGCCCAAGCTTCTGATCCCAGATTCCCCTGCACTAGCAAGCAGGGCCAGACACATGCATCTGCAAACTGGGCGGCTGCCCAGGGGCTGGACAGAAACAGGGCCTGAAAATAGTAATTTTTTTATTATCATTATCATTATGTCTGTCAAAGAGGGGCCCAGTACTAAAAGTTCACCGAGGGCTGACAGGAGTCTAGGTACGGTGTTGGTAGCAAGCTTCTGAGGCTGGGAGCCCTGTCAGCTGTGCTAAGAGTCCCTGTGGCTGGGAGTCTGCATCAGTTGTTAGCTCCCAGCCAGGCCACACATTCAATAATGGCATGTTGGGAACCAGCCACAAAATTACTGTGCACTTTATGTAATAACTGGGTGGTTTGTTCCTTGTTTTATCACACCATTGACTGCAGTAACATGTGGCCAGGTAACTACTTAAGACACAATTAACTGGTTAATCGCACCTTAAGTGTAATGTGTGCCAGGGACCACCATGTCATTAGTGCCAAGAGGGGGCATCAGCAGCAGATTCTTTGTCACTGACTTCAGAAGCCTAGGCTATTTTGTAATCCTATTTCATATTTTTTTGTCTGAGTTGAACTAAGATACTGATGAGCATTGCAAGGCAGAGTGAAATTTGGCAGATTTGTGATATACCCCATGCTGGACTGCTGGACCAGACTGTCTTTTCTTGTTTTTTTTCCCATCCTCATCATGCCTTAATATATTTACTCTGTCGTTCTATTACTTGTTTCCACTGGCTTGTAAGTTCTTTTTTAGTAGGAACTTCCTTTTTTTTCTGTATGTAAAGTGGTGTGCATGTTTATGGCCCTATAGAAATAAAACTGGCAATAAATAGGAATATAACTGTGGGCTTTATTATGGCCTATTTTATGTACTAAATTCAGAGATAACTCAGCTCTACATATTGAATTAGGAAGTATAAAGCTGTGACCTTGATGTGATCATTCCAGGACTTTTTTTTAGTATAAAGGCTTGAGTGGAGATTATAAAACACGAAGTCATCTTAAAATATGAAAACTGATATTTTTCATCTAAATAGTTACACATAGGAAGCATTTGATCTCTCAGGAGTCGTGCCTCTTTTCTTCTTTGGGGACAAAATCTCTTTGCTAGTGGTTCTCAACTTTTTTAGAGTCAGGAAACCCCTCCACAACTTCTTTGAAAGTTGTGGCAACCGCAGTTGAGAACCACAGAACTACTGCAATGTGCTCCATGTGTTAACCGCGGAAGGTGGTTTAGAGGAGGCCATGAAAAACCTTCCTCCATTGAAGGGGGGAATTGGAACTGGTTGACCAAAATATATCTTTGAATCACCCAGCCTTAAACTAATAGTATTCTCTCTCCTGCCCTGCAGTGCTTCAAGACCGCTCTTTTGGTAAGACTTCTCATTTTTAATCAGCTGGAACGGTGCTGCACTGAAGAGTTAAAAGCAGGCTCGATATGTAGTCTTTCATTTTTCTGAAAACTGCTACACTGACATTGACCAGATTAAAAACAAAAGTCCTTATTGAATCGGGGATACCTCTGTCTGCCTGTTTAAACAATGAACTAATTGATTCTGTTTGGGGAGTTAATACAATTATTTTAATGTCTTATTACTGATTGTCTTTTTGAATCTCCTTCAGTTGCACTGCATGGCTTCTCCAGACTGAAGTCTGCTGCCTCAACTTACCTCAGTAATTCTCAGCCAGGATGCTGTCACTGCCACTGTGACCAGGTAAAAGTGCCCCACACACTTGCATATAGCCAGAAGGGCTGCAGAGTTGCAGCTCATGTACTCTCCTGCCTCACTAGGGATCTCTGATAAATCCAAAGTAGGCAGGAGAGCTGGCTGGTGCTGCAGTCCTTTCCAGTCTGACCCTGCACAATGTCTCCTGGAAATAGTTACACCTGGCCCATATGCATCTGTCCCATGTGCCTCTATTTCCAGGAGGAGCTTGGTAGAGCTGGACTGGGAAGGGTGGTAGCACCACCCAACTCGCCTGCCAATGTAGGCTTCTCACTGTCATCTGGGGCACTTTTATCTTGCTGTGGTGGCAGCACCTACATTGTGATGTCTCTGAGGGAGTCTCATGACACCCTAGAAGAACCACTGTTGTATGATCATAGCCAAAGAAAAATGGGGAAATAGGTGGGTAGGCTGCCATTGATATTTCTGATGCCATGCTTCCCACTTTCTTCAAGGCATTAATAGTGCCTGAAAATGCTCATAATTCTTTATAAGAGGTAGAATGATAGACCTTATGAACAGATCATCCCTATCTTTTCCATTTTAATTTTAGTAAAAAGCTGATCTAGAAAGTATTCATTTGTCAAGTGTACTCTCCTTGTGATCCTTCTTCTCAAAGGTTATGTCAACTTGTTAAAATTCCTAATTAGGAATTTGCACTTCCTTTTCCTTCTGTTTTTTGTTTTGTTTGTTTTTTGTTTTGTTTGTTTTTTGTTTGTTTGTTTGTTTGTTTTTTTCTTCCATAAGTCCATCTGTGTTAGCACCATCCCTGGGCTGAGAATATGACCTTCTGGAAAGAAAAGCGATATCTTCCAGTGTGCTGATTTTCTTTTTCTTTTTTTTTCCTTGTTTTTTTTCTTTTTTTTCTCTACCCCAGATTTTTCAGGTCAAACCCTGCAGCACAGACATCCAACCCTGCTGACTGCAGTTACGTACATGTAACTGGGCACAACATGGTCAGATCATTACATAATTCCTGCCATTACCACTGTGAACAAACTTTTCAATAGAGTTCATGGGGATTAAGAAACTCTAATATCTGCTTCATTTGATCTTGTTACAAAGCAGGTGGCAAGAGGGGGACAGAATAGTATTGTACAATAAGACTTAACACTTACTCAGGATTTATCATCTATAAATCTTAAAGTATTTTACAAAGGAAAATAAATATAAGCTCAAACAAATAAAGAAACTGAAAAGAAAAATGATGAAAGAGTTTGCCTCAGATCAGATAGCAATTTAGTGGCAGAGCTGAGAATGGAATATTGTCATCTTCATGCTTGTTGTACTGGATGAGAATTAATAGTTGCTGCTTTTCCCCCCTAAAATCTGATTTTTATTTTTGGAGTTACTACATAAAGCCAGACTTTTTTGTCAAGTTACATGCCTTGCAAAACTGGATTATGGGAACAAACTTGAACTTTCCCTTTAGTTTGCAGGTGGTGACAAGACATGGGTAGTTTTCAAGCTTTCAGAGTCAGCTGCAGAATTTTTCCAGGGTACAAAGTAAGTTTTGCCTTCTGTGCTTTATAGAAATTTATCACAGACCAATATTAAAATATATCTAATAGCTTTCAGGGCCCTCTTTGTGGTGAGAGAGAGGCCAAGACCACACATGCACAATTTTAGTTATGTCTGTTTGCTTGTGTTTTAAGGTGCTCTTCACCATAATGCCCAAGCAATGAAAAAATAGTGAATTTAACCTCTTGATACCCCTGGGGGGAAGGAAGTATATACTTCCCATTTGCAAATGTGTGGATAGAGAGTCAGAAAGGTTAAGTGAGTTTTTCAGGGTGACATAGGTAATGTATGACAGAGCCAGAAATGAAAACCATAATTCAATTCCAATACTTTAGCAGCAAGACAGTCCTTCTTGTCTTGAGAGCCATTTTTGGGATGTCAGGTTCAGTCCCACTGTGACAAAATCTGGAACTAGCTTGGTAAAATCTGCATGAAAACATAAGAAATACATACGTAAGTGTCAGGACCCCTGGGATGTTGAGTAGTTTTCAAAGGGCTGCTAGCCAGCCTTGTTGGCTGGTAAACCTATTGCAGTTTTTGGCTGTGTTCTTAATGATGCACATTCATTTGAACAGACCATATTCCCTTGGATGAGCACATGGCAATATAAAAAATTCTGTTTAGGTTTGTAGGGTTATTAATTGTTATCAAGGAGAATGTGTTGCACAAATAGGCCTTCTAAAATATTTACTCATGTGTTGCTCTTTGAGGGAAAACACTGCTCTTCTTAGAATTACCTCAGTCTAAATAATAATTATAAAAATTGTGCCATTGCTTATGTGTCTTATTTATGCTTGCAGTTGCAATGTATTACACCTGCATATATCAGTATGGTTAATTTTTCTCCCTTCCCCACCCCGCTTGCCCCATGGCGCTTCAAAATTTATCTTTTTTTTTCATTGAGCAGCTGATGAGCTACTCTAGCTTCATTTACTGAACCTGAAATTATACTGTTGCCCCACAACTGTTTCCCAAGAGTATAAAGCTGAGATAGTGCCTTGCATATGACGTTACACCTTCTATTAAAGTTAATGGGAGAGCTGTGTGTCTAATTCCCTGAGTGATGGACTGAGAATACACCAGTTTAAAGCAGTTATGCATGTAGCATTTTAAATATATTCTTAAACATTGTTCTCTATTAATGGCATTTTAAAAATCTTTCATTATCTTTGGCAGTAGAAAGAATTCTCTCTGCTACTGAGTTGCTGCCTGTGATGTTTTCTTGAGTGTAGCATGTGCAATTAGTTAGGAGCAGGCCAGGAAAGAACTGCTGCCCAGTTCAGGCCTACTATTACTCTAAAAATAATTTTATCTTGTGTCTTAGTTAATGATAACTTTAATTTTGTCTGATTGTAGCTGTACTATACTTCTGTGTTTAACATTTACCTATAATCAAATCCATTTACTGTCAGCTGCTCAAAACCGTTTTTACTCTGTTCCTAACAAAATGATGAAAATTATGTGTGACATCTTCACCCTATCTTCTGCTAACATATTTTAAAACGAATTTCTTATGGTCAGGAAATATCTTACAGCTCAATCATGCAAGGTATTAAAAAGGAGTAGAGAAAAGATCCAAGAAGTCAGTCAGGGCTGAATTACAATTTAGGAAGTGAAGGAAAGAATAATTTAATTCTGTATCTTTTTCATTCTTATTTTGTTCCTGTCTTATGACTCACCTAATAGCCCATGCTGTGGAAGGTGGATAAGACACTGCTCTCATTGTTTGTTCTGTAACTTCAACTATTCCTGTTATCTTCTATGAAGTTAATATGGGCCGTGCACTGTGAGAGATTTGCAGGCTTTCTGGTAAGCAAATCTTGAGTTACAACTTTATCTACAGCCGCTAATGCCAGGAACCTTTATGTAGCTCCATCTGTTGTTGCTGTGAAGTGCTCTAGGTGAATTGTGATAGACCTGTTTTTGTTAATATGAAATTCTTGGCTGTTAGATAGCTACATTGGAACACCTTGCTGGCTTATGGTGTGGCCAGAAATTAGCACTAAGATGCAACCTTGTATTAGTACAAGGAGAGTTGATACAATAACTTTTCAATTATGCATTTCCTGTGAATACTAGAAGTACAACACTATGGGTATGTCTGCATGTGTCACTATGGCAATGTTGTTGCCACACCATAATTTAGTACTTCCTTTGGAAGTACTAAATTGTGGCACAGTAACAGCCTGTACTGCGCCACATGAGCAGTGCACAGTTATTTTTAGCAGTTACTTTGCCATAGCAGCACACTATATCGGGAGAGTGCATTGCTACAGCAAGGTAGCTGTGGGTCATGTGTAGACCCCTGCAGATGTTACATCACCATAGTGCATTGCTACAATGATGTAGCATCACGTGTAAATGCACCCTATGTAAATTCAACAACGGTCCATAGCTGACTACACTGCATATCCATTCGTCTCAAATGATTCTGTAATATACAGAGGGTGGTATGGTTCTGCGTATTTGCAAATTAAATAAAAGCATATTTAATGAGAGAAATAAATACTACATGGCAAAATATTAAATTAGATATGGTATAAAACATTAAGCCTTTTATCTTACACTAGCAAAGTGCCTGTTAATAATGGATGGTGTGTACAGAGCGCCACCAGCTCACGCTGCCATTACTCCACATCTGGCTGCACACAACCCCCAGCTCTGTGTCGAGCCCCGTGCGTCCCGCCCCACACCTCAGCCAAGCACATACCACACACATACCCAGCCACATGCTGCGCACACACCCACACCCACATGCCATGCGCGCGCACACCCGTGTGGGAAGGGGCATGGTTCGTGGCTGCAGGGTGCTGCATGGGGGACACTCCCCGCAGCCGCATGCTGCATTTGGCGGGCACTGCCTGCACCCCCCACTACCCGTGGTCCTCCTGGCACCCTGCAGCCATGGGCCACACCCGTCCCCCACCACCCTGTGCTGGAAGCACCTGTTGACTGTGGGTGGTAGGATGCACGGGGGGGGGGAGCGGCGGG
>NW_017729032.1:19761741-19787638 GCF_001723915.1 Gavialis gangeticus | reverse complement strand
GCCCCTTTGGGTGGGGGGGGGTGGGGTGCCGGGGGGGGGGAGCGGCGGGTAGGGTGCACAGCCGCAGGGTGCCATGCAGGGAAGGAGTATGTGAGGCATGGGCAATGCCCACTGCCTGTAGCACATGGGGCAGGGCAACTACACGCCATGCCCCACCCCTGTGTGGGGAGCACCTGCCTGCTGCGGGCCACAGAGGAGGTGTGACCATAGGCAATCCTGAGGGGAGTGGGCAGCGGGGCATGGGGAGCGCCTGCTGGCTGCAGCACATGGCCACAGGGTGGGGCATGCCCCTCATGCCTGCTCCACACATGGCACCCTGCAGCCACACGCCACGCCCCTGCCATGTTTTGGTGCTCTTGGTGCGGGAGGAGGGGTGTGTGGCCACAGGGTGCCATGCAGTCAGCAGGTGGGGGGCTGCCCTGTCCTATGGCCGGATGCTGCATTTGGCAGGCACTGCCCGTGCCCCCCTCCCCACCTCTTGTGGCACCTTGCTGCAGTGCGCCCAGCCTCCGTGCCCCCCCCCGGTACAGGCATGTAGCATGCCCCTGCACGGCTGGTCCCCGCACTGGGAGAGCACAGCCTGGCCCCCACTTCTGCCTCCATCTGTCTGTCTGTCTGTTACAAGGCTCTGGGCTGTGCATGCAGAGTTGGTCCAGAGCTTTACAGCCAGACAGATGGAAGTGGTAAGGCTTTTATTATATTAAAATTGCAAATAAAAATGTTATTAAATGTTAAAAAGAGCAGGGGGCATGTTCGACAGAGCTTGT
Source organism: Gavialis gangeticus (assembly GCF_001723915.1). NCBI lineage: Eukaryota > Metazoa > Chordata > Crocodylia > Gavialidae > Gavialis > Gavialis gangeticus. The sequence continues at coordinate 19,786,871 of NW_017729032.1, read as the reverse complement.
TGGGTGGTGCAGGTGCAGTTTGTCCCTCCCCACCTCCATCTTGCCCATGGCTGTCCTCACTGTGCTCTGCATGGGGCCAAGCCCTGCCTGCTCCTGCTTGGGGCATCCTGCACTACACTCCTGCCTGCACCCACTGACAGCCCCAGCCAGTGCACATAGCTTCTTGGCAGGGCTGCTTTCACTGTCCCACTTGTGCTGCAGCTGACCGGGTACTACTCAGCTACCCCTGCCTCCAGTGGCTCCTCCTGCTGCCCTGCTCAAGGGTGGTGGGGGGGAGGGGCAGGGAGAAGGAAGCTGCAGCTGGGCAGCTTCTGTCCCAACGTGTTGGACTCCAGCTCCCAAAACCGCCCACACGTGGCTGCTCATCACACAGGATGGATGGAGTGGGTAGATCACAGCCATGAGCTGGATGCAATTAATTGGCAGGCCAGATCCATCCTGCAGGCTTCATTTTGCCCACCCCTGCTCTGAGATGTGTAGGAATTACAGATGGGGAACAGAGGAACAGAAAGATTGTGCTCAGACGTGTCCACTAAATTTTGGGTGCTGAGTTTGAAATACCTAAGAGTTGAATTTTTCTATGTACCTACTTCCAAAATTCAAAGCAGAGCTTCCGTTGACTTCAGTTGAATCTGTGAGTGCTCAAGCCAGGCAAGAACGAGCACACAATTAGTGACCATGCATGAAAAGTTTGGTTTAAGTGTCTAGTCTAATTGTACCATTGTGACAGAAGTGTGGACATGCTCCAGATTTCCAAGGTAGCATTCAGTTTGCCTGGACCATGAGAATCCCTTCTCTTCTTCAGTACCCTGCCCCATTCATCTCCAGCTTCTGCTCTCTAGATACACATTTCTCTTATCAGCTACCTTTTACTTCAGGTAAACAATTTACTGTTTATAATGCTCTGTTGAATCGGCATACCATTTTAAAGTCTCGGAACTGGTAACTACATATTAACACAATTATTTATAGGGATTCCTAGCAAGAAAGGAAGAATTATATTGCTTAGGATCTCAAGTCACATCAACACTCAAAGATGATTATTTTTAAGCTTAATATAATCACCTGAATAAAGACAGATTTAAGCATGTACTCAAGTCCTTTGTTGAAACACAATGTAAGTACCACATTTACCTAAATATATACGACAACCCTGAATAATAATATGAGCCCTCCCCCTGATAAATAGATTCTATACGTGGAAAATGTATACATTTGTTATAACTTTACAGGTATGGAATCTAATTATTGGAAGACTGCCGTGAATTTGTCCCTCTTCCACTACTACAATAGGGAAAATAAATCCGGAGGGTTGCCTTCTGTCCTCCTCCCCCAACTTCTGCCCCGTCCTTGCTGTCAGACCCTGTTCTTAATGAGCCCGTGGAAGTGAGGGGCAAATTTGAAAACGCTCACCTGTAAACATACCTGTAATAACTTGCATACAGTCAAATTACTACAGATACCTACAGACTTAATTCATCCAGAATTAATACATTTGACCTTTTTTGAAGCTGCTACAAATTTTAGCATAACTACTCAATAAACACCTTTTTAAGTGGCACTTTTGTACTTATACATAGTACAGACTATGCATGATATTAGTCCAAAGACAAAAGATTCATGATTTACCATATAATTCATTGGGCTGGGCCCCACGCAAGTCAACAGCGTTTCAAGGCACTGTGACTCCACAGCTCAGGACTGCTCAATATGTGTATGTACTCCAGATACCACCCCTCCCAAAATAATCCCTTCTGACCCTAATCTTCTATGATTCTAATCATATGTCACAGACTAAGAGCAGGCAACAGAGAACGATTCTGGATTAACTATTTGGGGCCCGCTTTGGTGATGTTTGCCAGACACTTAAGGCTGGTGAAGAAACGGGAATCAATGGAAATAGGAAAGAAAGGTTCAGCTCAGTTGTAGGACTGAAGAGATAGTTGAAATGTATGCAGTGTAGTGGTTCACCATGACTTGAAAAAGAGGTGGTACTGAGGGGGACTGTGCTTCCTGGGCACTACCTATATCTTATTCAGGTAGGCTACACTAACCTATCTTTGTGGGGCAAGTGAGACTTGGGGGTGTCTGAACCCAAAGATCTTGAGGATTGGGGCTTGCGTGTAGGATTCTTGCCATAGATTTAGGAGTATCTGAAGCCCTTGGCTGATGAGTCTGGGAGGTAGGATATTTGGCGGTGGTAGCACCACACAGACTTGAATGATTGACCTCTGCTCAGTTGAAATTTAGAACCAGTTTGGCCCTGGAAATGAAATTTGATTAAAAAAATAATAAAATATGGTGAGTTCTCACCAGCATTTTTGGCACCAGGGGAGTGGTGTTGGAGCTTGCTCCGGCATTTCCGAGTGCTAGCCTGGTATTGCAGTACCTCCAGGCCTGGTGCTCGTTCCCTCCTGGGGGAATGACTGTCCATTTTTAAGGGCCGCACAAAAGATGGTTCTCTTCAGCGTGCTTGCTCAGTGTGAGTTCTGTGTTTTATAGTCATGCTCAGTGTTGGCTGCATTTAATCAACTTCATAGTTGTTTTCCACTACTGAGCACATGCTGCTTTTGGCAGCAGTGTAATGATAGACAGTGTATTTCATCAGATTTTCTTTACCCAAATGAGAGACTTTCCTCCCATGCTCATTAGGACAGTGATTCCCAACTTTTGCCAGACTGGCAAATTGCAGACCAGCATACTGCAGACCAGAAGTGACCGGAATACTGTGGGCCGGCAGCCAACTGTTTTTTTTTACACTGAGTATAGAAAAGGGTGGGCTGCTGGTCTGCAGTTTGCCAGCCCCTCCAGACTTGTAGTCTGGCAGCCAGTGCTTCTGAGGACTGACAGCCAACCCTTCATAGCCTGGTATCAGGCCACAGCCCAGGGGTTGGGAACCTCTGGATTAGGGGGGAAAACCTTGTTTTGTGTTTGAGTAAATATGGTATTTTACAAATATTTCATAATTCCATATACAGTTTCCTAGTAGTATTTAGCATAGAACAACAGTATCATAATTCAGCTGAAAGTAAATACCTGTATGAAAGTGTTTTTGGTATTTCAGTGCATACCAGTTTCCCTTGTCAAATATTCCAGCTCTCTTTAATAGTTCAGAGCAGCTGGTGTTTTGAGACAGGTAGAAGTTTTGGTTTAAGAGGCCATGTATTGTATCCCCTTTCCTATATCTGACAGTCTGTTTCTGTCTCTCTTTAAAAAAAAAAATTAAACACATAAGGGCAATATGTATGTCATCTTGCATCTGTAGTAGTTAGTATGCTGTGACTGTTGCCATAAAGTAAATCGTTTAAAAAAAAAAATCCATGTGGGTAAAATTCAAAGGGCTGAGTTTGGATTTACAGGCCCAGGTTCAGCTCTAACATTTAAGCTAAATATTCTTGTGTTTCCTTAGTTACCCATGCCTCAACTCTTCCAGTATCTGATGTAGTCTAAATTGTTGAAAGCAGACATGTCTTCTATTTACTTATCTTTCTGTAAAGGAAAGAAACGGCCTCCTATCTTTTTATAAATGAATATGTCCAGTTTTTCAAATGAAGCCAAGCAAATACACATACACATCTCCTGGGGAAACTCAGTTTACGCGATTCCCACATTCCCAAATTCAACATCACTAATCTGTTTCTAGCCAACCCACAAACTTTCTCTGACTTTAATCCATGGTACCAGATCTCTGCTACAAAACGACCCTGAGTCATAACTCTCTGCTGCGATTGTTGCAAGACAGTCAATGTATCTTACTGTCTACTGTAAAATCAGAGTAAAGAAAAGTTATTGTCCTTTTACTGCACCGTAACTAAATGAGGCCAGCTGTAGGTGAGAATTGTATACCATTATATCTACATAAAGGCAAAAACTGCTTGTATCTCATCTCCACTTGAATTTTACAACATGGTAGCCAGCTTCTGAGTTATTGCAGTGTTGAAAAAGAGGCTATACCTTGGCTGGTACTGAAGACCATAGAGTCTTGAAAGCGAGGCTTTTGTAATTGCAGATAGAGCTTAGATGACCTAGAAATAAGTAGAATGTCTCTGCTGTTATACTCTGTTTAGGCTCGGTAAAAGCCTTGTATACTCACATTCCCTCAGTTCTTCTAAGTCTCATAGAAAGACAGGGCTGGAAGGGACCTTAGAAGGTCTCTAGTCCAATCCTTGGCTTCATACAAGGTCATTCCTTTTTAAGCCATCCCAGACAAATGTTTATGTAACTGGGCCTTTAGGAATTTACAGTGATAGAGATTCACTGCCTCTTAAGGTCACTGGGCATTTTTACACATGTAAGTGCCTCAGCGCTGGGTGCTTTGAAAAGCGCCAAGCTCTGCGACACTTGCAGTTTTATGAATGGCTAAATGCGCATCAGCACAAAGAAAATGGCAGCGGTGTGCTTTTGAACTAAAACACCATGGTGCAAGCATACAACTGCAAGCAGTGCAGTGCACATCAGCTCCCCTGCAGAGCACACTCAATTATTGAGGCATATCTCCAACACATCTGAGAACAAAAAGGTACAAATATAAATGCTCATCCATTTTAATGATTAGTCAGCTTCATCGTTACATTCTTCCTAATGTCTGAATTTGCACAAATAGCTATTCATTTTATTTCCTTATGTAAAATGAGGATGCTTCAAACAACCCAGAACCAAACACAAGTCACAGGCCTAAACTTTCTGAAATCTTTCCAAATTTGTGAAATGACCTAAAGCCAGACTTTACATGATTTTCTCTCATGCTCTTTTGCTATAGCAAAGGCTGGCTGTCCTTTCCACTTCAGAGCAATTTTATCTTCCAAATAGCTTGGAAAAACTCTGAGAAATGCCTGAATCTGCAATCAAAAGATCATCAGACACACCAGCCTGAAAACGGTCTCCCACGATTCTAGTGCTGAAAAGCTTCTGTGGTTGTGGAGAAAACATCTGGTGGGTAGAAAAGTCAAGAAAATACATTGGCTCAGCTCTTATATTAGTTTGACAGACTTCTTTAATTGGCAGATTAAGTCCAAAGATGAAAATGGGCACTTGGTGCTATTGAATAAGTGAATGAGCACTCTGCTTTTCATCTAAGTAAACACTGACAATAGTTATAATACAAATAAACACATACCTTATGCTCAACAATTGTTTTAGTCCAAATATTTTTATCCTACATAACATTGCCATTATAAGGGATTCACAGAAAAGAAATAATTATTATAATTAAATGTGAGCATGGTGCTTCCTATAAAAAAATAAATTTGGACTATCTTTCTATGGAATATGGTTACCAAAATGTAGGGTTTTTTAAAAAAAAAAAATATTTTTTTCCAGTTATTTAAAATGTAGACTAGTGCTTATCATAGGAACACTTAGTCTTGATAAAATAATTGGAGAGGCTTGGCTAAAATATTAAATGCTGGAAAAATCACACCGAGATTATTCTAACTAAGATGTTTTGATATCTTCTGGATGATTGCTTCATTGCTGAAATAGTACTGACGTGGAAGGAAAATGAAATGAAAAAGAGGACAGTTATTTTATTTCTATATCCTTTACTACCATGCACTGTTCCTTTAGTTCAAAGCCATCTCTCTGTTTTAAAAATATATCAAGTCTTATTGCATTTTAACGTATTTCCCAATGTGACAACTAGATTATTGAATTATATGCTTGGCATGAAAACATAATGGACATTGATTGTTTTGGTGGTCAAAAATGACTGAAAATTTCTGGAAAGGTAAAAGTCAGAAATAGAGGATTGGGTGTTCAGTTACAGCACAGAGATATTTTCTATACATTTTAGAAGAATTATAAAATGGAATTTTTAGGAGGAGAATGTTAGAGGGGTTTGGACTGAGACAAACAGATTATTCATTTAGCCTTAACATCTTGTGCTTAGTTCAGATTCCCATTGGGATACATTTTTCGAAGAATAGATAAGTATTTTCAAGGGTCATAAAATATACAAGTTATAGCTTAGTTACTTGCATGGTGTAACAGGGAGCCATTTCGAGGCTGACCTCTGTTGGCCTACCCATCTATTTAGGGTAGTCTGCCTACCTATCTCGCTTGCTGTGCCTTGTTAGTAAATAATTAAGTTGTTCATTAGGTGGGAAGCTACCCTTCACGCGCCCAGCTATACCGGGTGGTGCATACATGCTCTGACCTTCCCTACACGTGTCCCATGCCTTGCAGTTGTTACTACCATCATCAACTCTGTAAGTGCCTGGCATTGAGCCCTCTGGCTCCTGTCTCTGCAACACACAGGCACCAAGTTCTCTAATGAATGGCTTAATGTGCCTTTCTTTTGGATACGTGACTCTGTGCCTCTCTCCTGGGCACCTGGTCGTGCATCCCCTTAGCTGCGTCCCTCTGGTGCTATGGATGCTGTGCCCCTCTGACTGCACCCCTGTGGCACTCTGGGCTCACTGCACCCCGGTAGCTGCACCTTTCTAGTGCTATCCTCATTGTGCCTGCCACTGGGCTCTACCAAATCATATATCCTCTCTCTCCAGGCACTAATGAGGCCTCCAAACTTTCCCTTCTAGCCTCATCCTGATCCTCCGAGGTAAACAAGAACACAAACACAAGTCTTTAGGTTGCAACATAGATTTTAATATAATAAAAGCCGTAGCACACCTGGTTGTGTGTCTGTCTGTTTGTAATGCCCTGGGTCAACTGCACATGCACTACTTAAGTTGGTATAATAAAAGATATCAGATTCACCAAAAGAACCCTGTCTGCTTATAGACAGAGACACACAGGCAAGGCGTAGGTGGTGGGAACCAGGGTGTGCTCTGCTGCGCAGGAGGGAGGGGAGGGGAGGCGAGGGGCACAGCATGTGGCCATGTGCGGTCATAGCACGTGGCTGCAGGGAGCAGGTGCAGGGTGCAGGGGCAGCACCCGCTGGCTCCAGCACATGGCCATGAGGCGGTATGTGCCCCCCACACCCGCTCCCTATGAGGCAACCTGCAGTCATATGCCCACCCCCCCACGCGGCTGGATATGACGCTAGATATGTGGTATCCTAGATAATGCTGAGAGAGGTGTGTGTGCGTGTCTCCAATTTCACTGGGACAGGACAAAGGTAGACGGGAGGGTATCTGCTTAGAGCTTTTAGGAGCTAATCAACAGGTCAACTGGTAATATCCCTCCATTCCTTTCTTGGAAGAAGCTGGTTAAGAAGAGCTTGAACTAATGAGGAGAGGCTTTTGTTTTGTTGATGGGGCTGATAAACACTATGTTATCAGCTCCCTGCTGGCTCCCTCGCTTGTCAGGTTTGCAGACAGTATGAAGAAGTAGGGAGAGGGAGATTGAAAAGCTCAGTATCATCAACAGATGTGTGCCCACCTGGCTTCGAACTTTTGATCACATGTGGCCTTGGTCCAGACGGCCGGTAGCAGACGTCCTACGGTCTCCTGTAAGCTGGTGGGTAGATGTTTATTGCCTGGGTAGCCTCCCCCAATCTCATCTGCCGCGACTTTGAATATTATACCAGTGGGGGGTGGGCAACCACCCAGGGCTTCTCTGCAGCGGGGAGTCCACCCAGCGGTCATCCATTGGGCTCCACCTCCCCTATACCCCAACCTCACGCCAACCTTTGGCAGGTCACCAGATCGTCTCGGCCACACCCCTATGATGTACTTCTTGAGCTCGATGGTCTTCATAGCCCTGTCACACCCTAGGCCCTGCCTCCCGGGATAACTCGCTCAGTTAGCCATAGGTCTTCAGAAATCACCTCCTCCTCCTGCCCCAAGGCAGTCTCTGCCTGGGACTCTAAATTTAACCAGCACTCAAAATAAAGGATGGAGCACAAAAAAAATATGGTACAGAGCTATCTTGCCTGCATTGCCTCGCCCTACCTCTCAGCCCCTCCAAAAGGAGGAAACTGAAACAAAAACCAACACAAACTAGAAGTTGGGAAGGACCTGTCCGGTTTCTTCCCCTGCCTTTCTGCTAGGGTAACAGAGTGACTTTTTTGCCCCCTATGACTCCACTGGGGTTTCGCCCGTCATTGGGCCAGGGTAGACTGCGGCCCCTTGCCCTGGGTCATTTCTCCCCTCAGTCAGCCAAGTGCGGTATGTGGTGCTGCTCTTCTTACTTGCTGTTGGAAGTGTCCCAGTTCTGGTGTCCTGTGGTATCTCCACAAGTGCCTGGCCACTTCTTATGTCATGAGCCGGTACCCAGCCTCTTGTCGTCCTGCTCTGCAGCGCCTGTTGCTGCTCATGTCTGTTTCTGTCCGGAGGGAGAGCTCCTCTGCCTCCCGCGTTTCCCCGACACTCCCACCTTTGTTGGTGTAGAGAGCCTCTTCTGGCTCTCCTGTCCCTCTGATGCTTCTGCCTTTGTTGGCGTAGAGAGCCTCCTCTGCCTTCTCACCATGCTGTTCTCTGCTGGTGCAGAGAGCCCCTGCCAGCTCTCTCTCCCTTGGTGTATCCTGGATGGCATCTGGCATAAGAGTCTCCCCCGACTCTTCTTCCCTCCTTCCATTTTTCCCTGGTGGTCCTTCTTATCCCTGCCGGCCAGTGATTGCCAATGACGTCACCGGCTGGTTTCAGTTGGACAAAAGCACAGCTTACAACCCATGCAGATTTCCTTTCTCGCTCCAGCTGCACTGTGGGTCCTGCTGCTGGTAAGTATTTTTCTTGAGTTATTCTTATGTTTTTTTCTGCTCTTATGCGTGATCCCCACCCTAGGGGGTCCCCATTTATTGTTTGGGGCTCTTTCCTCTGCTCTCTCCCAGGACAAGATGCATTCACTACACCCCATCCCCTTTTGCCTCAGAGTACTAGCTGGGGCCTGGGGTCTGGTAACACTCCTGCCCCTTGAGCAGCAAGTAAGGGAAAAGCCTTGGACTATGTAGGCAGGGTTGGGGTTTAAACCCTTTCTTAATCATAGCATCTTGTCAGGGCCTTTCCATGCCCCCTTCATCTCAGCACTGTGGGTGGGAAGGGAGGGCTGCTTCAGGGCCCCATGGCTTCTAGCCTGAGCCACTGCAGGCATGTGCCTGCATTTCCTCAGTCCAGAGGCATGTCTGCTTGGTTGCAAACTGATTCAGTCTAGGCAGGTTAGATTAATCTGCAAAGATTAAATCAATTCAGGTTTAGTCTTTTTGAATGTTTGTCCCTAGCCCTATTGTTGTGCCAGACAGACCTGGAGGAAATTTCCTTACCAGCGTGTAAATCTATTAGTATGACCCTGAGCAAGAGATACTGCCACCAGATAAGAAAGAGGATCATAGAAAATTAGGGTTGGAAGGGACCTCAGGAGGTTATCTAGTCCAACCCCCTGCTCAAAGCAGGATTATCCCCAACTACATCATTCCAAACAGATTTCACTGTACCAGTTAAGTATGCAGGTCTGTCTAATCTGAAGGCCCATCTCCTGCCGTAGCAAATTTGATGCTTCAGAGGAAAGCTCATATTTAGTTTAAAAAAAAAAAATCTCACGAATTGTATATATCAAGGGAAAAAATCCTTCCTGACCCCTGCAGCAATCAGCAGAAGTCCTGATGCATCAGATTTGAATATACTTTTTGTTTTGATGTGATGCAATCCTGGAAGTGTTACTCACATGTAGAAGACTGAAAGCACTGCTATTCCTCCCATGGCCCATGAATGAAAGATGAGCAGGTGATCTCAGAGATTTACAGATTACAGGGCTGGAAAGGATACAATGGGCAATCTGGCTTGACATACCTTACTTCCCACTGCACACCTAGGCTGTAGAATTTCTTTGAAAGATGTACTAGAGCATGTCTTTAAAAAAGACATTTGAGTAGTGATGAGTCCATCCTTTCCCAGCAAGTTTCTCAAATACTTAAATATTCTCACAATTAGGAAATTATTTATTTCATGGTGGAATATCTAACTTCAAGTTCCAGCCTTTGCATCTCATTTCCTTTGTCTGCAAGGCCAGACTTCTGGGTAGCAGCAAACTGTCCTATTTTTCTGCTGCTTGCAGGACGACATTTCCTTGAATTTTTGTTTTGTTTTTTTTTTTTAATGTCCCAAGTTAAACCAGGCAAATCAATTCCAAATCTGTGAATCATTCAAGAACCATATGTGGCCCTACTGCCAGCAAACATCCTCTACCCCTGCCTGGGGCTTTAGATGCTTCCAAATCATTTGGCAAGCATCTTACATGCAGGTCCAAGTTAGGAGGCTTGGGGTTCGGATGCCCTGGGGTTTTGCTTGCCCTCAGCTGTACAGCTGAAGGAGCAAGCTGGGGGGGAGTTTCCTATTTCCATAAAGTTGGCATAAAGCCAAGATCTTCCCGCTGGAAGTGAAAGTGGGAGGCTAATGATGCATTAGCTTAGCCAGGAACCACCCCGTACCAAGAAAGTGGTTTTCCCCTGCAACGAGGAAAACCGCCTTAGTGGTCAGAGTGTTTCCCCTGCTGCAGGACATCTTGTCCATTCTTCTAAGCATGTTGTTCACAATGAGGATTGTCCATTTTCTTTGATCAGTTCTTTAGGGTCTCTTGGGTTTGTCTGAGATCCATCTGGTTAGCGATTAGCAGCAGCTCTCAGATTTTACTTCTGCTATTGCAAGTCCTTGTCCTCATCCTGATTCTTGGTTCTTGCAGGGTGTTCCCTTCATAATTCTAACCACACCTGGTAGCAATTCAATAAAACAAATGCATGTCATTATTTAAATAAAGGTGATTTGGAGTAAATCAAGTAGTAAATGTTTATGATGCAGCATAATCTAAATTTCTTTACCATATTGTTATGCTTCTGCCTTCTTTTTCCCTTTTTTTATTGTACTGTTGATTCTCAAACGCCCTCATGCTGTGGTGATTCTCAGCATTCCTTTTATATTCCAAGCATCCGGAGACTCAGGAAATTAACAAAGATCACACTGATTGCAACACTTAATATTTTTTCATTTCACCAAGGTAAAAAAACTGCTCATGGGTTTAAAACCACCCATTCAAAGGTTTCATTTTTCATAGAAACTTGAGATTTTCAGTAATAGTGAATAAAAATGGGTCTTGACCCTTATAATACATACAATACCTTTCAACACTTATCTGTGAGCAGATTATTTCCTGCCCTAATTGCTTTAAAACTAACATGCTAAAGCTATCATTTAGTCGTCACTGTTGACAGACATGCTTTGATATTAATAGGGATACATTTGGGCTGGTTTTTTTGTCAGTTCCGCTTACCAGAAACTTGCCAAGATTATTTAACATAACTCTAATTCTTCATCACCTGGCTCAAAGCTGATCTTTCAAATAGTGCAAAGCAAAGCATAATCTATGAAAAAGTATAATCTACTGAGTATTTGTTAGTAATACTCTTGTCATCAGTAACAGAAAAAAATGTGTCAGATGTAAATATGTGTAAAAAAGATAATGCTTCTAAAATATGTAACTCATTTTTTGTAACGAATACAATGAAGTTGTGTGTCCCTGTAAAGAATTCCCATTTGAGTTCCTATAGTATTGCAATACAGTATATTCCACACAACCAATAGTTGTGTGTCCCCGTAAAATATGATCTTTCATTTTTATGTAGTTATATAATTATTTTGATATATATGGCACAGTAGTATTCAGCAGTCAACTGAATATCTAACTTTGAATCTATATACCATACAGCACATAGATAAATATGACATTCACTTTCGTTTTGAAAGGAAGAATGAAAGAAAAGATTTTTCCAGAGTTATGGTTATGTAGATCAGGGAAAGAACTTAATCTTCAGCTGACTCATGCTGAACTAAAGTTGCTGCTAAAGACCGTGCTCTTAGTGGATCTTTGATTCTGAAAAAGACTAGAGTCTGAGCTAAGCAACTGTGGAATAAGAAAAGAGAAACTAGGAAGGAGCTAGCAGGCTGCAAAATTGCTATAAGTATAGCTTGATTAGCAGATAATCAAGACCATTAAAAAAGAGAGATGATTGTTAATGTCTGTACAGTGAAAAACAAGGAGCCATTAAGTCAATTGACTCTCTCAGCTGCCTGAATAGTAACACCACAGCTGCTGCACTGTGGGGCAGGAATCAAAGCAGGGTGCTTCTATCATGGGCAGAAAATTAGCTTTTCTGCTTAATGCATACACATGAATTTTGCGGGGCTGAGTTTGATGGAAAAGGTGCATGCTGTGTGAGAGAAAATATGGTATATCCAATTCCACATGAATGAATGTGCCTAAAGTCAATGTGGGATGGAAATGGAAACAAAGGAATATAACAGGTAGTATTTTAGTTAAGTTTAAACTCTCATGTGTATTCATTTGGAAAAAATATGGTCATTCTTTTATTTTTTTGCAAAAAGAAAATAATGTAGGTTTTAGAAAGGCAGAGATGATTCCATAGTAACTGCTGTGGTTCAGCTGATAAAAAATGGGGAAAAGACCCTGTAGAACTGAACAAATAGAATCTAAACTTCTACTGTTTTCAGATCGCACTACAAAAGCTTAATGCTCTGGTCCCACAGAGAATTTTTAAGGGATTAAAATAAATCATTTTAATCCATCACACTTTCATAAGTAAGAAAACCTGAATGAAAATATCCTGCAGAGCACTGGCCTCTGTAATATTGTTTAAATCTTAGAGCAAATTAAAGCTGTTTGATTGGAATTTATAATCTTTTTGTTTATAGACAAATGTGACCTTTAGTGATTGATAAAGTCAATTAGCTTCTGAACTAAATTTACATCTGGATCAAGTGACTTGGTAGGAGTAAACAAACAAACAAACAAACAAACAATTTACTCAAAATGTAGATTAGTTTGACCTTAAATGAGCCTTTAATATATGTTGCATTGGTTTATTTTATAATATTGAATTGTTGATTGTGCTAAACCATAAGATCTGGCTATTTTGCATATTTTTAAAAAATGGCTTCAGAACAAACTGAACACAAATTGGTTAAAAGGCACAGGTTTGGTTCTCTTAAGAGGGAAATGGACATTTTCTACTTCAGAAGGTTAGAAGTCTCAGTATAAATCTGGTCATAGCATCCAGTATCAGGATAAAGGCTCATTATATAAAATGATAATGGAAATAAAAGAGCAGAAGTCTGCCTTTTCTGTGCCAGCAGCTGGAGGTAGTTGCCCCACCTTGCAGTGCTACTTGGAATCAGGGAAATGTTGTTATCCCCAAGGCTTTAAAGATGGAAGCTGAGGCAGAAAAATGAACTTGTGAGTGGGAGTGTTGCACTGCCCCACGCCTAAATTTTAGCCACATGGCTCTGGGAATAGAAAATGTAAATCTGAGTTAGGCACTAAGTTACTTATACTTCACATGGGGAGAGTTAATTTCCTAGAATTTGCATTCACAGTCTTTTGTGCATTGAGCAGGGGACTGCCTACACCAGCCAAAAGGAAGCATGGAAGAGGGGTGATGTGGCTGAAAGCTCATGTTTTCCAGACACAAGGGTCCTCCATGTTGTCTTGAGTTAAGTGCCTATGTGAAACTGGAATCCGTAGCCTGAAACCTGCACCTAAATCATCATTCCTTTGTACAAATACCAGGCTGTGTCAAGATGCAGTGCTAGCACTAGTTTTTTGGTTTGGATACTTCCTCAGAAAGCAGGAGACCTGGATTTCAGGCCATCTTTAGCCTCCTAGTTCTTTTACCACCAAGCTGTGTTTAGGCTGAGTTAGGTTGCTCTCTTGTTGAAGCTAGGCTATAGCACAGAAAGGAATGGGAGAGTAATGGGGCCACAGAGAAGAAGCAAAAGGGAAGCTAACTCTATCTCAGTAAAGACGGCATTGCCCTGGAAAGATTCTGGGAATTGGGGAGTCCTAGGTTTGATCCCTGCTGCAGGACTTGGTGCATTGTGCACTTATTGATTAAAATTCATACACAGTGTTGGGAATGGAGAACAGACCCCAAGACTACCTACTTCCTTCCCAAGTTTCTCCACAGCCAGCAACAGTGCATCTCTGCTTTACTACCACAGGGTTGTCAGAATTGTGTAACTAGTTAAACCAGGTGTCACGGTCAGGAGGACTTGAGAGGGAATTCATCTGAGTATTCATGAGGGATGGAGCAGGTGGTGACTATTGCATTTTTTTAAAGCATTTTTCCTTGCATACATTCATCCCCCAAATAAGGCATGCACCCTGTTTTGGGAAGGCAAAACAAAATGGATTTTTCTAGAGTCATGGCTGAATGTTGGCCATGTGGAGCAGGGGCAGAGTTCACTCACTCTTTGCTGCTCAGCCAAAGGCTAGCAATTTAATCCTGCCACAGGCACTGCCAAATTGGCAGCAGCTTTTGGCTCAGCTGAGAAACCTGAGAAGTTATGTTCAAAAATCTTTCAGAACTGAGGAGCCTGGCAGAGATCTGCTTCATTCAGCTTTTGAGTTCTAACTGGACAGTATTTGACTCCAGGACAAGTACATTTTTTCCCCTCCCATCATAGACAAATGTGTATCTACTTTTCTCCCCAGGAGCAGACTTTTCTGTCCTCAGTATGGAGTTACCTAACTGGTCTTCAAAATTGTTATTTATTTGAGGCCAACAAAAAGCATCTGTGGGCCTTGTCTTAGGTTTTTCAAGCCATAACTGACTTTTCGGTATCCTTGTTATGCATCTAATTGGTAATGGTAGTGACAGAGAGAAACCCCTAACTTTTGACTGAGCACCAAGAGGAAGGCAAGTGAGTTTGGGAACTAGATTCTGTCCTACCTGCATGTAGCTGGGAAGGGAGCATAACCTCAGGAAGCCATTCCAGTGTTCCTTTGCCTCCATTCTGGCATGGAAGTCATCTTCCTTGCTTAAAACATGCATCCTGATTCTGAATGGATAGTTTTTGGGGAAAAGCTGTGTGAGATATATGAATAACTGTGTTACTTGAACATGTAAAACTGGTAAATATACTGCAGCCAGGCACTAACAGATATAGTTTCTTACTAAGAATGAGCTTAAGTGGATTTATATGAGCACAGCTTTTATCTTCTTCTTTGAAAAGCAGTCCTTAAATTCATTATTTTGTAGCTTTCATTTGGAGATTCACAACCAACTTATATTATATAGTTCTATGCAATACAACAGTATTAAGGCCTTTAAGGGGTAAATTCTTTGCAGACCTGATACCAGTTGATTTGCACCCTCATAGAAGTTGGCTCTTACGGTTTGTAATTGGGTGTCTGAAACATCTGGGGAACTAGTCGAGAATCAAAGACTTGGATGTTTGAACTCTTGTTTCTTGGATAACAAATCTGTTTGTTTATTACCTCATTCATGGGCTCAGATAAACTTTACTTTTCATATAACCCCTGTTCTGGGTTGGGTCAGCATTGGGTTGTCCAGGCATATTTTTCACCTAATGTACCCTGGCATGCATGAAAAGTTCAAAGCAGAACAATTCCATTGCCTGCATCCTGGGTACAGTTATTTGAAGAGATGCAGTCTGTTTTTCAACAACAATGTAGCTGAGAGACTGCTGGGCAACATTGGAACAGTGCGTTCCTTTTGTTGGCAGTGGGGTTTTAGCTGCTATTGTGATGCTGAACATTTATGTTGCATTTTTTATTTTAGATTGCGCAACCTAGCTGATTCCCCTGGAATCTTATACTGGTTTGAGAATAAGGGCACCTATTTGGCTTGGATCATGTTCATCTAATCAGCTATAATCTCTCACTCTTCTTCATGTTGTTGCTTTTCCAGTTTCTCCTGGCATCCTGCAAGGTTCTGTCTTGGATCTATTGTTATCTAGCATATGCATGATTCTTGGGGGTAACGTGAAATCATAGATTATTATTACTTTCTTATGCAGAAAATGCATACATTTGTTTGAAAGTTCTTTCATACTAATTCGGTAAGATCTTTTCTCTGATCTTTCCCTGCTTCAGTCAGTGAACTCCACCTAGGCTAGTTTGTTCATAGTATTAATAGAAAACCAATCACCCAAACATGATTGTTTTTAATTTTTTGTTCTTAACTTTTCCTTTTTTCCCCTCTGAGCCTGATATGAGAGGCATTAAATACCTGTTTCTGCTTTTGCAATGCCCTAGTGCGCTTTTGCTCTGCCAGTGAGGTGTAACCTGGAAGTAGATCAGGAGGGGAAATTCAGCAATGTTCAGTAGTCTCTAAACTCCATTAACTTCACTGGAACCCATGTTATGGGAAGAATGGAGCACCTCTCCCATTCTTCTTCCTGCTGTAGTCTACTGCCTCTGCTCCTTTTAGAAGCTCCTTAGCCTTATCTTCCTGTTTGCAATCAGGGTTGCAGGAATAATCAATAGGGTGGGTGTTCAGTCCCAGGAATCAATTCCTTGGCTTGATTAGCCTAAAATGGCTTATAGAGTAGAGTTTTGTAATGGTAAGTTCCTCTGGTTGGGCTAATGCCATTTAATTACCTGCTGATAATCGTATTCTGACACTCACTCAAGGGGAACCAGCCCAATATAGCAGATTTTATCACTTTACAATTACAATTTCAATGCAATTTTTAACAATGGTCCAGGATGTAACTTCATTTTACAAGGAGTACATTCCTTAAGGGTTTAAAAGTATAAAATACAAAATATCATGGTTAAGATGAGACAGATGAAATATAAAAATGCACTGTGAGAAAAATATTAAAATGCAATTTGAGGTAGTGAGGATCAAAGGCTACTGGGGACAGTAAGTGAGTTAGGTTAGCACCAGGATATATTTACTGTCTTTGAAGTAGATATTTTAGTTATTTTGTTTTCTTTAGTGACACTGAGCTTAATTGATATGTAGAGGTAGTTTCTAGGTTTCTCCTACAGAAAGCCACTTCAGCTTTCTGACTTGCTCTGAGCCTTGCCACACCCATGCAATGAGTGAGCTAGGTCTCTGCCAGTACTTAGAAGGAAAAAGAAATGCACAAAATAGGGGGGCGGGGTGCAGGCAAGAAGGGGCTTCTGTTATATTAATGTCCAGAAGGGAACTGTACAAAGGGGGCTTTCTGCTACAAACAGTCTAGCTCCATCCTCTTTTGAACCCTCCTTCAGGTAGTTGTAGGCTGCTATTAAATCCCCCTCACTCTTCTCTTCTCTAAACTAAATAAGCCCAGTTCTCTCAGCCTGTCCTCATAAGTCATTGGTGCACAGTCATTTAGTACTTGTATAAACAAGTACTAAGCGAGTGTGCAGTAACCCACATTATTGTGCTGTAGCACTGACAAAAAGCATTTTGTGATGCTGACTGCTCAGTAACCTGAGACTACTGTACAGTAGCATCACTTCATAGTTTCTGCCACATGCTGCTACTGCACAGTAGTCTCAGGCTACTGCACAGTCTACCTCTAGACACAGGCACTGTGGTGGGCCCAAACACCCCTTTTTATATAGTGTTGGGATTGAGATGTATGGCTAAGCCTCACAGACAATCAATGGACACATTCTGCACCAGCCAACATGTTGAGAGGTGGAAAGAGAAGCTGAAAACAGAAAAAGGTGTGCAAGAAATAATAAAAGTTATTTTTTTTAAAGCTCAAGGGAGGGAGGTGGAGTGGGGAGGACATGTCAACCCTCACAGAGTTCACTGCATGGTCTGTGCTTTAGCTTTCTATGTTGATAACAACTAAGTAGTTGTTCAGAAGGACTTCAGTAGTTCAGAAGGATTTTAAAAATAGCCCTATGAACTCTTCCTAAGGTACTAAATAACTCAGTCAAGTAAGAAATTTCTTAATAGTTTTTCATCAAATAATTTATACCAAACACAGAACATTTTCAAGGTTCTTAAAATTGAGGCACTTTTTCATGTTAAGGCTGTGTTATCCTTTCATTTGGAGAGAGATCTGTGCTTTTCACACCTCTGCACTCCAGAGACCCTAGTGTATACAGTGATCTAATCTCTCTGCTTTTTAAGGGCCTACTTGCACACATAGGACCCATAGGACAAAAAAGAATGCTTTAGAAACTATGCCGGTATAAGAATGTCACTAACTTTCAGGGCCCATGTGATTTAGCTTGTGTGTAAACATGAGACATTATGTTCAGAAATCACTTAGAAACAGAATCACAGAGATTGGCTTCACTGAGTATTTGAATTCTAACTGGACAGGACTGTGTACTAACAGTGTAGGACAAGGACATAGTTTTCTCCAGCCAACATAGGCAAATGTATACCTACTTTTCTTCACAGGAACAGTATTTTCTGTATCAACATGAACTCTTTTTTTCATAGAATTGATAGAGAATGAGGTTTGGAAGGGACCTCATGAGGTCATCTACTCCAACCCCCTGCTCAAACCACGAATATCCCCAACTAGATCATCCCAGCAAAGGCTTTGTCTCCCTAGGTCTTAAATGCCTCCAAGGATGGAGATTTCACAATCTTTCTGGGTAACCTGTTCCAGTGATTTACTACCTTCCTTGTGAGAGTTTTTTCCCTAATATCTAATCTAAATTTCCTTTGCTGCAACTTGAGACCGTTGCTCCTTATTCTGTCATCTGCCACCACTGAGAACAGTTTCACCCTATCCTCTTTGTTAGCCCCCCTTCAGGTAGTTGAAGGCTAAATCCCCTCTCAGTCTTATCTTTTCCAGGCTAAATAAGCCCAGTTCCCTCAGTCTCCTCAAAAGTCAAGAGCACCAGCCCTCTAATAATTTTTGTTGCCCTCTGCTGGATGCTATCGATTTTTGTCTACATCCTTTCTGTATGGGTGGGAGGGGGGAAAAACTGGACACAGTAGTCCAGATGGGGCCTTACCAGTGCAGAATGGAGGAGAAGGATCACTTCCCTCGATCTGCTGGCAACACTCCTACTAATACAGCCCAGTATGCCATTAGCCTTCTTGGCAACAAGGGCACAGTGTCAGCTCATATTCAGCTTCTTGTCCACTGTAACCCCCAGGTCCTTTTCTGCAGTTTCTGCCTAGCCAGTCGGTCCCCAGACTGTACCGGTGCATGGGATTGATCTTTCCTAAGTTCAGGACTTTGCACTTGTCCTTATTAAACCTCATGAGATTTCTTTTAGTCCAATCCTCCAATTTGTTCAGGGCTCTGAATCTTATCCCTGCTCTCCAGCATATCCACTACTCCCCCCAGCTGTGTGTCATCTGCTAACTTGCTGAGGGTGTACTCCATCCCTTTATCCAGGTCAGTGATGAAGATGTTGAACAAAACTGACCCCTGAGGCACTCCACTTGACACAAGCTGCCAATTAGAAATCAGGCCATTGATTACTACCCTCTGAGCCTTATAATCCAGCCAGTTCTCTATCCACCTTACAGTCCATTCAGCCAACCTGGACTTTCTTAGCTTGCTTGTGAGAATGTTGTGGGAGACCCTATCAAAAGTCTAGCTAAAGTCAAAGTATTTCACTTCCATGGCTCTCCCTCCTTCGACAGAGCCAGTCGTTTCATCATGGAAAGCAATCAGGTTGGTCAGGCATGACTTGTCCTTAGTGATTCCATGCTGAGTATTTTTAATCACCTTCTCCAAGCGCTTAAAAATAGATTCCTTTTGGACCTGTTCCGTGATTTTTCCAGGGACTGAGGTGAAAATGACTGGTCTGTAGTTCCCTGGATCGTCCTCCTTCCCTTTCTTAAAGATGGGTACTATATTTGCTCTTTTCCCAATATCCAGGACCTCTCCTGATCTCCGTGAGTTTTCAAAGATAGTGGCCAGCAGCTCTGCAATTACATTGGCCAACTCCCTCAGCACCTTCAGGTGCATTAATTCTGGCTCCATGGACTTGTACACATGCAGAATTTCTAAATAGTCCCTAACCATTTCTTTCATATTTTGCCTGATTTGTCCTCAAAATTGTTGTTCATTTGAGGCCAGCGTACAATATTTCTGGGACTTCTCAGAATTTTCAAACTGTAACTGACCTTTATGTATCCTTTTGAATATATTTTTCCATAATGCTTCAGGGATTGTAATGAGGCCTGAGCAAAGATCCAGACTTAGTCAGCCTCTATCAGGGTAGTCCGTTCCCTAAACAGGCACCACTTGCAGCAAGCCCAGAGAAGCATCCTGATCTTTTCTAGGCTGAGCAAGACAGTCAGGGTGGCCAGTCCTCTGAAGCCACAGGCAATAGGCCTCACCAGCTCCAGCCCTTAAAACCCAGGCCCAGCTCGCAGTATCCTTGTCTTGGTACAGGCAAAAGGTCTTGCTCCTGACCTTCTCTGTGCTCCTTTACTGGCTCTCTGGTTTTGAAAAAGTACAAAGAAAAAGGAGGCATATGGACAGTGGAAACAAGGGGTAGTCAGCAAGGAGGGATACACAAGAATAGCTCCTACTGATTGGTGATGTGTAGGGGGTACATGTGGGTGCACATGCACCCCCTGAGATTGGTGGTGCACCCCCTGAAAGAAGTGCTGCCAGCGGCACCTGTGGGCAGTTGCCGCTTGCCAGCCCCCCCACCGCCACCACCACGGCCACCTTCAGGAGCTCTTCACTTGCCACTGCCTGCAGGTGGTTGCCGTGCCTGCCCCCCAGCCTCCGGAAGCACTCGTTGTTCATGCTCATATTTGTAGGGAGAGGATAAGGAAGGCATGGGCGGCAACTGAGATCAGGTTGACAACTGAAATCAAGGACAATAAGTAGTCCTTCTTTAGGTACATAGGGAGCAGGAGGAGGACCAAGGAAAATATGGGGCCTGTCCAGAATTGGATGGGACAGCTGGTAACAGACAGCCAGGTGAAAGCTAAACTCTTTAATGAATACTTTGCATTGGTGTTCCTGCATGCAAAATAATGGTTACCTGCCTGATTGGATACTGGACGGATGGGGGCCGGGAGGTGATTGCCAACCAATGGTCAGTGTTGAACTGGTGAGGGAGCACTTAGAGGGGCTGAATGTCTTCAAGTTGGCAGGACCAGATGGACTACACCCAAGAGTGCTGAGGGAACTGGCTGGAGTCATTGTGGAACCATTGGCAAAGGTATTTGAAGACTCCTGGTGCTTGGGAGAGGTCCTGGAAGACTGGAAAAAGGCCAATGTGGTACCAATCTTTAAGAAGGGGAGGAGGGAAGGTTCAGGAAACTATAGGCTGGTCAGTTTTACCAGGTAAAATTTTGGAAAAAATTATGAAGAAGTCCATTTGTGAGAGGCTGGCAGGAAGGCATGATGCTGAAAGATAGCCAGCATGGTTTTGTTGTGGGCAGGTTGTGTCTGACCAACCTCCTCATCTTCTATGATCAAGTAATGAACTGCTTATGTAGAAGATGTTGTTGATGTCATATACTTGGATTTTTAAAAGGCCTTTGATATGTTTTTCATAGATTCATAGATTATAAAGTTGGAAGGGACCCAATGGATCATCGTGTCTGACTCCCTACCCCTTGCAGGAAAGAGGACCGAGGTCAGACGACCCCAGGCAGGTGATTGTCAAGCCTCCTCTTGAAGACCTCCAAGTTAGGTGACAGCACCACCTCTCTTGGAAGCCCATTCCAGACTTTGGCCACTCTTATTGTAAAAAATTTCTTCCTAATGTCTAACCTAAATCTGCTCTCCACTAGTTTGCACCCGTTATTCCTAGTTTCTTCCTGGGGTGCTCTGGAAAACAGCGCATCCCCAATTCCTTGCTGTCATCCCCTGATAAATTTATAGGCTGCCACAAGGTCACCCCTCAGCCACCTTTTGTGTAGGCTGAGATCCAGATCTCTCAACATCTCCTTGTAGGGTCTTTCACAGAGACCTCTAATCATGCAGGTTCTCCCATGATGCTGTTATAAAAAAAATGGGAGATTGTGGGTGGCAGAGTCCATGGTCAGGTGGACTGGGAACTGGCTAAGGGGTCAAACCCAGAGTGTGTTAGTGGACAGGTCTGTATTGCCTTGGCAGGAGGTGGCCAGTGGTGTCCTGCAGGGTTCAGTCCCTGGCCCTGTGCTGTTAAAAATCTTTATCAACAATTTAGATGAGGATGTGGAAAGCACGCTGGCCAAATTTGTGGACAATACTAAGTTGCAGGAAAAGTGGTCATGCTAGGGGATAAGATATGGATCCAAGTGGACCTGGACAAGGTAGAAAGGTGGGTGGTGTAGAACCAGATGCATATTGCAGAGGTTAATATAATTATGGATATTCATGTATTTAAGGCAGGGGGGTCATGTGTGGCCTGTGGGCTGGATCTGGCCCGCGGTTTCTTGGCAGATCCAGCACACCTCATATGGAGCCTCTCTGGTATGTGGGATACAGCATGCCCTGCAAGCAGCACCCATGCCAGACAGACTGTGCATGCTGGCTCTGGGGCTGGCCCATGTCTGGCCATACACGTGTTGACCATTTCCTGGGTTTGCGCTGCTTACAGTGCGCGGGCTGGACCTGGCTCCACAGGTGGTACCCACAGCACACGGGGCTGGCACAGGGAGTGCGATGCATGTGGTGCCCAGCCCACTGGCGCTGGTGTGGTCCAGTTCCACCCACTGACTGGCCCAGAGACCCTCACCCGGCTGACAGGGCCAGACTTGTTTGACACCTGATTTAAAGTATTTTGTGGTAAGTGTGGAATGGCATGTTCGAAGTATAATTTCGTGTCCTAGTTGAAAACAGTTATTCATAAATGAACACTTTATAAACTTATCTGATGAGCATGATGCCAGTAACTACTGTCTGGATTTTTTGCCAGTTAAATCTGGGCTGGGGGTTTTCACAAGATAAGTGTGCAGGTTGAAGGAGTGGCTTTTTTTCTGTTTAATAACTAATATTTCTGTATCAACAGATCTCTTAAGAGAAGACTAAGGGAGAAATAGCAGTCAAAATTATTTTTGCAGTTAATCAGAGAACAAAGTGAATACATGCAAAATGGAGCAAATTTGATGAACAATCAGGTATCAGTTTTAGATAGTTACTTTTCCGAGCAAAATTACACTTGAATGGTTATACTTTATTATTCAGTGTATACATCTACTTATTTTTCCTTCAAAAGAATAAGAGAAAACACACTTGACTATTGTGTAGGGTCAACCTGTAATCAGGCCCTCTACAGACTTTACTTTTATACTTGAAGTATTTTTGAGCATACAATAAAAACTCCAAGTCAGAATCTTTTCCACATACTTTTTATTTTAGTGTATTTAAATCTAGGTCCTTTTTTTGGATCATTTGATTCTCCTTTATGATTATACAAGGACAGGGTTCTTATACATACTGTTATAAAGTAATTATCAATTTATATTCTGAGTAAAAGTTGTTTTGCTAAAATTGAACCTGAAATTGGGGACAGGGGGAGGGGTCAGCATCTATATGGGGTTGACATATATAAACAGAAAAATATATATGAATGCTCATGAAAGCAAGAGGCATTTATGATTGCTGTAGACGCCAATTACAGTTTATAGATACACCACAGAATTTAATTTTATACCTATTTCTTCAATTTTTGTCCATTAATTCTGAACATAAAATCATTAATTACTGCTAGGTATCTTTTTTAGCACATTGCAATGCAATTAGAAAAAGAAAATGTAAAATGTGACCCATTAAGGAAAAAAATAATTTTGATTGCTTAGTTAGTTTCCTGCACTATTCAATTTATTTTAAACACTGATTTTGAATTACAACAAGGCTGTGCAATATATGCTATGTTTGAAAGTATCTCCTAGTGAGAGACTGTACCTGTAAGAGATCGTGACAAGCATTATCTTCTTTGGCCTAAGAAGTTCTCTCTTCCCCTGCCCCCCTGCTATGTTACTTGTAGAACTGTCTGCCAAGTAGACATCACTTTTTTCACTTTCTGATTTTCCAAACTGACTTGGCATGGCAGTAGAATGGTGGAATTTATCCTAACTTGGAGATGCAGTTGAACGTTTCTGACCTAAGGGGACATATTTCCAATGAATAGTTCTGGCTGGTTGGTGTGTGCGCAGAGGTGTACCTGGGCACTGCTGCACCCTAGGTAGTAGCAAAGTATCAATGGCTAAGTTGTCAGCAGTGGTAGCTAGGCTGGTAGCACAGTGGCTGCTGTTTTGCAGCTCCTCCAAACATGGTGCCTGTGGACTGGTGTCCCAAGCACTACCCTCCCCCGCCCCCCTTAGCTATGCTAATGTATCTCTTTCTGTCCCAAGAAGAAGACATGCTCAGTCTATTGAATAACGTGTAAACAAATACCCCTTTAGAAGAGGGTGCAGTTTAGGTGGCTGCAGAAGTAAATTTAGGCTAAAAGTGGTATAGAGGGTCTCAACTAAGAGACCCTCTATACCACTTGGGAGAGAGTTAGGGATCGCTGCCATAAAAACTACATCACCCATTTTCTCCTGCTCTGCCAAAATCTTGAAGCCTTCTAGTGCAGTGTGTCTTGGATGCACCCCACACACTCCTCAGTTTTGGACATGTTCATGAGACAGGTCTTGTGTGAACTCAGACATGCTCCAGTAGCAACTACATGAAATTTTTTCAACATGCAGTGTGTACAGAGAGGGAGTGCATAGGCCTGGTATGATTTCATGGTGGGGCTCATAGCATCAGTGTAGATGTGTCCTAAATGGCCACTAGTTACTTAATGATACTATATGTTGCACTCCTTTGGTTCTCAAAATTAAGCATCATAACACTTTTAAAATTTCAATTGGAAAAGTTGAGTCTCTTGTGAGAATCGTCACCTCAATTTTCTAGAGTGCAAAATGTTGCTTTCTTAAAAATTCAGTTCTGTTGCAGCTCCTCCTTTAACCTTTGTCATGTCACCTTTCAGCCTCCCTCCGCTGCATGCAGCATAAAAAGAAATCAACCAAAACTATGGGATGATGCTCGCATAAGTATATGCGAGCATCATCTACCTGGGCAGTGGGACACCATTTCTTTTCCTGCCAAGTAGGCAAACTACAGGCCTTTTGAGAGGCAGAACAGCAAGTGTTTGAGGGTTATAAATACATTTTTAATTAAGAAAAGCAGTGAGACAAACACCAATTGTTTCATTTAAAGAAGGAAACACATTTATATTACTAATAGGAGGCTTTAAGGCAAGGTATAAATTGCCATATTTTCTCACAAACCCTGCATCCCCAAATAAGAGATGAACCTTGTTTTGGGGGGGGGAGGGGGGGTCAGAATGTAACAAAAAAGATTTTTCCAGAGGCATGGCCTAGAGCTGGCTTTTTCATGGACAGGCAGTGCTGCAAGGTGGCTGCCAGCTTCTTTCTGAGATAGCAAGCAGGTGGGCTGAAATGCATCGTTAACACTTCACAGGTACTCTCAAATTGGCAGTAGGCTTGGGCTGTTCATTTAGCTGCTCAGCAAAAAACTGTTACCAATTTAAGAGCAGCTCTG
>NW_017729032.1:19736112-19751589 GCF_001723915.1 Gavialis gangeticus | reverse complement strand
CCCCCCCCCCCCCCCATTTTGGAGAACTGATTTCTGGGGAAAGGGTGCATGGGATAAGGGGGAGTAAATACAGTTTACCAAAGTGCAAACATTTAACTTTAGACATGTTCAAAATGAGACTGTCATTCTGTATTGTTTTAATAATTACCAGGGATCCTTGTTTTCTCTGATTAAAAACCCCAAATCCCTGATAAAAATTAAAGGCCCTCCACAGCACTGCTGGTGCCCTGCACTCCCCCCTGCCCCCCACAGCCTCAGCAGCCCTCCTGATGCCCCTCACAACAGACCCACAGACACGCAGGCACAGACATGCAGACACAGAGGCACACACAGACACTGACACCCACCTCAGCACGTAAGTGTGTGTTGGGGGAAAGGGAAGGTGCTGGGGGAGTAGATCAAGAACAGGGGGAGCATGCTCCTGTGCCCACTCCCAGGAGCAAGGCCAGGGGGTGAGGGCAGAGGTGCCACTTTGAGGGCTACACATGCACTGGCCCACCTGACGGGGGGTTCACACATGGAGGCCACCAGCACAACTCTGCCACTGCACCCTGCGCTACCATCCCACGGCCACCTGCACAGCTTTGTGGGCAAGTGGCTCAGGGCACGGCAGCTGCAGTGCTGCGGCAACCACCATGTGTGGGCCACATATGTGCCACCCGGCCAGGGTGTGGAAAGGGGGGCTTACATGCAGCGGCCGCCACTACACCACTGCTTATGCCTTGCGACTGGCTGCATGGCTCCGCAGCAGTGTGGACTGGTGGCAGCTGTGTGCTGGCTGGGGGGGCTATGCAGGCAAGCGCTGCCACCGTGGAGCCGTGCCCTTCGCCCCTGGATCCTAGAGGGAAGTGGGGTGAGAGGCTGTGTGGCAGGGCTGGGGAAGATTGTTGGGGGCTGAAGGAGCAGGAGGTGCTGCCGGCCCCAGACAGCACACTAGAGCCGGGAGCAGGGCCAGGGGTAAGGGCAGGGGTGCCCCTCTGTGGGGGGTGCTTTGCGAACAAGTGATGTGGGGCACAGTGTGGTGGTGCCCACCATGTGTGGTTTCAGATGATGTACCTTTTCTGAAATCTAAAAATGTAAAAATGAATATTGAATTGATCTTTAACATGTGGTAAATAAGTGCTGCTTTATACTGATTCTCTAGGGTAAGATCTTTACCATGTAATAATGAAGTCTTCATTTAAACACAGAACTTAAGGATATTAACAGTAAAATGTTGAAACTTCCGTGATAACATTTTTTGATGTAAATATTCTAAATGTTGAGACCTTCACTTTGGTATCCACACCTTAGGAAAAAAGTGTTACTAAAGGCTAAGTACAGATCTTACACCTATCACACTTTAAGGACATAGAAAGCACTTTAAAGCTATAGCTGAACAGATGTTCATGGCTCTTACAGTACAATCCTCCACTTGTAAAGTGGGCTAAGTTAGCCCTCAATGAATGAGGTATTGTACTAAAAGACATACAAAAAACTAGAACTCTTGGTTCCAAAATGATACCTTTTATTAGACCAACTCAAAAATGGCAAGAAAATTGTCCTTTTCTGCAAGCTTTCGGGATCGAAGTCCCTTTGTCAGGCTCTGGGAAAAGTGTAGATGGTACAAGATGGTAAAAAGTCCCCATAGGTAGGAAATAAACTTCATTTTTGCACAGAGGGAACTGAAGATGGAAGTCTGTCCCTCTGGGTCCATGAGTGTCTTTGTGAGCTGTGCTGAGTAGCTCTTTGATGTGTTGATCAGGTAGAATTCCTTCCCTGGAGGTGTCAGATGGCATGCAGGGAGGGAAAAAAAACTTCCTTGTTCTGCAATGAAGTTTAAAATCCAAAATCGGCTGAAATTCGGCATCTTTCATGTTTCAGGGGTGTACTTGGTAGCCGTGTTGGTCTGAGACAAAAAGACATACAAAAAACTAGAACTCTTGGTTCCAAAATGATACCTTTTATTAGACCAACTGGAAAATGGCAAAGCACTTTCTGTTGGAGCACTTTATTGACTGCCTCTGCCAGATCCTATTGAGGGTTAACTTAAAGCGCAATTGCTGCCATCCCAGGCAGCATTGCATAGGGCTGTGCTTCAGTCAGGCTGCCTGAGTGCTGGGCTGGCCCTGACCCCTAGTGTGCTGCTGCCTGGCTGTGGAGGCTGCAGGGGAAAGGTCCTGGCTCTGCACCTCTGCAGCAGCCCCATCCCTGTGGTGCACCTTCTGCCTGACCAGGGCTGCTGCAGGGACACAGAGCCCAGATTCCTTTCTCCTGCAGCAGTTCCCCCGACCCAGGCTGGTTGTGGGGAAGGGAGTCTTGGTCCTCTCTCTCTGCAGCAGCCATGGCCCCATGGTGTGCTGCTGCCTGTCCAGCGCAGGTTGTGTGGGATTAGGTTTGGTGTCTCTCCCCAGCAGCGGCTGCTGATAGTTATCAGCTGGTGCAGGGGGTGGGAGGGAGCTGTGTGGACCGGCCGGGGAGAGGAACCACTCCAGCAGCCTCCTGAGAGGCACGTGGGAGCACCCCCAGTGGCCCATGCATGTAGGCTCTGATTTCCACCACCCTCCACCACACAGTAAACGTCTGTTTGGTTTGCTCACACCCTAACTTATAGTGCATTAAGTAAAGTGTGATAGAGTACTTCTGCCAGGGGCTTTTTGAGCGTCTGTATTTAGCTTAAATGTCTAATTTCCTGACTGTAGTGATTAAATTGGTAGAAATGCTGCAGCTGTAGGTGAGTGCAGATTTTGCTTATCCAAACTATATGTTCTTTCTATTTAAATGCTTGATTTTTTATCTTAGGAAACACAACTTCTAAGAACAAGAATTTAAAGTTAGGTTCAAGAATCTTGGCTGACTTGAAAAATATTGCTGATCCGCTCACCAATGCTAGCTGAGGTCCATTGGAGCTAATGGGTTCTTACCACTTCTGAAAATTAGGCAAATATGTAGATTTAACTCTAGTTTTTCTGACTCGAAGCCAAGAAGTTTACAATAATTATTGTTAATTCATAGGAAAGATGTAGGCAGACAAGGTTCTTTGGGTGAATCTGATATCTTTTAATAGACCAACTTAACTATTTCCAAAACAATTATTAACCAATCTTTCGTGTTCAAAAACCCTTCGTCAGGTTAAGGAAGTTTCAACAGTTGGTGTGTGCACTTCCTGGATGGAATGAAAAGTAAAGAAGCCAGAGGCTGGGCTGGTCTGCATACCAACTGCTGAAACTTCCTTAGCCTGACGAAGGGTTTTTGGACCCAAAAGTTTGCTTAATAATTGTTTTCCAACTATTTAAGTTGGTCTAATAAAAGGTATCAGATTCACCCAAAGAACCTTGTCTGCCTATATCCTTAGACCAACATGGCTACAACCTTCACCCCTGTAGGAAAGATGTAGTCTCTTGGCCCAGCACAGGTGCTTAAATTCTTGACTGATCTACGTACAATTACAGTGAGAAACCAATGTAATGAAAATACTTATATTCTCAAAGCGGTTGCAGCTGAAACAGTGATTTATTTCAAAAGTGTGTGCGTGTGTGTGTATATGAATCCTTATTTATAAATTTATATATCCTTCTTGAACTCTGAGAAGTTTCTTAGGTATCAAATGGAAGGCTCTCCCATCCCAGTCTTTGTTTGTTTTCTATTGTGTGTCAGGGGTTTTAACTCTGTACATAATGTCTGAGTTCCTTATTTCAAGAGTTCTCTCAGTAGCCTATTCTCTTAGTGTAAACCATTCTGAGCCTTTGTTGGGAAGGGCAGCATATAGAGTGAATGAATAAATAAATAGCTCAGTGACCCACCTATTATTGCAAATGCTCTGGTTACGTTCTTAAAATATGTCATAAATATTTTCCTCTTCTCTTTCAATGTATTTGTGTAATGCACCTTTGGAGATCAATAATTTTCGTGCAATAATTTGGAGAGTTCTGTTAAAGGGAAATTTTTGTGTAATCTATCCTAACGCTCTTTGTTTTCATCTCCCAAACCTGAAAGGAATTTCAACTACAAACTTATCCTTACCTGAGCTTCAGAGATGGGCAAAAATCAGTCCCAAAGTTGATTATGGAAACTTTTCCATATGTAAAAAAATGTCTCAGCTTTAAAGCCCACCTTTGCAAGGCAAGAACTGGAAACGTTTACTAATGAAAAAGGGGATTTCATCATCCTGATGAGATCCTACCCTCTCCATCCTTGGAACAGGTCAAATACTAGATTTTTGAAGTCAAACATTGTAATGTCTCTTAACTACTTTAGGTAATTTTTAAGATGTTTCAAATTTTAGTTTTCGAGTTTTTTCTCCCGAGCCCTGCACAACTGCACTCACAATTACAGTTCAGTTGCTTGTATGCTTGCGAACCCTAGCTGTCATGCTGACTAGTACTGTCTCATTGTTTCTTTGTACTTCCCCATCTGTTTACATCCATCTGTTGTCTTTTAGACATAGATTGCAAGCTTTCTGCATCCCAGATTTGCCATTTTTCTTCTGTGTCTGTACAGTACCTGGCATAAGGGTCTTGATCCATGACTGAGGATCTTAAGTATTATGATAATACAAATAAGCAGTACAATGAGAGTGTGGCATATGACTACATATGTAGTAAAATACATAAAATAGTAATTTTTTTTTTAAATCTTTAAAACATTCCTAATTTTCTTTTTTCCTTTGGCAAATGTTATATGTGTATGGAACAGGTGATGGTGTGACATAAAACGTTTATCAGTATTTCTTCAGGTTAATCTGAATTCCAGCTGCTACAAATTCAAGTCAGTAAATCTTCTTATACAATATATATCATAATAAAACAGCAGGTGTTCATCCTGTAATGATTCTTGCTAAGGCCTTGGACACAGATTACTTTTGTAGCTTTCTGTGGCTAAGTACAGACCAATAAGCAAGTGAACAGACATTCACTTTTGATTCCGGAAATGCAGTCACATGTCTGCAGTGGCTCGGGCCAAAAGCCAGGGGGCACACCTCCCTCCTAGTCTGAAGCAGACAGCTCGTGGAAGGCTAGCCTGCTCACCCTGCGAAGGATGGGGTCGAGTAGTTTTCATAGATTTCATAGACATTAGGGCTGGAAGGGACCTTGGAAGATCATCGAGTGCAGTCCCCTGCCCCAGGGGCAGGAAGTCAGCTGGGGTCACAGGATCCTAGCAAGATAAGTATCCAATTGACTCTTAAAGGAGTCCAGAGTAGGGGCTTGCATCACCTCTGGAGGCAGTCTGTTCCAGGCCTTGGGGGCTCAGACAGTAAAGAAGTTCTTCCTTATGTCCAGCCTGAAATAGTCTTGGAGGAGTTTGTGACCATTTTACCTTGTCATCCCACGGGGCGCTCTGATGAACAGGCATTCCCCCAGATCTTGATGTACACCCCTTACATACTTGTAGGCAGCTACCAGGTCCCTCCTGAGCCTGCACTTTTCTAGGCTGAAGAGTCCCGTAGCTCTCAGCCTCTCATCATAAGGCCTGTTTTCCTGTCCTCTGATCATGCATGTGGCTCTCCTCTGGACTCTCTCAAGCTTCTCCACATCCTTTTTAAATTGTGGAGTCTAGAATTGGATGCAGAACTCCAGCTGTGACCTCACCAAGGCCAAGCGCAGCGGGAAGATGACATATCCTGGGATTTGCTAGAGAAGAATCTATGGATGCAAGTGTTGCTCGCTTTGCTGGTTGCAAGATCACATTGGTGGCTCATATTCATGTTGTGGTCAATTATGACCCCCAAGTCCCTTTCGGCCGTGGTGCCAGCAAGTGTAGCACTGCTGAGCCTATAAGCATGCTGTGGGTTTTTCTTCCCAAGGTGCAATACTTTGCATTTTTCGGTGTTGAAGGCCATCAGGTTTTCATCTGTCCATTTTCTGAGCCTGTCAAAATTGGCCTAGATCACCATCCTGTCCTTGGGTGTGGATGCTTTACCCCAAAGTTTGGTGTCATCAGCGAACTTGGCTAGTCCACTTCTTACACCAATGTCCACATCATTAGTGAAGATGTTGAAAAGAATAGGTCCAAGGACTCCACTCTCTGGGTCCAACCTCGGAGCCAATTCTCCAGCCAGCGGACTGTGATGTAGCTGAGGCCGCAGTTGGCCAGTTTTTCTATGAGGTGATCATGGGATACCAGATCGAAAGCTTTTTTTAAATCAAGATATGGGACATCAATCTCTTCTCCCTTGTTCAGGTGATATGTCATCTGGTCGTAGAAGGAGATGAGATTGGTCAGGCAAGACCAACCTGCCACAAACCCGTGCTGGCTATCCCTCAGGAAATTGCCTTCAGTCAGTTTGTCAAGAGTGGTCTCTTTGATTTTTTTCCAAAAACTTCCCCGGGATAGAGGTCAGGCTGATGGGCCTGAAGTTCCCCGGGTCTACTTTCCTTCCTTTCTTGAAGATAGGTGCTACATTGGCCTTCTTCCAATCTTTGGGCATTTTGACTGAGCACCATGAGTTTTCAAAGATCCGTGCCAGTGGCAGAGCTATGATGTTTGCCAGCTCCTTAAGTACCCTGCCAGCTCCTTAAATACCCTAGGTTGCTGCGGAGTTGAGGAGTTGCAAATCAGCTCAACTCCCTAGGAGTTGCAATGCATCCTGGGATGCTGGGGGGATTGTAAATTAACTTGAATCTGGAGGGGATCTGGGACAGAAGTCTAATAAACTGATTTAAGCTAAATTAGTTAAGTCTGCTACTACATCCATCTAGGTTTATCTTAAACTGGTTTTGGCCATTTTGAAAGCAGTTTATGTGCACTGAACTTCTGTTGTGTTACAGATTTGAACTAATTTCTGATGACTTATACTGGTTTATATGTAATTTCTGTCCCTAGCCTATAAGCCGCAATAGCATTACATAAAGCAAGTGTCCACGTGTTCAGGCTGTTTTTGGTGCCACAGAAAAGCCTGGTCTGCCACAAAAAGTTCCTGTTTTGGACAGAAATTTTCTTTGTGGCACTATCTTTTGAACACCAGGATCCCCAAGTGCTCTCTGCCCTCTACTAGGGGAGAAGAAAGGAGAACTGCTGACTCTGACAGCCTATAGGGAGCAGAACTGCAGCTCTGCTTGCTGGGCTGGCTGTTACAGAACCACTGCTGGTCCATTCCAGTAGGGCAGTGTCAATGGCTAATCAGGCTGGGGAGACCACTTGCTCAACTGTTGCCACTACAGCATGCATGCAATTCCATCAGCTGTTGCATCTGGACAACAGCCATTGATGAGGCCCAGCAGCAAGAGCTGATGAGATGGAAGAGATCACCTGATCTGATCTTGTCTCTGTAGCTTGTGGGCAGCTCCATCAACTGAGTAGGCAGGTGAGACTATCAGATCAGCTGTTGCTTCAGGCAGCTTCAGCTGATAATTGTGCAACAGTGGCAACAGCTGATCAGGTCATGATTAGCTGATTAAGTGGTTGTTAAGTGTTGCCACTGCACTGTGGCTTTTAGGCACTCAGAGATGATCAGATGAGCCTGTCCTGCTGACTAACAGGCTCCCCTTGGGGTGAGGGGAGCTAATGAGCAGACCCTGTTATGTCCTAGCTAGCAACCACACCTTTGAGGGAACTCTGTAACACTCCAGCCAGTGGGGTGTACACACCTCCATAGAGACCTATTTTTACAGCACCATGAATGTGTGTCCAGGGCCTGAGTTTTGAGAGAGATACATATGCATATATTTGAACCAGAAGAACTTATTCCGCTTTTTTCATTTTTATGAATAAAATGTTCGTGTTTGTAATTTTGTCTGAAGTGATTCATGAAATACTTTCCAATGGTTCTGAATAATGGCTTGATTCTGAGAGTGGCTGCTTTTACTAAGATACAGAACTATGAAGAAGAGCACCCAATTCATTCATTGGGATCTCAGGGTCTATTTCTGCATTTGTGGAATGCTAACTGAATCCTAACTGAAGACAAGAATGCTTTGTGGCTTACTTTAGTAATGTCTGCAAAGTGCTTTATAATTTCTCTGTTGAAAGCTACTTTTTATTGTATAATTGAAAAGTATTCACGTCATTATTGCATGCTGAAACCGCCCTTTCAAATCATGTTCATTGCTATATAAAGGCTGTTCTTGATCACTCAAAAAATCGGGACAAAGATGCTAATAAATGTTGAATGAAACACTGAACTTCAACTTGAGAACACTTGCTTCAGTAAAATTAAGGACCAAGAGTTTGTTCAGTAAAATAAACAGCCATATGCATAACTGTTATGAAAAGGGTATTAGGAGTCAGGGCAATAAAAATGTTATAGAAACAGACTCTTTGTTATTGACCGAATTTTCCGTGAAGGTGGATATATAAGAAAACTATCAAGTTTATGAAGAGGCTTATAGTTTACCAGGTATAATGGCCACATCTAGATAAACAGAATTTAAGAGGATATCAAAATGCAAGGACAACATGGAAGATTTTGGGATATGACAAGTAATCTCAAGTGTCTGATATTCTGGCAACTGAAAACATTTCAATTCAAAATATCTGATTTTTCGGAAAGTATTGAGCCACTTCCTTCTGAAAATGAGCCCCAAGTTGAATACCTGAAATCATTAAAAAAAAATCTTGGCCAGTGAACTTAAATTAATATCTGTAATAAGGTAATAGACAATCAGACTTAGTCTTTTCAGTTCAGTTTCTCAGCTGAACCATTTATAAATATATTTACCCAAAATAATTATCCAAATGGATCTCCCTTTCTTGGCTCCCTAGTTCTTTTCCTTTTATCACTGGCTTGGTCATTTTTTTTAGTTTCCTCTTTTTTTTTAACATGCATGCTTCCTTTCACAAAGGTCATGAAACATTAATCATTTTAACATGCCTGTAAGCTACCAATAGGTAATATCAGTGAATATATATATTTTTAATGGCAAAGCTCGTTTGTCAAAATGACTCGCAATATGGCTGGAATGTTACTGATTTAAACGTAACAATATTTGTATTCTTTTATAAAATTTTCTCTTGGTTGCATGGATGTTTTGTATTAAAAATGTAAATGAAAAAATATTGTCAGGGATCAGAATTATTGGTGGTGCTTCTAGAAGAGGTATTTTAATGACTGAAGGATTAGGAGAGAATTTAAGGTGTTCAGGAAGAACAGAGTACAAACTGTTGGATTAATGCAGCTAAAATGCTGCTTTATCCCAAAATTCCTGTAAGGGGCCCTGGGTCCAAACATCTTCATTGTTCAGTTATAGACAATTATTAGGTATTGAGCACTCATACTTTTGTGAAGAATGTGATAATGAATGTCTGGATAGAAGAAAAAGAAATGAGAAGGAAAATTGAATGTATATAGTCTTGTAATCTGGCTGCATCTACACGTGCATCTACACGTGCAATTACATTTAATGTGCATTAAGTGTTTTTGGCAGGTGGCTACACATGCAGGGACTTGGCACTAAAGTTAGTGCCAAGTCCCTGCAGCCCTGTCTTGTGCCTTTAGTAGCTGAACAGACTGAGCACTGAAGTTAGTGCTGGGTCACTACATGTGCATTAATGCACTTTAACTAATCATGCCTAAATTTTATACCTGCATTTGCAGGTATCAAATTTAGGTGTGATTAGCCTAATTTTGTTGTTTTTAATTTGCATTAAGGGAGCACATGCGTTGACGTGCTCCCGTAATTCACATTGAATTAGGCTAATGCCCATTAATGTGTCTCCTGTAGTTGTGCCCTCTTAGAGGTTCCTTTTACCTGTCAGCAGTAGCACTTGATCCTCTTTCTTAAAGAAAGCAAGAACCAAGATGAAGAAACAGGAGGGTGGCTTGCCTTGTAATCACAGAGAGTGTTTTTCTTTCTGAGGTTTCAAGTCTTATCTCAAACATGGCCATTATTTCCTGGGAGCAGTTGTTCATTTTTGTTTGAGGAGCTAACAATGTCCCACAGGCCAGCTGCAGAATCAGGAGAATCTTCTAAATCTTCCATATCTGACTTCCCCCCCAATGTGGAATTTTCACAGTGTTGCGCACACACAACTGTCGCGGAAGAACTTAAAGGACATGCTCAGTCTTGCAAAATTGAAAACAAATGGTGGCAGTCCAGAAGATGTCCATATTTCAGGCTTTGAGCAGTTTCTGTTGGAAACATGCAGCAAGACCTCTGAGGGGTGGCACTGTTGTGAAATCCAGGCTTGTTTGTCACATTTACTAAAAATGACACTTTGGTTGCTGCTTTGGGGGCTGATTTTTGCTTCCATGTGAGACCATAACTAGCTACAGTTTTCACAGGGTAGCAAAAATGAGGCACCAGTAGAGGGATTTTCATCTAGATAAAAATTTCAAGTTTAATCATAAGGTTGGTGGGATGAAAAATGCTACAGAATCTTTCTGTTCCCTGATCTGACCCTGAGGTTGAAGTTACCATCATTATTTTTAATATAATACTATCTTGTGAGTAGGTATGACCAACATACCTGACATCTCACCAGTACCCCTGTCATCTCTTATCTTCTCTGTGGTTTTTTGGTCTCTCCTTTTGTCCTTTGCTGCACCCTCATGTCGTAACACTTCACTGGAAAAAGATGTCTTTTTCTGAGCCTCTTGAAAAACATTGCAGGTGTGTTATAGAGTCATTTTTCCTTACAAATTATGAAGTCTTTTGTTCTTCAGGGGTGCTTTCATGAAATCACCCATGCAACAGTAACTGGCTTTCTGACCAAAGCTAAGATTGAGTAAAAACAGAGTAAAGGGAATTACAAACCTGCCTCACTTGTTCACTGTATTATTTCATAGGTAAACTAGATATGGCACTCCCATTTTAGACCTGGCAGCTTAAGGAAGTTTTTGTATATTAAGTTCTCATTAATGTTAACAAAGCTGTACTTTGATCATGAGTTTCCTGTGAAAGGAAGGCCACATAACTTCGCTTCCTAATTATCACTGCAAATTTCTCTCCCAGCCTTCCATTCTCCAAGGTTGCCATGCAAAAAGTATGGAATTTCTATGGTTTTTAAACCAGGACTGGGTGATAAAGTTTTTCTGTGTGCCTCTGTTGCTTTATCTGGTAGTGAGTTTCCAGGCTTCAAGATCCCAGTTTCTCTGTCTGCTGAACACAGAGAATGAAGATCCATGCTTTAAAAAAACCCAATAATTTCTCTTGCTATGAAATGGAAATTTGTGACACAGCATAGATCTTCTGTCCTGTTAGAGTAGTTAGACTGTCTACTGGAATGGGTCCACTGTCCCATCCCTATGCATGCTGGACTGGGTCCTGGCCCAGTGTGTGCCAGATCAGGCCCCACATGCCAGCCCAGTCTGGTGCACAGGACCATGTCAACTGCCTGCTGGACCTGGAAATTTAGTGACATGGATATGATAACAGTGTTCATTACCACTTCCCTGCTGCCATATCCAGACCTGTGGGGAGCCCTATGGCCCAGATGACATGGCATTGCATCAGAACTGGCTTACAGCTGGAGGTTGAGAACTGCTGCATTAGACTATGAAAGTTGCTCTCCAGATAGGCCTTTTGAAAAACTGTTCAGCAACATCTGTGTTTTTACTTCAAGCTTGATCTATTGAAGGGGTTATCATCTTGATAGTGATTATAGGCACCTGCCAGCTAGGGAGGTGGTAGTTACAATAATAATGGCAGTTAATAGGAGGTGGAAAAGGCAGTATGTAAGCAAATATATATTCCTGCTTGTCCTATACCCTGATAAGAAAGCCATCAGAAAAGGCATAACTGCAACTGTCTTGTGTATGTGTATAGTAATATTATACCCAGAAAAATAATTGGAAAAGGAGCAAACAAAACTGACAGTAAAAGAACAGTAAAGTTGTAAATTTGGGTATTCAGAAGTTAGGAAATGCCAGAATTTGGCTGCCAATGATAGCACAGGGTGGCTTCACTACATGGCAAAGATGTGGATGGAAACTAGTTTCCTAGTATGGCATCTAACTTCTTTAAGTGAAAAAGGGCTTCTAGTTCTACAGGTCCCTACCTCATCCGTTGCACAGCTTGCAAGTTCTGTTACAAATGAGGCAGAGTTACTATAGACAGGTTCATTGCAGAAGGGAGCTAGAGTTTAACATAGAATGCAATCATTTAGATAAATCATTATGTCCGCGATGTAAACCTGTACACCTTGAGCAAATACAGAGACCATTAATCAATGTAAATATATTTATCTGACTATGGTATGTGTTTGGAAATCTGTGTGAAAACAAATATCCCATCAAAAGTTTAGCAATAATTTTAAATAAAATTGGCTCTTTTAAAGATTATTAATTATATTTTAATTCAATGCTAATTGGATCCTACATGGGGCAGCATGTAGTGATTTGCTAGTGTTTGTCAATACCTTAGCAATGTTTGTTTTTTTTAAATGTAAAATCATTCTATATTGCAGCTAATTAGATAGTATTTGAGGCCTGTGTTTGTGAGGCCCCTGTGATGGTGTCTTGGGAGCGTAAGCCTCTTCCCAGTTGGGGGGAATTGCAGTATAGGCATGAGCAGGGTGGGCAGAGCTGCTGCATACTGCACGGGGCAAGTAGTGGCACAAGGGCTCAGAGGGGTGGCCATAGCACCCCAAACCCCCGCAAGCATGCCATCTCTGCTCTCCCTATGTAGTCTGTGGCAGCTCTGCCTGCCATGCTTCTGCCTGCAGCACAGTCTCCCTGCTTGGGGGCTGAAATTACTTTTGGGGGGCAAGTTTTTTGACCCCTGAATATCCAGGGGTCAAGCCTCCCTCCCCGCAATGCTGCTCCCTTGCAGCATGGAGAACAGCTTAATGTGTGGTATGCGTCACTGCAGATGTGTCTATGGCGCCACATACTATATGGCCACGTTCATGTGGATGCAGCCCTGTTGTGCATTGCTGAACAGCTGCATATTGAATTCTAAAGGTGTGTCCATTTTAACAGTATACTCCCTACACAGATTTAGTACATCAGTTTAAGTGTTTGAAGATAAGCAAGGACCAAAACGGCTATGAAAATATTTTGTACTTACATCAGTGTTCTTCCACTGATGTCCAGGATTTATACCAATGCAAATGAGGTCAGAGTTATCCTACAACTGTAATTTTCATTGTGGAATCTCCCCGATTTAAGAAGTAATACTTAGAAATGTTTAAGAAGCAATTTAAGTCTCAATGACCTGTTTGAGAAATTCATAAGGAGTGACAGAGCAAGATCTCAAGGAATTTTCCCAACAGAGAACTGGGCAGTAGTCTTCTCTTTCGCTGCACAAAACCTTTATTTTACTAAACCCTTTCCTGTATTTGCTAATATGCACACTGACATTTTGTAATTCATTCATCTTCTTTACTAGAGAATTGGTGCACATGGGGCTTGACCTAGAGGCTACTGAAGTTAATAGGAGTTGTTTTTTTGTGGGGGTTTTGAATCAGTCCTATGGTGAAACACTTGAAGCAATTCTCCAATGGATGTAATAGATGAATTGGAAAAGCACAAATATATGGTAAGTGAAGAACTTAACTTGAATGTCTCACTTTCATCTCTGACATTGTGCCTCTTAATAAATTCCTTTATGGAAAGCTATGTAGGAAGTCTGTGTTTAAAGGATACAATTAAATAAATAGTTCTTTTCTTTTTAATACTCCTGAGAAAGCTATTATGAAACCAGGATATGCCCCAAAAGCAACATAACTGTACATATCAGTTCAGGTTATATTTATCTAAAATGACATTTCGCATTTTAACGTAACTTTTGTTGGAATGAAGAAAGAAAACATAACAAATTTAATGTGAATGAGGTAGTACATTTTAATCCAAACCAGCTCTCAGAATACAAGGCATGTTGTCCAATAATCACAGAAAGAATTTTAAAATAATAATCTTTTCAATGTAAAAATGTTGCTAAGTTTTCTTCCTGTTTGTTAAATAAATTTACATAGATGTTACAATTATTTGTGACCTAAAATTTATTTAGGTCACAAATAAATTGATGCATTGCTTGTACAATGAAGGCTTCAAAATGTAATGTATTCCTGTCTACAAAAATTGGTCAAGCATTTTCAATCCTTGTGTGTACTATCAGATTCAATTCCATTTTTGACTTCTGTTAATCAGTAGAGTTCCTTGTTCTCTCTCTTGAACTCTGAATTCAAGAAATCACAATATTAAGGTTGCACATACATTTTTTTCCCTTTGTGGGTTTGTTAGGCTTAAAGGATTTATCAAGTAATAGGGTATATTGTCCAGCTGTATATCTTATTATGCATGTATCTTAATTTGTGTATGTGCTACTCTGTAGGGCAGAAATCTATGGAAGTCATTTATATTAAAAGTGCATAGTCATCAGGTTTACCCTGTACTTCAGTTAAAATATAAAATACAAGGCTAAAAAATGTGCTCACTTTGTAATTGTATAGGTGAAGTTGTCTCATTTAATGAGTCACACTTAAAAATAAATATGCTGATAGTTGACAGGAATTTATGTAGCCTATTTGTGCCTTAGGATGAAGTTACATGTTTGTAGTGGGACCTGCCACTAAAGGCAGGTGTGGTGCGTCCTTGTGGCCACTTCAATCCTCTCTCTTCTCCACTCTAGCTAATCAGGGTATCTCTCTGTACTTTCCTGCCATGCCTTGAATGCCATTTTTTAATTTTTGAAGGCTTGCCCAGTCCACCAGGGTGATTCCTTCACCCCTCAGGTTCAGGTTAGCTCACTGAGCTTGCATCGCTAAGCTTAGCTCCCCGTCTCTAACAGGCTGGCACAACCTTCCATAAATGCACTTATTGGCCTCTTTCTACCCCTTCAGCTACTCCAATGCCCCAAGGAGGTAGCAACAATATAAATCCATCCCAAAAAATTATCAATTGCAGCTGGGTGCCTTTCTCTGAGCCTTTCCTCCAGCTCATACTTAGTCATACCGTCTTTTCCCAGCTCAGGCCTGCCTGGGTCTGCTTTCCAGTTCCTTGAGTCTCCAACACTG
Source organism: Gavialis gangeticus (assembly GCF_001723915.1). Taxonomy (NCBI): domain Eukaryota; kingdom Metazoa; phylum Chordata; order Crocodylia; family Gavialidae; genus Gavialis; species Gavialis gangeticus. Next base: position 19,736,718 of record NW_017729032.1, on the reverse strand, counting down.
CTTCTTCACTTAGTGTAGGGTGCTCCTTCAGTGAGCACAGCCTGGGCCAGTCTTCTGTTTCCAGTGCTGCTTTAAATCAGCTCTCACCAGGGAGTTCCTGCCCCACTCTGCCTCTGGTGCAGGACTTATATAGCCCCTGGTTCCTTGTCCTCCTGAGAGGGGACCAGTGGGAAAAACACCTTGGTCATACCCTGTTTACTTTTCCCTCTCAGCACCTACTGTCTGCCACTGTGTCACACAAGACAGTGGTCAAGATAGACTTATGGTCTGACCCAGTAAATAGCAGTTCTTATGCTAACTGAGGTCACCTGAACAGACTGTTACTTAATTAGCTGCCAGCTGCTTATTATCTTGGCTTTTCAGCTTTCTAACTTGCTGGCTAACCCTACTCTCAGTTATAGGGCTTGGCCATACTACATCTGTATGATGTTAAGCGGTGTTACAGTTAGAACATTTTGTGAGCAGTCTCACATTAAGGGTTTATACTGTTTCTTGCCTGTAGAGCTCTGACTTGCCACTAGATGTCTGGTGAGCAGCGGCATTGTTAGGAACCAAGACACCTGGACTATATCTGTTCTGGGGTTGGGGGCGGGGGGAGGGAGGAGA
>NW_017729032.1:19722782-19735869 GCF_001723915.1 Gavialis gangeticus | reverse complement strand
GGGGGGGGGGGAGGGAGGAGAGAAGGGGGGAAACTTGGAGTAGTGAGTTTTGGGATGCTGGAGGACTACAAAATTTCTCATTTTCACTCTGTGGAACAGAGTTAAGTTACTATAACACAAACTAGGTAGTGTGGCCCAGAGTTAACCCTCATCTAAAGTGGTATTACTCTGAGATGCTCAGAGGGCACTTAGCACAAGTTAATGGTTTTTAACATGCAGATGCTCACATTTTAGTGCCCTTAGTATGGTCTAAGTGTAACATGTAACTTCACCTTAGATAAAAGTCTACACAAATGAAAATATACTGGGCCATGCTACTATACTTACAGTAGATATACTTTGGTTTTGTGTTGGGGTGGGGGGGGGGTAACCTGCATTTATATAATATATATAAAATAAACTCTTAAAATGAAATTTTGGTTCAGATCTTAATTTCATTGGTGTATCTTTCAGTTTTTAAATCTGGATTTCTTCAACTATTCTTGGCAGAAAAATGAAACTAACCAAGCTACTTCTGAAGGAGCAGCTGATTGCATGATCATAGTGAGATAGCCACTGTTTTGCTGGGAAACATTCTGTTAGTTGCATGTTCTTTTTAACTCATTATTTAGGCAATCACGCTTCTCCTAGCCATATGTTATATACTTGTTCTGGAAATCTGAGTTCCTTGAAGCAATCAGGGTATATCAGCTTTCCAGTTCAGATTGCTGCGAATAACGTCATTACTGGCCAGGTTGTAGTATCCTGTGGTGCTCACTGTATAACTCAGGTTAGCATCTCATTTCTTTTAATGGCCTTGAGAATCATGAAATTGTAACTAGGAAATAGCAAGTTGGTCATAGAACAATATTTGACAGCCTACATCTGCTCCTAAATTGCTCAAAGTCTTCTAATAAAATTAGCAGACCTTGAGCAACAGGGTCCTGAAGGAACCAATTCCCATATCTTCAGCAGCTGCTACTCAGCTGCTGGAAGGAAGGTGAGGTACTATAAGACATGTGAGGTGCAAACATTATTACTCAGTATAAAAAAAATAAAGGATATAAGGGCAACTGTAACAACTGCAGGGGTATCTTGCTACTATGTAAAGCAGGAAAAGCTTTCGCATGGGTCATCTTGGTGCGCCTACAACAGCTGGTGAGTCATGTCTACCCTGAATCTCAGTGTAGATTCAAGGCTAGAAGATCAACCATAGACATGATATTTTCCCTGCGGCAACTTCAAGAAAAGTGCAGCGAGAAAACCGACCACTGTACATTGCCTTTGTGGATCTAACCAAAGCATTAGACACCGTCAGCAGAGCAGCCCTATTTGCTGGAAAAAAGATAGGATGCCCACCAATCCTATTAAGTCTTAAACATTCCTTCCACAACAATGTGAAAGGAACTGTTCAGTTTAATGGGTCCACTTCAGACATCTTCCAGATGAAAACCAGAGTGAAATAAAGGATGCGTTCTCGTCCCTGCACTTTTTGGAATCTTTTCAGTACTCCTGAACTGTGCATTTAAAGACATGGAAGGTGGAGTGTACCTTCACACAAGATTGGATGGGAAACTCTTCAACCTTTTACAACTTATGGCAAAGACCTATAGTTAGAAAGGTGCTTATCAGGTAGCTTCTATTTATTGATGATACTGCCCCTATAGCACATGACGAAGACCTACTAAAAGAACTCTTGGATCGCCTCTCAAAAACTTTCCATGCGTTTGCTCGCACCATCAGCATAAAGAAAACAGTTTTGCTAGGACAGGGAGTTCCACAAGATCCATCAATCATTCTTAATGAGAGCCAGCTAGAAGTAGTCCAGAAGTTCAGCTGCCTAGGCTCCACAGTGACCACCAGCCTCCTACTGGATGAAGAACTTCATGTCCGCATAGGAAAGGCTGCCACCACCTTCAGCAGACTGACTAAAAGAGCATGGAATGACTGAAAGCTTACCACCAAGACCAAAATGCTAAATGTACAAAGCTTATGTACTCAGGACTCATGTATTGTAAGGAAACATGGAGAACTTATACACATCAAGAGAAAAAGTTAAACAGCTTCTACCTATGCTGTTTATGCTGCATACTCAACATCAGGTGGCAGATAAAGTTACCAATGCAGAGATTCTTCAAAGGGGAAAATGTACCAAGTCTGATAGCCCTACTCAAACAGAGACAGTTGTGCTGGCTAGGCCATCTGAGCAGATTGGAAGATGGATGTTTATACAAGACCCAAGGACATGCTATATGGGGAACTATCTGAGAGAAGAACAGGACATCCCAAGCTTCACTATAAAGACATGTGCAAGCGAGATATGAAGGCATTTGGAATTGATCCTGACCAATGGGAAACCTTGGCAAGCAATTGCAACAAGTGTTGTCACCGTCTTCACAAGGACATTGAAGTCCATGACAGGAATTGGCTCCAACAGCTTGAAGAGAAGAGTCTATAGGAAGCAAGTAGCTCCTGAACCACTCAATCATGACACATACACTTGAAACCACTGCCACAGATCATGCAAATCTTGGACTGGACTATTCAGTTACATGAAACACTGCAAATGATCTATGCCATAAGCTGTGGCAGTGCTGGGAGGGGTGGCTGTGTGGGAACTACAGGGAATTTTGGAGTGGCTGTAGACCCCCAAACACTGCTGTCTCTGCTCTGGGCACCAGGGGTCCCGAGGGAAAGGCAACAAAGTGGAGTGCCCTGAGCAGGGGCAGTGCTGGGGGGGGGCTCTGGGGGGCTATAGCTACCCAAAAATTCCCTGTAGCTCCCCATTGTATTGCAGCTGCCACCCACCCTGTGCAGTTGAGCCCTCCCCACCCCCACCCACAGCACAGCCCCAGCCCAGAAGAGGCTCAAGCAGCTCTTGGCCTTGAGCCAGCAGCAGGCAGCCTGCCCTTATGCCACACACAAATCCAGGGGGGTACATGCTGCCCATGCCTCCCCCAGGGATGCTTGCAGCATGAGGGAGCCGCCTTCCTTCCTGTGCCCCCTGGATGAGCTGCCTGCAGCTCTGTCCTACTCCTAGCCCAAGGGTCCTATTCACTGCTGTGGCTGGGCAGCGCCTGCCCCTGACCCACTCCCTCACCGTGGGGGCCTTGATCTACACCCCCCCCATTCTCCTTCCTCCCCTCACCCTAAACTAACTGGCAGGATGCTGCTCTCCAAGCCACTGGGCTGCATTCCTGGCCATGTGCATGCTGTGGCTCCGCAACTGCATGTGGCATTTATTGGTAACAAAAATTGACCAAAAAAGCCAAATGCTGATAATGTTAATTTTCCTGTTGTTGGTGCCAATCTGATGTGACTGATATATCAGTGCATCTCTAATAACTATATGTATAACTTTGCATCTAGCTGTTAAAATGAAGTATATTCAAATGAAACACATTTCATTTGAACTGGCCCAGGTTACTATGCTTTGTATGACTGCCCTCTTAATTAATCACTTTACCAACCTTTATTTATCAGCAAATGTCATAAGCAGTGATGTTATTTTTACTTTCAGATTATTAATAAAGTATTTAATAATCCTCAAAACATGAAATTCATAAGTGACCCAGTCTATATTGAGCTGAAGAGAGAACTCAGTGAAGATAACAGGACCAGAGATAACAGGACTTAACTTCATCCTTAAGTACTGCTGCTTGCCAGGCCCTATGGTCAAAATTTGCCAGCTTGGGTTGCCCCCATTAGTAACAGTTTCATTTCATTAGGATTCCCCATTGACTGCTCTTTATTTAGATTGGTCACTTAGCTTGTTAATACAAGTGTGTGGGTCATCCTAGCTGGTTTTTTATGACTTCGTTTTAATGCTAAGATGAAAAGATGTTACAAAACAGATTAATTTAATGGATTTTTAGGGTCTTGAACAGAGTAGAACAGGATTATACTTTGGCACTTAAATCCACATAATATTCAAAGCAGTGTCATGCAGGACTGTCTAAAACTCTACAAAAACTGTGTTATATCTATACAGTCACCTTATCACAAACAAATTTGTCATCTCATTAAGTCCTCAGATTTGGAACTCTGCATTTCTGTCTTGAAAAATGGTCTCCTTTTTATAGTGTTACTTATTATGATGAGCATTTTAACACAAAAAGTCTGAACACTATTGCATTGGAGCATGACTGGAAATGTGAGTATCATAGTTGGCCCAGATCTATATTGGGCTGACCAAAATACCTGAGATCCTAAAAAGTTTTTAAACTTGAGAAAGTTTGGATCTTGATCCCAGCACCTCTTGTCTTTTTTTTTTTCATAATGCCAGCTAGGTCCACTTTGAAATCCCACAGGAGTTCTCTGTTCCTAGAATAATGCTGTTCTGTCTTTATACTTAGGTTAGATACAGCCATTTAGAGATGTGATTTCCATTACCATCATAGTACTGATACACACAAGTTATTTTATATCCTGGTTCCCCCCAAGAAAGGAATTTATGATTTAATTAGGTGCTTAAATGGCATTTATTCTTGAACATATTAAAAAGTCCTGATTTGCACATTTAAACAAACTAATATTATTTCTGTGCTATGCGTCATTAATAAGATTAGTTAATTCATTAGTGCTACAAGTCTTTGGGAGCTGTGGGTGATCAGCCCACCTGAAAAGTCAGTCTTCTTATGTAGATGCTCTACAGGGTGATGAAACTGAATATTTAATATGGAGCAGAGGTAAGTTTCCCTCCCAAATATTGAGCACAGGGCTTGGCATGTGGCAATACTTAAGGATAAAAATCTGGTCCTGTTCATTTCAGTAAACTTTCTTCTGTTCAGCATAGATTAGGTCAGCTATAAATTTCAAATTTGGAGTTGAATTTTCTCAGAGTTCAGTAGCATTATTTTTTCTCCTTTTAAAATACCCACTCTTAAAAAGAACAGTACAAAAGTGAAACCGTTTCAAGAGCAGAATAAGGCTGTCAGCCTAAGATAAATTTATTACTGACAATCCACAAACTTTTTACTGACCAAACTTTTTTACTGACATGCTTTTATTGATGTATGTTTTGCTGAATGTAAATGTAACCTTTCTGCCAGACCCTAGACAAGGGCTTGGTTCAAATTTAAGGTTTAACACTAGTCATTGTAAAAATAAATAAATAAATAAATAAATAAAAAGTTTGGTTGCGTTTCAAAAAAGTTGCAGTTTGTCAGTTAAAACAAAATGGGTCAGTAACCTTGTTTGACTGCAGCAATAGTTTTATGTCATGCTGCCCTCATCCCAGGGTTATCTACTCCTCCCTGCACCTTGATCCACCTGCCTCCTCCCCAGCCCTGGCCCCCATCTCAGCATGGGCCTCCAAGGAAGGACTACTCTTTCCCTACCTGCAACCAAGCAGTGTTGCAGACAATCAACCAAATGCAGCAGCAGCACATGGTTGAGGGGTAGATATAGAGGGGCTACCTTTTAAAAAATAAGAGGTGGGTATGGCAAAGTGGGGCTTCCTGCCTAGCCACAGTTCTAGGTTCCCCACTTGCCATTGGGCACATCACCCACCTGACTTACCTGCCATGCCTTGTTCTTAATTAATTAATAGTTGTTAATTAAGGCAGGAGGCTGCCCATTTTATGCTCTGATGCCAGGGGGCGCTGTCTGCATCTCCTAACCTCCCCTACACTGCAGCCCATGCCTCTCAGATGGCATCCAGATATTACAGTGCTCCTGGCCTACAGCTTTGGCCATGCCATCAGGCCTCAGTCACACACACATTCATACCACACTCCTCTCATTAGGGCCCCTCTCCACCCTCTCCCACAGGGTCTCTTTCATACATCAGTGACTCATCCAGCCTTGCTCCCTCTTGGAGTGGGCCCCTTGGGCCATAGACTTAGCTACTCCATCCCTTGGGTGGGAGACATACCTTCTTTTGGGCCACTCCCATGACCCTCACTGAGATAGTGGCCAGCCAATTACCTGACCAGGTCTAAGCTTGCTCTAGCCCCTTCCAGGGGCAACTCTACGTACATATACATACTGGGCACTCAGCCCTCTGGTTTTCCTTCCCCCCCACTGGGGCACTTCATCTCCGCCCTTTTCTGGGGCCACCCCTCACCAGGGTGTTCCTATCCCCTCAATCAGGGCTCTACACCACCCCCTTCACTCGGGGCTATTCATCTCTGCCCCCTTCACTTGGGGCTCCACACTGTCCCCTCACTTGGGGCCATGGGGCTTCACTCCCTGGTGGGCTCAGGTGGCCACAGCCATGCCTGACCCCCAACTATCTCCAGTGTTACATGACTCACCTGAAGATGAGGGCTAGGGTTAAGGTCCTCATACCTACCTTTCACCAGGGTGATAACTGGCCTGGCATTTACTGGTGGCTCCCATACCACTGAGAGGTCTACCAGGCCACCCACTCCTGGCAGGGTGCAGTTTTAGGTCATGCCCAAGACTAGGAGCCTCCAGACCATCCTCTACAGCTCCTCCCTTACCTTCAGGATGTTATGGAGCCTCACAGCCAGGTAGTGTTGCTGCCTGGCCAGCCAGCAGGCAGGGAACTAAGCTGTTTATATAGGCAGCCAGGGATCTAAAATGGCTGCCTCAGTTAAGCACCTGCTGGCTGCTTGGCTCTGGTCTTAAAGCAGCAGGGACCCACAGTGCCCTGCCACACATCTTTCCCCTTTAAATGGTACCAGGGGAAAGTTTCCCCTGCTGCTTCTCCAAAACAGGCTCCCCTTGGAGCCTGTGAGAGCCCTCAAGTGGTGAGCACCCACAAAGGTGCTCTGCCACACACCTCCCCCCTTAAAATGAGAGCCGGGAGGCTTCACTTGGCTGCCTTCCCTGCTGAGCTCTGCCCCAGCTTACTGCAGCCCCTGCCACATGGGAAGTACCCCAAAGGTGCTCCACCACAGTGGGACACAAGCCCGTCCCCCCTTCCCCTCTCCCTGTGGCATGGCTAGAGCTGAGCTGAGCTGAGCCTGTCGGGGGCAGGGGTGGACGCGGGCTCAGGGCTTCTCACCCTGCTGCCCTCACCCAGGAGCCCTGCACCATCATGGCACGGTGCTTCCTACCCACCCAGCAGCAGCAGGGGACACAACTCCTCACTGCCATCCCCACTGCTACTAGGTAGGCAGGGGATGCCTCACCATAGTGGCATGGCCAGTGCAAGGCTCCCAGCAGCAATAGTACCAAGTCTTTCCACCCTCCCAGTCCAGGTCCTGCCTGCTGGGCTGCAGAGGCCCTGCAGGGAAAGCAGCAGGGTGCAGAGCCCCAAACCTGCAGCAGGTAGTTTGCATCCACCCCTGCCCTGTGCACAAGTCTCGGGGGGACATGTACCTCCCCATGCCCAACTCCCCAGGAGTTCACACATCAGCAAGGAACCACACACCACCTGCCGCCCCCCAGACAAGCCTCATGTGGCTCTGTCCCACTTCCTGGCCAGGCCAGGCTGCCATGCATTCCTGCCCCAGCCCCCAGGCCTTATGTACCGCTGCAGCTGGGCAGCGCCCCCAGCCCATTCCTTCCCTTACTGTGAGGGCCTCAATCCGCCCCCCTCCCATAGACTGACTTACAAGGAGCTGCTCTTCATGCTGCCTGGTTGTATCCCCACCCACGTGCATATGTGCACATGCACGTGGTGCCCTGTACATCCAGCTCCCCCAGCCCCAAGCAACCTCTTGCAGGCTGGAATACTGCCAGAATCTAAGGGGAAACCCACTGTTTCCCATGTTTTTCCATGGGGAATAGAAAACCTGGATCCGTGCATGATGCACTGAATCCGGGACAAATGCTGTCCCAGAATCATGCAGCCAAGGACCACAACTTGATGTTTTTATTTTGAGATGGTGCTGCCCAATTAGGGATGGGTAGTCACCCTAGTTGGGGAGAAGACTGCAGACTACAGAGCCTTGAGAGAGTCTTCCTGATAGTGTTTTGTGCTCCCATGCAGGCACCAGGTGGAGTTGCTGTGCTCTCTGTGTGTATCAAGGCTTGTCTCCAGTCTCATTTTGACAAGGTTCAATCTCAGAGCTTCTTAGTTTTGTTTTTGGTTTTTTTTATGGATGGCTCCATTTTTTTTACAGACTCTATGGACAAGCATTGTTAGGCTTCTCTTTTTATGGACTGCCTGTAAATGTAAAGAAATTTGACAACTCCAAGGTAAAACCAAGGTATATAGGTTTCATTCATTATTTCACCACTCTGCAAGCAGAGGTTAGAGGAGTTAGATCAAGCAGCATGCTGTAAATTGACAAACAATAAGGGATGCTAGAACTTGGAGAAGCAGTAGGAACCACAGTAGTTATTTAGAGTGTTTTAATAGCATGTGACATATAGCATGTGGTCCATTTTAGGGGGTCTCAAGTATAAGCAGATGTCTGTATGTGGATATAAAAGTTGTTGGTTTTTTACCTCTGATTTATTTCCTTTCATCTTTCATATGGTATATGTAGCTGTGTTCAATAAAATCTCATTTAAAAATAAGTTTAGAACCTTCTCATACTTATCCATTGAGAAAATAAATTGATGGCAAATGTTTCTATTAATGCTCAAAAACTAACCTCCGTATGCTGTGCATGAGTGTTGCATGAATTACTAATTATGTTTACATGGAATCTTCCTTCCAGGCAGATATACTAGTTGTTATTTCTTTAGCTGAAATTTAATGCAGTCAACAGGAAACAGAAGACACAGGATATAGTCTCATCTCTAAAAGTAATTCTGAAAACTAATTTCTCATTTGACATGCTTGATAATTTAGTATTGCATTACAGTTCAGAGGAAAGCCAATAACAGGACTACTGTTCTATACTCCAAACTTTTCAAGCTCTACATTTGTAATACTTATTCTTTCTCTTCCTCCAAACTTCATACTTTAGCTGGCATAAGTAAAGAATATTAATTTTGTGTTGTTAAAAGGACATAAGCTTGAAAACTCCTAGAGCTATATACCTGGTTGTGGGGCCAACTGTTCTAATATAAAAACAATGGTCATACTTCCAGTTTTTAATTGACACCACTCTAGAGTACTGCATGCAACGTTATGCATACTGCAGTTCAGACATAACCATGCAGCTCAAACATGTTGATTACAGCTTGCCAAGCAATTCAGGTGGATCCTTTTTTATCTGTATAGAAGTATTTAGCAACTTCACTGAATTTTTAGGTTTTTGTTAGGTTTGTGGCTGACACCTCTCTGGACTATAACTTGGATGCAGAAACTGGTTTTTGACTTGCAATTGATCTTTTGATTTTTAGAATGGAAAAACGAAATTGTTTTGAATACTTTTCAGTGTAATATATAAAATGCTTAATATTGGAATGTAAACTTTTACAGGCTGTTGAGCCATACTGTGAAATATGAATCTTTGTTTTTTCTTTTTGGCATTCAAACACAACATGCTGAGTTCTAGCCATATGAAAAGTATCTTATACTGATGTGGAGTCTTGCAGTGGAACTGACCATACATTTCCTTCCAGACTGCATGATACTCATTTTGAAAATTTAAGGGCAGGTACATTTGCAGATTGGTAGTGTGAAATATAGGATCTTCAAGTGTTCTGTAGAGAAGGATGATGTCCATTTTAAATTATCGCCTGTGAGCTAGATAAAATCAAGGTTTACATACATCTGTGGTCTGTACCAGGTCCTCCATTTGACTTCCTTGAAATGAGTGGCAAAACTCCATTTGACTTTTAGTGAGAATTTTAATCCAAGGATAGAAAATAACCTTAAAAAGTAATTATATAGTTAGTATGTGTACTAAATTATTCATTTGCATGTTACTTAGCACAATAGAACCTTTATGTAGTCAATACTATTACAAAACAAATGTTAAATAATAATATAAATTCATTAATTGTCCCTGTATTTGGGATCACTGATGTATATGCCCCTCTTTACCAGTATAACTATTGCCAGCAGCGGTGGCTGTGTGGCAGCATTTCTGCCTACTACATGGGAGATTTGGATTCAGGTCCCAGCAGAGGTGACTTGGGTTGAGTGAGATAATCATTGCAACTATTTATTTTTCTTTCTCCAGTACCATTCTGTTACTCTACAGCTAATTCACCTACACAGTGGATACATATACAAATGCAAATGCTGCTGGATGAGTTTATTCCACAGTAATTTACTGTAGAGTAAACCCACCCTGGGCAGGCATCTACATGAGTGGGCATTTGGGAGTAGATTTCCTCCCACCCTGCTCTGCCCTCCTGCAGCAACCAAGAGCTTCCATTCCTGGCTGCACAATTACAGAGCCAGGACCAGGGGCTCCCTGCTTCTGGGGCAAGGGGACATTGTCCTGGCCCAGGCTTTGCCAGCAGAGCCCATCACAGCAGCAGGCAGCTCCCAGGGGCAGGGAGCAAACTCTCAGCCCCCTCTCTACAATCACAGAGCCAAGTCAGGAGCTCCCTGTTACTGATATTGTCCAAGCTTAGGCTCTGGGGGCACAGAAAAGTCCTTCCACCCCCTGCTCCCAGCCAGCTATCTACATGTGCTCCCAGTCAGCCATCTACATATGCCTTCCTGCACAGTAACTACTTGGCACTTAATCTGCTACCTGCATTTGGTAGCAGGTAGCAAATCAGCTGCTGAGTAGAGCAAATTACCGCACAGTAAGGGTCTGTACATGTAGATGGTAATGCTTACTGCACAGTAATTTGCTTTTCTGATCACCTCCTTGGTTTCTTCCATCTGTTCTTACTCTCATGCTAATTCCCTTATCTTGAAATGCTTTTCTTACCTGTTCCCCTATGCCTCTGGTTTCTTTTTAAGCCTCCTCTCAAACCATGTTTATTCAAAGTTTGTACTATAGATTTTTCACTATGATAAGTTGATAAGTTACTACATTTAATATATACGTATACACATTAAATATATATATATATATTTGTGTGTATAATACATAAAAATGTGTGTGTGAGTGTAAATGTAACAATGAAAAATCTATAGAGCAAACATTTGAAAACGTGTGGATAATCTGATCATTTATGTGAGCAATACAGATGTTTTATGAAATTGATTTTATATATATAAAATGAATTTCATAAAACATCTGCATTGCTCACATAAATGATCTGATTATCTTATTATTTGTCTTGCTTATTCTCCCCTGAACCTTGTCCTTGAGCTTATTACACAAGCAAGGAACATTGTTTATTCCCTCTTTACTTGGTTTGCAAAACATCATGGGGTTTTTTTGCAGTTATTTAAATTATACTTGGCAGGTCTGCAGTTCACTGTCTCTACTTCTTATAGCTCCAGGTGACTCTCTAAGATGTGTTTAATACAGAAATGGCTCGTTGCAATTTCAGAAAAATTGAGTAATATGATGAAATGCAATTCCAGATTTTGTGCCTGTTTATTATCCCACAGGATCTGTTCTGATGGTTTTGTTAGCACTCCTGTGTGTATTCTACCCAGGATCTGATTTGATCACTGTCTACCTAGGAATGTGAGCTTGGATCCAGGAAGAGATTAGGTACTTACAGTAAGATTGATGCAGTTTAAGCACCTAAATCCAAAATTTCACAAGCCCTGCTCAACTGCCCCCTAACCCTCATGGCAACCTACACTCCGCATGCACTTCATATTTTATACTTAAGTTCCTATGATACTTAAAAGCTGCCTCTGGCCTTGGTCTTTGTGCTTTCCATTAAGAAACCAGGAACTTCATAGATTCCATAGACACTAGGGGCTGGAAGGGACCTCATGAGATCATCGGGTCCAGCCCCCCCGCCATATGCAGGAAGTAAGCTGGGATAAAGTGACACCAGCAAGAAATATATCTACCTGTTTTTTTGAAAGACTCCTGAGTAGGTGCTTGCACCACCTCGGGGGGGAGTTTGTTGCAGACCCTGGACACATGCACTGTAAAGAACTTTTTTCTTAGGTCTAGTTTAAATTGGCCTTCCTAGAGTTTATGGCCATTAGACCTTGTTATCCCTTGGGGAGCTCTGGTGAACAGCTGTTCTCAGGTCCTGATGTACCCCTCTTATGTATTTGAAGGCTGCCACCAAGTCCCCCCTGAGTCTTCTCTTCTCCAGACTGAAGAGTCCCAAGTCCCTCGGTTTCTCCTTATACGGCCTTCCGTCCAGGCCTTGAATCATATGAGTGGCTCTCCTCTGGACTCTCTCAAGCTTCTCCACATCCTACCTGAAGTGGGGGGCCCAATACTGGATGCAGTACTCCAGCTGCGGCCTTACCAGGGCTGAGTAAAGTGGGAGGATGACTTCTCTTGTTTTGCTTGAGATGCATTGGACGATGCATGCCAGAGTTTGGTTAGTTTTGCCAGCCACAGCATCACATTGATGGCTTATATTCCATTTGTGGTCAATCAAGACCCCCAAGTCCCTTTCAGTCATGGTGTTAGTGAGTGTAGTGCTGCCAAGCCTATAAGTGTGTTGGGGGTTCTTCCTACCAAGGTGCAGCACCTTACACTTCTCTGCATTGAAGGCCATCAGGTTTTGGTTGGCCCACTTTGAGAGCATGTCCAAGTCGGCCTGTATCCCTAACCTGTCCTGTGGTGTGATCGTCCTTCCCCATAATCTGGTATCATCCGCAAACTTGGCCAGTTCACATCGGACTCCCAAATCCAAATCATTGATGAAGATGTTAAAGAGTACCAGCCCAAGTGCCAAGCCCTTAGGGACTCCACTGGTCACCCTGTACCACGTTGATTTGCTCCTGTCAACTAGTACTCTTTGGGTCCAGTCCCGTAGCCAGTTGCCTAGCCATCGAACTGTATGATGATCAAAGTCACATTTCCCCAGCTTAGCCATGAGGACATCATGGGGAACTAGGTCAAAGTCTTTCTTGAAATCCAGATATAGGATGTCCATGTCATCTCCCTTGTCCAAGGCACATGTTGTCTGGTCATTGAAGGTGATGAGGTTGGTCAGGCATGACCAGCCAGTCACAAAGCCATGTTGGGTGGTATTCAGCAGCTTGCCTTCCGTTAGTCTGGTGTTGATGGATCCCATGACAATTTTCTCCAGGATTTTTCCAGGGATGGACATAAGACTGATTGGTCTATAGTTCCCCAGGTCATCTTCCTCCCTTTCTTCTAGATAGGGATCACATTGGCTCTTTTCTAGTCATCTGGGACCTCACCCGAACACCAAGAATTTTCAAATATCTCTGCCGGGGGGG
>NW_017729032.1:19695106-19717782 GCF_001723915.1 Gavialis gangeticus | reverse complement strand
TGCAGTGATGTCTGCCAGCTCCTTTGAGACTCTCAGGTGCATTCCTTCTGGGCCCATGGATTTGTGAATGTCCAGTTTCTCAAGGTGTTCTCTCACCTGATTCGCATCAATTTTGGGCCTGTTGCCCGCTCCCAGATTGGTTTGTGCCATTCTTGACAGTGTGATCCTCCTGGGAAGGTGAAAAACTGATGCAAAAAAGTAATTTAGGAGATTGGCCCTTCCTTAGGCGTCAGGTGTCTGTTGCCCCATTGGATCTCATAGGGTCCCAATGCTCTCTTTGTTCTTTTATCTGACTTCCTACATATCTGAAGATGGACTTTTTGTTGTCCTTGATTCCTGTAGCTAGCCTGAGTTCGGTTTGTGCCTTGGCTTTTCTCGATTTCTCTCTGCAGGTGCAGGTGAGTGCAGAGTAATCCTCTTTGGTAATGCTTTCTGTTTTCCAGTTGGTGTAGGCTACTCTTCTGAGCTTAATGAGGTCTAACAGTTCCTTATTCAGCCATGGGGATTTCCTTGCCCATTGACTGCATTTATTGCAAGACAGTATAGCTTTGCCTTGTGCTTCAAGGATTATGTTTTTGAGAGATGTCCATTCCTCATGTACTTCCTTTTCTTGGGAGGGGGGAGGTGTGGCCTCTAATTGCCTGACTGACCGATTATCTGAGTTTGCAAAAGTCAGCCTTCCCAAAGTTAAGGACTTCTGTTTTACTGAGGGATTTGCCTGCTGTTTGGTGAATTAAGAAGGTGACCAATTCATGGTCGCTGTCACTAAGCTTCCCCTCAATCTGCAGATCACTCATCAGGTCCTCCCCTTTGGCCAGGACCAGAACAAGCAATGCCTCTCTCCTAGTCAGCCCGTAGGCCTCCTGGGTTAGGTAGAGGTCATTGATGCACATGAGAAAGCTACACGACCTGTCAGATTTGGCTGTCTGCTCATTCCAAGAGATGTCAGGGAACTCGAAGTCCCCCATGACGATCATGCATTGGGAGCACAGGGCTTCAACCAGGTCCCTATTGAATTCCTGATCTAGTTCTTTCTCTTAGTGGGGAGGTCTATAGTAGACTCCTACAAGTAAGTCAACTTCCTCATGTTCTCTTCATATCTTGACCCAGAGGGTCTCAAGACACCCTTCCTGGTTTGGAAGCTCAATCTGCAGGGAGGTGAACTGATCCTTGACATAGAGAGCAACACCCCCACCTCTCTTCCACACATGGTCTCTTCTATACAAGGTGTAACCTTCTACTGCCACTGACCAATCATAGATGGAGTCCCATCAGGTCTCTGTAATCCCTACAAGGTCATAGTCATTTTCACATAGGAGAAGGGCCAGTTCCTCATGCTTATTTCCCAGGCTCCTGGTGTTTGTGTACAAGCAGTTAAGTCTGCCATGAGAAGCCCAATGCTTCCCTAAGGGGTGAAGTATGAACTTTCCTTAGGCTGTCGCCAGAGTGGGTTCCCTCAGGCTGTCCAAGTTATTGGTGATGCAGCTGACATGACCTGTGCTAGAACTGTTAGTAGACTGCGGTCTCAGTTTAAAGCCCTGTCAAGAAGGTCAGCCATTCTGGCTGAGAAGAGTTTCTTCCCTTTCCTTAAAAGGGAAGAGTTACTTAAAATTGAGGTATTTCAGTGCTCAACATGTGGTGTTTTAAGTCTTTTTTTTTTTAATCTGAGTCTTTGTTCAATCATTTTCAGAAAGAAGGAAAGCTTTGATTCCTTCTCTATGGATGTTGCATGTGGACTTGTCTTGGTAAACAAGTATGTATCTCCAAAAGACTGTTATCTATTTAACTGTCTTTAAAGCTTGAAAAGGTATTGTACCTAGAATGCTGTGTCTTTTGTCTAAAGCATAATTTCTTCAAGAAAACCATTTAGTATCATTTCGAATTTGTCTGTCATCCTGCAGTGCCTTATTCCAACAAACAATAAGATATATGAGAAGTTCTCAGCTGTTTTCACTGATCACTCCTATGTTTGAAGCCTGGCTCTAATTTTTCCTGCTAATGGGACTCAGCATTTTTCTCAGCTTGCTTAGTCAACAGACTGAGATTGCTTTCTAGCAAAGTGTGAGTCAGGAGAGGCTCCTATAAATGTATCATAGAAAGTATTCAGCCAGTCAAGACACTTCCCTGATGCTGCTCCAGTTTTTCTTCCTCCTAAGACAGTAGTTCTCAACCTTTTTAGACCAAAGCTGTGGGGGCAGATAGATGAACTATTTGCTGTGGGGGCAGATAGATGAACTATTTGCTGTGTCTTTAGTAAAATATGCAGATCTTAGATTGGCCTCCTCAGTTTTCTATGGACTCACCAATGACTTCCCCATTTACTGGAAGACTGTCAACCTTGTATCAAGAGACTGTCTCTGAGACCCAAGGTGCCCTTCCATAAGTTTTCTGAATTGCATTGCACCCTGGCTGAAAATGACTGCCTACCATAATGGTTTTTGACTGAGTGCTGTCACTGCAGCTGTGGCAAGGTAGAACTGCTGCACATACCTCCTGTGGAGTTATATTGGGAAGCACCTGTAGCAGGAGTGCGTGCTCCTGCCTGGATGTATTGGGGCTGTCTGATAAGCCTGAATCAGGCAGGAGTGCTCTTGCCACAGCCCTCCCAGTCTAATCGTGTATGCTCCTCATGGAAATGGAGGCACACTGGGCAGTCCCACATAGCTGTTGTACCCCTGAAAGGGTCTTGCAGTACTCTGGCTGAGAACCACGGCTCTTAGAGCTGGAGCTGGAGACTTTGTGTCTAGTTCCAAACAGGCTGCACAAGATCAGGTTGGACTCTTCACAAGCCATGCACTCATAGCATTTTAATTCCTGGATCTAATGCTTGTTAAGTTTAAGTCCATGCTGGAAACTCTCTTCTCTACACCTGTTCCTATAAGTTCCCTTTTTGCTCAACAACCCTCTTGCAACATCATTTTAGAATCCTAAAAAAAGGACCAGTTTCAAATCACAGGTTTATGAAGCAGCCTACTGATTGGCACATTCCCTTTTGCTCACTTACTCTCATGTATGGTATACTTTTTATACTGTGTCAAAATGAGATTTTCTAAGTTACTTGTCTCAGCTCAAGTTAGGGACTTAGTTGTCTTGATAGGCAGCTTAGTGAAATCCTCAGCTCCAGCTGCTGATGCAGTCAGAAAAGCTAACAAGATATTTAGACACACAAAGAATGGGCTGATAAAAACTACCAAACCATAATTCCTGTATATAACCTCAAAAATTTTAGTGTCATGGCCTTTGTGGCCTCCCTTGGAACATACACATGCAGTACTTGGCTGCCCCATCACAAATAGGATATTGCAGAACCTGTGTGTTGAGGGAAGGATTCAGAGAAATGCAACAGGAGGGAGCAAAGGTACAGAGGGCAGTCATATGAAGAGACTGAAAAGACTACTGGTTTATTTTAGAAAGGAGAAAAATAAGGCAGGACATGATAAAATAATGAATGGCTTGGAGAATGAAGATCAGAAACTCTTGCTCTCCATGGGCTTTGCTACACATTCAAGTTAAAGTCAGCTATAAAGTTGTTACACTGTTTCAAGCACTGACTTTGTAGTGGGTTGGCTCTTTGTATAGCTGGATGGATATGTTTATGGCTTTGCAGGTGTGGCTGGTCTAAACTTATTGTGTGACTAACCAGTTAGTTATGTACTATACGTAACATGTGGTAGGGTCCATAACTCATGATTCAAAAACAAAGGGACGTGCAATAACATGTGTAACAGAGTGCCTTCTCATTAGGTCTTCGCTGGCCACCCTGCTCCTGGGGTAACTGCCCGCTTTGCTCTCCTGCCACACCTTGATGGAAAAATATGAGAGTTGTTACTAAGGCAGGAGGCTACCCATTACTCGCCCTGCTGACAAGGGCCTAATACCCATTCTGACCTCCCCTCCATGGGTCCCATGCCTTGCAGATGTTACTTTGGTGTTACTTCTCTGGCCTGTGGCCAGAGCAAACTGGGCACACAGTTGTAGCTCTTTTCTACAGCCCTGGAGGGCCACCCCTCTCTCACTGGGGTCCCATTTACTCCGCTGCCTCTCACTGAGCCTCTTTCATACTGCCCTCTCTCAGGGCCACACTCATTCTGCCCGGCCTCACTTGTCTTTGGGCTTGGCTCTCCTCACCTCAGTCAGCCCCAGGGCACCTGAGCGATTCTACAACTAGAGGCCCATATTTTGCTCCTGGCCCCTCGCCGGGTCACTATGCCTCGACTGGACCTCCTCATTTGCCCACACCCATGGGACCACTCTGTTTGTTGTCCCTCTCAGGGTCTCACTACTCATCGCCCCTCTCACTTGGGTCTCACTACTCATCACCGCTCTCGTTCATGGTCTCTCTTGCACCACCTGGCTTTCCCCTGCCACCTGGGCATGGCCCCAGATCCCTCCTCTGGCCTGAGATCTGCCTAAGGTCTTCTTAATGAGCCCTGGGCTCCTCCTGCTCATTAGAACACCACCAGGGATGTGGGGCTGGGGTTACAAGGTGCTCCAACCTGCCTTTCACCAGGATGGTAACTGGCCTGGCATTTCCTGGGGGCTCCCATGCCACCAGGAGCCCCACCAGACCACCCATCCCCAGAAGAGTGCAGTTTTAGGTCATGGCCAGGACCAGGAGCCTCCTTGCCATCTCCATAAGGTCTTGCCCTTACCTCCTAGCTGTTCCTGAGCCTCAGGTCCACCAGCTGATGTCTCTTTCAGGGGGTGGGAAAGAGCCAAGTGCCTCATCAGGCACCTGGCTGCTGCCTGTTTTCTGCCTTTAAAGTGGCAGGCATGAAAGGCACGAAATGTGAAACTGAATACTCATGTTTTTGATTATATTCTTTTGTAAGGAATCACCGCGGCCCTAGGCAGGCATTAACTTACTCATGCAGTGGGATCTGAGGTTTTTCTCTCAGACCCCCAAAACTGTATTCCCTAGGAGCACGTCTCTGGAAGCAAGAAGAATTGGGACACTCCAGTGCAGTCCAAAGGCTAAGACAGCCAGTCAGCTGATTGGTGGCCCCAGCCTGGGGATTGCACCAGAATGTCCCAGCTTTCCCCACTTTCAGAGACACACCCCTGGGATCTCTAGGGTAAGTCTCTGGAAATGGGGAACAGGTCGTCCATTGTCCTGCAACACCAGTGAGCAGAAAAATGGGTGAGAAAAATGGGTGATGTGTGTTTCACCCAGGGAAGTGGATCAGTTGTGCTGGGAGGTAGCCTGGCAAAGCTGATCTGCTTCATTTTACAATGTCTGTTTCTAGCCAAGTTTGCAACCCTGCCTTTTATTTCAAGTGCTTTTTGAACTTTGGCTTTGAGTTGCCACCCCCTCTTCTAGGTACAGGGAAATATAGATCATTGTCTGTTGTTGTTTGATATTTATCTTGAAGGACTAATGATACCTGTTTCTGATATGCAACTTCTATCCACACATCCCAGAGCACTTTACAAAGGAGGTCATTGTGCCTAGCTACAGATGAGCAAGTCAAAGATGCAGAAGTCTCAATCAGGTTCAGGGGCCTGCTAACCAGTGCATATATATATTCATTAAAGAGAGGATCCTGGGACCCTGGCTATTATATAGATTGTAAGATGTAGGATGGTAAGACAAGGATACATCTTACAATCTAAATTGAACTGAGCACATGAAATGTGCCACTATTAACTAGTGGTGTTTGCCGAAATAAAAATTCATGTGAGGAAAGTTCATAGGTTCTCTTTCCCCAAACATTGAAAAAAGGCAGGTAAACCTCCATAGACCTAGATGGAGAGAGCATTCTGTGGATACTTCATGTTGCTGCCCCTGCAACTTCTGAGATGCTTACTCTTTGCTCCTTTTAATCATGTGTTTCTTTGGGAGAAAACTACACCCTACCCTTTATAGTTTGTTCAGTAGATTTCTTTCTGAAAGCCTTAGCTGAACTGTATTTGTTGTTAACTCCTTTTTTATTTAATATTCTAACTTCCTGTACTGTTGGAAGGAAAGGTGGAAACAACAATCTTGCTTTACTTGCTTGGAAGGTTTCTTAGAGTAAATTAAATAATTAGTTTGGAAAACAACCTTCTTTCCTCCCCACCCCCTTCCTGCAGCATTGTATGATAAAAAGGGGGGAAAGAGAATTAAAGAGGAACACAAAGGAAAAGTATGGAGGCATAAGTAAGAAGCATATAGACTTCTTACCAAAAAATCCTTTGATCAGTGCTGTTTGATTAAACTAACACATCATTTGCCTTGGAGCATAATTTTTTTAAAAAGTAAGGACTAAGGCTATATTAAAGTAGTTGGCAAAGATTTTTTTTTAACCTGTGAAATTCATCTGCAGTGCCAACTGCAGCAATATATTTACTCCTATTTCAGTTTTCATACAGAAATGATCAGTGATACCATATTTACTCAAATCCAAGATGAGATCCTCCCCATTCCCCCCTACCCCATTCAACACACGGCGGAGCCCCTCGGCTTGGTTTCAAGTACAAGGTGGAAGGGGAAGCAGGCAGGTGCTGCACCTCTGACTCTGGCTCCAAGCCCAAATTAAGGCCAGCATTGGAGCTGTATCAGCCTCTGGGTCTGGAGCTGCAACTGATAGTAAGTGGCAGCAGGCACCATGACTGTGGAGGGGCAAGCAGCAAAGGGCTTGCTCTAGGAAGTGGAGGCATCATCACGGGGCATCATTGGGGGGAAAGCTCTAGAAAGTGGAGGCAGGCATTGAGGGGAGAGTTTTAAGGGGATGAAGGCACTGTGGTGGGGTAGTGGGTGCTAGGGGGCACAGGCACAAGGAGAGGCAGGCAGCAGGGGGTGAAGACACCATGTGTGGGGCAGGTGCCAGTGGACACAGGCATTGGGGAAGTCAGGTGGCAGGGGATGTAGGCACCACAGGAGGAAAAGGACAGGGGTCAGACATTTGCCTTCTCATTGCCTGGCCCCCCACTGCTGCTTTCCAGACTGTAGGAGTATGGGGGAAGGGTGAATTTCAGAAAAGCCCTCCAAAAGTTTCTATACATGGAAAATTATAAGCAGCATTTTTGGTTGTAGCCGTGTTGGTCTAAGGACATAGGTAGGCAAGGTTGTTTGGGTAGATGTGATATCTTTCATTAGACCAACTGAGTAGTTGGAAAATGTTCTTTGCAAGCTGTCAGGCATAAGCACCTTTCTTCAGGCATAGAAAGTCTCTGCTGTTGTTCTACAACAAGGAACGAAAGAAGCTAAAAGTGTGATGGGGAGTGGGGGGACAGTGAGAACGTAAGTAGGTGGAAGATAAGAAAAAAATGGGTAGAGAAGGGAGGGGAGGAGGGGAAAAGAGGGGGGAATAATGCCGAAGGTAAGCAAGGGAGACTGCTGTAGTTGAGTTCTCCAAGGTAGAAAAGAGGTAGTCTGTGAAAAAGTAAATAGCTGGAAATTAGGAAGACAAAGGGTGGAGAAGAGGGGGAGGGGAGGAAGGGAGTGTATGTAAATGGTAAGGTCAGGGAGGTCCCTGGTGAATCAGATGTCAGGCAGGTTGTAATGTGTCATAAATTCAATGTCTATATTGAGTCCAAAATGTTTTGTATCCATCTATCACATTTACCCGGAGAACCTTGCCTACCTAGAAAAGTGTAAAAAAAATTATAAGTTTTCCATTTATAGAATCTAATTACTGGGGGTTATTTTAAATTTGAAGTCATCTTGGATTCAGATTAATACAGTATTTTAATACAGTAAATACATACAGTACACTAAAAATCAACTAGAATGATGCATATCTTTTTGAGAATTTTGCCTGCCAGTTTTGTAGCCTAATGAAGCTTATATATCATGTCTAACAGGACATGTCCATATATGCGCTCTTAAGGTGATGTAAGGAAAATAATATTCATTAGTCACCATATTTGAGGTGAATTAAGGGTGGGTCTACATGTGCCCCTCCTTAATCTGCCTTAAATAGGGCGATTTACGGCAATTTGGGACAAAATTTGATAGCTCCATAAAGCTGGTATCAAATTTGTGCCTGATTAGTTAAGGTGCTGTAAGCCATGTGTAGACGCGGTATGGTGCCTTAATGTCATGCTGGCTGCACTGGGCACAGCTGAGCCTGCATGGCTGCATGCTGCCACCAGGAAGTAAAAAGAGCCTTGGGGCTCTACTCGTCTCAGCCCAGACATGCTGGGTGCAGTGTGGGTGGGAGAAAAGCGGTGCTGGGTGCTGGAGCTGAGCCACCTGAAGCAGGCAATGCCGAACTGGTTACTGGGTCAGACGCAGGCCCAGCCTGCGTGTTGTCTTGCGCAACAGCTGCAGCGCCGGCTTCTAAGGGCACCTGAATCCTGGGTGGGAAGCAAGGCATCCCACCACTGCAGGGGCTGCATTGCCCGGCAACCAAACCTGCCCCAAGGCACAGGCGCAGGGTGAGAGAAACAAGGCTGCAAAACACCTGCTGCTTTTTACTTCCTGGCAGCGGTGTATGGCTGGGTTGACTTGGCTGCCCCCTCTCTCCCGAGAGCCAGGGAGTTCAGGGAGCTGTCCAGGGTGCTGAGCAGCTCAAAATGCAAAAAACCTTTGCCCAGTGTGATGTGTTAAGATGCCTTGAGGCACCCATGTGTAGACGCACACCTAAATTTGCCTTAATTCACCTTAGGCTAAGGCGCATTAAGGTTAGCCTCATGTAAATTAATGTGTAGACATGCCCACAATATCTATAAGAAATTTAGTCACTAATAAAAAGCTTTGTTTCATATACATTTTCAGTCAGATATCTATTAGTTCCTTTTCACCTGCCAAACAACAACAAAGCAAAATCTCTATGTTAATTTTTTTTCAGCATGTTAAATATGTATGCTAAAACAGTGTGTAAGTATAGATTATAAAAATGCTATAAGATGAAACGGGAAGTGCTGTTTCATATTATGAAGACAATTGCTCACTTTTTGTCACTTTATCACTCTTAGGCATCCCAAGCACTCTGCAAAATCACTAATGTACAGGCATTGTGTTAAGTCTAGAACTGCAATAATCTTTCTTCACCAGTGGTAGAAATCTTATAACATTTTCATTACTTGCAAATTAATGGAAAGAGAGAGCAGGTAGAGGGAGAGGGGAGATAGAAGAGATGGTAAACGGTAATAATGTGACAATTAAAGTTTTTCTTGGTTTTCCCCTCCTTGGTATGTATCAAGGTATTACAAGATGGCTGTTTCACCAAAAAATGGAAAGGTGATGGTACATGCAGAGCAGAAGCACAGGTTTCTCCTCTAATGAATACAGGGTGGTTGTTAGAACTCTTTTCAGATACCATACAACTGTACAGCACTGCATATGCATACACAACAGCTAGCTGAACTACCCTTCAGTTTGAGGAGTTTTGGATTCCCATATTATGCAAATTAGCCACTTCAGTTGCAACTATTACATGAGTTCTAATTTTATGCTCTGTTAACACTCAAGTACATGTGTGATCCACAAAGGAAAAGGGGAATACACAACAGTAACATGAGCAGTTTCCAGTGCAGATGTGTGTTTTTTCAGATAAGCTTGTAAAAACACGCTGCTGCAGATATATTCTTGCTAAGGATAGATGTTCATGTGTATTAGATTCTTGAAGCATATCAAAGGGGCAGATGAAGCCGTACAGTTATTGGAGGCAGAGGAAGCAATAGCTAATATCTCCTGTAATCCACAATTTATATTAGTAACTGCTGCTGATAAAACTTTTAAAGGACTTGATGCAAATAAAAAAAACATTACTTTTTTTTTTGTATAATATTCCTTAGTTTCACTGATACATATTGGATCCTCCAGTGTGCGCAGTCCCAAACTGTTGTTTATGAAGGAGACAGCAAATGAGAGCATGGTGATGGTTAATAATATGAATTTGTACTGTAGTGGATCATGGGAGCCATAGGTGTGGAAGGAGCCCTATGTATTCTCCTTTATGAATATATAGGGAAAATAAAGTCTCAAAGAGCTTTTAGGAAACACCAGTGTAAATTAGATTGCATTCCTGCAATTTCTTAAATCAGGAACTGATAAAATAATAATGAATAGCTTAATCATTACATTTTATTGGTACTTTAGTTTTGGTCTGTCACCCCTCCACCCCGCCTTTTTTGATTGTTTAATTGTAGCATGGTTTGTCAGCTCCTACCCTTTGTAGGTTGACCTTACATACATAATACACTTTCAATTTGCCCTGTTTCCACTATCAATTGAGTTTCTTGTTTCCCACCACTGACCCTATGCCCAGCTTCCCTCCGTTGCTTCTCAGAATGAGAGTTGCTAGCAGTTGCTTCTTATGCCCATACAGCACATTTTATTCCTGCATCTCCTATACACTATCCATTCCACTGACCCTGTCCCTTTACTGCCTTGGCCATTTCTTTTGTTGCTGCTGGTCCTTTCCCTTTTGCTGTCTCTCCATTCTTCCCTTCCCCTCATCTGGTCCTTACTGTGATGCAGGAAGGAGAAGTCATCTAGGATTTAGATGAGTTGCTTCTTATAAGCCAAGGAAGGGGACAATACTTGATGCTAATATCTTCCCCCACTTCCCCCTCTGCCTACTTAGGTCAGTATTGAACTTGGAATGGCAGCCTTGGGTTCCCTGAGTGTCACTCTTTGCAGATTTCCTTGCCCAGGCCTGCTTTTGACATGCAGTATAGGCACAGGCTTTGCATGAATGGCTAGTAGAAGAGCCACTACTGATTGAACACAAGTTTAAGTGCAGACCAGACCAACAAGCCAAACTTATTAACATCAGTTTTCTAATGGCTTATAATTCTAAGTGGATCTGTGAGAAGCCTTTGGTAATAACAGAAAACTTTTGTCCTCATAAACATTTCATGAGGCTGGCATTAACCCCAGCTAGCAGTTAATGGGCAGCATTTTGTCTATGAGCTTCTTTGCTATACCCAGAAAATGAACTCAAGCTTTGACTTGTTTTCATCTCTTGAAATCCTCCTTCTTGTTATACTCTCCCAAATACATCAAACCTGAGAAGTCAATTGAAAGATTTTAAAGATAGAAGGGACTACTATATTGTATATTCTGACCTCATGTAGTTTTGTCAAGACTTTCCCCCTCCTATCCCTGGTTCCAGCTGGCTCCTCCTGGCTGCAGAGTGAGGGAAACCACAGCCTCCATGGTGGTTTCTCTGTCTCTGAGCTGCATACCACCTTCCCCCCTCCTCTCCTGCCCCAGAGGAGGGATAGAGTCCTGGTTCCCAGTCCACGCCCCTGCTCACCAGGCCATCTAGTGGCAAGTCACAGTTCTACAGGTCTGAGCCAGCACTAAGCCTTAACCTGTGACTGCTTTGAAACTGCTCTAATTTTATGATGGCACAATATTCCACAGATTTAAAATGTTTTAAAGGTAACCTGTAATAGTACCTACCAGCTGTTAAGATTCACTCAGTATCTCTGTATTCAACTCAATGACTTGTGTTAGACGAAAATATAATTCCCAAAAAAGTATCCTTGAAGAGATTCAGAGACGGCCAACACTTCCTTTCATACCAACATTGTTTGTACCAACATTATTCGCCCTCGCTTTTAATCACAAATTTTTAATTCCTAATTTGAATTTTTATTTAGCTTTCAGCCACTGGTTCTTGTTTAAACCTTTGTTCACTTAGTGAACAAAGCCCAGTATTTTTCCCTCTGAAAGCACTGATACAAAACACTTCCTAGTTTTCTTTTTCACAAGCTTAACAGATTTCACTCCTTAAAACTTTTTGGAGAGAATCTTCTCCAACCCTGGAGTCATAGCTGTGGTTCTCTTAAGCAATTTCACCATTTTAATGCCTTTTTTTAAAGGTGGATGACAGAACTCTATGTTGTATTTTCTCTCTCTCTCACTAGTGGTGCTCGTAGCTGTAAAATCATGTCCTTGCTTCTGCTCGCTATTTCCTCATTTATACTGGCCAGAGCATTATATTTGATTATTTGTTCACTATGATCCCTACCTTCTTTCAGATTTACTGCTCTCCAAGTTACAGTTCTCCATTGTATAGGAAGGACCAGATTACAGTCATACTGAAATTTTTCACTGTGCATATTTTGGAAAGGAGAAATTAAGAATTAGTTGATAAGAATTAAATTAGGCTATATAAATAATGCAAGTGGGAATTCCATTTTCTAGCTGAGAGACACTAAAGGATGCCTTGGGGGTAAATAAATCTAAGCGTATAGTAACTTGAGTATCAAATGAACTGTAGGTAGTAGAAAGGATATTGGTGAAAGAGAAATAAAAGGAAATGCCCAGAAGCTCTAGAGCGATCAGGCAAGTATAGAAGTGAATGCTGCAGGAGAAAGTGTGTCTTTCTGTGAATGTTATAAGAGCTAAAAGGATGGATTTTACCAGAACTCAATCTTCCCTTTAGTTTTTATTTTATTGTAGTGAATTCTTGCCATTTTTTCCTTTTCACTAGAGGCTAAAACTTGCATTTCACAAATGTTTACAAGACACTTACCTTCGTGATGATAACATTTCCAAAAGTTTCTAGTTTTATTTTGCACCCTGTAAATCGACATACATATATATCATGCATGTGCTGTATATATTTTACATTCAGAAGAATATTAAGGTTGCAAAGGAAAACTCAAAAGGTAGGGAATGCCAGAATGAAAATTGTTCATGAATGTATCAGGGTTGTGTGGTGAATGAGGTTATCACTAGGGTTTCTGCCCATTTGTTTTAGAATGCAGGCAAAAAATATTTTCCAAAATAGCTGACATAGGCACCAAATGAAATAAATGTCTTCCCTTTAAAGCTATTTTCAGTATGGACAAACACTATTTATAATGCATATAAAAACAGATGTGCCCTGTGTATTAGAAAATTGAATAAGAAGGAGTTATTTGTCCGAGATTCCTTATCTTGATACCCTGTGACACCCAAATCTGTTTTCTACTGTAGAGGCAGAGGAATTCACATAGGCTTAGCTCACCTTTGGGAATCTTCACTTTTTCTAACTCTTGCTCCCCATGTGGACTCGTATTTCTTTCAGTTAATCCCCTCATGAACACAGGGAAAACTCTTCAGATCCAGTAGAGCTGTTTGTCATCCACCTTCCTATCCTCAAGCTTTACAGAATAATGCGCACATCCTAAGCAGCAGCCTATCAGGTTGCAATGACTTGCCTTGCTCAGTCAAGTTCTTTTTCCTGTGGTTCCAGTATAAAGGGGAGTAGGAGTACCTAGTAAAATTTTAACACCTGTGGGATCAACATCTTTTGGCCCCATGAGCCGCATGTGGTTAGTGGGGCTCCTTGTGGGATCTCAGCAGCAGGACAAATAACAGTGATGTAGTGGCTGGCTCAGGGAGCCGTGGGGTTAAATGCTGCTACCACTAACTGCTCTGCCAAAATCTCAACCTGTCCAGGAGCCCCATAGGCCGGATTCAGCTTGCTAGGCATTTGATTAATGGTCCTGTTTTACAATGAGCCATTTCTCTTTAGCCTGCCCACTTATTTAGTGAGCACAGGCCTATAGAGTATTGGAAAGTAGCTGGGAGATGCAAAGCATTCCCAGCCCCCTGTGACCTTCATCTTGTGATCCTGGGAGCTGTGGATATTCATCATCTTTCAAAATCATGTCATGTACGATTAAGAACTGAGTTGCAAAAGATAAACAAATTAGTTAAGGAAAATCTCAACCTTTGATAAAATATACATACAAAGAAATTCAGATGGAGAAACAGATAGGCAACATTTGTTCATATGAATCCCTCTGATTAAACAGCAGTGAACTTTATTTCAAGGAGTACTTGACTAGTAAAGAGAGCTATTATGATGTTACTTGGTATACTTTTGAAAGTCACTTAGCCACAATTAAATCCCAAATTGTTTCCAGATTGTATGCTATAAATAAGGTATGTCAGATTTGTGACTGCTTAAGGGAAAGTATATGACTAGGCAGAAAAATAAGTCTATTGGCAAAAAGCTGTCAAAAACCCAAACTCCCCAAATATGGTGTTTTTCACTTTTAAAAACATAGATGAAGTACAGAGCCCAATACTAAGAGATGCTGTAGTTACTAATCTTTATAGGAGGCTTATGGTTGTGAGCTTTTTTTTCCTGCTTTGGAATAATTTTCTTTTAATTTTCACAATGAAATGTGAAAAGTGGGTAATAGCAAACTGATACGTTTATCTGTGGGATGATTTCCCATTCTGGAGAGATGCTGCCCTGAGGCAGAGCAGCTGCCATGCTGGCTGACTGTTACAAGTCTAAAAGGAACAGAGTCTCTTCAGCAATAGGGTACATAAGTTGTCAGGTCTTGGTAGCCAACCTAGATCTCAGAAATACATGATCACAGGGGAACAAGGAAATGCCTGAATTATAACTATAGGAAGATCCCTTTGTGCTAAACTGCCTTGGGTATGATTAGGGGTGGGGCCTGCTGTGGAATCTGGGCTCCGAGGGCCCCCTGGGCCCAGCCCTGCTCACCCTCTGGCTGCTTGCCCTGCCTGCCACCACTGTTTTACTGCCTCTTTTGGGACATGCAGCTGCTTAGCCTGCGGCTCCTTGCCCCACCACTTCTGTAGCCACTGCTGGCCTTGCTGCTGGCTGCTGTGGCTTCTGCTTGCCAGGCCATGAGGAGCCCCATTGTTTGGATCCAGCCCAGAGCACACAGCATGTGACACAAAAGAAAACAAGGAACTGCTCGTGGGGTACTTTTACATGTGCTGTAGGGGCAGGGGAGGGGGCGGGCAGTGTTTTAATTAGAGCAGCTCTGAGAGCTGCTGTAATTAAAGCACTGCTGTGTCTCATGTATCAGTATCCCCACACTTAAAAATGACAGTGGGCGTGTTTGAACTAAAGTTTTTTCAACGAGCTTTAGTTCAAGTGCCCTCGCTGCCATTTTTAAGCATGGGGACGTGGGAGGAGGCTGGACTGCGGTAATTGCCACGCTTCAGCTGACTCAATGAATTCAGTCTCCTCCAACATGCTGGAATTCCAGGGCATATGAGCAATTGCCATGCTCATCTATAGGCACCCAATATGACCAAACCAGAGACAAAATATTGCCTGAAATTCTAATCACTTACAGGGCTAGGTCCATGTGCGTGAAGCTCACTGCACGATTATGGCCCATGCTTGTGCTCTGAATTCCCATTGCTGCTCACCTCTTACCCAAGTAGATAGGATATCAGCACATGCCTCTGATGTGGTTAGACAAGATCTCCCTAAAGCCAACCAGATGGAAGTTGTAATAAAAAAGATTCTGAAATCAGCTTCTCTCCAGCTTTGCTACTATTAATGAAATATCATGTTTAGTGTTTACTAAGTAAAAAGTCTCCTATAGGAAAACAATATGTATGCTGATCTTTTCAATCTTTTAAGGGGCTCTAGTACCGTAGCTGCTGCAAATACTCAAACCTTTTAGCAAGGTGGCTGTCACCAGCACTGGGTTCCAAAATACATATTTTTACTTGAAGATCCTTTTATTGTTTAAAGCATTTCCTCCTCCATACATTTTTTCAGGCTATAAGTATTTAAATTCATATAAAGAAAGCAAAATGGGCAGTTTTCCATTTGAAATGGTAGGTAGACAAAAACCCAGCTCTTTGAAGTATGTGAAAACTGTTGGTAGCAAAAGCATAGCCTGAAAATATTTTAAGAGCTTGTCACTGTGACTATTGAAGTCAATTAGCAAAGAAGTTGATACTCAGGATCATGAAAATGTAATTTTACAGCCTGTCTGTACCCTGCTTTGTTGTGTCCTTTACTTCGAACAAAAAATAAATATTTCTTTCCTTTAAGGTTCCTTTTTAATTATTTTGTAGCTAGAATTAGTCACCCCAAGCATTTTCTCTACCAGTTTAGAATAAGAACAAAAACTGCCAAATTAATAGCATCTCTGTGTTGTTCACGATTGGTGGCTTGATAAGCAAACTCCCACTGTTCCACAACCGATTTTTCAAATGTTTTCCTTTTATTTTTTTTTAAGGTTTGAAAGGGAAGGTTGTTGAGGAGGGAGAGTTTTTTGTTTGATTCCAAACTGCCTTACATCCTACTGTGTTGTTCTTTTTTGTTTCCTTTATTCACCTACTTCTGCCAAGCATAATGGGCATAAAAATTAATATTTTAAAGTTTTGAGATAGTTAGGAAAACATATGAGACTGGCTCCTCTGTGACTTAATTATAATGGCTTTGCTAGCCTGCAGGAAAGTTAAGGCTTTGAAAAGACGCTGTTAAAAAAAATAGGGCTGATTTACTGACTTGGAGGAACTAGCATGAAATTGGCATTTTTTAATCAAATTAAGAAATATATATATATATATATATATAATTCTAAAATTAAGTATACCCTTGTAGTGCTAAGATATTTGCATAAATGTTTAATTTTTCTTTTTATATGATTTTATTTTCCCTTCTTCAATCAAAATACTGCTACTTGCTCTGCTAGACCCCTGTGAATACCCAGAGCTCCACTGAAATGACTGTAGGCACTCATGTGAAGTGACTTGCAACATCCAGACACTGAAGATAGAAAAGAGTTACTGTCATTTAGTTCTTCACTTCCTCCTCAGTGTAGGGCTGTTTACCATAGTACATTGAGTGCTTTGTCCTAATTAATATATAACAACAAGAAGATTTCAGTGGACTCCCTTGAATGCACCATAGTCCAAAGGATCTTGTGATTAGGAAATGAAGGTGAAAGGTTAGCTTTGGCTATACTTACAGATAGCTATTAACCTCATTTCCCCCATGATTTAGAGTCTTAACCCAAGGAACTTTGAAGTCATTGGAAGGAATCTCATTGACTTCTCTGGGCCTTGAAACACCCATAAATCCCAATTCAGCAGAGCACAAAATGACTTTGTTATTGTTCAACTCCAGCACATGTTCTTAAGTCCATTACTTATTTAACCGAGCAGTTGAGTGCACAGAAACATAGAAAATTAGGGTTGGAAGGTTGGTCATCTCGTCCAACCCCCTGCTCAAAGCAGGACCATCCCCAACTATATCACCCTAGGCAAGGCTTTGTCTAGCCAGGTCTTACCTCCAAGGATGGGGATTTCACCACCTCTCTGGGTCACTTGTTCCAGTGCTTTACTACCCTCCTAGTGAGAGAGATTTTCCTAATATCTAACCTAAACTTCCCTCGCTGCACATGCTTTGGTTCTCTATTGAACTGGGGCCTAAATGAAGGTTTGAGTGGGACTCCTCATGCATTTGGTTAGTGTATTAACCCATATTGCTACCTGACCCCTCTTTGATGTTCATTTCTATGTGTGTTTTGGCATTACAAATACATAGTAGGCTTTGCTGTTTGATCATAGTACTGAATAAAGCTAAGTGTAGATTTAATTTATACTATATCTTGTTTCATGCGAACACACACATTTGACCCAAAAACCAGTTACGGAAATTGGAGTGCACATTATATGCAGGAATCATTCTGCTTTTCAAAAACAAGGTGTGTATTAAATTCTAGGGTGTGTTTATGCAAGAAAATATGGTACGTGGTATACTTCTTGGCTTGTTTGTGGAAGTGTTTAAGGTGAATTGGCTGCCAGATGGATTGAGTTAAAATGTCAGTTTTTAGTCAAACAACAGTGGGTAGCAAATACGGAGAGGTTTCCTTATTTTTTCTTTTACTTTTTTTTCCTAAGCCATACTCTTTAACAGAAGTCTTTTTAGAAAAGTAGAGTTTTTATCTGAAAAATGTGATTTAAAAACTAACAACCACCACCAGCTTGTTTTATAATTTTATTTTAGTCAAATCTACAGTACATATTTGTCAGTGCCGAGGTGAATAATAAATGCCTTAGCTAAGGTGCAATATGTGCTATATTGTATCTGTCTATTTAAATGTTGTAGCCAAATAAAGTAAATTCTATCCAAACTAATTATTTGAGATAGGAAATGATCTAGTGATTTGATCTATCCAGCTCCTGTCCATGGGTCTGTGCTCCACATTCAGCTTAACAAAATCTTCCATCCAGAATTTCAGTTCTGTATGAAGTTACCAGTCTGCTCAGCAGTGAACAGTAAAAATAACTCAGCAGCCCATGAAGCTCCAATTAAGCTATTATAAGCTTGATGGCTCTACAACTGAAATGCTGCTTTTCCAAATGGTTGCAAAAAGCAATAGGCTTTGCATCTTGTCCAAAAATGTTAAAAAATCTGAGAAAAACTACTTTCCCACCCTGCTTAACAGCATTCTCAGTCATGCTGGGGTTGAGTCATTGTAGCTGATATCATACTTTCCTCAGGTCAATTAAGAAAGGCTGCGTCAATTTCTGGCCCTGCCTCCAGCCTTAAGCCTATGATAGGACCTCTGTCCTGGTGCTCCCTTTTGTTGGGTTCCTCTTGGCAACAAAAGCCGCTACATTTGTTTCCTTCAGGAAAACAACGTGGGAGAGAGCCTCAGTAGTGATTTAGGCAGGAAGCTTTTAAAATCCTTTCTCAACACTGCTTAAGAAAGGATCCACTGCTGATTCTAGCTGAAGGTTAGGCAGCCTTTACAGCACAAATATTCTGGTCTGCTCTGAGGTGTACGCAGTCCTGCCAGTTGTCTGCTCTCCTGTTCGATTGTGTCTTTCCTTGAAGTACAGGCAGAGCTGCAGATAGTTTACTACCTGCAAGGAGCCCAGAGGCAGCAACCAATTTTCTTTTGAGTTATGCCTAAAGAGCGGACACAATGCTACATTACAAACCTTGAAGTCTCTCTTACTTGCAGGGTTGTGGGTAAAC
Organism: Gavialis gangeticus; assembly: GCF_001723915.1. Lineage (NCBI taxonomy): Eukaryota > Metazoa > Chordata > Crocodylia > Gavialidae > Gavialis > Gavialis gangeticus. The sequence continues at coordinate 19,699,132 of NW_017729032.1, read as the reverse complement.
AGATTACATGGGTAGAGATTAGAGAGGCTTTTCTGTGTCTCTGAAAAGTTCACCAAAATAGTTCTTTTCATGTATATTTCACCAGTTCCTGTCCAGGAGGTGAGATCATGTTCCCAAAAAGAGAACAGAAAAGTATAGGAAGTAGGACCATAAAGAGTCTCACATGTCTGGTTTGTGGTTTGCTGAAAGGGCAAGCAGAAAAAAACACCAACTTGGGAAAAGGAAATCTCTTCTGCATACAGCAAAATCAAGAGAACTGCGGGCAAGGTAAACGAAACCAAAGGGAAAAGCAAACAGAGTGCAAAATAGAGTCAGGCTGGGCAATTTTTTGTGAGTATAAATGGCTCACTGAATTATACCATTTTGGTTAACTCAAAACTAGCTATTACTTTGAGTCAAATGTGTGAAATGACCTCATCAAAAATACAGGTGTTAGGTTCACAAAGTGGAAGAGCATGAGGAAGTAGTAGTCATAGTTGGTATTCCCATTTTGCCCAAGAGTCCAGTGCTTAGGGCACTCAGTTTTTAATTTTGTTTGAGGAAATCTGGACCCACAGGTCCTGCTGGGCTCGAGTCACATTAGTCATGAACAAGTATTCATTTTTGCAGGAGAGACATACAGGCCTTCAGCCTACAGCTGCCCCCTCTCCCCTGCTCTCAACACCTTTGCCATACCAGGGGGATCCCAGTCTCAGGAAGGCATGAGAAGCAATGGCTGTTCCATTCTTCCCAGTCTCTGGCCTTCTCTGCTTTGCTTCTGGTCTCTAAAAGCAGAGTGGAGGGACCAGTGAGGCTCCTCCAGCCTCTTCCCCAAAGGGGAGGTGCCCAGTTTGGGGAAGAGGCAGTGAGTAACCTGCTCCCCTTCCCTCCTTGAGTGGTTCTTCAGCCCCAACTTCCCAATCCAGGAGGAATCAAGCAGTGTGGAATTGTACAGGTGTTCTTATTGAAAGAGGTAAATTTTTCTCCCGCAGGAGATGTTTTTTCTTGTGGGAGAAACTTAATGAACATCTCTATGCTTTTGGTTCATATCAGGAGAACACTGATTCTTCTGGTAGAAATGTAATGTCCATACATGGCTATAATTTCTCTGTCTCAAAGAATATTGAAGACTTTATACAAAATGGAACAGGAAAACTTGAAGGCAAGCCACTCAGACTAAGTTCAAAGCCACTTTCTGCTTGATTTAGAATAGAAACTTGAACCTGAGTTCAGACATTAGCTTACATTTTTTCTTCGCTTCTCTTTCTCTGGCAAATTCCTTTAAGGCAAAATTTATTATACTTGGTTAGATGTGATTTTCTTTCTTCTTCTTTCATTTTTTTTTAAGTCCCAGACAAATCTGATGCATTCGACTTCGTGTTATGAGGCTGTGAAAAAACACTTTGCTTTTTCTTAAATCGTTCTGACTGTTTTTGCACTTTTTAATATGTTTTCAAAATATTTAAAATGTTCAGACTTCTCTTGGATTTAAACCCAAGTTGGCCAATAAAACTTGTTTCAGTTCCTTAGCTTACTGAACTGTGTCAGATACAATTACAGTCCTTTTGTGACTGTGCAGGATATCTTTTAATAGGTCACACTGCTGTCAGTATTTGTTTCCTCTGAATCTTCTTCTTACCCTCCTTGCCTTTGTTATGCTTACTGCTTAGGTAGCACAGTAACACCTGGTAATACATTTTAATTTGTATTTGTTTAGGAATGTTAAGCCTTTTAGGAAAGTTACTTTGTATTAGACTCTTGGTAGAAATAGAAATGTATTGTTTTGGGGAAATGGCAATTGTGAGGGTCCCTGGGATTCAAACCCTTGCCTATGGAACCCCAGCCTATACAAGCAGAGACCCAGACTGCCATACTACCAGGAGGCTAGCCAGGTATCTACTCCAGCTCAGCTGGGGCCCTTCCATGAGGAGGTTCCTAACAGAGGAACAGATGACCTGGGAGTACCAAGGAGAGCCTCTGACCCCAATGGGAGGGTTATAAAACCCTGCATTTCCTGCAAGCCCTTGTCTCTGCGCTAGCGCTCTCAGTATTCCTGCTGTGGACTTCCTTGCTGGACTCCTATACTCCTCCTGACTTGGAGAACCTGTCTTGGACCCCCGCCTCACTCCTGTCTCACCTCTGCCACCTGCTTCTAGCCTTGCTCTGACTTCATTCCTGTCCTGGACCCTAGTTCTTTGCTCTTGCCTACCCTATCCTGTCAATTGGGCTCCCTGGCTTCTGACCTCTTGCCTAGCCCTGACCATAGATTCACTTGACTCCTGGCATGATTGGTCAGATTTGGACAGACACGTGCTATTGTAACCCTCAGCTTGGATTCTGGACTTACATTATTGTAGAACCTCAGGGAGTGTTTACACATGCATTTAAGTGCAACTAAATTTAATGCGCATTAAGCGCACTAAGTGGTGCTCACTAATGCTCACTAAGTGATTTTTGGCAGGTGTCTACATATGCAGGGATTTGGCAATACAGTTAGTGCCAAGTCCCTGCAGCCCTGCTATGTGCCCCTAGTGGCTGGGCAAACCTGGCACTGAAGTTAATGCCAGGTCACATCTACACATGCATTAATGCACTTTAACTAATCATGCCTAAATTTGATAGCTGCATTTGCAGGTATGAAATTTAGGCATGATTAGCCAAATATTGCCATTTTTAACATGCATTAAGGACATGCATGTGTATTTGCATGCCCATAATGCACATTAAATTAAGCTAATGTGCATTAACACATCTCATTTAGACATGCCCTTAGTTTCTTAACTCGTTCCCCCCCCCCCATATTCAGGTGATACCCATGACAGTCTAAGCCTCCTTGCACCAGGATTGCAAATCCAGATTTTCTTTGTGCATTTGGATGACCGTGTCATGGGCTGCTGCAGGAGGGCTCCTTGCTCCCCCAAAGCCTCTGAGTTGGGGACTGCAAAAATGGAATGTGGTCCATAGCTCCACCCCCTGGATTTAGCCCATGGGTTATGTGGTCCTTGCGTACTGTCACGGGTGTAACTTAGACATGGGGGGATTTGGGAGGTTAGGTTTCAGAAGCTGAGGGTTAACAGTACCGTAAGTCCAGAAGCCAAACCAAGGTCACAATAGCATGTGTGTCAGTCCAAATCTGATAGATCATGCTAGGGGTTGAATGAACCTGTGGTCAAAGCCAGGCCACAGGTCAGGAGCCAGGGAAACCAATACAAAGCATAGGGTAGGCAGGGACAAGATAGTGGGGTCTAGGAATAAGGTTGGAGGAAGGGCTGGAGGCGCAGGGCAGGAGGGTCCAGGGCAAGAGGTCCAAAACAGGAGTACAGGAGCCTCTTGGTAGTACTGCAACCTAGTTCTCTGCCTGTGCTTACCATGGGTTGGGGTTTGAATTCTAGGAGCCCTGACACTTATTTTTTGAAGAATATGAATGATTCCTTTTACAAAATAAAAAAAATCATTATTGCACAGTTAAGGCTAAGACAGTATAAGTCAAGTGGAAGGCAGGACAAGTTGGCACTGTAGGGCATCTATACACGTGCTCTGGGGTGGAGGGGCAGGGGATGCTTTAATTAGAGTGGCTCTAAGACTCTAGACTGGATGTATTTAAATCAGCTGGTCCTGATGAGCTCCACCCCAGAGTGCTGAGGAAATTAGCAGAGGTCATTGCGGGACCCCTGGCACAGCTTTACAAGCACTCATGGTGCTCTAGTGTGGTGCCAGAGGACTGGAAAAGGGTGAATGTGGTTTCCATTTTCAAAAATGGGAGGAAGGAGGACCCGGGAAACTATAGGCCAGCTAGTCTTACCTCGATCCTGGGTAAGCTTTTTAGAGAATTATTCTGGCACATGTCCACGAGGGGCCAGCAGGAGGGATTATGCTTAGGGGCAACCAACACGGGTTCATTAGTGGCAGGTCCTGTCAGACCAACCTGGTGGCCTTCTATGACCAGATCACCAAATCCTTAGATGCAGGGGTAGCAGTGGACATAGTCTTCCTGGACTTTCGGAAGGCCTTCGACACTGTCTCTCACCCCGTTCTCATTAAGAAACT
>NW_017729032.1:19686394-19690106 GCF_001723915.1 Gavialis gangeticus | reverse complement strand
TACCTACAGGCTGGGGAACTCCCTTCTCGTCAGTACAGAGGCAGAAAAGGATCTTGGAGTCATCATTGATGCCAAGATGAACATGGGTGGGCAGTGTGGGGATGCAGTCAGGAAGGCCAACTGTACCTTCTCATGCATCCACAGATGCATCTCAAGCAGGTCCAAGGACGTGATCCTCCCCCTCTATGCGGCACTGGTCAGGCCGCAGTTGGAGTACTGCATCCAGTTCTGGGCGCCGCACTTCAAGAGGGATGTGGACAACATCAAGAGGGTCTAGAGGAGGGCCACCCACATGATCCGGGGGCAGCAGGGCAGGCCCTATGAGGAGAGGCTACGGGACCTGAAACTGTTCAGCCTCCACAAGAGAAGGTGGAGGGGGAACCTGGTGACCATCTATAAACTGGCCAAGGAGGACCAGCAGGCTATGGGAGAGTCCCTGTTCCCCCGAGCACTCCCAGGAGTGACAAGGAATAACGGTCACAAGGCGACAGAGGGTAGATTCAGGCTAGACACCAGGAGGCGCTACTTCACTGTCAGGGCGACTTGGATCTGGAACAACCTTCCAAGCGAAGTGGTGCTGGCTCCTACCCTGGGGGTCTTTAAGAGGAGGCTGGATGAGCACCTTGCCGGGATCCTTTGACCCCATTACTCTTTCCTGCCATGGCAGGGGTCGGACTTGATGATCTGCTCAGGTCCCTTCTGACCCTACCAATTATGAAACTATAATTAAAGTGCCTGCAGCATCATGTGTATTTAGTGTCTCACACTTCAAAATGGTTGTGGGGGCGCTTTAACCAAATCAAATCTGCTCTGATGCATGCCAATTAGCACACATCCGAGCAAAGCTCTGTTATGCATATACATCCTCTTCGAGACTACCTTAGAGGTGCCACTCTACTGTGCCTTCTTCCTGACTTCAGACTAACATAGATATTACCTCTGTCCAGTATAAGTCAAATTGTCTAAGGTTTTTTTTAAACTCTAGTTCTTCCTCATTTTACATGTGATGTATTAAAAGTCTTCCAGCTTATGACTGTACTGCTATTATGAACCTGCTGTGGAGGGTTTCAGCTAACACAAAAATCAGATACAAATCAAAACTAAAGAGGTTGGATTGCTATGTGTTTCAAGAATATTCTTAGGGGTGAGGGAAAGCAAAAGTTAACATAGTAAAATACTATAGTCATGTACTGAATATAGTACAAATGACATATGTAAGCAGTTTTTTAAATGTATTATATTATGGTGGTCCCCATTAAAAAGAAAGCATATGCTGAGGTCAGAGCAATAATGTTGTATTGCACAGTGTCTCATAGGATGGCAAATTCGTGCCAGTTAAAAAATCTGTTTATTAGGTAATTTGGTCCATGGTTCAAATACTATAGATTCAATAGTGTATAGATTGAGTATTACAACTACATCACATATATGCTCATGGGAACAAGAGCATAAGTTAGCCTCATTTTATTTTTTGACCATGGTACTTAATCTTTCTCTCTTTTTTTTACCGGTGTTTACAGGTATTCCTAATCAATGAGGATTAATTTCTTTTCATGCTAGTTACACCTTGTTCTAAATCACAAATGAAGACTGGGTCAAATTTCAGTCTCTTAAGTGTCCTAATAAATCATGGCCGCCATGGAAGCCCTGCAACATTTCATTAATCTTTGTTTACTCTTTTAGTTTTAAGTCCACATCCAAGCTGTACTGATGTTCATTTATTTTTCATGCAAGGTGACTTCATTCTCTCTATTTTAGTGGGAGCAGTGTTGTCTGTGAGTCTACTCATTAATGCCTCTTTCCTGTCTACTTGGTACAAAAAATATTTTTTTGTAACCAAGGGAGTGCCAGTTTCAGCCCTGTGTGTAAATCATAGAAAGTTAGGGTTGGAAGTGACCTGAGGAGGTCATCAGGTCCAACCCCCTGCTCAAGGTAGGACCATCCCCAACTAGATCACCCCAGCAAAGCTTTGTCTAGCTGGGTCTTAAAAACCTCCAATGATGGAGATTCTACCACCTCTCTCTGGGATAACCTATTCCAGTGTTTTACTACCCTCCTAATAAGAAAATCCTTCTTAATACTTAATCTAAATTTCCCTTGCCACAACTTGAAACTGTTGCTCCTTGTGCAGTCATCTGCCACCACTGATAATAGTCTATCTCCATCCTCTTTTGAACCCCACTTCAGGTAGTTGAAGGCAGCTATTAAATCCCTTGTCTCCTCTTCTCAAGACTAAAGAAGCTCAGTTCCCTCAGTCTTTCCTCATAAGTCATATTGTGTAACTAAATATTGTGTAATTGAAAGGGGAAGATGAAGTCAGTGTGTTTTATCAAAATTTCTGATGATAAGTTATGATGAACTTATTGTCATACTGTAATTCACCCCATTTTTGATAGGTTATACCATTTTATTATAATGTACAAATAATGGCTGTAACCTTCACAAAATAATTTCCACAATCATTTTCCAATACATTTTAATTGACACAAGTCTTTGTCTCAAAATTTGGAGACACAATATTAACCAAGCTTTTAAAATGACTTTCTTTTATAACAGTTAAGCCAGCTAATTTTATTCTTGGTGGAACTCCACTGTTTCCTGAAGTGAGATTCTTACCACTCTTCCAGCCCTTTTATAATGGTTAGAAAATATAATGTCCCAGGAATAGTCCTGTTAAAAATCCATATCCTGTTGGGGGCAGGTTTCCCTAGGGCAGACACTGTGCTCCAAACCCCCTGAAGCTCTACTCCATAATCAAAGGCTGAGACAGGTATGTTGCTGCAGAGGCACAGTCCACAGTACTACAGATTCTGAACACAGCTGCAGTACACAGGGCAGCCCTGTAGGCTGTCAGACAGGCCTCTGTAACTCTCAGAGCAGCCTAAAGCTCTTTCCTCTCTGTGGGCTACAAATACAATACTGCATATTTTACGGGCACAGCAGAAATGAGTCATAGAATCATAGGGGCTGGAAGGGACCCCAAAGGATCATTGGGTTAAGCCCCCTGCATGAGCAGGAAAGACATCTGGGGTCAGACGACCCCAGCCAGGTGACCATCCAATCTTCTCTTGACCTCTAGGGTAGATGATTGCACCACATCTGGGGGGAGCTTGTTCCATAGTCTGGACATCTTAGTTGTAAACAAGTTTTTCCTAATGTTCAGCCTGATACTATCTTCCAGGAGTTTGTGGCCATTATTTCTAGTTTTCCTTCAGGGTGCCCTGGTGAACAGTTGTTCGCTGAGCGCCTGATGTACGCCTCTGATATAGCTGTAAGCCACAATCAGTTCCCCTCTTAGCCTGCTTTTCTTTAGGCTGAAGAGTCCGAGATCCCTCAACCTCTCCTCATATGGCTTGCCATTCAAGTCCCTGATCATGCTGGTGGCCCTTCTCTGGACCTTCTTGAGCTTTAGCACATCCTTGTTGAAGTGCGGTGCCCAGAACTGGATGCAGTATTCCAGCTGTGGCCTCACCAATGTTGAGTAAAGTGGGAGAATCACTTCTGAAGTTAGTGGTGTTGCATCTCAACTCATACTGTTGTGATATTGTACCTCATTTTTATTTACAACTGTCAAGTAAGTAATAAAAAAACAAAATAAGAGCTAGACCTACACACTGGGGAACTCCCTGCTCATCAGTACAGAGGCAGAGAAGGATCTAGGAGTCATTATTGAGGCCAGTATGAACATGGGCTGACAGTGTAGGGATGTGGT
>NW_017729032.1:19678484-19681394 GCF_001723915.1 Gavialis gangeticus | reverse complement strand
CCTCCACAAGAGAAGGCGGAGGGGGAACCTGGTGACCATCTATAAACTGGCCAAGGAGGACCAGCAGGCTATGGGAGAGTCCCTGTTCCCCCGAGCACTCCCAGGAGTGACAAGAAATAACGGTCACAAGACGGCAGAGGGTAGATTCAGGCTAGATATCAGGAGGCTCTACTTCACAGTCAGGGCAGCTGGGATCTGGAACCAACTTCCAAGAAAAGTGGTGCTGGCTCCTACCCCTGGGGGTCTTTAAAAGGAGTCTGAATGAACACCTTGCTGGGGTCGTTTGACCCCATTACTCTTTCCTGCCATGGCAGGAGGTTGGACTCGATCTGCTCAGGTCCCTTCCGACTCTACCAACTATGAAACTATGAAACATAAGTAAAAAAAGAAATCTAAGCAGTGGCATAAGCAGAGGCAGTAAACTTATTGATAATGATGAGAAAAGAAGCACAATTTGAGATGTGTTAGTTTTGTAGTGTGGAAGGCTAGAGACCGCCAACATGATTTTCTGGAAAATAGATCTTGTCAAACAACCTGGTTTAACTGCTGACTAGTTAGGTCAATGAAAGTAACTGCCTAAAATGTAATATACTTACAGTTTTTGTAAGTTATTTAAAATAGCACCAGCCAATGTTCTCACAGGAAAGAACAGTGTAGAACAGGGGGGCAGCAACCTATGACCACTGGATGCAGCCTGCAGAGCTGGGGCTTCAGTGCTGTTTGATAGCCAGGGGCTCTCCTACGCTGGAACAATAGGGACATCTCCTGTACCCTAATGGGGAAAAGCAGCAGCTACAGGAGCTTCCCAGTGGCATGTGGAGAGAAGCAGTAGGGGGCATCATCCATCCCATCATCCAAGGCACTGGCCTGCCTTGGACTTGAGCTGGGCCATTCCAACCTATGGGCAGGATATGAATAAGCCATTTGAAATGATTGAAGAACTGGCTAACTGATGGATGTCACTGGCTGTCACTGGGGGATCTTTTTGAGTGAGAATGTTTATACAAGTTGCGGTTGGAACTAAGAGTAAATTTGACGTTTAATAATGTTTTTTTTTAAATCTGGATATAAGTATAAAATTATTGTTGACAGAACTTCCCTAAGATCAGGGATTGTGGCTTTCTCTGATAAAAAGAAAAATCCCAATATTTGGATTTAAAAATAACCCCAAATCCATATTTTTCCATGATCAAAATGAAACACCAGTAATGTATAGATACTTTTTTTAAATCTGAAAATTGGGGGGGGGGTTTATCAGAGAAAACTAGGATCCCAGTTTATGATGCAAGGACTGGCAGTGTAGTAGGTAATGATTACAGAATAGTCATACAGACCAGTAGGGGCTTCTAAACAGCCTTTGTTTTAATACAGATAAATGTGAAGTCATACATCTAGGCTGCATACATCATCTAGTCAATGGTCTGTAATCTGTACCTTCAGAGTGAGAAGCTGTCTCCTGGAAAACACTGACCCTGAAAAGGAGTGAAGTGGAATGGGGTAGGGAACCAGTTGAATAAATATGAGATGCTAGTGCAATATTCTAGCTGAGAAGGTGCACACGGCCATCCAGTAGAGGAAGGGGGCAGCTATCAAGTAAGAAAATGGAACTATGTGGCATTAATGCAGAAGCTTACAGTGGTACAGGCAATCCAAGAAGCCATGATCTGACTAAACAAAATGTAGGTCAAGTGTACATGATTCCATGATAAATGCAGTTTGTTACTGGCCTGTCACCAGCCTGATGTGGTGCAGGCACAAGCAAAAGGAAGATTTAAAGGATTTTAATCCAAAAGCATAATGCTTTCTAACAATTGTCTCACACTTGTTGTACAGATGGCATTTCTTGATCATTGCCTTTTCTTCCAGGAATTTTGTGTTGTAAATTGTAATTATTTTCTGCTTGTGTTCAATGTTTGATATTCTCTGAAAGTTGTAATTCATTTGTCCTAATATTTGAAAAACTAAAATGAAGCTAAATAAAGGTTCCTTTAGCATGACCTTTTATGTTGACATTGAACTTCTGGGTAACACCCTGACTTATATCAGCAAAGGGGAAAACCACATTACCTTTTACTGCCTGTTCATTGATTAATTATTCAGAAAAGTAAATCTGTAATACCAGATTTAAATTAACATTTAATTAAAGATTTGTATCTCAAAACATCCCTCTTTTGGCTCTTCTGATATTCTTAAAGAGGTTTACAATTTAAATATTAATTGGATTGTAGCTGTTGGAAAAATTTCCAGGCTTGCTTTTTGTTCACGTGGAAGGATAACTAATATTTATTCAAGAGTAGAAGTATAAATATGATTCCCTTTCCATACTCACCTCTTTTCATACGTGAGCTATAACCACAGACATACTTACTTCATCTGTCAGATTTTTACATCTTTATGACAACAGTTCCACCAGGCACCATTTCTGCATTAGTTAATGTTTCCTAACAACCAGAAAGATTCATAAAACAACCAGAAAGATTCATAGAATCAGAGAAATTAAGGGTTGGAAGGAACCTCAGGAAGTCCTCTAGTCCAACCCCCTGCTCAAAGCAGGACCATCCCCAACTAGATCATTCCAGCCAAAGCTTTGTCTAGTTGGGTTTTGAAAACCTCCCAGGATGGAGCTTCTACCATGTGTCTGGGTAACCTGTTCCAGTGTGTTACTACCCTCCTAGTGAGAAAATTCTTCCTAATATCTAACTTAAACTTTCCTTCCTGCAACTTGAGACCATTGCTCTTCGTTCCGCCATCTGCCACCCCTGAGAACAGTCTAGCTCCATCCTCTTTCAAACCCTGTTTCATGTAGTTGAAGTATTAAATCCCACCTCAGTCTTCTCTTCTCTAGACTCAAGGCTGTGACTGAACTCCAATTAGCTACAAGTATCAAAGACAATAAAAAGTCCTTTTTTA
>NW_017729032.1:19675515-19676012 GCF_001723915.1 Gavialis gangeticus | reverse complement strand
AGGAAAAAGCCAACTTGCTAAATGGGTACTTTGTGTCAGTTTTTGACCAGTCCCAAGGGATGCCCCTGCCCATTGTGGGATGGGAAGGCGCGGGTGAGGGAGATTCCTTACCTTTCATCAATGCTGACATTGTGAAGAAACACCTTGAGAGGCTGGACATTTTCAAGTCAGCTGGCCCTGACAGTTTACGCCCCAGGGTACTCAAGGAGCTAGCAAGTATCATAGTTTAGCCCATGGCGTGGATCTTCAAGAACTCCTGGCGCTCTGGTGAAGTGCCTGAAGACTGGAAGAAAGCCAATGTAGAGCCTATCTTCAAGAAAGGGAGGAAAGTGGATCTGGCAAACTACAGGCCCATCAGCCTGACCTCTATCCCATATGATGCTTCAGCTAGGAAAGCGAGCAAAACGCTGGCTTGCATCCATGGATGCTTCTCAAGCAGATCCCAGGATGTCATTCTCTTGTACTCAGCCTTGGTGAGGCCGCAGCTGGAGTACTGC
>NW_017729032.1:19673129-19675479 GCF_001723915.1 Gavialis gangeticus | reverse complement strand
AGAGGTCAGGAAAACAGACCTTATGATGAGAGGCTGAGAGCTATGGGACTCTTCAACCTGGAAAAGTGCAGGCTCAGGGGTGATCTGGTGGCTGCCTATAAGTTTATAAGGGGTGCTCACCAGGATCTGGGGGAATATCTGTTCACCAGAGCATCCCAAGTGATGACAAGGTCGAATGGTCACAAACTCCTTCATGACTATTTCAGGCTGGACATAAGGAAGGACTTCTTTACTGTCTAAGCCCCCACGGTCTGGAATAGACTGCTGCTAGAGGTGGTTCAAGCACCTACTCTGAATGCCTTCAAGACGCATTTAGATGTTTATTTCGCTGGGATCCTATGACCCCTGCTGACTTCCTGCTCCTGGGGCAGGGGGTTGGACTCAAAGATCTTCCGAGGTCTCTTCCAACCCTAATGTCTATGAAATCTATTAAATAAGCCCAGTTCTTCACATAAGTCGTGTCCCTTAGCCCCCTCCCCATTTTTGTTGCCCTCTGGTGGGCCCTCCAATTTGTCTACATCCTTTCTGTAGTGGGGGGCCCAAAACTGGACACGGTACTCCAGATGTGGCCTCACTAGTGCTGAATAGAAGGGAAGAATCACTTCCCTTAATCTGATGGCAAAACTGGCTACACCAGTGCTTCCCAGTAGGCCTATGCAAATAGGGAACTATTCAATTGGGATTCAGATTCAGCCAATTCGGATGCCAGAGCTTCGATTCAGAGATCCGAATCATTTTTCTGATTCGATTTGGCCAAATGGCTGCAGAAGATTCAGAGCCGATTCAGAGATTTGGTCATAGAGTATAATGGGGAATCAATGAAATATCTATAACTTTGTTGTCTTTTGGCTGATTTGGATGAATCTTGCAGGGTGGTAGCCTTTGCTGAGAGCATCATACATGCTAAGTTTCAAGATGATAGGTGCAGGGGTTTCTGGGAAACCGCACCTCAAATCCTGAAAGCAAAACTCGTGTGTATGTTAAGCCACAGTGGGGTGAAAACTGCAGAGATGGTCTCCCCTGCTGAGGCCCCAAAGCCTGCCAGGTTTCAAGGAGATAGGTGCAGGGGTTTGGGGGAAACTGTATCTCAAGCTATGGACAAGCAAAACTCATGGCATGGGTGACACTGTGTGTGTTCAGGTGCAGGAAGGTGAAAGCTGTAGACCACAAAGCCTGCCAGCTGTTAAGGAAATAGGTGCAGGGAGTTCTTGGGCCCTGCACCCCTAGCTGCTGACAGGCAAAGCTTGTGACATGGGTGCTTGTGCAACTGACTGTCTGTGTCTTGGAGTAGAAGCAGTTCCTGGCTCTGTATTAATTCTTTCCTCTCCTAGTCTGTGGTTTTGTAAGTGTTAATCCTTGCTCATTAACTCATTATCTAGTAGCTAGCTACCATGTATTGAGCTGGTCCCTAAGTGAATCATGATAACACAGTAGCCTAGTAGCAAGGCCTGCAGTAGCTTTCCCCCCATCCCACCCCATGTGCCCCAAGAGAGACACAATTGCACAAGCACCCTTGTCATGAGTTTTGCCTGTCAGCAACTAGAGTTGCAGGGCCCCAGAACCCAGAAGCCTTGCACACATCTCCTTGACAGCTGGCAGGCTTTGTGGCCTCAGCAGGGGCTAGCAGGCCTGCAGCTTTCACCCTGCTGCACCTTAACACACACAGTGTCACCATATCACAAGTTTTGCTTGTCCACAGCTTGAGGTACAGTTTTTCCCAAACCCCTGCACCTATCTCCTTGAAAATAGGCAGGCTTTGTGGCCTTTGCAGGGGCTACCATCCCTACAGTTTTCACTCCACTGAGCCTTAACACACACACGACATGAGTTTTGCTTTCAAGAATTTGGGTGCAGTTTCCCCCAAACCCCTGCACCTATCTCCTTGAAACTTGGCAAGTGTTGTGGCCTCAGCAAGAGATAACATCCCTGCAGTTTTTGCCCCACTGTGGCTTAACACACACTCGTGACTTGAGTTTTGCTTTTGGGACTTTGAGGTGCAATATCCCAGAAACCCCTGCACCTATCTCCTTGAAACTTGGCACATGCCATGCTCTCAGCAGAAGCTACCATCTCTGCAAATTTCATCTGAATCAGCCAAAAGACAACGAAGTTACAGATATTTCATTGATTCCCCATTATACCCAACGGCCGAATCTCAGAATCTTTTCCGAATCGATTTGGAAGCTCCGAATTGATTCAGAAGGCCTAAAGTTTCCAGTGATTCAGTTCAGATTCATAGATTTGGCCTCTCAATCATCTGAATTATCTCCGAATCCGAATCATGATCTGAAGCTTTGCCACAGCCCTGCTGCCCAGTATGCCATTAGCCTTCCTGGCAACACGGGCACAC
>NW_017729032.1:19651854-19668129 GCF_001723915.1 Gavialis gangeticus | reverse complement strand
CCTTCTTTGCAACAAGGGCTCACTGTTGGCTCATATTCAGCTTATTATCCATTGTAACCCACAGGTCCTTTTCTGCAGAGCTGCTACCCAGCCAGTCAGCCCCCAGCCTGTACTGGTGCATGAGATTGTTCCGTCCTAAGTGCAGGACTTTGCACTTGTCTTTGTTGAACCTCATGAGATTCCTTTTGACCCAATCCTCCAATTTGTCTAAGTTGCTCTGAATCCTAGCCCTACTCTCCAGTGCATCTACTACTTCTCCTGTCCCCCTGCCCAGCTTGGTGTCATCTGCAAACTTGTTGAGGGTACACTCTATGCCATCTTCCAAGTCATTGATGAAGTAATTAAACAAAACTGGCCCCAGGAGCAACTCTTGGGGCACTAAACTTGATACCAGCTGCCAACTAGACATCGAGCCATTGATTACTACTGTCTAAGCCTGATGCTTCATCCAGTTTTCTGTCCACCTTACAGTCCATTCAGCCAGCCCATACCTTCTTAGCTCATCATAGAAGGCAATCAGGTTGGTCAGTTCTTACTTTCCCTTGGTGAATCCATGTTGACTGCTCCTAATCACTTTCTTCTCCTCCAAGTGCTTAGAAATGGATTCCTTGAGGATCTGCTCCGTGATTTTTTTTCTGCACACAGCTTGCTTATGGGGAAACACTGGCTCATATGCTGGATAATAGGAACTGATCACTCCTGGCTATGGGTGGCATTACTCTAAGGGAGCTCACAATACAGACAGGCAGATTCAGTGTTTTGGGTACCCATAAAGGAGTCATGACTAGAATTGGTCTGATAAATGCTGAGCTGGGTGTGTGTAGACGTGGGTTGATTAACATTTGCAGCAGGGATCCCCCATCATGCAGTGCTCCCCTGCTTCTCTGGTCCCAGAGCTCAGTGTGGTCCTTGCTTGGGAATCTCTGTTTTCCATCATGAATGCTAATTAAGGTGCTTTCCTGTCCCATCTCCTATGTAAATGAGACCACGGGAGTTGCTTCACTCCTATCACCCTTGTCTGGAGGGTGTTAGGTGTGTCTCCCACTGCATCTTCATTGTCTTTTGTAAGTCCTTCCTCTATTCAGTTCTTGTTCAGGCAGAGGTGGGGACGGGGTGAGTCCTTTGTGAGTCAGACAGGCTGTGTACTGCTGTGCCAGGGTTCCCCAAGAACACAGAGCTCAGAGGTAACACTTGTGCCACAGTTTGTCCCCAGGGAATACCTGTGCCACGTGCTCTTTGGCATGCAGCAAGTTACCCTCAGAGTGGTAGGGGAAGCTGAGATGAGCACAGTACTGGCCCCAGCAATCTTACCTGGGATCCTGGGGTCCTCTCAGTGTTGCAAACAGTGGGTGACCCAGCTCCGCTTTTCAACAGTGTATGCTGCTCAAGTGTGTGCTGCCCTGGTTGTTTTTCTATGGGTTTTTTTGACCCCTGGATATCCAGGGGTGAAAAAAATCTGTGGGAGGAGGCGGGGAACAGAGCAGGGGCAGCGCACCCTTGCAGTGTAGAGAACACTTGACTGTGCAGTATGTAGCACTGCAAATGTGTTTGGATGCCACATACTGCACTGCCATGCTCATCTGGATATGCCTTATGGGTGCATCCCATCCAGCCCCATGGACTTGTACATGACCAGCTTTTCTAAACAGTCCTTAACCTGTTCTTTCCCCACTGTTGGGTGCTCATCTCCTTCCCAAACTGTGCTTGCCAAGTGCAGTAGTCTGGGAGCTGACCTTGCCTGTGAAGCAAAAAAAGCATTGAGTACTTCAGCCTTTTCCACATTATCTGTTGCTAGGTTGCCTCCCCCATTCAGTAAGAGACCCACACTTTCCCTGATCCTCCTCTTGCTACCCACATAGTTGTAGAAACCCTTCTTGTTACCCTTCACATCCCTTGCTAGCTGCAACTCCAATTGCGCTTTGGCCTTCCTGACTTCATCCCTGCATGCCCAAGCAATGGTCTTATACTCTGCCCTAAGTTATTTGTCCCAGTTTCCACGTCTTATAAGCTTCCTTATCGTGATTTAGTTTACCAAAGAGTTCCCTGCTTAGCCAAGCTGGTCTTCTGCCAAACTTGCTAGTCTTCCTGCGCATCGGGATGGTTTGTTCCTGCACTCTCGTTAAGGCTTTTTTAAAGTACAGCCAGCATTCCTGGACTCCACTCCTCCTCTGACTGGCTTTCCAGGGTATCCTGCCTATGAGTCCCCTGAGTGGGCTGAAGTCTCTTCCAGTTTTCTAAAATCCAGGGTCCTTACTCTGCTGCTCTCCATCCTTCCTTTCCTCTAGATCCTGAACTCAGTCATTTTGTGGTCACTGCTTCCCAAGTTGCCATCCACTATTACATTCCTCATCAATTCTTCCCTGTTTGTGAGCAGCAAGTCAAGAAAAGCATGGCCCCTATTTGGCAGTTCCAGCACTTGCACCAGGAATTTGATCTCAACACTCTCCAAAAACTTCCTGGATTGCCTGCGCACTGCTGTATTGCCCTCCAGCAGATGTCAGGGTGATTGAAGTCCCTCATGAGAACCAGGGCTTCTGATCAGGAAACTTCTGCTAGTTGTTTGAAGAATGCCTCATCCACCACTTCCTCCTGGTCTGGTGAACTCTATTTTTTGTTGCTGCTGGTGAAATGTAGCCTAACTCTGGTTTTTGTGGAATATGTCATTATATATTGGAGTATTTTAGCTAAATTGTGTAGATTAGGAAGGGAAAACCAGTAAGAATTTTTCCTTGGCTTTAAGTTTTCAAATGTAATTAGTAAATGGAGATTTATATTGCTGTGAAATGAGTCTGTAGTTCCTTGATGAGGCTTGTGGTGGAGAAGCAAAACTTTGATTATTTATAGGAACGTCTATAAAGGACTGTTTACAGCAATGAAGTAGCAGCCTTGCCACTCTCCTTGCAAGGGTCTGGGGCCGAGCCTTGTTGCTGTCCTGACACACCAGGGAGTTTCTGCTGCCTCATCCAAACTGGCTCCTGGGATGCTACATTTCTTGGATGCTTTGTATTCCCAGATGGATTTATGCTGTCACACAGTCAGCCATGACTGGAAAAACAACAACTTCAAAAACAAGTGCATACTATATATGGGGGCAGAGGTGACCCGAGCAGGGTGTGGGGCCCAGGGCAAATAAGCCTGTGCAGGGTCCCACTCCCGGATGCAAGGAAGCTGGTGGCAGATTCGGTGGTGAGGGGGTTGCCACTGAGTGGCCGGATTTGGCAGCCGGGAGAGGGTGCTGAGCGGCTGGACGTGAAGCCAGCGGCAGTGTGGAATCACTGTGGCCACTCCATCCAACTCCATGGGGCCCCCCAAAGTGTGGGGCCCAGGGCAGTTGCCCCAACTTGCTCCCTCCCACCCCCAGGATGGCCCTGTAAGGGGGCATGCTGTATGTGAAAAAATATGGCAGCTATAAGGCTGGCAGTTAGTTAGCATGCAATTAACCACAGTACCATTAGGGGACAAAGTAGACAGCAGGGCTAAGAGTTTGTGTGCATGTAAGCCATTTAGGTTCTTAGCCGATATGCCAGGAACCAGAATTTCTTATGGTGTAAGCAGTGAACAAGAATTTGGCATTGAGTTATGCACATAAGCAGACTGTGCATATGTCTTGCATGCCTGTAAGTGAAGTACACTGTACCCACATGTGAATAAACTTCACAAGCCTAACTTTATGCACATAAGAAGGGATGAATACAATTGGATTCAGCTGCCCCTGTGTATTAGCTAGTTACACATGAACTAAAGGCCAAAATACATGTCCCTATAGATTTTCTGATGAAGTGAATATTTGATATTCATTTTTCTTCAAACCATTCCATTTGTAAAGATTAGGGACAAAGTTCTGTTCTGCTAAAATTAGATCAGTGACTAGCCACATTAATTCCAGTAGCTGTTTATGACCTAATTGATCAAAATAATTATTTAGCAGCTTATTAGCAAGTTCCTTCTGAAATACTTGACCTTATAACAAGATTTCTGTCTTTGATTTGATATAAAGCAGAGGGAAAGACTTTTTCATGTAGAGAACTTTAGCTATTAAAATACTTCATTGGTATTTAATATTGCTGGGTATTTGTAAGCGTTTTTGCTATTTGTTTCCGTTGGTATTGTCCCAGTTTAGTTCTGAGACTGCTATAGGTTAAATGGATTAGACTTTCAAATAATGTATCTAGTGTTGATTTTTAAAAAAGCACCTGTTTTGTTTTCCTTTTCTGTTATTTTGACTATTAGAGAAGGTCCTCAGATTATAAACTTCTATATAAAAAAAACTTGGAGAAGACCAGAAAATAACTTCCCTTCAACACCTGACACATTTTTACCTCTGTCCTTTTTCATCTCCCCTTTAGTCTGTTCTTTACACACTTTACTTCTACTAATTCTCATTTATTCCAATTGCATTAGTCATTTCCCTGGAGAAATTACTGTATCAGATAGGTGAGATCTACCACATTTCCAAAGTCAGTTATGTTGTCAAAAAAAAGTCAGCTTTTTATGGTATGATCTATCTTCATTAAGCCCATGTTTCCTGTTCTTATATTTTTCACTTACCTTCTTGTTTTTTATAATTATTTTTTCTTACAAGCTTTGCCTAAAAGACTTGCATATTATTGAGACCATGCTAAAAGACCCATAGTTGCCTGGATCACCTTTTTTTGCTTTTCTTAAAGTGTACATTATACATTTGCTATGTTCCAATCATGTGACTTGTGATTTTGTGCAAGTTCCTTCAGTATTCTGTGATGGACATTAAATAGCTAGTCACCCTTACTTGAACAAGTAGGGCTTTCTTTTTACCTCAGTTGTAGTATATCTGGACTGAAAATTGAGAGAAGGCAGATGCAGTAAAGTAATCATCCAGGGGTTAATCATTTTAGCCTGTGCATAATGGGATGGAGTCATGCTCCGCCTCTCACTTACTTTTTTTTTTATCAGTAGGAGGTTTTCCTCCGCTTTGTGAAGTATTTAAAATTAAGCACAAGTTCCCAACTGGAGTGTGAGTATGCTTTATTTTTGTTGAGTTAAGCAGTGCTTTTACAAGATTGGTTCACAGCTTCCATTCTTGGCACAGAATGCATGGTGAGAATTCTCATGTGAAACGTTAAGATTATGAGCAAATTTGCTTTCTTGTCTTGGTGATCCCACCGCTTTGGAAGAAGTTTGGGTGGACAGGTTGTAATGTACTTTGACATGCATGCCTATCTATACGGCAGACCATGCTACGTAGTTGTCAGTCTCTGTATAACTTTGTGCATTGAAGACACCGTGTTGGAAACCTTACTTCAAGCTTTGGTAAAATGGAGACCTCCTATGCTTTCAGGCAAAAGGGCCTATGGAGTTTTCCTGTATCATTGTTGATTAATAGTGGTTCCCTTCAACACTGGATGTAAAGTTACACAAAATATTGAGACCACATCCAGAAAAGGACTTAAGTGCCTAAATCAGAACTCAGGCAGACATTAAGCACTTTGGAGGACCAGGTGCCTAAAAGCTAGGCACTGGATCCCCTCACTTATAGGTATCTCAGTCCCTTTTTTGTGTCTAGCCCAGGGGTGGGCAATAGTTCAACTGGCAGGCCACTTAATGGGTTTTGGTGAGCTGTCAAGGGTTGCACACAGAAAATATTTCAGAAGATATCAATTTTAACAAATTACAGATAAAAAAAAAATAGTGCTAAAAATTAAACATCTGCTGCAACATATTTTTAAAAAAGTCTTATCCTGATTTTTTTTTTTATAGAGGCAATTGCCTAATATCTCAAAATAAAGTCTTACTCTTGTATCTTCTATATCTTGTGCTGGTGGGAGGCGGTTAGCGGGGGTTTGTCCACTTGCTATGTCCTGGGAGCCAGCCAGAGGTGGCAGAAGAGAGGGGGCAGAGGGCACATGCAGCAGAGTTCATTCACGTGGTGCAGTGCAGGGGCATTCCACCCCCCACATTCAGCACATGGCTGGCCCCAAGGTGCTCCACATGGGACTGAGCCCCACCACTCCTACCTGGAGTGGCCGGTGCTGTGCTCCCACCCAGCCCCACCCCAGTCAGCATGCACAGCTTCCCAGTGGGGATGCTCTCACTGCTGCTGCAGCTGCCTGGGTACTGCTTGGCTCCCCTTGCCTCCAGTGGCCACTCCAGGCAGGGGAGAAGGTGCAGTTGTACAAATGTTGTACAATAGCACTAACATTTTTCTGAGTTAAGATACTCCACATCTTTTCAGCTCAAAGGAAGGACAACAGTTCAAAGCATTTAAAAACAGCCTGAAAATCCAGGAAAGATGGTATGGCTTTTATAAGAACACTTTAAGCAATGTCTGAAATCAGAAGTATGGCTTGAGATTTGGAAATGGCTTTAATTACTTTGGAAACTGAGTCATTGTATTGGTAACATACCTGTCACAACGGGGCCTCTGTCCCCTCAATCTGATTGAGCCTTCAGGATACTCATATACGTTTTAGGTTGTTGTTGTTGATTGCTATATTTTGGTAGCATCCCTTGTGCTAAGCAGTGTACAAACACATACAATTCGTGGTGGTCAAGGGAGGTCCCAGACCATTCAAAAGGAGCAAATATAGTGCCCATCTTTAAGAAAGGGAGGAAGGAGGGTCCAGGGAAGTACAGACCAGTCAGCCTCACGTAAGTTCCTGGAGAAAGCATGGAGCAGATCCTCCAAGAATCAATTTATAAGCACTTGGAGAAGAAGGTGATGAGGAACCAGCAACATGGATTCACCAGGGACAAGCCATGCCTGACCAACCTGATTGCCTTCTGTGACAAGATGACTGGCTCTGTGGATGCAAGGAAAGCAGTGGATGTGGTATACCTTAACTTTAGGAAGGCTTTTGATAGTCTCCCACAACATTATCACAGGCAAGCTAAGGAAGTATGGTTTGGATGAATGGACTGTAAGGTGGATAAAAAACTGGCTGGATCATCAGGCTCAGAGGGCAGTAATCAATGGCTTAATGTCTAATTGGCAGCCAGTACCAAGTGGAGTGCTCCAGGGCTCAGTCCTCGGGCCAGCTTTGTTCAATATCATGAACAACCTGGAAGATGGGATGGAGTACACCCTCAGCAAGTTTACAGATGACACCAAGCTGAGGGGAGTAGTAAATATGCTGAAAGGTAGAACTAAGATTCAGAGAGACCTAGGTAAATTGGAGGATTGGACCTGAAGATATCTCATGAGGTCCTGCATTTAGGATGGGACAATCCCATGCACTGCCACAGGCTGGGGACCAACTGGCTTAGCAGCAGCTCTGAAGAAAAGGACCTAGCGGCCTTCGACTATCTGAAGGGTGATTTCAAAGAAGATGGAGCTTTGAGTTTGTGGGGTAAATATTATGCACTTTGGTTAAAAATAAATCATTTGTATTTTATTTCTTATTTAGAGCAAATACATGTTTCTTAAATTTAAACCTTTTTTAAATGATATGTATAGCCTTTTTACTAGGTCAGGACTAGGGGTCAGGCCACCAGCTTGTAAGATAATATGGGCAAAATCTAGGCTGTGAATGTTTCCCTAATTTCCACCTATTTACAATCTCACTGACATCCTGTTACACTTTTAGCTTCTTTCATTCCTTGGAGTCTCAGAACAGAGACTTCCTATGCCAGAAGAAGGGTGATTATACCTGAAAGTTTGCAAAAAACTTTTTTCCAACTACTCAGTTGGTCTAATAAAAGATATCACATCTACCCAAAGAACCTTGCCCGCTTACAAAAACAATGCATTCAAAGTAACATTAAAGATACCAGAGAGCAGGGTGAATTTTTTCCATTAACACACTATGAGCCAGGGTATATTGTAATTTAAATGATCCTTTATCAAGGCACTTCAGAATATAAATTCTTAATGGGCTAAAATCTTAGTTCTTTAATGGTTAGTTATGTAAATACCCCATTGACTGAAGTAGGAGGTGCATGCAGTTAAAAAGCCATTTGCCAAATATTTTGAACTAAGGTCACTTTATAGTGATTGAGTAAATCACCATCCTCTAAGATTGAGTGGGGAAGGGAGGGTTAGGTTTTGGTGGGGAAGAGGGGCAGGTTGTTTTGGGGTTTTGTTGTTTTTAAATTATTCCTGTTCTTTTGAAACTCCTTTCCTCTGCATTAACAGCTGTGTCTGGCTGTGGAAACTTCTGGTTTTGCTAGGAGCACCTGAAGGAGAGAGGAATGCTACATGTCTTCTCCACTTTGTAGAGCATCTGGGAAACAGTGAATTACCTACTGGGTGTCTTTCTTCCAGTATCCTAAGAGGAATCCTCTACTCACCCACTCAGCATCCTCAAATTGGCAGAGGGGCCAGGAATTAGTGAGTCATGCCCTTCAGCTTCTAGGTGTGCTTGGCCAATCTTGAGTAGCCAGGCATTGTTCCATCCTGGGATATCTCGCCATTCATCTCTCCAACCCAACAGTTATTCTTATTAGTTTGGCTACCTTACTGTGACTCTTGTCTTCTTATCCCCAAGCATTCTCCTTTCTGTTTACTCAGATGTACAGTTATGGGCTTGCTCTGTTGTTCCACAGGCTACTGGAAACTTTGGAGAGGACACTGGTCCCACACCTCTGCACATCTCAGCACTGTTGCAAACAGCAGTAAGTTTGTCTTTAGGCTGCCTGTGTTGGCCCTGCCTTTGGCGCTGATGTAAGAAAGTAACCTGAGCTGAGGTGGTGGCAGCATAGCTTCTTGCAAATAATTGAGAAAGGCAGAAGTTAGAGGAATGCCATCAAAGAGGAGCCTGGCTTCCCTTCATCTCTCTTAAAAGTCTATAGGAGCTTCCCTTCCTCTTCTCCTCTGCTCTCATTGGTGGACGAGGAATTGATTTTGTGTTCATCTGCCCTAATCACTGAAAAAAGCAGATACAGCCTGTAGGAGGTACAGAAATCACAATAACAGTTAAACTGCATAGTAGAGAGAGAGAAATTGCTTACCTGTGCGTTTGATCCTGAAGTCAATAGGGGCAAGTCAAGTTCTATATCTCATATCTCTCACTATCCTAAAAATAAAAAGATGAGGAAACTCATTAGTAGGTGCTGAGTAAGGACTAAAAACAATAATAGCAAAACACAGCAAGATAGATATCAGTGTTTAAATCTTCAGCTTCTGAGTTTTACTGTTTTCTTTGAGTTGAGTAGGTACCTTTACCTTGTTTTCATGCAAATCTAATTCCCAGACCTGTTTATCTCCCATGAGTTTGTAAAATGTTAGTGCCAAATCTCAAGATATCATTGTGTTTTCCGTTCTAACCATTACTAAATATTAATGCATGTTGGGGCTGGATCCTATTCTCATCAGATTCGGTGGAAAGGCTATAATTAACTGCAACATGAGCTCCAATATTTCCCTTCTGAAAAGGGACATGCCTGTACATCAGGGCTGTGGAAACAAAATACCCAGAGCCAGTTTAGTGAAATTAAGTTTAACTATCTTATCACAATTTGCTAAATGTAATTTAATGATGTTTTTCAAATGAGCCATCTCGTTTTGTGTTTCCCAGTCATGCGTCAATGTGCACAATCCATTCTACTGCAAAAAATCCTTCTGTCCTACTTCAGTGTTTAGTATTACACAAATATCCTTTTTTCAATAGCTATATGAGAGTTTCACGCTCCCATAATTTATCGCTGCAAGACTGCCAGTCATATAGCACTAATAGGTAGAATAAAGGTAATGATCCATCCTTTTGACGGCTCTAATGTATGCACCTATAAGCTTCAAGGATAATTTTTTATATTTTCCCGAAGGCCTAAAATAAACAGACTTGGATTGTCCAATAGAGATCACCTGGGTTTTTTTTGGAGAACCATGAGAAAAAGAGATTGGACTATTCAGGAAATGCAGAACTTGCTTGGATCTAAAATCTTGGACAACTTGCCATAATAGTACAGAATACTTAAATGAACCTTCTCTTAGGAACGAGACGTCACGCTTGTACATTTTGCAGATTTTAAAATGATAGTTTTTCTCTCTGTAAAATTTCTTTCCTGGTGAGGGAAGCTGTAGGAAAAAAATAAGTAGGCTATAAGAAATGAGAGATATTTAGTCTTATACATGTTTAACAGGTCTTATTTTGTAGGGTTATAGAACTACTATGCTCCAAAGAAAATGGATTCAGAGATCTGTAGAAGACTCCAAGTCTGTATATCTCCCTAGGTTTGGAAGTGATAGTGTGATTTGAGGAAGTATTGGAATGTAGTAGAGTTTTATCTAAACCAAAGTTCTAAAACTGCTTCTATTTTCTGCCTAACAGGTAGGGTCTTAGAAAGAAATAAGTTGCTTTGATAGCTGTCAGAAAAGAGAGTGGCAGCTTTGTCAACCTGAGGAGTGAGGACAGCAGAGGTAGTAGTAGTTAGTTACTGAATATTCTTTACACTGGATGCTCCCAAAGCTCAAATGAGTGCAACTCTTCAAAAGCCTTAGTGTCAGATTCTGATCTCGTCTGGTGCCTTGCATTTAGAAAAAGATTCAGAGTTGGAGAGCTCACTAAATTAGAGAGGTTTGCATAGGACATGATATTTTCAAAGTGGAACTGCCAACTGTCTTTGAAATTCAATTGGGGTTAAGTGCCAAAATCCATGATGGTCTTTTGAAAGTCCCAATCTTTACTTTCCTTGGTTAATGCGAGCAAATGATTCAACTAATCATTATGGTTAGACATTTAAAGGTATTTAAAATACTTAAAAAAAATCTGACTTCATTTTCTTATGAAGTTTATTTGTGATCACTTGATATTCAGTCTTTTGGGAATAGAACAGTTATGAGGGAATTATTGAATGTTTCAAGTGATTTGACTGGCATGAGTGTGACAGGGATCTGAACACCTTGGAGAACCTCTGGTACACTTATCTCAAAATCTCAGTGAGCAGATTTGTTGAAAGTATATTGAACAGCTGTTTGCCCATAGTCTTCTGGATATTTTAGCATGAGTGGAAAAGATGAGGAGGAGTTAACCTAAATATCATCCTTATTCTTATAGGCAAGACTGCTTCCAGTTCATCCTTTGATGAAATTCTATGCTGAAAAGCGTTATCGCATATTGCTACATTTGGAAATGGCTGCTTTAGGAAGAGAATTCTTGTTCCTAAGCAGAAATAGGAGGGCTGCAGTAGTATAGGGTTGAGGTGCATTGGAATATCTGGCAAGGGACTTGAACCAATAGCACTTGAACTATGCTGAGCTGTTTTTATTCCCTCTTTATTATCCTTTGTGTGAGTGACAAGGTGACACTATTTTTAGTTGTATTAGGGTATTCTGTGTTCTAGGGTGTCACCAGGTTGGGAATGTGCAAGAATGGAAAGCTCAATTGGAAGAGAGTTCATTTTGTTGGTTGATCAGTCAGCTGAGCAGAGTAGACAGCACAAGAATGACTCTAAGTGGCTCAGGGTAGACCTGAATGCTCCTTCTCTCCTACTCTCAACATCTCTCTAGGGCTTACCTGAGAGAAAGAGCATGAAAATGTCATTGAGGTGCATACTTAGAGCACCCCAAGCTATCTAGTCTGCCTAATTGCTACTCTCTTACATGCCCTGTGGAAAAGAATGGGCAGGAGTTGTTTTGTTAGCAGTGGACCCAGGATTGGGAGGCAGATATATATACATGGCCTAGAGCCTTTGAAGAGGGAGCAGCCACCAGGTTATTTTCATTTCTTCCCTTTAAAAGCCCTGTGCTGCTCCCACCAATCAATAAGGAGGGGAGATCTGGGCCAGTGGATTTTCAGTATTTTCTGGCTACCTTGTGGCCACTGGGCAGAGGGGGATGGGAGTTGGAATATACTCCAAGGAGCTAAGAGATTACTGATCAATATTCCAAGCCCCCTGTCTGATCCTGTCAGGAGCAGATTATAGGAGTCTGAATATCTTTATAGCACAAATACCAACTAAAGGCATTCAGCCTCATCTGGATCACCAAATGTGGCCAGTATTTATATTCATGAAATTATTTGTTTAGGTCATTCGTGTCTATGGGCTTTATATTAAGACCTTAAGTGTGCATAATATAATTACCTAATTTTTTTAACGTAACTGTGAGTTTGAAATCTTTTCTATTTTTCATTAGAAGGCAACATAACAAGGCTTAAGGATGGGATTCTTCAGTAAAGATACTGAGTTTTACTGTCTTCATCAGTTTTTGGACACCATATTTCAAAGCTTTCTGCCAGTTACAAACTATAACAATCTATAGAAATACCATCAAAGAGGTTAAAAGATGTAGGCAGAAGTTAAAACAATGCCATTTGGGCTTAAGGGATGTAGCAGGCTCACTTTCTAGGAGCCCATATTGTTAGTTTATAAGGTAAACTTCCTGCTTACCTGCAGTTTGACATTCAGCTGAAAGCAGTGCTCACAAATGAGTTTCAAGGTTAATGGATCTTCACTTTTAGAGAGATATTGCTTGGCATGTAGCAGTCATTCATGTAATTTTCCTTTGTTGACTCTATATTTTCTGTCTTTCCAGGGGGTAGGCAATACCCATTATTTATGTTTTTATCAAAACCCAATGTCTTTTCCTTAATGCAAGTCCTACATTAACATTCACTGTATGATATCCATAAACTCCTATTAATAAAAGCATTATGGAAGTGTTGATTTTTGAAGATACAGATTTAGTAAAATATTTCAACAGCTTTCTTTTCAAAATTAAAGAGCCTGAATGTGCTTTTTCCATTAAAAGACAAGTACATACCCAAAAGTGAGGGATCTCTTCCATACTGCACTATGGATTAAAGCACCTGAACCTTTTTGTCATCAGTGTTTAGGCAATTATCATGATCAGGTCATCTGCACCACCAGCATCAGTTTACTTACTTAGGCCAATGAAAGAGACCTATTTACCATGGGTTTTTTTTTAATGTATTGTCATGTAAAGGTGGGCACACAAGCAATTACCACAGAACAGTTGATATGAAGAAAATCCATACTCTTACATCCTCAGTGGAGATGTCGTAATCAAGTCAATATTTTTTTCATGTGTACATAAGGTCAGAGAGAGATCCAGTGTCCCTTAGTCATAGTTCTCATTTGTACAAAGGCATAAACAAGTGTCCTCGACCACAAGATTTAAAATCATATGCCCCTTTAGAATCTACTTCAGAACCACTACTAAATATACTAGTACAGTTTGCCCAACAGAAAGAAGTAAAATTCCTTTATCCATTGCTCTTTTCTCATTTACTTGACTTTGCTCTTCCTCAGCAAGTTTCCAGATGACTCCAAACTGGGGGGAGTAGTAAATATGCTGGAGGGTAGGGTTGGGATTCAGAGAGACCTAGACAAATTGGAGGATTGGACCAAAAGAAATTTCATAAGGGTCAATAAGTGCAAGTGCAAAGTTCTGCACTTAGGACAGAACAGTCCCACACACAGGCTGGGTACTGACTGGCTAAGCAGAAGCTCTACAGAATAAGGATCTGGGGGTTACAGTGGACAATAAGCTGAATGTGAGCAACAGTGTGCCCCCCTTGTTGCCAAGAAGGCTAATGGCATGTTGGGCTGCATTAGTAGAGGCACTGCAAGCAGATGTAGGGAAGTGAATCTTTCCCTCTATTTGGCACTGGTGAGGCCACATCTGGGGTACAGTTTTGGGCCCCCACTATACAAAGTTTATAGATAAATTGGAGAAAGCCCAGCAGAGGGCAGCGAAAATGGCTAGGGGGCTGGGGCACATGACTTCTGAGGTGAGGCTGAGAAAACTGGTCTTATTTAGCCTGTAGAAGTGAAGACTGAGAGGGGGTTTAATAGTAGCTTTCCCATGAGGTTCTGTGTTTAAAACAGAACAATCCCATGCACTTGTAGAGGTTGAGGGTACAGTCTGGGGACTGACTGGCTAAGAAGCAGCTATGCAGAAAAGAACCTGGGGATTATAGTGAACAATAAGTTGAACATGACCCAGCAGTGTACCCTTGTTGAGAAGAAGGCTAATTGCCTACTGTGCTACATTAGTAGTAGTGTTGCCAGCAGATCAAAGGAAGTAATTCTTTCCCTCTGTTTGGCACAAGTGAGGCCACATCTGGACCACCTTGTCCAGTTTTGAGCCCCCTACTACAGAAAGGATGTGGGCAAATTGGAGAGAGTCCAGTGTAGAACAGTGGAAATGGCTATGGGGGCTGGTGCACTTGACTTGTGAGACAAGGCTGAGAAAACTGGGCTTATTTAGTCTGGAGAAGAGAAGACTTGGGGGGTGGGGGGAGGGGTTACTATCAGCTTTTAATTGCATGAAGGGTGGTTCCAAGGAGGATGGAGCTGGTCTGTTCTTAATGTTGGAAGATGACAGAACAAGGAGCAATAGTTTCAAGTTGCAGCAAGCAAAGGTTAGGGTAGATATTAGGAAAAACTTTCTCACTAGGAGGGTAGTAAAACACTGGAACAGGTTACCCAGAGAGGTTGTCGAATTTCCATCCTTGGAGATTTTTAATATCTGGGTAGAAAAAGCCTTGGCTGGGATGATCTAGTTGGGGATGGTCCTACTTCGAGCAGCAGGTTGGACTAAATATGCTCCTGAGGTCCCCTCCAACCCTAATTTTCTATTATTGTATTATTTCTGTGCATTAAAATACACATACAGATCACACAGATCTGTCCCCACCATCTTCCTCCTCCTCCTGAGTTTAATGCTTGTATCAGTTGTGTCAGCCTCACAATAGACCTGGAAGACTATTACCCCAGATCCCATATGCCAAGATGAGCACTGTATTAATGAATGCCATAATAGTCAAATGTTGAAAAATCTTTTTTATAGCACTAATTCTTGAGCCATGCATTGATTTTTGTCCAGATTTCATTCTTCTTCACTAATATTTGGCAGACTAACTGAAGATCTCTTGACACTTCGTTGAGTGTCTTTCTTAGTTAGCCGTAACCATCCATAATCCATTTCAGCAGGAATGCTTTAAAGCAGAGATGTCAAACTTGCCTGGCTATGTGGATCTGAGGATTGGTATAGGAGTGGTCCACAGACCAAGTTAATAGGGTGGGCCATCCCTATGGGCTGGACTGGCCCCTCTGAACATGCCTCTTCCCCACTGCATGCTGGATCCAGCACCCACCAAAGCCATTCCTGGACTGTTCTGCACACAGCACCTGATCTGGCCAGTCCAGGACCATTGCTGCTTGCCCCAGACATGCTGGAGTGGGCAACATATGGGGCTTGTGTCCTGAACTAACTGGAGCAAGCACCACATGCTGGTCACATCCTAGACTGGGCAGAGAGGGCACTGCATGTAGCACAGTCCTGGACCAGCCAGAGCAGGCATCGTGGGTGCTGAATCCAGCAAATGGTTGGCAGGGCATGTCCCAGACTGGCCCTGTACAGGTGCCATGTGCAGTGCATGCCCCAGGCCAGCATACAGGGCTGGTTTAGTGTCTGCAGCATGTGGCTCAACTTGAGACCCAGGGCGAGCATTGGGGACCAGCTAATGGGTCTCAGTGGGCTGGACCTGGGTCTCAAGTTGACCCATATATGGCACCTGTGCCCCTATATCTAAAGCAATCACAGGTAGAGGGATTGTGTCTCAGAGCACTTCCTCATCTGTGATGCGAGTGCTTTCACAGAGGGTCCATGCTCTCTTGTGTAATTCTGATATATTCATTTGGACTTTTCTATACATCATTGGTTTTATTTTCAGCTTAGCTGGGAGGCAGTAGCTTGGACTGAAGTCAGTTGAGTTGTGGATGGCCTGAAAAATAGCTCTAAATGATGTAAACTCAGTTTCCTGCTGTGCAGGAATAGGATGTTAACACAGAGGATGCTTTGCCTCCAGAATAAGAGGTTTTGAAAAAAAGATGGGTAGGCTAACACATTCTTCCTCTAAGTGCACTTTACCAGATGGATGTGTTCTTACTAATGGGAACTGCAACATCTAGAAAAAACAAACAGTTTAAAGACTCTTTAACAGACATGAGAAATCTTACCAGCCATACCCAGGAGAGAACTTCCTTGCCCTATAATTTGTTTGATATCTTTGCTTGTTATTTTCCACATTCTCTTTTAAAATAATTTTTAGTCCTTGGGTAATGATTAGTTAAAAAAAAAAAAAATTAAAAAAAAGTAAACACAATATTTTTTGCCAACCTGGTGAGTTCTACTGAATGCTGAAAGGACGGGACAGAAAAAATACAATTGTTTTATCCTCAGCATTAGGTACTTTAATCTTTAATAGAAAAATGATAAAGCAAACAGCAAACAATTCTACAGACACTTCTGCACATAAGCTGTTTGCTTTATCATTTCTTACATCAGATCCGTCACCATAGATTCATAGATTCATAGATTCATAGATTAAGGGT
>NW_017729032.1:19650350-19650708 GCF_001723915.1 Gavialis gangeticus | reverse complement strand
AGGTCGATTTTACTACTTGCAAGCAGGAGAGCAAGCTCCTTAGGAGCTTATATCAGATCTGTGTGTGGGCAGCTTGCTTGAGGTCTAAATGATGAATACAGAACAAAAGCTGCACTTGGAAATCCAGAAAGGGAGGGTATTTGTTTTTGTTGGTGGCAAGCGAAAGGATATTTAATTGTGAACTACCATATTTACTCAATTCTAAGATGTGGCCACCCCATTTAACATGATAGGAAGAACTCATCTAAGAATTGAGTATGAAGGGGTGGATGACAGGAAGGCAATGGCTGCTGCGGCTTGGGCTCCAGCCCCTACCTGGAGTTGGGGCTATAGCTGATGTCTGGCCCAACTACCCACT
>NW_017729032.1:19643001-19650246 GCF_001723915.1 Gavialis gangeticus | reverse complement strand
CCTCCCTTCCCCCCCCCTCCATAGGCAGCCTCTACCCCCCCACCTGCCCCTCTCCTTCTCCCCTTAACTTTGCTCCATGTCAGCAGGCTCCATCCCTTTTCTAACCTGGGGCACAGAGCATGGCCACAGCCTGGCAGCTCCCTCTCCCTTTTTCCCCCCCGAAATAAAGGCTTAGTTTTTGAAGGCGTTTTACATTTCTGAAGTGCTAGGCAGCCACTAAGATGATTACATGCTCTTTGCTTATCCCATTACCTGGACTGACTGTTAACTCTGGTGTCCCTCCAGGGGTTAACTACCTTTTTCATCTCAGTGACCTAGTAAACTCACTTACTACCTCACAGAGCAGCGTCTCTTTTCCTTTCTGTATAAAAGTTTTTCTTTCTGCCGTTTGCATAGCATCTGACAAAGTAAGCTGTTGCTGATAAGCTCATGTCTCTCTGAACCAGTCAGTCTTGAAAGGTATAGACAGACATAACAGCTGAAACTTTCCTAAGTGAAATGTATTTGGAAACTCTTTAAAAAGGAAATGTCACCCAGTGGGCGCACACATGCCCCGGTGCCATTCTAGCTGGAATATTTCAGTGCTGTAGCCTTCACTAGTGCCTGTCAGGGCACACTCACAGGGACTTCAGTTCCAAGTCTGGATCTGCATACTGGCTCCAGGGTCATATGCAGGGTTGGAGTCACTGTGCAACTTCAGTGCTTGCACAGATGGATTGGGTCCTACCACACTGCTCTCAGTCTCCAAGCCCCCAGTCTTGGTGTGCAGCCCCCAAAGCCTCCATCCCCAATGTGCCCCAGATCTGGTGCATGGCTCCAGCCCCCAAGACCCCAACCCTGGCATGCTGTCCCCAACTTCAGAGACCCCAGGCTTAGGTACTGACCCATGCTCCAAAGTAAGATCTTTGTTCTTGCTTGGCACCTTCCAAAAATAGCATGCATATTTGGGAGTGTGTTATATGTAAGAACATATGGTAATTACTGCTTATGTGTGTATCTGTGGGTCGAGTCTGCACCATAGGTGCCACCCCTGCCCTGTCTTATGCCTGACTTCAGATTAACACAGATAATCACCTCTGTGCTTACCTTTTTTCCCCTCTTGTTTCAGTTCTTTAGTAGAATATTTATTTTCAGGTATGCATTTTTTATGGTTGTTCTGACAGAAGTGCGTAATATGGTCTTTAAAACATTACCTGCTACTGGGTAGATATGTGGATTAGGAAAAATAAACAACTCGGAACCTATCCTTTCTTCTTATCTACTCTAGTATTTGGTGCTAGGTTCTGCCTTGACCCATACCACATTCATCCACGTAGTGCTAAGCCAGAAGGTAGGAGCCCACATCGCCCATCCTTTCTTGGAGTAGTTATGCCTCTGTCTTTGTGCTACCAAGGAAAGCACCTCCAAGGTATACAGAGGATTCATGTCCTCTTGGCCTTCACCGTAGTCCATCAAAGGCCCCTCTACCAACTGTTAAATTTCCATCTTTCATGATATTCATGATACCAGGAAGTGATTTTCATACTGCTGCAACAAGGCAGGCTAAACATTTAGGATTCAAGGGCTGTATGATTATCCAGTCTCCTTGAAATGTATATTGGAGCATGCTAATCTGGATTGTAATGAGTTATGCTAACAGTGAATTTACATAGCGGATTGCATAAGAAATTAAACATCTAGTTTATGTACACAAGCTACCAGAACAGGTGATGGAAGAGACTGTTAATATATTAACACTGTGGTACTGCTGGGGATAGAAGAGAGGGGTACCATCAAGGAGCTGCATAAATTCAAGAAAGGTCCCAACCTAAAATAATATTCCAAGGGAATGTTTGTTATGCGTATTAATTACATAGAAAGGAGCTCCATCCTCAAAATGTCCTCTAATAATGCTGATTCCACATTGTATAATTACTTGTGGGTCCCTGTGGAGGTAAGTGCAGCATCATATTGTTTATTTTCAGTTGTTTTTCTTCCACACAGCTAAACTTGAGGGTTGACATTTTTTCCACTCAGTTGGAATAGTGACATCTTCTATACCAACACTCCTTTGAAAAAAGCCTCATTGCACGTACCATTGGAGCAGTGTTTCAGTCATCCTGAAATCATCCACCTCCCTAGTAACATTCCTCTCTTTGGCTTCTCCTGCTCACCAGCCCTAAGAGTGCTTTGTCCAGACCTATTTGTAAGATCTATTGGGAGAGTCCCCTTTGGATACAGCAGTGTTCTGCTATAGCTGCATTAACATTTTTACTAGGGGCTAAATTTTGCTTTCAGATGCAGAGACATGAGTACCTTTGACTTCACTTCAGTTGGAGTTATACATGAACATCCAAAAAGGAGTATGGGCTAAACTGCTAAATTTAGTAAGTGTCGTGTCCTCCCCGCCGCAATCCTTGGGAATCCATCTCTTCTGGCACTTGAACAAAATAATTTAGTCCTCCCTTTTGTGCTAAAATACAATATGTCTGTAGGCACCAGTTTTACTAGCCCTGATTGGTGTATTTTAGGCCTTTGGCAACTAAAGAGGAGAGATTGCTAGTTCCTTTTAAATAATAATTTTAATCTCTATTAGTTTGGTATAGAACCTTACCTGTGTTCCTAAGTAAGACCCAGCCTATGCAGGCAAATTTCCTATATATGTAGTTATTGTGAAGACCTCTTGACCAAATCAGTTATAATGAAGATTTGTTGCTTTATATATCTAGACAAGACCAAAGCATGATTCAGCCCTTTTGTACATGGGGCACAGTCAGCAGACCTCATGTCACTGATGATGATGTAGGATTTGGCATGACAACTTCAGTAATTTTGATATACCATATTTACTTAAATACAGGATGAGGTTCCCCCCCAGTCAGCACGAGGGAGAAAGCCCCCCATCTTACATTTGCAAACACAGAAACTGAATTAAATACATAGTCCAGTTTTGAACTGCTGCTAAAAGCAGCATGTGCTTAGCAATGGAAACCAACTATGAAGTTGATTAAATGCAGCTAACACAGAGCATGACTATAAAGTACATGGGCCATATTGGACAAACCTTTTGATTGGAACCTATTTTTTTTGTTGACCTTTGAAAACAGTTGCTCCCCCAGGAGGGAATGTGCACCAAGCCTGGAGGTACTGCAATGCCAGGCTGGCACTTAGAGGGCACCTCCACATGAGACATTTACCGCAGAGCTAACTAATTAGCTCCACAGTAAATGTCTTGGCATCTACATATGGACCCCTATTAGGGCACATGAAACTAATAAACCCTGCAGCAGGTTCCCCTTCCAGCTGGTCTGCTCCAGCCCAGCTTGCTGTGCAGTCCAGGTGAACATGTACAATTCTTCAGCAGTAAGCTCCTGGAAAACATCCAAGAGTGCTACAAGAGTTGGCTGGCATCATAGCATGACCAATGGCAAGGATATTTGAGAACTCGTGGTCCTCGGGAGAGGTTCATAAAGATTGGAAGAAGGCCAATGTGGTGCCTATCTTCAAGAAAGGAAGGAAGGAAGATCCAGGGAACTACGGGCCAATCCATTTGACCTCAATCCCCAGAAAGATCTTGGAAAAAATCATCAAAGAAACCATCAACAACAGGCTAACAGAAGGGAACATTCTGAGAGACGGCCAACATGGCTTTATTGCAGGTAGGTCTTGCCTGACCAACCTCATTTCCTTCTATGACCAGGTGACACATCACCTGGACAGAGAAGAAGAGTTTGATGTCATATATTTAGATTTTTAAAAAGCCTTGGGATGATCTCACGAGGTCCCTTCCAGCCCTAATGTCTATGAAATCCTTGTAGCAGATAATAAAGGAAAGGCAGGCACATGAGCTATGTTTCTATTGGATTTTTAAGTGATTTAGAGGAGATGCTAAGCAAAACCCATAGAAACTTCCCAAACCTCCCCACACATGAACTTCCAGATTTGTATAAACTGAGACCACAAGCCAAACTACACTGGATTAAGTTCTGATATAGCAAAATCCAAATCAAAGTAAAGTCTGTTCTTGCTTCCTTCAATATGAAGCAGTGATTATCTACACGTATTTTAATTTAAGAAATTTCCATTCTTTAAGTTACTGTTTAATAATTACCTAAATAAAATTTCTCATCCTTAATTTTAATCAAACATTTTCAGTCATAAGTATGAACTAAAACTAATGAATAATTACATGTAATTGTGGACTTTCATGGAGAATTGAAAGAGCCGTATTAGAGATGTTAAAGAATCTGTATTTAAGGAATGCATCCAGATAATCCATTTAACTAACTAGCAGGATAATAAATGCACAGTTCTCATTCCATTGCTTCAAATTCTTCAGCACATTCATTAATTGAAAGCTTTAACATTCAGCATGTCAGTGATCAGTGTTCACTTCCCTATTATGCAATTCTGTGCAGGTATTAAATACAGTTGCCGATTAACCCGATTTTGAGTTTTCACTTTTTTGGCTTCATCAGAAGCTTTAGCTAGAGTAGGAATGTTGAGTTATGGAATTGTTGGGAGTCCCATATCACTCCATATGTCCAGCATTTCATGTTATCTATAGCTTCTGAAGATG
Source organism: Gavialis gangeticus (assembly GCF_001723915.1). Classification (NCBI taxonomy): domain Eukaryota; kingdom Metazoa; phylum Chordata; order Crocodylia; family Gavialidae; genus Gavialis; species Gavialis gangeticus. The sequence continues at coordinate 19,645,688 of NW_017729032.1, read as the reverse complement.
CTTTTCTTATTTGTTAAAGTGTCTGAAACAGTCAGGAGCCGGGCAGCAAGCAGGCTATGTTGCCCCCTACCTAGCCTTGATTACCTAAATGGGTCTAGGTGCCAGTAACCTAACTACCCCAGCTGCCTGCATGGACATGAGTGCCTGGTTACAAGCAGCAGCTCTTGCAGTACCCAGTAGGTTACTCACCAAGACACATGCTTTGGGTTCTGAATCCTTATTCTTACTTTCCTGGTTTCTGCCCATTGATTCTGAGTTTCCCAGTCCTGCCTATTCCTACTGTCATCAATCCTGCCTGTTTGTTTCTGGTTTCCCATTGCCTGTGTCCTGCTTCATAGCTTTATTCTCAGTGGTGGCAGATGACAGAACAAGGATCAATGCTCTCATGTTGCAACAAGGGAATTTTAGGTTAGAAATTAGGAAAAATTTTCTCACAAGGAGGGCAGTAAAGCACTGGAACAGGTTACCCAGAGAGGTGGTGGAATCTCCATCCTTGGAGAGTTTTAGGACCCATCTAGACAAAGCCTTGGCTGGGATGATCTAGTTGGGGATGGTCCTGTTTTGAGCAGGGGTTGGACTAGAAGACCTCCTGCGGTTCCTTTCAACCCTAATTTTCTATGATTTTATAATTCATTCTTGTTATTGGTTTCTTACTTACCTGGTTTCGTACTTTGGTTTCTTACTTTCCTGGCAGGAGAGACACCATAATCTAAAAGGTGGTCACCAATATAGTTTTCCTACTGACAGGGGAAAACCACGGATGTGGCATGGGGTAATACCCTGACCGAGATAACGCAGTTAAAATGGCACAGCGTAGTGGAGGGTTGTACCCCTGTCTCCTTGTAGACAGGGCTCCCTACGAGAGCCTCATAGTTAGTCTCCCACTTCAATTTCCAGCGGGATGATCTTGGCTACATGCTGGCTTTATGGAAAGGGGAGACTCTCCTAGCTTACTCCTGTGGCCATACGACCGAGGGCGAGCAAAACTTGGGGGCATCTGAACCTCAAGCCTCTGGCCTAGGCCTGCACATAGGATGCTCACCAAAGGATTTGGAAGTATTTGAAACCCTAGGCGGGGTGGAGGATGCTTGCCTGCAGCAGGGCCACATATGGTTCTTGAATTATTCACATGGATTTGGATTTGATTTGGCTGATTTCACTTGGGACATGAAAAATTTTCCTTAAAAACCAAAACAAAATATGGTCAGGTACATGCTGACTTAATGGAAATGGGGGACTCTTCCCTAGCTTGCTTGTGCAGCTGTTGGCTTAGGGCAAGCAAAACTCAGGGGCATCCAAGCCCCTGGGCTTGGGCCTGCATGTATGATGCCTGCTAATGGATTTGGAAGTATCTGAAGCCTCAAACTGTAATGTCTGGGGTGGAGGATACTTGCCGGTAGTAGGGGCATATGTGATTTTTGAACAATTCAAAGCATTCAGAAGTGATCTGGCTAATTTGACCTGGAACATGAAAAATTTTCCAAAATATGAGGAAAAAAAATCATACTCTGTGTTTGTTACGTTTTATCAACTTCATAGTTGGTTTCTGTTACTGAGTACATGCTGTGTTTGGCAACAGCTTATTGTTAGACAGTATGCTTTTTACCTTTGCTGATTTGGGGGATGAAACTTTTGTTTTATTTGATTAAATATGGTATATGTTGCATGGTAACTATTTGCTTTAATAAATTGTAACAGTTTTGCTTTTTAGTTTCAACTGTCTTTACAATTCAAAACAAATGTCTCTGTTTGAAACCTTGTACAGTTCAATTTGCAATCAGTGTTCCATGTCAGCTTGAGGATTGAGAAGATGGGTATACACTGTATTTTAGATTTTACCCTCACCTGTTACATGAGGGTGTCTTCTGCCTTGTTTACTGTGGTATACCATACATAGTACTTCACTCATGCTTTTCTTTACAGTCAAGAAATTGCACTGAACACAGGTGTGTGTGTTTATATTTATAGAACGAGAACACTACTGCACTCAACCTTTCTGATTCATTGGGTGGGGTGGGAGGAATATGGAGGTACATAGGAAATAAAGCACAAAATATTTTGTGCTTGATTCTTGTTATGCTGGAGGTTTTTACTTCAAGTTTTCTGTTTCCCTTCTCTCCGCTAAGCTGTTTTCTTCCAGATAAGGAAATAAACAATCAGCTCATGATAATACCAATGCTAATCTCTGCCAGCCAGAAAGTGAAGCATTTGTGGAGGAAAAAGGCAGCTGTTCCTAGCCCCTTGCAGGGTATTAGAGTCAAGCTTTTGCCAAACTGGCATTAGAAAGCTGTTACAATAGTAACAGAACTGAAAGTATTACACAAGATACTCATTTGATTGAGTTAGAATTGTGACATCTTGGTGAGCATTTCCAGCCAAAGGAATTGTCCACATCACAGGCTGTGGTCTTGTAGCAACACATTTAGCTTGTATAAGTTTACCACTTGGAGAGACAAGATCTAGCTCCTTGCATTGTAAGACTCAGCAGCTGCATCAACATGACGCAAGTTACCACTCAGTAGTGCCAGCGAATGCCTTTTTCATGACGCTGCCGCTCAGTAAGCTAATTATACTGCACAATAGCGTTGCCACATGACTACTGCACAGTCAGCATCTCATGTAGATGTGCCCAGCATGTCTGAACTGAAGAGTCTGGCCTGGAAAGTTACCTAATTACAGAAGGGCAT
>NW_017729032.1:19637432-19638001 GCF_001723915.1 Gavialis gangeticus | reverse complement strand
GAGACAAGATCTAGCTCCTTGTATTGTAAGACTCAGCAGCTGCATCAACATGACGCAAGTTACTACTCAGTAGTGCCAGCGAATGCCTTTTTCATGACGCTGCCGCTCAGTAAGCTAATTATACTGCACAATAGCGTTGCCACATGACTACTGCACAGTCAGCATCTCATGTAGATGTGCCCAGCATGTCTGAACTGAAGAGTCTGGCCTGGAAAGTTACCTAATTACAGAAGGGCATTTTGTTACCTGGAAAGTTACCTAAGTTATAGAAGGGCATTTTACAAACTTGACATAGTTGTAATGGTTGATATTTTCAAGGAACAGATTTCCACCTAAACTGAGACTATAAATCATGAGAACCTAAGGGGTTGGAAGGTTCTGTGCCCAAGGTGGTGCATGTAGTGGTACTTCTGTGTTATTTGTGGGGGTTGGTTTTTAGTCCAGTGTACAAACCGTACTTTTCTGCTGTCTTTGTCTTCACAGAAAAAGAAACTGTGAACATTTTGCCATGTAGTTTTGATCTTTCCTGATATCAAAAGCTAACTCATTTAGTTTATAAGTACTTAAAA
>NW_017729032.1:19628532-19632432 GCF_001723915.1 Gavialis gangeticus | reverse complement strand
GTTTTGATCTTCCCTGATATCAAAAGCTAACTCATTTAGTCTATAAGTACTTAAAATATTTCCTTTACTGGCCAGCCTTTTACCATTGGGATCTGAAAACCAAGCTAACTACCTTCTATTAGCAGTATTATTTCTTTTCCTATTTATTTCTTTATGTATTGTATACATTTTTTGTGTTAGCAGAGGCTGGGAACTTTTCAAATCACTGTTTTGAACTGGAAGAGGGTGACAGATTGCTGAAATAAATTAAAGTTTTTGATTTATTTGGTTACATATTGTTAAGGTTTTTTTCATGAATATACTGAATTTAAAATAGCAAGTGATTTTCCTCTGTCTTTCAGGCGCAGTAGCTATCTTGATCCCACGCTTGGACCTGGTGATATCTTTTGTTGGAGCTGTAAGCAGCAGCACGTTGGCGTTGATTCTGCCACCTTTGGTTGAAATCCTCACATTTTACAAGGAAAACTTAAGTTCCTGGATAATATGTAAGGACATCTTTATAGCTATAATTGGAATAGTTGGATTTTTAACAGGGACATATGTGACAGTTGAAGAGATCATTTATCCTGCTTCTTCTACAGCCTTAGTTAACACCACAGAGAGTCTCTTTGACGGTTTGAACACTACAGGTTTGACAGGTAGTCTCAACTAGTAGTCAGACAGCCAAGAACCATTTTGTTCCCAATTGTGGGTTCTGACTGGGAGCAAAAGATTGTGGAAGAGCCTGAAGACCTACACATGGAACACACTGAAATAAATTGAAAATTAGTTTTGGAACAATAACACACATTTCTTACTGTTCCTTTGCCCATTTCATCACTCCTTCAGACATGATCTTTGTATTAATGTCCTATCTGTCTAGCCTTCTCTGCTGCATCTGTTAAATAATAGGGCTGCTTATGGGGCAGAGTTGTTTTTTTTTTTTTTTAATTTATATATTGTAAAGAAAACCAAAATGTAATCAGAAAAGCAAAAAGTCCTTCTGACTCGGAGAGAGTGAAATGGCTGCACAGGTGGGTTTCACAGCACTTGCCTCTCACAAAAGCTCTGTTTTAAGGGCTGGAATAGGAGTTAATTGGTATATAGACTTTCAGTCCTCTATGAAAGGATGAATTGCAGCCCAGTGAACTCTAGGTACCATGTATATAGGAAGGGATAGGTTTTACTGTTATTAATGATTCCAGGGACCTGAGTTTTTTTTTACCTCTGAAATCTGGAAGAGTATTTGCTTACAAGGTCCTTCAGTAATTGTAGGGGATTAGTTCTGGTCACGGTGAGTTTGTACATCTTGAAGCAAGGTGTTTTTGCAAAATTACTGCAACTGTTCCTATACTCTTTTCTTACTGGCTTCAGTGTGAGTTCTGCAACCAGGAAGGTTGCAGGATCAGGCTTAGTATGGCAGTTGAATACCACCAGTGTTGTGAAGTCATGTGCCATTAGGCACAAGGCCATTTTTTCAATACACGGTAAATCAGTAGCAAATGTTGTAGCTGAAGCATGTAGAAAATAACAAATTCCTTTAGGCAAATCCTTCTCCGGTCCACTGCGCCTCGTGTTTTAGGATCTGGCTTTTCCAGCTGCTCAGGTGTGGGTATGGCCAGGCTCCATTGAAGCGCCCTGTTGCCCTCACAGGGGATCCAGGCTGACTCAGGAGTCCAACTATCTGAAGCAGCTTTCAGGATTTAGTGGAAAAAATGCACACATTTTAAGTACATATTTTTTTTTAAAAACTGTTTTATCCTTCTTGGAATTGAAAGGTAGTGTCAGAGAGTGTGTTGCATATCAAACAATGTTACTGTCTTCAATGATTCAGAAATAGCAGATACAAGATAGCAAATGATGTAAGTAGTTTATTTTTTTACATTTTGGTAACTGCTGTCCTAACCATTGAACCATTTTTACATCATTAATCTATCCTTAATTACAACTGTACAAATATATAAAATGCTGTATTTTTCTACCTGTTACTAAAAGTTCACAGATTGGCTAACTATATTTGTATTGTGGTGCCATGTAATTAATTACATAACAATTATTTTTGCATTGTTCTGCCTTAAGTAGAATTTAACATGCACATTACTGAATTTTGCTGCTTTCTATCCATTTTTGAGTGAAAAAAACAGTGAACTAGTAACTGTGTGTGAAAATCAGGGTTCTGCAACAGGCCAATGAACCATTTAAATTTCCAAAATGGAAAGGTATGCTGGAGTACTTCTGCTATGTATTGTTGTGGCCCCTACACCCAACACTTTGATGAATTCCACCCCAAAAATCAAAGCCAAAGTCTTTGTTAAAAAGACTTAGATTATTTTTAAAAATAGAGTTTATTGTGTTGGATCCTATTATACAGAGACTTCTTTTCTAAAATATATATATTTAATTGTATACTGTCTTTAAGAAATATATTGTGCCAAAAATCCTCCCTTTATGCCCCTACACATATTCTCTTTTTTAGAATACTTCCCAGCTATTTACCATATGCGGTTTGCATCATACTGCTTTCATCTCCATTTTTACATGTTTCCAGTAAGGCAGAAAGCAAGAACTGCATGTTGTTCTTCAGTTGTTCTTAGTAATGCTCTCCATTTCATTTCAACACAAGCAAAATTAAATACTTGGCAGGCACTTTAAAGGAGTGAGTCTCCGCAGACATAACACTAGGTTACTAACTTGCCCAGCACTTCTAATCTTAAAGTGCTGCTAAGAGGCGTACAAACCTAACCATTGGCGAAGGGAAAGGTAACTTCAGTTTTGCCATGTAAAGTCTTTCAGGCTTCTTTAAGCTGTTTCTAAAGACTATATTGAAGCTAATTTTTCTGTGTATGTCTGGCAAAAAAACCCTCTTTACAAAAGTGGTACAGTAGCTGGTGAGAGAGGGTTTTTTTCTGTGAAACTTTTTTTAATTTCTCTGGAACATTTTCTATATAGAAGTTTTAAAATCAGATTGGTAAATGAAATATAGATTTCTGTCTCTCTTCTGAGTTTTTGCACCTCTTTTCTGTTTGTGTGGGTTTGGAGGATAAATAATTGCCAAATCAATCCATATTATCTGTTCTCAGTTGACTGCATCATGGCAAAGGCCTCTTAAATGATTTTTCCACCAGCATGCTGAAGGATTTGAACTAGAAACACTTAGCTAATTCAGAGCTTAGTGCTAATCTTTGGCGAAACTTCAGTAGCTGATTTGATTCGGAGGAGATTCAGCCTGATTCAGCAGCTGAATCTCTGAATCCAACTTGAATTAGGAGACCCATTAATCACTCCAAGTCAAATCAGAAGCCTCCAAATCGATTCACAGATATTCGGAGACTCGGCCATAGACTGTACAGGCAGTCACTGGGCAGTGCTGGCAGGAGCAGCTGGACAAGCCGCAGCTTGAGTCAGCAGCCCTGGGAGAAGCTGCAGCTCGTCCAGCTGCTCCCCCGGCTGTTCCCCCCGGGTCAAGCCAGGCAGTGCTGGCAGCCCCGGGAAAAGCTGCAGGGGCTGAAGGGAGCTGGGGAATTCAGCTGGGAGCTGGGGAAACAAACAGGGGCTTCCTCCCAGCTCCTGGTTTGATTCCCAAGTTACCGGTTTGATCCCCCAGCTTCCCAATCATTCCCCTCAGTCCCTGCGGCTTCTCCCAGGGCTGCCAGCACTGCTTGCCTCACCCTGGCAGGGGGGCAGCTAGATGAGCTGTGGCTTCTCCAGGGGTTTTTGGCTCAAGCCAGGTCTCATTCGGCTGTTCCCTGAGCTGCTCCTGCTGGCACTGCCTGCCTGTATAGGCCATGGCTGAATAAGATCCAGCACTGAATATCTTCAGATTCGGCTGAATTGAATTGGGACTGTGATTTGAATCACTGTCCCTCCGAATCCGAAGCAAATACTTTGTGCTTCCCACAGGCCTAGTGGGTGTGACATTAT
>NW_017729032.1:19615628-19618428 GCF_001723915.1 Gavialis gangeticus | reverse complement strand
TGTGCTTCCCACAGGCCTAGTGGGTGTGACATTATTAAATAAGGCAAAGATTTCCAAAGCTGGGTGCCTTAACTGTCTAATAAATTATTCATTTTTAGAAGTGATCCCAGCAGTTTTTCCAATGATCTGTAAGGTCCCTTTCAGCCCCTAACAACCCTGAAACTACGAAAGTACTGAGAATTCAACATCAATGGCTCAAGTGAATTCAGCTCAGTCTTTTTGAAAACTAAACAGCGCATTTAGGAACCTACTTACAGACTTCAGAATCTAGCTTTCGGCTCCCATCTTTAAAAATCTTGAGCCAAGTGTACAACTATACAGATCCCAACCACAGTATATCTCATCTTCCCAGCAATATTTCTTTTGAACTTATTGCCACCTGACCCACCATGTGTGAAGGAGTCTGTCTGTTTCTTAGGCTGGTAGTGCTGTATGTAATGGGTGTCTCAAGTAAGTGTCTTGAAAACATTTATCAACATACCAAGGCATTTACATTGTTCTATTTTATATATTTTACTTCTCCTACAGTGTAGGATATTTATTTTAACAGTCATGAATTAATGTGTTGTCCTGCTCAGTCACAAACACAGAATATCTATGTTATTAATATATTTCATTTGAGAGGGGACTACAGTGTCATAAATTAAACTACTGGGAGATCATCACATCTCAACACATGAGAATGTTTTGAAAAGACATGAGCAAAGTTTTAAAACAATACAAACTGTGACAAACATCTCTATTGACAGTTAAGAATATACATTCTGCTTTTAAAGTACTATAATGAGCATAGTCAGTTGAGATGCAGGTTGTCAAACATTAGAATTAATGGATATAGTTTGCATGAATATGCACTTAACATGGACAATATAGTTTATCACCAGCTAAATTAAACTGAAGAACTTGAACCATTGGAATTATGTTTTGATAATGAGGAACAGAGAATGGTTGTATTGTATTTATGTACTATATGTGCACTTATATTTTACAGGATTGTATTGTTAACGGTTTTAATGTAACATTGGTTGCCCTGCAAGTAACTTGACCATTTTCTTGCCTGTGCCCTGGGACTCGGACACTGGGCAAGGGACACTGGGCAAGGGATGACTTTGTCTAGTGTCGTGTAACTTAATGTTTCTGTTTCAATAAAGATAACAATAACATTATCTTGCTTGCTTACTTCTATATAACCTTTCACCTGACTGCAGCCTAATGAGAGCATACCCCAGGAAGGAAGGGAGCTCTGGCTTTCTCTTGGGGATGCTAATTCCTTTTGCATTAAATAATTACTGGATGAAATACATGAGCAGGGGACCCACTCCACCCTAGGAGAATCCTTTCCTTGCTGGGCTACAGGGTCAGGCTTCCTGTTGCTTGCTTTTCTGATTCCATGAAACTTGTCCTATTGGCTGCCTGGGGGCTCGGTTTTAGCTGGAAGCCAATAGCCTGTTAGTTTTGGGCAGCTGCAAGTGACTCAGGCAGCCTCTGTGTGGCATGTGGTAGATAATGGAAGGGGCAGAAATCAGAGCAGGTGATTGAGCAGGGAGCAGAAAGAGATGTAGGTTCAAACCCCAGGCAGAGGTAGACTTAGATTAGATCACAGGTCTCCCATTTCCTCAGTAAGTGGTCTAACCACCAGCCTCTTGGATAAAAAGAGGTTGGCTCCTTTCCCCCCCCCCCCAGTTAGGTATACTCTGAGATTACACCACCTTTCAGAATTTGGGCTGTGATTTTCAATGACATTTAAACTCCTGAGTTCCTAAGTCTCTTCTGAGGTTCCTCAGTCACTTGCATGCTTTTAAAACTTTTATCCTTGGCCATTTTTTCTTAAATCCTGGCCCTAAACTTAGTAATCACAACCAGAAAGTTCCCTCATTGTCCTCCAGCATCCAGAGTATGTCATTTGCAAATAATTTAGATATTTATATGCATTGTCACCACCCACCACTTACCATTTATAGGCACATTTGTATTTGTCTTAGAAATGTGAGACCAATTGAACTACTACTCTGCAAATATAAAACACAAAATGAATCCAAGGACATAACTGCCTTTTTCAAATAGTCATATGAAAGCTAGTACCCATAAATTACAAAGAGGAAAGTTAATTCTCTTCAAAGCTATGAAAAGTCTAATGGAAAATATGCTTTGCACATGAATGTATTTATCAAGGATTCAGACTGTTGACTTCTTTCCACACATGTACAGTTTCTAGTCCTGATCTTTCAGCAGGTGTAAAGCTATGACCTCAAGGAACACCATTGACTTCACTGGATCTGTATATGGATCAAGGGGAGAAACCCTTCCATTAGTATTAATTTACTAATCCTACTGGTTTTTTACTGAACATCTGTTAAGATTATGGGATTAGCTGCACCTCTGCTGTGTCACTTCCAGTTTCTCTGAGAGCTCATTTTTACCCCTTCCCTACTTTAGAGCAAAAGCTTGGGAAGCTTCCACTCTTAAACTAGAACCTGGGTACATTATTACTTGCTTCTTGCCATAAAAACTTAGCATTATCATAAAAACTTAGCTTGCCATAAAAGTCTAATATTAGTAGCTGCTTGATCCTCCTGTCAGGGGTCTTTGACAACTGATATAGCAACCAACAGTGGAACAACTTAAAGAAGGCAGCAGAGAAAAAGGGCTTGCTAAACATCAAACAGCACACCCACACGATTAGTCTCATCCAGTCTCATGCTTCCCTGCAAGCAAAGTTAGATAGCTTTTCCTGTAACTTCAGGCTGCCCAACTTATAAGCCCCCAGGGAAATCATGGGAATGGACCTCACTCAAATTCC
>NW_017729032.1:19604685-19610628 GCF_001723915.1 Gavialis gangeticus | reverse complement strand
TCAACTTATAAGCCCCCAGGGAAATCATGGGAATGGACCTCACTCAAATTCCCTTTGAAAACAAGATGCTCCCCCCAACTTCTCTCTGAGAGTCCCTCAGGCCATTTCTGCAGAGTAAATTAACTGTCCCCCTTTGTAGTACCCTCAATCATGCTGCTCTGCTCTGAGCTGGAGAATTTAGAACTGATGGAGCATAGTCATATTGGTGGGGCTTATTCACCCAGTGGGTGGGCTAGTTGAAAGTGGGTGTGTCTACATATGCAAATGCTGCTGGATGGGTTTACTCCAGAGTAATTTACTCTGGACTAAATCTACTCTGGGCAGGCATCTACACATGCATGCATTTGGGAGCAGATTTGTTCTCACCCTGTTCTGCCCCCCTGCAGCAGCCAAGGGGAGCTCCAAGCTGTCTCCTGACAGGGGCTGAGACATTTCTCCCTGCCCTGCAGAGCTGCCTATTGCTGGGGTGGGCTCTGGTGGCAGAGCCTGGGCAGAGACAATGTCCCCCTGCCCCAGCAGCAGGGAGTACCCAGCACAGATCCCTGATTGGGGGCAGGGGGCATGAAAAGAGCTGTGGTGGAGGGGCAGGTCCCAGGCCCCTGCCCCAATCTGCTGGTGAGGCAGCTAGCAGTGAGCCCCCGACTGGGCAGGGATTCTCTGCTGCCAGGGAAGGGGGACATTGTCCCCACCCAGGCTCTGGTTGCAATCTCCTGCACCCTGCTGCCCAGCTGACTGGGAGCAAATTTGCTCCCAGTCAACCATCTACATGTGCCTTACTGTGCAATAATTACTAAGGAGTTAATTTGCTATTTGCATTTGCTGTTGGGACAATGAGACTGTTGAGAATGAATGAGTCTTTTACTGCAGGCCTGATGGCCATGACTTACCTGTGAGTAAGCAATGCTCTGTGTAGCTGGGGTTCCTTGAACTCCTCTTCGTTTAGTTTACCATACAATCTAAGCATCTAAGTCATATTTTGGATAAAGATCAACATGTACAATTCATGCAGGTGCTTATAAACATTTTGTTACAGTACTGTCTGGTACAGGAGACTTAAATATTCCTTTGGTATAAGGACATCAAACTGAAGGTATTTTTGGTCCATCTACATTACGCAAAGGCCATCATCAGGGCAATTAAACAATAGACAAATTTTGTTTCAGAAACAGGAGAAAAGTCTAGAGAGCAGAAAAAAAGTTCTTTAACATTATGTCAAACAGCAGCAACAACAAGATACAGAAAGTAAATGCTGCTCTGAATGGCTGTGTCCACTTATATGGAGAAATCCTTAAAACAGACATTGCGTTGGCTGCTTGTCGTTCTTTAAATGGCCATGTGCGACTCCAGAGACATTATGCTGAGTGAGTATAGCAAGGCTCTGTTGTCATGTTTCTGTCTCAAGGGCCCATAAATCCCTCAGGGTTCTTTGGAATGATTTCACATTCCATTTTGTCCCTGAGAATCTCTTCATGTCCAAGGATTTGTTTCTGTAAAATATTTGACTAGATCCTCAACTAGAATAAAGTTAGTAACTTAACAGAGCTTGCTTCAGATAGGCATCCAGCCCACAAGTTTAGAAACTGCTTGTGTAATTTTGTGATTTCTCTGTGGCATCCCAAGTGTGGTTCCCTCTGAAGAGTGACTATATAAAAATTCCATTCAGAAGTTCCATGGTTATTGAGTTTTGATGTTTTTCATGTCAAACGTGCTTATTTTATATTAGGAAGCTTTAAGTGCCCACCCTATGAAATTGAACCTTGTCTATGACAGTCAAGCTTGATTTTTCCTTGGTCACACATGACCAAGAATAATAATGTTCAATAAATAATGTCAGATTAGTCTCAGTTTCACTGGTACAACTGTACTCATTTAGTGTTCCCGCAGTGGAACCATTGTCATTAATGTCTTCACACAATGAAAATAGTAGGAACAACTCTGGTGATTCAGAGAAAGGAACAGACTCTAGTCCATTCTCTCATAGCTGTGCTGGCTGTTGTGAGATTTGAACAGAGATTCTGAACATTAAAATATATTCTTATTTTCACAGTAGTCGCAACTTGGTTTTACACCGATAATAGATCTGTTGAATAAAAAGGTGCCTTTTTTCCAACATAATCACTAAATAGCCTACACTTGAAGGGCTCCCTGAGAAAATATCCTTCATGTTGGCTGTTCTATATACATGTAAGTTTTATTTTGCCATGGCTAGTACTTCAGTTGTAATCTCTGATTGATGAAACATTGAAAAATATTTGCCTGAGTAGTTCGGTCAGTTCCAACAGCTTATTTCCTTGTCTTGTCAAATGACCCCTATGCCATAAATGTATGATCTGAAGCAAATTTCTTCATGATCCTCAAATGCCTGCTCATTGTTGTTTAATTAGTTTGAAAAAAAATCTTTCGGATCTAAATAGTTTGCTTGGATCAATTTCTTTTTATCTAATAGTTTCTCCATTGAGTAAGTATGTCCACTGACTCATGTTCATGAATAAATCCTTTTTCCAAAGTCTCTGGAGGCAGCTGGATCCATTACTTTGTGACTGATACTTGGTAGTTAAGTCCCATACTTTTATTTCCTAGCCCAAAAGGCTTCCTCTGTAAGTTAAAATTACCACTGATATTCAGTAAAACCTGTATGAACTGACCAAGTAACTATATGTCCCTTGAAAGCTTATCACACAATCTGATTGCTTAATGCTGCTGAAGTTATCGTTTTTAAATTAATTGAATATTAGGGCACACACAGCCATTAACAGACTAACAGTTTTACTATTAAATTCTAAATAAACAAGTATCTAGTTTTAATTTGAAAGGGAAGATCTAGTGCTCATATCTCTCAAATGAGGGAATTTGACTCATTGGACATGCCTTTTTCAACTTGAGAGGTCATTTTTTTCTATATGTTTATGATTATAAAAGCAGCCAGAGCTATAAGACAGGTTTTCATTAAAAATGAATGCTGAAGTGCTTGGTGATGTAGGTTTGCACAGCAACTAACTCATTATCTTCCATGTTTAGTATTTTTACATCATTCACCCAAACCCATATAACAAAATCATGCTTCTGTTTCTCTAGTTGTTTTTGCTTCCCCATTCCGCACACCAATTTAGTTATCACCAATGTGTTGGCAGCAGCAGCTGTTTTTTTGCATATCTTAATACTCTTGCGCTGTGTTATATTTTATTTGTATTATCATCCTGTGCCTTGTACCATCAGGGTAAAATAGCCAAATGCTATTTTATGCCTGAGTTTATCCAAGTAATGTCCATCCTATTATTTTGGGGGGAAATTTTACAGTTTGTAAGCAGCTCACCAAAAGTTTTTATGAGGTCTTTGGGCATCTGATTAAAAGTGCTATTTGCAGAACATATTCAGCTGTACTTCTTAGTAAGGCAGAAACTTCAAATATCTGAATGGCAATACATTGATACTTTCATTCTCAACTTCAGAGAAGAAAGTATGATTTCTAAGGCAATATAGAGGCATGAAGCACAGCTCTGGCAGAAGCTAATTAAACACTAAGTTTTCATAGCTATATTGTTCAGGAGTGGGGAGAGATATGATCCTTGACTAATTTAGCTGGGCCAACAAAAGCCCATGGCCTAAATATAGTTATACTGGTAAAATCATGCTTTCTCTGGTATGACCTATTCCTTTCAGGAAGAAGGCCTAACTTAAGCTTTACTGGCAAAAGCTTTTGCCACTATAAGCTGAATCTAGACCCAAGAAACATTTTGCTAGTACAATATTGGATAGCAATACCAACAAAGTGATCCTTCTATAGCCGTAGGTTAACTCCTGAAACCAACTAGTATCTTTTCAGGGAGAGAACTAGCTAGGTGCCTGTAGGAGTGCCACGTTTCATCAGTGTGTATCACTCAAGAATGATTGTTTATTTGGCTGTTATGAATGCTGCTTTGCTTCTCTACCCTGAATTAACAATAGCCTCAGAGGTAAAGAATGAAAAGGACTGAGTGCTGACAGCACTCAGTATATTTTAATGGTGTAATAGTCAAAACCAAACAGGTTACTTGGAGTGGGAAAGAAAGCCTCGCATAAGCAGGAAAGGTAAGATATTGCATTCAGTAGACTGTTGGTCTAATTTAGCACATCTTTGTATGTTTCCAGTCCCATTAAGAGGATGTCAAGTACAAGTTTTAAGTTACCTCATTTCAGGCACTTTATAGACACTCTATTTCACTATAACCCTAAAATGTTCTTGCAGCTCCTTTTTAGAATGGACTTCTTGGCTAGGGACAGAAATTACACACACAACAGCATAAGTGGTTGGAAACCAGTTCAAATTTATAACGCAACAGAAGTTCAGTGTACATAAACCACTTTCAAAATGGCCAAAACCAGTTTAAGATAAACTTGGATGGAAAAAACCTTAGTTATCAGACTTGACTGATTTAGGTTTAATTAAACTTCTGTTTTAGGTCCTCTCCAAGTTTCAAGTTAACTCACAGTCTCCCAGCATCCCAGGATGCTTTGCACCTCCCCTGCAAACTCCTCCTTACAAAGTGGGCAGACTAACTTTGGCCCAAGCTAGCTGCCCCAGCCAGGCTGGGAGATGTGCTCTAGTGCTCCCCAGCCTCTGGCCTGAGCCACTGCAGCATGTGGCTGTACTTCTGGAATCAAAAGATGTTCACTTGCTTATTCGTTCAATCTACGCAGCTTAGACTAACCTGCAAAGACTCATGCATTTCAGGATATCCATGACATTTGATTTCTTTCTTTTGTATTCATTTGATTTCTTTAGAACACAGTCAAGACGTGTATTAAAACTCTGCTGTACAAATGTCAGAAACATAGGTTCTGATTTTCAAAGCAGCCTAAGAGATTTATAATCATCTTTCATTAACATGAATGAAAGGTGTGTGTTTATATTTCCAAGGCTATTTTGAAAATCTTCACCCTATCCTGTTTAGCAAAGAGCATTACACTCATTTTATCAAGCATTTAACTGATCTTTCATGCTCAGCTTTAAGGAATGGCAGCCTTTGAATTCCAAATATTTAACTCATTTAGAGTGCTATTTCTGATTTATAAAGCTATTTAGATATTAAAATATCAGTGCTAGAATATTTCGTACCATATAGGCAAGTCAACTGTTTTATCAGTGACTCTGGGCTGAAAAGGCTGGTTTGTCAAGTACAGCAATGACCTGCTCATTCTGGGCATACAAGTCCCTCATAAATATGTTTTTGCAGAGACTAGAAATGTTCCAGCTTGTGCTGCACTTTAAACACAGTAACAGCGGGCTCCAAAAATCAAACTTTAACAAATGTGGCTGGCTGGCTGGAGAAGTATAGGGTAACATCCTCAGTGTCCTGTCAGCACTCTTCTTTGATGTGGGAACCACATATCAGGTGCAACCTCCTGCATAGGGAGAGGAAGAGTCATCTTGAGAAATTATCTGGAGGAGCCACATCCTGATGTTTTCTTGCCTCAGACAATCTCTCTCTCTGCCTTTGTAGCTCTTATTAGTCCCAGTCAAGGCTACCTCAGTCTTTTCTTCCTTGAGGAGAGATCCTAAGGGAAACAAGGTTAAATTAGGAATGTTTGCTCAAAGACAGATAACCTGATGTATAGCGCATTTCCCTTTCAGCTGCCAATTTCAACTTGTCAGCCTTATTTGTTTTTGTCTATTCAGCTTGTTTTTGTATATTGAGAAAGGCCATGCTTCAGCCTGGCTAGCCAATCCTCCTACTCAGCTGGTAAGTAGGGTTGCTATTCACAACCACTTGTGCTTCAAAGATTTTAAATCGAGAAAGTGTCTCTGTACTTTGTTGCAGGAGACTGTGGACACCGAAATATCAACCATGGATAGAGCACTAAAAAATCTTCTGAGACTTCATTTTTTGGGTACCAGGGGCTTCATCTCCTTTGGATTCAGAGTGTGAAAAACCTCAAGGGATGAAAAATAATACAGAAAGGTAA
>NW_017729032.1:19596468-19599685 GCF_001723915.1 Gavialis gangeticus | reverse complement strand
CTGTATTTTGTTGCAGGAGACTGTGGACACCGAAATATCAACCATGGATAGAGCACTAAAAAATCTTCTGAGACTTCATTTTTTGGGTACCAGGGGCTTCATCTCCTTTGGATTCAGAGTGTGAAAAACCTCAAGGGATGAAAAATAATACAGAAAGGTAAAAAAAAAAAAAAGTACATAAAATCCTGCAGCCATTCATGTTTTTCTGACATCTCTTGTACAAAGGAACAAACCAGAAGCTTTGCTTAATATATTCTTCTATTTTTTTCTCTCTTTTATGTCATAAATATTTACATTTCTGGTAACTGAAACCATTAACATTGAGAAAGGTTACCTAGAGGCAAGTTTAATTTTATTTTTCAGTTATGCACAGCTGACAGTTTGTGTAAATGCATTTGTTCTGTTTTCAAGAGGTGAGTTTGCGTGAGGAGCTCAGCTAAAGTTGAACAGAAGGGTTTTACCAGCAGTGTGAACATTTTTTATTTCTCTGTAGCCATTCAGCATATGAGGCTAAGCATCTTGCAGTATCTCTGCAACAGAATCAGTATAATGGAAACCTAGGGTGGAATTCAATTTCACCTAGTGGATGACCAAAATGCAGCTTGTGACCAAATCTGAGTTAAACAAATAAAGTGTAGGAGTATTATCCCCCACTGGGTGCATAAGTGTCCCCATTACAGATATAAGGAGATGTTTGTGCATTTCTTGATTGTGATCCTATTCCTATAATGAAGCCACTTGCTTGCCCAGAACGGGTAGTAGACTTACTTTTACACTTTAGTTGGGTAACTTAGAGTTGTTCACAAGTTACACCTTCATTGTCTACTAGGTGGAGCTTTATTACTTGTAGAGCTTTGTATCTTTCTCTGGCAGCAATTGAGGCCTTGCTGCATAAAGCAATGTTAAACACATCGTGAGAAATATTTTCTGTCCCAAACAGCTTAAATTTATACACATGCTTCAGGAGGTGTGTGTGTAGGGTGGGGCTTTAATTAGAGTGGCTCTTAGAGCCTCTAATTAAAGTGCCTGGAGCATCACGTGTATCAGTGCCCCCATGCTGAAAAATGGCTTTAACTAAAGCTTGTTGAATGAACGTTAGTTAAAGCACCTCTGCCATCATTGTTCAGCACAAGGACACTGATATACATGTTGCTAGAGTCTGCTGAAGTGCAATAATTACCATGCTCCCGCAGACATGATTAACTGAGTCTGTTCCAACACACTGTAATTGCAGCGTGTCAAAGCAGCCTCAACATACATGTGTAGGTGCCCACAAATGGACAAGACAGAGAGATAAATACTGGAAGGGGAAAAAGAGGTACAAGGAAGTACAGTGACTTGCCCTAGATCACATACCAAGTCAGCGGGGGAGCCAGAAAAAGAGATAAATGTTCTGATTCAGTCTAGTGCTGTATTTACTAAAGTGCACTGTCACCTGTCAAAGGGTGCCAACAATATTATTTTAATACCCTGCTCTATGGGCAGTCTTCCCCACTCTCACCTGCCACACCTTTATGTTAATAGTTATATATATAGTATGGGAGGCTTTCCTGATCTTATTGTAATGACCAGCTAAATTGTGGTCATGACCTTATGGGCCAATCACATGGCTCTGTACCTCCCCTACATCATGTCCCATGCTTCACAGATGGCATCCTTAGAGATGTTCAAGGAATGAACCACAAAGTTATTACACAAAACGTGCATAATAACTTTGTGGCTGGTTCTTATCATGTCTTTAACTAAACGTGTGGACAGTTCCCAGCCTCTGGAGCACATGGGAGCCTTTCAAGCTGAGGAGTGTTGTGTGCTCCCACAGCTGGAAGCCCAGCTAGCTGATATGGGTTTCAAGCCAGGAGAGTACACCCTGTGCTACTGCAGTTGGGAGCCAAGCTTGCTACTTGCTAGTGCAGGAGCAGCACAGGATGATGAACAACAGTCTGATCCCAGGCTCCCCTGCACTAGTAATGTGGTGCAATAGGATCTGATGCAGGTTCCCACAATTGCACCTCTTACCATGAATGTGTGGCGTGGTAGGAAGGATGATTGTTGGGATCCCACATAAAGTCCGATCACATATTTACTTTAATGTCTGTCAGGGGTCTATGTTTCTCCCTAACCACAGGAAAGCTTTCTCACAGCCAGCCTTCCCTCAGAAACTTCTCCATGACCTGAGTCTAAGATTAGGGCAGTTTTGTTTAAATTATTTTGTAGCTCTCCTAAACAGCTGTAAGTTTTACAAGCACTTTCACTCTCCAGATTCAGAGTTCCCATTTCAGCTGAAATCTCCAAAGTTCTCTCCCTGTGTTGATAGATTTCTATCCCTTTCCAATTTTACTTATGCCCATTCATAAATGTAGAGTTGCCTGCACTTACCTACAAAATAACAACAGTTAGAATCTGAGAAATGTTATCTCAAGCAGGAACATTAATCCATAGGGTATTTTTCTAATAACGATTTAGTTAGTTCATCCATCTGAATGAATCACTCAGCCTTAGGATTTATAAACTTACCACTTATTACTACTTTGGATGATGCTTTTGTTGTACAGCTAAAGATAAACAGGGAAATCAGAGATGGAAAAGCTCTATATCCTAAGGCCAAATCATCTGCCAGAAGTGAATTGCTGCCTGAAAAATATATTCACCTGGATTTTGTCCGGTACAATTTTAAATGCTGGCAGCTATCCAAGATTTTTTAAGAGACTGTTACATAGGCAAATACAAGGTAGCCAACAAATGGCATAGGGAGCTTCTGTCTTTGGCACACAGCAGATCTGAGAGGGAACAGGCAGCACAGCAGCAGAAAGGGGTGGACGCAGAAAGCAAAGCAGCAAATCAGGCAGGGAATACAGGAAGGAAGCAGATAGAATAGGAGCATATTAGGCAGGGAGCACAAGGCTGGGAGCAGAAAGATAAGGTAGGAAAAGGGGATTGGTGTGGCTAATTTTTAGCATGCCTACCTAAAAGTTTGATCCCCACTGGTCTAACACATCTTTCCATCAGGAAGTTGATCCTGATTGGGCACATCTACATAAGATATTTACTGCAGAGTTGTCTAATTATAGATTTCATAGACATTAGGGCTGGAAGGGACCTTGGAAGATCATCAAGTCCAGCCCCCCGCCCAAAGGGCAGGAAGTCAGCTGGGGTCATAGGATCCCTGCAAGATGAGCATCCAATCTGCTCTTGAAGTGTTCAGTGTAGGTGCTTGAAC
>NW_017729032.1:19585933-19596287 GCF_001723915.1 Gavialis gangeticus | reverse complement strand
GCAGCATCACATTGCAGGCTCATGTTCATATTGTGGTCAATGATGACCCCCAACTCTCTTTCTTCCATAGTGCTAGCCAGCGTTGCACTGCCAAGCCTATAAGGATACTGTAGATTTTTCTTCCCAAGGTGGAGAACCTTGCATTTTTCAGTGTTAAACACCATCAGGTTCTCATCCACCCATTTGCTGAGCCTGTCCAGGTCAGCCTGGATCACCCACCTGTCTTCTGGTATGGATGTGTTGCCCCAAAGTTTGGTGTCATCGGCGAACTTGGCCAGTCCACTTCTGACTCCAATGTCCACATCATTAATGAAGATGTTGAACAATGTGGGTCCAAGGACAGAGCCTTGGGGCACTCCACTGGTCACAGGGCACCATGACAATTGACTTCCATCAATTACCACCCTCTGGGTCTGACCATGGAGCCAATTTCCCAGCCAGCGGATCGTGGTGGACCCAAGGCCACAATTGGCCAGTTTTGCCAAGAGGTCACCACTCAGGTTCATTTTAAACTTTTCTATTAAACAGCTTAAAATAAATGTATAACCCCTGCAAGGACAAAATAAATATTATTTGTGAGAAACAATATGGCTCAGGATTTCAGTAGGGTGCTTATAAGAGTTCCCAGGCAAAGGCAGTGGGTACCTCTTCAGATCATATCTGGTAAAATTCTAGGTAAAATCACAATACAGTTCTTCTGTTTCACTGCTTTTAGGCCTAAAAACAATGAAACAGAAGAGCTGTATTGTGAGTTTACCTAGAATTTTACCAGAACTCAAGTTGATAGGCTAGAAGAGATGAAAATATGAAGCACTGTTACCCATGAAGAAGGATTAAGCTTCTCTTGTATATCTTAGTAACATTATCATAACTATTGAAGCAGAAATGGACTCACATAAATAAAACACATGCTGCTCTCACTAAAAGAAGGAAGACCTGTATTTCTTTTCAAAAGCAAAATAAAGGTGGGATAGCTTCAGAAGCAGAAAGCATTGACAGAGTTTACATCCAGAAGGGACCATTAGATCATCTAGTCTGACCTATCAGGCCATCACAGCTGCAACAGCACTCCAACCTGACATTCACGCCATGTCATTACACTCAGTTATGCCTGCAATGGGATCAATAACGTGCCTTTTGCCTAAAGCATATCTTTCAGAAAGATATCCAGTCTTGATTGGAGATGTCCGTATCAGGCTGTTCCTGATGTTTCTCATTTATATTTGTCTGGATTCATCTTGCAGTGTTGCCTCTTGCAGCTTTTTCTGCTGGATAAATGAGCCTTTTGAAAATGTGGTCTTCAGTGACTTGTCCATAGTTATAGGAAATCTGTAGGAAAGTCATCAACATAGATTATATGACTCACAGTCCCTTGTAATAGTTTAGCAAGCATGATTCCTCTTTCCTGGACTAAAGGGAAGGCCACTGATGTAATTCTCATATGTAGGAAGCATATCTCTGAACGCTAAATACCTTGTGCATCTAACTCAGTGGCTGAATGCTATACTGAAAACATCACTAGTAATAGGTCAGATTCTGAAATCTTCACTCATTCTTTTTATGGAAAAAAAAGGGGGGATTTGAGTAATTCAATGATTCTTTAATTATTGCTCAAAGATGTCCTGTATTATACAAGAAAACAGATAAAGAAAAGGGTAGTGGCTTACTCACAATCACTAAGTCAATGGCAGAGATGGAGTACAACCTAGAAGTTCTGACGTGGCTCTTGATCCTGAGTTCTGTAAACAATACCAATGGTATTATCAACCTAGCCACTTGGTACTTTATCAAACACAGCCCACCTTCTGAAGGACTCTCCAAAAGGCATTTGTCATGACAAATTCTGCAGTGAGGATCCAGTGCATCCATGAACAGTCCTATCCAAGCTGGTTTCCTAGACCTTCAGTTTATATAAGACAACAAAGTTTTATTGAACTGTGAGATAAATGCAGGTGTCCTTTTCCTCCAAGGATCAAAGATGTCAATGGCATTACACTAATGTACCCTACATGGAGAGCCTTACCCAGAGTTTCTCATTTCTTTTTGAATATGAGAATTGTGTATTACCATTTTTAAAAATTTTCTATTTTCTTCTATTTGTCCTTTACTGGGACCTTGGAATGCCAGTCCTGGACCTATTTTGTGGATTGTTGTGATTTCTGCCTTGCTACATTAATATGATTTAGTCATGCTTTCCCTAATTAATGCATTCATTAATTCACAGATAATAAGTCTCAAGGCTATTCTAATAAATTTATAGTGGAGGAGTGGCCAATTAAGTCTTATTTAGACAGTTTCTGTGGTGCATGAATGTTTTCCAGATATAGTGTGTCATTGTCATTCTTTTCATGAACCTCTTTTATGTATTCTGCTTGTGCTCAAAGAGTAGGCATCACTGGCATGATCTCCAACTGCAAGAAGATTTCAAGTGAGGGGTTCAGCACTGGTCAATATTTTCATTGATGATTTGGAAGTAGAAATTGAATGTACACCTATTAAATTTGTGGATGACACCAAACAGTTGATTAGCAGACACTTTAGAGGCTACGATTAGGATTCAGAAAGCGTGTCTACATGTGCATTTATGCCAGCTTAAATTTACTGTGCAGTAAATTGCTGCACAGTAAGTGGGAATAGGCTGGCATCTAGACATGCAGACATTAAAACACATTAATGCTGTGTGTGGACTAACTAGGGACTAAAGTTAGTCCCAAGTAAGGCCACACAAATAAGTGTTACTGCACAGTAAGGCATGTGGGTTACTGCACAGTAACTAATCGGGAGTAAAGTTGATACCTGCATGATGCAGGTATCAAATTTACACTCAAGTCAGCGTAAGTCACCATATTTACTGCATAGTATGGGTGAGCACGTATAGACATGCACCTGTACTGTGCAGTAATTTTGGTTACTGCGCAATAAATGTGCACATGTAGATGCACCCAGAATGACTTTGGTGAATTGGAAAAAATTGGCTGAAATAAATAGAATTAAATTCAGTATGGACAAGTGCAAAGTCCTTCACTTAGGACAGAATAATGAAATGCGCATATACAAAATCCAGAGAAACTGGCGAAGCTGTAGTACTGCAGAAAAAGATGTGGGGGTTGTCATGGACCACAAGCTGAATAGGAGTCACCAGAATAATACTGTGGCAAAAAAGTTAATAGCATACTGGCCTGCTTGATGAGGCCTTATCTCCATATCATGTCTAGTTTTGGACATCATGCTGTACGAGAGACATGGAAAAATTTGAGACTCCAGCGGACAGAAACAAAAATGATAAGTGGTCTAGGAAGCATGCTTGTGAGGAAAGGTTGGAAGAATTGGAACTGTTTGGTCTTGAGAAGGGAAGATTGAGAGTGGATAAGAGTCTTCAAATACAAGAAGTATTATTATAGAGAATTCTTCTATGTGTCTGCAGGGTCTTATATTACAAAAAGAGCAATTTAGATTAGTTATTAGGAGCAATAAGGTTGGACATGTGTGACCTGTGGTCCCTTTCTGCCTTATTTGTCTATGAAAAGCGAGGCAAAACACAGAAGCTTAGCAGAAGGGAAAGTATGTAACAAACTAAATCTGGGTGAGGATTCAGTATAATGTGGTAGAAACAATTCTAGTGTAATTTGTGGTTGTATATAGGGATATGGCATCATAGAGCAAAGAAGTTTCTGCCTTAAGCAGATTGCTGAAATAGATGATCTTGTGAGGTGCCTTCCAGTCCTACTTTCCTATATGATCCTTCTTGAAGGTTTAAATAGTTATGGTACAACCACAGCTAGTATTCCGAGGAGTCTCTTTCTGGGCACTTTGTTCCCAGTAAGATGTAGAAAAGTTAAGGCAAATTCAATTTTTTGTTAGCTTATGAGACCATCCATAGTATTTGAAAGCCATGAACTTTGAGTATGGAAAGGAATGCTGGTTCTGTAATTAAGGCCCTGGTCTGACACTGAAATGTGGTAGGTTCAATTCCTTGTCCTTGGGCAAATTACTTGTTGGGGGGTTTTTTATGTGCCTCCATTTCCTCCCTTGTGAACTGGAGATAAAAATCCTTTTCTACTACATGCTGGGATTGTGAGACTGAATTTATACTCAACATATTGAAACCACATTAGCTGCAGTGAAGTTACAGAAACAGTGGAGGACAGCCCCTGCCTGGAAGATCTTATCATTGGGATATATAAGGCAGAAAGTAGGAAGCAGAAGCACAGAAAAGTAAACTATCTAATCTAGTCACAATGTTGGTCCATGGAAGTACTGGAAGTAAATCCTAGGACCTTAACCACCAGATTAGTGTATCTGTTGTATGTTCTAAGCATGACCCTATTGCTCCTAGAAAAGCTAAGTGGGGAAATGGATATTCTTGAAAATAATTAATTGGAAATAGAGTCTCTGCTTCAGTATCACAGGCAAAGGCATTTCATGAGAGCTGCAGAGAATATTTTCCAAGTATTTGAAGGCTCATTTAGATCTGGAGACTACTAAAATGTCCTTCATAATTAAGTGCATTTAAGAGGAGTGCACAGTAGAAACCTTTTCTCTGACTATCAGTTCAAGTTTTAACATGAGACTGCAGTCCTTTCATATTTGTTTTCCATGCATCTTTGATTGGTTAAAAGGGAATTTTAAATATGAGCACTTAGCAGACTGAATTTTGAATACTGATTTTGAAATGCATTCTGTGTCTGTTAGCTCTACAAATCACTCATTTAGAGAGGAAAAGCAAAGCTACATGTCTTTTACAACTCACCGACATGCAGAGTTGCTAAGCTTGAATACAGAGTAGCTGCATTAAACCGTTTGTGTGAGCTACTCATGTAGGAGTCACATTTTTCATTTAAAAATTAGTGAAATTTCTAAGGAGTGAATTTCACAATCTGCTTCCAAAGTTTGCAAAGCACAAGGTGAAATTCAGTGAATGAATGAACCAGTATGAGCTACATTTTGGCTCTGATGCAATCCTTTTGCAGATTGGGAGCCGGGCTTTCTCCTTCTCTTAAATCAAGGAGCAGCCTAAGATAGGAAGACAGAGATCATGGACTAATCCTTTATACTGCCTGGCCCTGGTGTCCCTACACAATAACTACCTGCTTTCTGCCTGTAATACTGTTTTCAGACTCACACAATTGTCCCAAGACATAGATACTCGCTTGCCAGTATTATGCAATAGCACAGTTGCACACAGCATGGCCCTTCAGATCGCTTCCAAGATTGCACACGGCCTCTCATTAGTATTTAATTTTTTTTTCTTTCCATCTAATTAAAAAACAAACAAATTATGTTTGTCTTAGCTCTATACCAAGACATTTCAGTGTGGGAAATAACAAATCTTTATAACATCCCCACTGTTGTCTCAGAAAGAAACAATTGCAAAAATGTTTCATAGTGGGAAGTTTTAGGAAAAGCTTCTACTTCCTTTCTCTCACCTGGACTTCTCTGCCTTAGATGAGATTATGTTCTCAGTAACGCAGGTAAAGCTTTAGAATCATTCCACTGAAATGGTGCTGACATCAGTGGAGTTACTCTGCTGACACCGAGTTTCCTGCTTGAAGTTGATTAATAATATCACAGTAGCTCAAGTTCTGCCATCCTGTCAGGCAGACACCTCATCTAGCTAATTATTTCAGTTGTATAATATCATGGGCAGTACAGCAGAAGTGCATAGTTACATCCCAGTGCATGCAGAAGTTATCAATAGAAGTAGGGAGAATTCTCTGCCAAAAATAGAAAACTGAGTATTAGATCCACACAGCTGGGTTTTGCTGTCAGATCCTGGATTAGTTTGGAGCACTCTAAATCCCAGCTGGGCACTTGCTTCACAGAAGGGGTTTAGACACTAGTACTGTCACTCTTGCTGCAGATACTTAAGTTGGTCTTTTATGCTCTGGTGACAGGCTTCTCGTAAGTTTTATTCACATCCTTTCTCTGAGGCTGGTTTAGCTGGGTCACATTTTCATTCAGATATTGTACAGGTGTAATTTCCCATTAGTAAAGAAATGGTAATTCATTACTACAGTGACATGGAAAGATAGATTACTTGGGAATTTATGGCCAAGTAATACTGCTTCTTATAACTATAACAATTAATCATTATTTCCTCCCTTCCCCTCTTTTGGAATATACCCATATCTCACTTTCAAATGTGCTGTCTTTCTTGCTAAAGTGTGATTTTTACAGGGGTATAACAAGATAAGCCAAAAAAGGCTTGGGTTCTCTCTTCTCACTATACATTTACAGCTTTCCCTCACTTTCTGCCGGTTCTGTAGGTGTGATGACCCTTTTTATACCAAAAATTCATTATATGCAAGGTAAATTCACTCTTATGTGATTGGTGTGGTGAAAGCCCATAGGCAGGGGTACAGTGCAGCTCAGCGGCACCACTCCCGGGGCAGCTGCAACTGGGCACAAAGCACTGCATGCAGAAGCAGCTGCCTCTGTTGGGCTGCGATCCCGGCTGCATGTGTACCCCTCCCTACTCCTCCTGCAGCCACCTGGAGCCTGTGGCCCTGTGTTTTGGTGGGGCTGAGTCCCCTTAGCCCTGGCTTTTTGCTGCCCCTGAGTGACACGCACCAAAATATAGTCTTCTGTGTGGATCTGTGCTCCTCGCACATTGTCTGTGACACCTGTGTTTGTAGAGTTTTTTTGCACAGGCTGAGACCCCCTTCACCACCCTCTCGTCACACCAACTAAATAGTCAGCACCACCCTGTGCTTGTGTATACTGTCTGCTATTGGCAAGTACCAAAACTGTCTTGTAAAGGTGGTAGAAATGGGTCTGGGAGTCAGTACAGTTGAGGTCTTGGAACATATCCCTAATTTGTTACATTGTAAAGTGGGTTCCTTTTATGTGAATTCGAGTTATGTGCCATTTTCCAAGAATGCATGTACAGAAAACCCTCGCTATTCGCAGGTTCAGCACTCGTGGTTTCAAATATTTGTGAATGCCGAACCCGTATTTTAAATAGACTTTATACAGTTACAGGAGCTCCTCAGGAGCTCTGCGTTTGCTGCCACTGGGCTCCTGCCGCCACTGCCAGGCTCCCTCCCCAGCCACCAGGGGCACTGCATTCATGAATGCAGACTGCATTCATGAATGCAGTGCCTTATTCGTGGATTTCGCCATTTGCAAGGGATAGGAGAATGTATCCCTCGTGAATGGTGAGGGTCGCCTGTAAAGTGAGGGAAACCTGTATAGCATTGCGCAGCTGCTAATGTGCTGAATACTTTATTGGCCTGATCATCTGATTGTGTAAATTCCAATAAAGTCAATTGAGCTACAAGCACTTTACCAGCTGAAGAGCTGATCTTTTATATATAATGAAGTTTCTTTTTGAAAGGGGGGCAGGGCTTTGCCTACTAAAAGGTCTTTGTGCACAACACATATTTCAGGTATCATCACCCAAATAATAACCTGCATTCCTGTCGTATCTTCCAAGTGACAACTCCAGGCCCAAATCCTTTGGATATAATGAAGTATTAGGTTGTGTGTTGCACTCAAGGTCACAGAAGAAGGCTGTGGCAGACTCTGGAACAGCACCAGAGCATCAGAGCGTTAGTAAAAGATAAAAGTGAAGGTGCCTTGTTTACAGGCCATTGAGGCCATTGGGCCAGTGGAGGCAGGGCTCCACTGTTTCTTTAACCTTGGCATAAGAAGGAGGTGATGTGGTCGTGCTATACTCTGTTCAGAGTGTAAGCACTGCTTTAACTAGAAGATCTTCTTTCCACTATCATTCAAGTAGTTGCCAGAGTGGGACACAGTGTCAAGGCCAAGTGTTAGGTGAGAGACCTGTCCAGATTCAGTGTAACTGGTTTAGGGTATCAAGACCAAGCCTCAGACATAAGGCAAGATCAGGAGCCTAAACTACCAATTCAAAAACAGAGAAATGGCAGTAATGAAAAGGCTGCTGCTTTAAATGTTCTTCAGATTGCTGCTTCCTGTTTGGCATATGCCAATGAAAACCAACAAGAAGATAGCCAGTCAGGCCTCAGGAGTCATCCTCTCTGTATGAAGGTGAGTAATGGGTCAATACTAGCCAATATGTACAGAATAATACCATTTCCAAACTGTTGTAACTGTGCAAATATTTTGGTATTCTAGTATTAGAATTACTATTTTATAATTATGTCATCATTTTAGTGTGCAAATCCTAAAAGGAACAGCTGTTGATGTGCTCATGAGACAGCTCATGATTATCTGGTAGCATTTTGTGACATTTGATACAACTTGTGCCTTCCTGCTTGTGCTTCCACCAGGTCATCCACTTCCCCACTTACCTCAGGGCCTAGAGACCAAAGCCCTGAGGTAAGTGGGGAAGCAGACGACCTGGAGGAAGCGCAAACAGGAGGGGGCAACAGGAGAGGCTTGCTCATTCTTTCTGAGAAAGTAGGGTTAGTTACTTTAGGTGTCTGTACATGAATGCATGGAGCTTAGGAAACAAGAAGAAAGAACAGATAGTATTTTTCATGGAACTATGGCATGACTGGAATAACAGAGACTTGGTGGGAGCTTGCATGACTACAGCACTGTCACGGATGGGTACAAACTATTCAGGAAGGATAGGCCGGGGAGAAGAGGAAGAATTTTACATCATGTAAAAGAGCCATATGATTGCTCAGAGCTCCAGTATGAAACTAGAGATAGGCCTGTTGAAAGTCTCTGGGTTAGGGTCAGAGGAGAGAACAACAAGGGTGATGTCTTGGTGGGGATCTGGTATAGATCACCTGACCAGAAGCATGAGGTGGATGAAGCTTTTTTCAAACATATAATGGAAATTTCTATCCTTGGAAGTTTTTAAAGTCTGGCTTAACAAAGCCCTAGCTGGAATGATCTAGTTGGGGGTGATTCTGCTTTAAGCAGGGGGTTGGACTAGATGACCGCTTGAGGTCCCTTCCAGCATTCATTTTCTATGATTCTATGAACTTTCTGGTGCAGGTGTTGGAGAGGTCAAGTAGGGGCTGTGCTCTTCTTTACCTGCTGCTCACAACCAGTAGTGGATGGCAACTTGGGCAGCAGCAACCATGAGATGATTGAGTTCAGGTTACTTCAGAAGCTCAAATACTTCAGAAAAGCAGGCTTAGACTCAGTTGGGTAACTGATGGGCAGGATCCCATGGGAGGCTAGTTTGAGGGAGAAATGAGTCCAGAGAGCTGCCTAAACTTCAAAGAAACCTTACCTGATGGCACAGAAAAGAACCGTCCTGCCTCACAGTAAGACTGGCAGAAGATGAACTTGGCTTAGCAGGTAGCTGTTCAGTGAGATAAAATGCAAAAAGGAAGCTTAAAAGAAGTGGAAACTTGGAAAAACAACTAAGGAAGAGTATAAGTGTTGCCTGGGCATGCCGGGGTGAAATCAGGAAGGCCAAAGTGCAACTGGAGTTGCATCTAGCAAGGGATTTGAAGGGTAACAAGAAGGGTATCTGCAAGTATGCCAGCAATAAGAGAAAGATCAGGGAAAGTGTGGGTTCCTTACTGAATCAGGGAGGCAACCTAGTGACAGATGATGAGGAAAAAGCTGAAGTACTCAATGCCTTTTTCACCTCAGTCTTCACAGGCAAGTTCAGCTCCCAGGCTACTGCACCTGGAAGCACATTTTGGGGAGAAGGTGAGCAGCCAACAGTAGTGAAAGAGTAGGTTAGGGACTATTTAGAAAATCTGGACATGTACAATTCCATGAGGCCAGATGCAATGCACCTGAGGGTGGTGAGGAAGATGGTTAATGTGATTGCAGTGCCACTGGCCATTATCTTTGAAAACTCATGGGAATTGGGGGAGGTTCCAGATGATAGGAAAAGAGCAAATATAGTGTCCATAGTTAAGAAAGGGAAGAAGACTAATCAGGGATCTACAGACTGGCAAACCTTACCTCAGTCCCTGGAAAAATCATGAAGCAGGTCCTCAAGGAATCCATTTTTAAGCATGAAGTTGAGAAGTCGAGGACTTCCATATTGCTGACTGACTAGCTAGCTTTGCAGTGAATAGAGAAAGTGATCAATTCATGGTCACTGTCTCCCAGCTTCCCTTCAATTCTCAGGTCAATGACTAGATCGTCCCCTTTGGCCAGTCAGTTAGCTTGAACTCAATCCCTGGAAAGATCCTAGAAAAATCATTAAGAAAATCATTACCAACTGTAGCAGGCCAGTAGGGGGCACTCCTGCATTGAGCTGCCCACCTCCCTGCGCCAACCACCTTCCAGACTCTGAATGCCTCCCTAGGGGTGCCTCACATCTGGCTGACCCCCTTCCTGGAGCACACTCGCTAGCCTGGGGGTAACGTAGCTGCCACCACCCCAAGAAGGGACTCTCTCTCGGCCCTGTGTCCTCGGGAAAACACAGGCCTAAAGTCCTACAGGTACTCGA
>NW_017729032.1:19584645-19585178 GCF_001723915.1 Gavialis gangeticus | reverse complement strand
GGCAGAGGCGGACGCAGCAGCAGTGGGGCCAGCAGCAGCTGATCCCCCTAAGGTAAGTGGGCAGAGGGACCGGACACAGCTGAGTCAGATCTGGAGGGGAAGCCCCCTGGATCCCTCTTAGCTGAACCGGTAGGGAGCCACGCTCCTGAGCCACGCTGCACAAACAGAGTGTGCCGGCATTTGCATCGGCATTCATGCCGGTAGGTGAGCGGGAAGGGCCAGGAGGGAGACTCCTGCTAGGGCAGGGCGAAGGCACTGCACTAAGCTATAAATAAACAGCAACTCCTATTATGGTGTCAACGCGGAGTGCTGCCAGGGCCCCTGCCTGGGGGGGTGCAGCCTACCCGGGCCTTGTCTGAGGCCTCCACCCAGTCAGAGCCCATGGGGGGGCTAGTGCCCCCCAATCCTCTGGCCTGTGGGGGTTGCCCAGCAAGGCCCAGGGGGCAGGGATTGGGGACCCCCACACCTGTCCTGCAGGCGCCCGCCTTAGGGCCCTGGAGGCACAGGTGAGGGAGCTCCAAGAGGAGGTTAGC
>NW_017729032.1:19584090-19584590 GCF_001723915.1 Gavialis gangeticus | reverse complement strand
TATTTCCTTTCCCTTCAGGGCCACACACCCAAGGAAGAAGCACCTCGGGAGGTGCCCTCCACTGCAGAGTGGCAGACGGTTACCTCCAGAACCAGGGCTGCTTGCAACACAACAGTACCAGTTCCTCCAGTTTGGCTGGAGAACAGGTACGAGGCCCTGGCAACACTAGAGGACAAGGAAGGAGAGGAGGCAACCAGAAAGGAGACAACTCCACACTCTCCACGCTCCAAACAGGCCGAAGGAGCTAAGCAGTCCCGGAGGAGAAAGTGTCAAGTGATCCTCATAGGCGTCTCCACCCTGAGAGGTACAGAGGGTCCCATCTGTTGCCAGGACCCCTCAACACGTGAGGTCTACTGCCTACCTGGAGCAAAGATTCAGCACATGATGGGGATGATCCAGGCCATGATCCAGCCCACTGATTACTACCCCATGGTCCTAATCCATGTGGGTACTAATGATGCATCCAGGAGAAGCCCTGATCACCTAATGGTGGACTACCA
>NW_017729032.1:19578792-19584079 GCF_001723915.1 Gavialis gangeticus | reverse complement strand
TGATCTGATCAGGTCCCTTCTGACCCTACTAACTATGAAACTAGATCCTGTCTGACCAACCTTATTTCCTTCTATGACCAGGTGATGCATCACCTGGACAAAGCAGAAGAGGTGGATAGCATATTTGTACCAGGTGGGGGGAAACATCCTAGGGTTACTGTGCTCTCCCCTAGCGCCCCTTACCATGCCAAGTTTGCATTAACGTACCCTCGTTCTCGCCCGCCACATCTTGATCTTATGAAACTTAAAGGGAGTTTGCCTCTCATCTTCCTGGTCATGGTTCCTACTATTCCGATTCTTGTTTATACAGCAGTGTTCCGAACACCGCAGCCTTATGGGCTATGCGTGGCTCCAACCATCCCTGTACCACGCCCCAAGCCTCACAGATGTACTGGATGTTGTTTGGTCTATCTCACTCTCTGCGCCTTCTCTGGCGTCCAGGCTCTCTGCTTCCTCCATCCCCTTATAGCCTCACCCGGTCCTCCAGTAGTAAACCATCAACACAAACTCAAGCCCAAGCTTGACATGTGGACAACATGGAGAGGGTCCAGGGGAGGGCCTAACGTAAACCTAAGCCATCTGGCCATAATCACCTTCAAGTCTGTCACCGGGTTTCTCCATCTCTCACCCGAACAACTGCCTGTGCATTCTAGCCTCTTCCTTTTTCTCACTCTGGCAGAGTTCCTACCCCTATGGCTGCTGGCAGGCAACTACTTGCCTGGCTTCAGCCTGGGAGTTATATGGGCGTCAGGCCCTGCCTCTTCCAGTCAGCTGACTCTCACCGGTTACCCTGGCAAGTCGCAGCTGGGCTCCTCACTTACTGCTCCACAAGTAGCAGGCACCTCTGTGCCCTGCTACAATATTCTTGGACTTCAAGAAACCCTTTGACCTGGTGTCCCATGATGTCCTGATGGAAAAATTGGGGAATTGAGGGCTATACAATTTCACGGTCTGATGGCTGGGAAACTGGCTCCACGGACAGGCCCAGAGAATGATAGTTGATGCAGCGAAATCAACTTGGCAGACTGTAACCAGTGGCATCCCCCAGGGCTCTGTTCTCGGACCTGTACTCTTCAATGTGTTTATAAATGATCTGGCCTAGGGTGTTATAAGTGGTCTGGCTAAGTTTGCTGAAGACACCAAACTATGAGAAAGTGCAGTCACCCCAAAGGATAGGCTGGCAATCCAGGGGTAGCAATCCAGGCTGACCTTGACAGGCTTACAAGATGTGCAGATCAAAAACCGATAGCATTCAACAGTGAGAAATGCAAGGTGCTCCACCTTAGGAGAAGGAACCCACATGACAGTTATAGACTCAGCAGTGCTACTTTAGCTAACACTGCATCTGAAAGAGACTTGAGGGTCATGATTGACTATAAGATAAACATGAGCCACCAATGCAATGCTGCAGCCGGCAAAGCAAATAAAACTCTGGCCTGCATCTTCCAATGCATCTCAAACAAGACCTGGAAAGTAATCCTCCAACTTTACTGAGCCTTGGTGAGACCACAGCTGAAATACTGTGTCCAGTTCTGGGCTCCACAATTCAGAAAGGATGAGGAGAAGCTCGAGAGAGTCCAGGGGAGAGCCATGCAAATGATCAGAGGACAAGAAAGCAGGCCTTATGAGGAGAGGCTAAGAGACATGGGACTCTTCAGCCTGGACAAGTGTAGGCTTAGGGATGACTTGGTTGCAGCCTATAAGTATATAAAGCGTGTGCACTGGGAACTGGGAGAACATTTGCTCACCAGAGCACCCCCATGAAAAGACCAGGTCCAATGGTCACAAACTCTTGAAAGACCATTTTAGGCCGGACATAAGGAAAAACTTCTTTACTGTCCGAGTCCCCAGGAACTGGAATAGATTCACCCCATACGTGGTGCAGGCATCTACTCTGGATTCCTTCAAGAAACACTTGGATGCCTATCTTGCTGGGATCATTTGACCCCTGCTGACTGCCTGCACTTTAGGCAGGGGGCTAGACCCGATGATTTTGCAAGGTCCCTTCCAGCTCTAAGGTCTATAAAACTATGAAAAAACAGTCAGCATGATCTACCAAGGGAAAGTCACGCCTGACCAACCTGATTGCCTTCTATGATGAGATGTCTGGCTCTGTGGGTGCGGGAAGAGCAGTGGATATGATATACCTTGATCTCCCACAACATCCTTGCAAGCAAGCTAAGGAAATATGGGTTGGATGAATTGACTGTAAGGTGGACAGAAAACTGGCTGGATCATTGAGCTCAGTGGGTAGTAATTAATGCCTCATTGTCTAACTGGCAGCCAATCTTAAGTGGAGTATCCCAGGGTTGGTTTTAGGGCCAGTTTTGTTTAATATCTTCATCAATGAACTGGAAGATGGGAGGAAGTGCACTCTCAGCAAGTTTGTAGGTGACACCAAGCTTGGTGGTGTAGTAGATATGCTGGAGAGTAGGGCTGGGATTCAGGGAGACTTTAACAAATTGGAGGATTGGATCAAAAGTAATCACATGAAGTTCAATAAGGAGAAGTACAAAGTCCTACACTTAGGACAGAACAATCCCGTGTACCACTACAGACCGGGGGACTCATTGGATAAGCAGTACCTCTGCAGAAAAGGATTTGGGGGTTAAAGTAAGCTGAATTTAAGCCAACAGTATGCCCTTGTTGCCAAGAAGTCTAATGGGATACTGGGCTGAATTAGTAGGAGTGTTGCCAGTGGATCAGGGGAAATGATTATTCCCCCCCTATTCAGCACTGGTGAGGCCACATCTGGAGTATCGTGTGCAGTTTTGGGCTCCCCAACAACAGAAAGGATGTGGACACATTGGAGAGAGTCCAGTGGAGGGCAACAGAAATGGGGCACAAGATTTATGAGGAAAGGCTGCCAGAACTGGGTTTATTTAGTCTGGAGAGGAGAGGAATGAGAGGAGATTTAATAGCAGCTTTCAACTATCTGAAGGGTGGTTCCAAAGAGGATGGAGATAGACTGTTCTCAGTGGTGGTAGATAACAGAACAAGGAGCAATGGTCTCAAGTTGCGGCATTGGAAGTTGAGGTTAGATATCAGGAAATAACTCTCTCACCAGAAGGGTAGTAAAGAACTGGAACAGGCTAGCCAGAGAGGTGATGGAATCTCCATCCTTGGAGTTTTTAAGGTCCGGGCAGACAAAGCCTTGGTTGGGATTATCTAGTTGGGGATGGTCCTGCTTTGAGCAGGAGGTTGGATTAGTGGTCTGTTCCAACCCTAAGTTTCTTATGATTCTATAAAAAACAAAACAACAGATTTTTGGGTGTTTTAAAGACAAAAATGGTGGGAGAAGACTCATCAAGGGAGCCCCAAGAGCTCAGCTAACTGTTTGCTATGATGGGATGGCTGTTCAAGAAGCCAGGGAAGGTTGAAAAAAATAACAACCCAAACTAGAATCTTCTGAGGACAAGTTAGAGTTTCCAGGAGAGTACAAATCTAAAGGTCTCTTGTTACAGTTCAGCTGAACTCCCATTTGAACTCCTCTGTGGCACGGTGCTAAACAAAAGCTTTTCTGAGGAGGTTTTGTGGTGAATGGATGGAATACAAATACTTATATTTTAACTTCAGTAGAATAAATGGTCTCCTTAGGGGCAGTACGAAAGGAAATAAGTCCACAAAGATGCAAGAAATGAGACTGGATGACTCAAGTAGTCTTTTCCTGGTCTCTCATATGAGTCCACATATAAATCCAGCATAAATCCACTGGTGTATAATGTGGACAACCAAATGACAACTAGGATCCCAGGGGAGTGCACCTCTCATATCAGGATGAATTATTTGAATTACAAGAAGACTGAACTGGAAAATTAACTGAATGTGGAAGCAGCACTCACTCTCCTTGATTTTAGTGGGGATTTGAATAGGCCTCACTTCCTGTAGACTCTAGCAATGAAGGGGCCAGATTCCACACTTAGAAATACCCTGTACAAACCAAAAGCATCTAAACTCTCTGTTGTGTCCATGAGATTCTGCTGCTAGATAATAGGATTGTGTAGAGGTAACTGGAATTTGATTTGTTCAGTTTGCATTGTGTGTATATTATCTCAGTCATCGATGTAGAGCACAGTATAAGTTCACATTTTAGAATAGTTTTAATCAGGGCCCATTTTATTTATCCAAAAATGTCCATCAATCAGATTTGAATCAAGCAATCCCCCTTCCACCCCTTGTTATCTCCAACCAAATAAGAATTAATAATATCCTACTGATTGAGCATATTAAAATAGCTTGCTGGGGATGACACAGCAAGCTGTGGAGGTGTTGCCCCTTTTTCATTTTTCTGTTCTTCCATCATAATTTTCCCTCCTACATCTTTATCACATTGTCTCTTGAATGATTACTTTGGATGTGCATCAATTGAATGTAGCATGTTCTGAAAGCTGGAAACTCCTCCTTTTGTGTTGGAGTTACTATTAATACACATTACCGTAATCCATGGTACTCTGTTCAGTATAATATTTAATTTGGTTAAAAGGGAAAAGTATATCAGGGTGTTTATTCCTTGTTCTAACCTGAGCAAGACTTCAGCTATGGCCTTTGTTGGAAGAGGCAGTACTATCCATGGGTTCTTTCTTGAAGTGTCTACTATGACGTCCTAAACAGTTAAAGCAATGTTGCCAATGTACTGGTTTTACCAGTCAGAATTGTTCCCAGCAAAATAAGTTGTCCCAGGTTGAGATTTGGAAAGTCCACCTCTCACTCTGGCTTTATTTGAATAACTATGCAAGTTTGTTCTGCAGAAAGGCTTAGTAGTATGCATGAATCCTGGGGAAGGCAAATGGTATTTTTTTGTGTTTATCACAATAATAATATAAAAAACACACAGGCCAGTTCAGCATAAATTACTAAGTTTTCTATAGATAACATGCAAGGCTTAACAATGTAGACACACTGCTGGTCTGGCAAACTTCTAAAATATAAGAAACAACAAGCACTACTGGAGGGCTCATAAACTATTTAAAGCAGTGGTTCCCAAACTGTTTGGAATCAAGGCACCCCTCACTGGACTTGAGGCACCCCTCCATGACTTTTTTGAGTTTACTGGCACTCAATTTCAAAAACTAATTTATATATTTGTGGCAGGCTCACTGATCCTTGCCTGGTGTGCTGGGCTAAGAGAATCTCAAGTCTGATTGGTGGACTATTTCTATCAACCAGGGAACTCACGGGGAGGGGCTCCCCTCACCCCTACCCAGGGTGAGGTGAAGAGTCTGGAGTGGAGAAATGGACCACTCAGGGTGAACCATCTCCACCTCGCCCTGAGTGCTCCATTTACAAT
>NW_017729032.1:19577038-19578781 GCF_001723915.1 Gavialis gangeticus | reverse complement strand
TGGCAGGCTCACTGATCCTTGCCTGGTGTGCTGGGCTAAGGGAATCTCAAGTCTGATTGGTGGACTATTTCTATCAATCAGGGAACTCACGGGGAGGGGCTCCCCTCACCCCTACCCAGGGCGAGGTGAAGAGTCTGGAGTGGAGAAATGGACCACTCAGGGCGAACCATCTCCACCTCGCCCTGAGTGCTCCATTTACAATCTGGGGGCAGAGCCTCCAGAAGAGATAAAAGGACAGCATGCCATGCCATCCAGTTGTGCCCGTGCTCCCACATCTGGCCTGACAGTCCCTCATACACATGAGTGTTGAAGTTCCCACCCCATGCAAACTGCTGCTGCACTTCTACCTCACCCCACAGTGCCATGAGGTTGCCATTCTCCTTCTGTGACCAGTTGGCACTCTGGGTGGCAGGGTGTGGCACTGGCAATGACAAGGCCATTGGGGCTCCTGTGCCAGCTCTCCAGGCCTCTGCACAGCTATCTCTGTGCTGCCAGGCCTGGGCAGTTGCTTGCAGCACTCAGCACAGGGACACAGCACGGGACTGGCAGTGGTGTGGTATGACAATGCACCACAGCACCTGCAGTTTCCAGGCAGGCTGCTGGAGGTGGGCTGTGGGCAGCTGGAGCTGGCCCTTGTGGCCAAGAGCTAACTGCAGCTGGGCCTGGGTGCTGACAGGCCTGGCAGGAGCCAGGAGCAACTTGCAGGCCCAGACAATGTGGGCTGCCAGCTGCGCAGCACTGCCGTGGCAGGCAGCAGCACTGGGGTGCAAGCAGGCTGGTGCCGCTAGCTAGAAGCCTTCATAGGGACACAGAAGCCTGGAGTGACCTCAGGCTGCCTGCTTGTGGCCCAGGTCTCTAAACGCCTGCAGGCTTTTAAGGGCCTGAGACTGGGTCAGGCATACAGCCAGCCAAGCCCTGGGGCAGGAGAGGCTTCCAGCCCCAGAGTCCTTGGGGATAGCTTCAGGCTGGTCCCCTAGTGGCAGGGCTGCCTGGGAGCAAATTTTCTCCTAGTTGGTGTCTACACGTGCATTACTGCACAGTTATTACTCATGCATAAATTTGCTACTTACATTTTCAGGTAGCAAATTTGCTCATGAATAGTGTCATTTATTGAGCAATAAGTGTGTGCAGGTGTAGACATGCACACTTACTGTGCAGTAAACTATGTTACTGCATAGTAAAGTATCTTGTATAGACACACCCACTGATGTATAAATCAAGCACAGCTAATAGGTTATTTTCTCATTATTCAATTAAAACTGGATTACATGTAACTATTACTTTTTATTTTTTACCTTTGAAAGTTTTCCAGCAGTAGGGTACATATGTGAAAGGGAAGTATTTTTAAAGTATTTTATATCACAGAATTTGGAATGTTTGGCCTACACTGTAGCAAAACTGATTATCAGTAGCCTAACAATGGATGGATGAAAGGGTGCTGCCTAAGGAGGTGGAGGGTGCTGGAGGGAAGCTAGGAGGGTGACTCCGCATCTCATGCCCTCTCCTCTTCTCCCACCCTGTAACCTTCCTGTGGCAGCTCTGGCTTTGGCTGTGGCAGTAGAGGGCAGAGCAGTGGCAGTGGCTGGATGTTCCTTGCTGCTTGTGGAGATGTGACCTCCTTTCTTTTCTGATAATAGGTATTTAATGGCTGCTTAACTTGTGCATCAGTGGCAAAGAAAAATGACCTCTCTGCAAGTGGCAGCGAACCTCCAGCCACTGCTGCTGCTGCACCGTATGCCACTA
>NW_017729032.1:19570478-19572038 GCF_001723915.1 Gavialis gangeticus | reverse complement strand
AGTGGCAGTGGCTGGATGTTCCTTGCTGCTTGTGGAGATGTGACCTCCTTTCTTTTCTGATAATAGGTATTTAATGGCTGCTTAACTTGTGCATCAGTGGCAAAGAAAAATGACCTCTCTGCAAGTGGCAGCGAACCTCCAGCCACTGCTGCTGCTGCACCGTATGCCACTAATGCCCAGGGCACAGTGCTGACCACTTCAGCCTTTGCTGCTCACTTCCCTCTGCAGTTCTTCAGTTTTCAGCGAATGTTTTGGATGCTGGTGTACTACAAATAGTAATCTGAGGGTTCAGTGTAAAATTATTCAGACATACACAATGGAAGATCTGAAGATTGGTATTAAGAGCCTAAGTGATACCTGTATGACTTCCAAAATGCGAAGAGTGCTGTGAACTTGAAAACTCTCATCTACTGAATTTAAAATAAATTTGGGGAAATTGATCTCTCTTGTTAAATATTTTGCCAGACCTGGTCATCAAATAAGAGAGGTGCTTTATACAAGAAATTCTCCTGCCCTCAAAGTTTTTCAATCTTCTAAGAAAAGTTTTCAGTTTTCAAAATGCAAAAAACCCTCAGAAATTGTCAACAGGAAAGAAAAGTTCCACATACAGTTTCCTATATGCTAAGAAGGAAACAAGAGGGAGAGAGAAGCATTTAAATTCTGTAACTTTAGAAGAAGTGATTTGAGCAGCTGCCTTGAACCTAGGCAACTTAATGAATATTAATAATCTTACTTTTAAATTGAATCTCCTTTTCCTCTCTATTTACCAGAGTTAATTATGTTTCTTCTTAGGGAATACATAGTCTGAAGTGATTTGGCAAAGCTGTTACTATCTTAAATTACAATGGTAGTTTAATACCTTGTTTAAAATCATTACAAAAAGAATTTCAGCCAAAGTCCTTGGCAATACTTTAGAAAGCTTTCTTTCCCGTTTCATGTTGAAGTCTTGATGATGTCCTTATGTAGCTGATACAGTGTTCTACTGCAACATCCCTTCTTCTTGATGCTGGATGGTGGCTTCTTAATCTTCTCTCTGCTATTTAATTGCTTGACAAAGATAAGAAAAACTGATTGAGATGAGCCTGAGAGAAAAGTGTCCTTGAAGTGGAGAATACAGAGCAGTGAGTGATTCTTGCATAATTCAGAGAGGTTTCTACTCTCCTTTCACAGTTTGCTGGAGTTGCAAGACTTGCTTTTCTTAGGGTGTGGCTAGGTTTAAATATGATCTGTTGTCACCCTTGCATTCACTCAATGCCATCATAGTATAGTCCTGATGCACAGCCATAGGCTGAATATGCCAGGTTTTTTTAAATATATATGCAACAGATGTTGAAATTTTCTTTGTTCTTGTGGAGGGAACTTTCAAAGCAGCTTTGAAGTGTACAGTTATAACTTCTTGTACTCAGTCCATGTTCTGAGGTTTTCCCTTTAGTGTCATTAGGGTTTGAAAGGACTTGAAATTCCATCTCAAATAAGTTCAAATGCCTTTATCATTATATACATATACATATACATATACATATACATATACATATACATACACACACACACACTACATGT
>NW_017729032.1:19564766-19565478 GCF_001723915.1 Gavialis gangeticus | reverse complement strand
ATATACACACACACACACACACACACACACACACACACACACACACTACATGTAGTATGTATTTGAGAGCTTTTAGTTCTCAAAACAGACTTCCAATACTTGAATAAGTCCTTTTTATCTATATAATCAAAGAAACTATTATCCCTGTTCCCACATTTTTGGATGCAACTCTTGTATTTTAGAGTTTGATGGAGAAGTTGCTTAAGCTCTGCTGGTAAGTGGTGAAAAAACAGGTTGGGGACTATTTAAAAAAGCTGGGCAGATACAGGTCCATGGGGCCAGAAGTTATGCACCTGAGGGTGCTGAGGGAGTTGGCTGATGCAAAGGCAGAGCCACTGACCATTATCTTTGAAAACTTGTGGGAACTAGGATTGGTTCCGAATGATTTAAAAAAGGCAAATATAGGGTGTTTATACACAGGCTCCAGAAGGCAGGTGTGGGGTTAATTAGAGTGGCTCCAAGAGTTTTTCTAATTAAAGTGCTGGGAACGTCACATGTATCAGCCTCTGTGCACTGAAAAATGGTGGTGGGGGCACTTTAGCTAAAGCTCATTGAACGAGTTTTAGTTAAAGTGCCCCACTGTCATTTTTCAGTGTGGGACGCTGATACACGTGACGCTGGAATCTGCTGGGGTGTGGCGATTACCACGCTCCAGCAGACTTGATTAACTGAGTCTGCTCTGATGCACTGTAATTACACTGCATCACAACAG
>NW_017729032.1:19558329-19559766 GCF_001723915.1 Gavialis gangeticus | reverse complement strand
AACTGAGTCTGCTCTGATGCACTGTAATTACACTGCATCACAGCAGCCTCAGTGTACATGTATAGGCACCAATAGTGCCTATCTTTAAAAAAGGGAAGGAGGAGGATCTGGGGTACTAGACCAGACTGCCTCACTTCAGACCCTGGAAAAATCATGGAGCAGGTCCTTAAGGATACATGTCCAAGCACTTGATGGAGAAGAAAGTAATTAGGAGCAGTCAGCATGGATTTACCAGGGGCAAGTCATGCCTGACCAACCTGATTGCCTTCTAATGATGAGATGACTGGCTCTGTAGATGTGGAGAGCACAGTGGATGTGATATACATTGACTTTAGCTAGACTTTTGATATGATCTCCCACAACATTCTTGCAAACATGCTAAGGAAGAATGGGTTAGATTAATGGCCTATAAGGTGGATAGAAAACTGACTGGATCATTGGGCTCAGAGGGTAGTAAATCAATGGCTCAACGTCTAGTTGGCAGCTGGGATCAAGTGGAGTGCCCTAGGGGGTGGTCCTGGGGCTGGTTTTATTCAATAACCTCATCAATGACATGGAAGATGGAATGGAGTACACTCTCAGCAACTTTGCAGATCACACTAACCTGGGGGGTGGAGTTGATATGCTGCAAGGTAGGGCTAGAATTCAGAGAGACCTTGACAGACTTGAAGATTGGACCAAAA
Organism: Gavialis gangeticus; assembly: GCF_001723915.1. Taxonomy (NCBI): domain Eukaryota; kingdom Metazoa; phylum Chordata; order Crocodylia; family Gavialidae; genus Gavialis; species Gavialis gangeticus. The sequence continues at coordinate 19,559,083 of NW_017729032.1, read as the reverse complement.
GAAATCTCATGAAGTTCAGTAAGGACAAGTGAAAAAAGTCCTGCACCTAAGAAGGAACAGTCCCATGAACCAGTACATACTGGTGACTGGCTAAGCAGCAGCTCTGCAGAAAAGGGTCTGGGGGTTACAGTAGGCAATAATCTGAATACAAGCAAAGAGTTTGCCCTCATTGCCAAGAAGGCTAACAGCAGTACTGAGCTGCATTAGTGGGAGTGTTGCCAACAGATTGAGGAAAGTAATTATTCCCCTCTATTCAGCTCTGGCAAGGCCACTTTGGAGTACTGTGTCCAGTTTTGGGCCCCCCGCTGCAGAAAGGGTGTAGACAAATTGAAGAGAGTCCAGCAGAAGACAACAAAATTGTTAGGTGGCTGGGGCTCATGATTCATGAGGAATGGCTGAGGGAACTGGGCTTATCTAGTCTGGAGAAGAGACAACTGAGGGGAGATTTAATAGCACCCTTCAACTATCTGAAAAGTGGTTCCAAAAAGGATGGAGCTGGACTGTTCTCACTGGTGACAGAACAAGGAGCAATGGTTTCAAGTTGCAGCAAGGGAAGTTTAGGTTAGATATGAGGAAGAATTTTCTCACTAGGAGGGTAGTCAAGCACTGGAACAGGTTACCCAGAAAGGTGGTGGAAACTCCAACCTTGGAGATAAATTTAAGCTCCAGGTAGAAAAAGCCTTGGCTGGGATGATCTGGTTGGGGATAGTCCTGTTTTGAGCAGGGGGTTGGACTAGATGACCTACTGAGGTCC
>NW_017729032.1:19556369-19558187 GCF_001723915.1 Gavialis gangeticus | reverse complement strand
TATACTCTAATAGTTTTTTGAATTGTTAACTAGTGATAGCATCAAATGACCTTAATGCATTTCTGCATAAAATAACCAGTTATATAACAATAGTAACAGGCATTTATTTAGATACAAAAAAAAAATTGCAAGTAAGTATCTCTGAGGTTTTTTCCATTCGCTGAGTCTTTAAGAAATAAACAATATTTTTTTTCTAGAAAACACTTTCCTATTAGACATGTTTTTTTCCTAAAGTTTTATAAATACTAAAGTTAAAAATATACAAGGAGCAGGTTTTTAATAAGAATAGTCCTAGAATTCTTTGTGCAAGTTCATAACTCAAGTTTTTCTTTATGAAGCAAGACGGAGCTCATTTCCAGCTTTTGTAGCCTCCACAAACTATTTGCTATACAACACTCCTCCCTGAGGGTAGAAAGTGATGTCAATTTTTGTCACTTTTGTGCCACCATAAAAATCTTTATGGAAGTGCTGCATGCCCCAGGAATTCCCATGCAGGATTGGGCCTGTCAAGCCTGGGGAGTGCCTGTCTGGCCTTTCCTCACTTACTGGCACGCTCCCCTGGATTGCTGGCATGTGTCTCACTAGGTTGGGAAACCCTGACTTTCCCTGCTTCCTGAGACATGCCCAAGAGACCCTAGATACATATAAGAGGGGAAAGCTGGGAAGGCACTAATGGGGCTTGATGGACCCAATCCTGCATGGGATCCCAGGGTGTGCACGACTGGGCCCCTCAAGCCCTTGAAGAACACATCCCCTGTTTCTAGCAGCATTGATGGGAGGGACAACTGGTGACTTTACCCAATGACGTAGATCAGTTGTGTCACCGTGTGTCCTGGCACAGCTGATCTGCTTCGTTTGGCAATATCTATTTCTACTCTGAAATCTGAGGAAAAGATGCCTTCACACTCTTTATCAAGGGGGAGATGTCTCTACGTAGGTTGTCATGCCATTCTGTTGCTAGGGGAAAAGTATTTCCTTGGAATGTCTTTGATTAACCTACAAGCTTCATTTAATAACACCAGCAACTGAACCCTTAAAGAGGTAAGCCAGTATTTTCCAAGTATCAAACTAATGAAGTACACACAAGTTTGTAACAACCTAACAAAGAATAATCATGCTTTGTTAACAACATTTTTTGCATCAATATTGGAGGTTTACTTTTACATGATCCTATTGCTATGTCCTCCACTAATACATTACTCAGTGATAAGAGTGAGAGGATACCATATTTGTGTGGAAAGCAGTTCATTTGGGGGCTAAAATGAATGAGGGGTATTGGACTTCCTCTTAGTAAAATAGAGAGAAGCTAAATTGACTTCTACCTGTTCTGCAGAGCTTAGGGTATATCAATTGTTTAAATTTAATAATGAAGTCTTGGAAATGGGAAGCAAACAGATCTTCTGTGCTGTCACAGAGAACACTGACTTGTATTTCATGCTGCAGCATGAACAGATGAATTACATAGAAAGATAATGTTATTGCCCCGAGACTCTGAGTGTGGTACCAGAGGAACTCCGAGTAAAATAAATGGGATAACAATTAAAGAACACATTCTGTCTCTGAAACTAATGCTTTCTTGACAGCTATTCACTATTATGGTTGAAAGCCTGGGGGGAAAAAAAGTCACTTTCAAACCACTGAGTATGGTTCAGGAGCCCTGGATTGTAATGCTGGTCTTTGCAGGGCCCTTTGAACCTACTTAGAAATTTTTATAGGAAGTTGTTCAGCAATCATTGAAAAGTCAGATAAAAGATTATAAAAATGAGATTAGATATTCCACCTCAGTGGAAACTGCTGGGTATTCTGTATTCAATATTC
>NW_017729032.1:19546289-19551369 GCF_001723915.1 Gavialis gangeticus | reverse complement strand
CAAGCACTGGAACAGGTTACCCAGAAAGGTGGTGGAAACTCCAACCTTGGAGATAAATTTAAGCTCCAGGTAGAAAAAGCCTTGGCTGGGATGATCTGGTTGGGGATAGTCCTGTTTTGAGCAGGGGGTTGGACTAGATGACCTACTGAGGTCCTTTCTAACCCTAATTTTCTATCATTCTTTGATTCTAGGTACTTAATTTCCAAATTGATAATCCTATTTCTATACTCTAATAGTTTTTTGAATTGTTAACTAGTGATAGCATCAAATGACCTTAATGCATTTCTGCATAAAATAACCAGTTATATAACAATAGTAACAGGCATTTATTTAGATACAAAAAAAAAATTGCAAGTAAGTATCTCTGAGGTTTTTTCCATTCGCTGAGTCTTTAAGAAATAAACAATATTTTTTTTCTAGAAAACACTTTCCTATTAGACATGTTTTTTTCCTAAAGTTTTATAAATACTAAAGTTAAAAATATACAAGGAGCAGGTTTTTAATAAGAATATTCCTAGAATTCTTTGTGCAAGTTCATAACTCAAGTTTTTCTTTATGAAGCAAGACGGAGCTCATTTCCAGCTTTTGTAGCCTCCACAAACTATTTGCTATACAACACTCCTCCCTGAGGGTAGAAAGTGATGTCAATTTTTGTCACTTTTGTGCCACCATAAAAATCTTTATGGAAGTGCTGCATGCCCCAGGAATTCCCATGCAGGATTGGGCCTGTCAAGCCTGGGGAGTGCCTGTCTGGCCTTTCCTCACTTACTGGCATGCTCCCCTGGATCGCTGGCATGTGTCTCACTAAGTGGGAAACCCTGACTTTCCCTGCTTCCTGAGACATGCCGAAGAGACCCTAGATACATAAAAGAGGGGAAAGCTGGGAAGGCACTAATGGGGCTTGATGGACCCAATCCTGCATGGGATCCCAGGGTGTGCACGACTGGGCCCCTCAAGCCCTTGAAGAACACATCCCCTGTTTCTAGCAGCATTGATGGGAGGGACAACTGGTGACTTTACCCAATGATGTAGATCAGTTGTGTCACCGTGTGTCCTGGCACAGCTGATCTGCTTCGTTTGGCAATATCTATTTCTACTCTGAAATCTGAGGAAAAGATGCCTTCACACTCTTTATCAAGGGGGAGATGTCTCTACGTAGGTTGTCATGCCATTCTGTTGCTAGGGGAAAAGTATTTCCTTGGAATGTCTTTGATTAACCTACAAGCTTCATTTAATAACACCAGCAACTGAACCCTTAAAGAGGTAAGCCAGTATTTTCCAAGTATCAAACTAATGAAGTACACACAAGTTTGTAACAACCTAACAAAGAATAATCATGCTTTGTTAACAACATTTTTTGCATCAATATTGGAGGTTTACTTTTACATGATCCTATTGCTATGTCCTCCACTAATACATTACTCAGTGATAAGAGTGAGAGGATACCATATTTGTGTGGAAAGCAGTTCATTTGGGGGCTAAAATGAATGAGGGGTATTGGACTTCCTCTTAGTAAAATAGAGAGAAGCTAAATTGACTTCTACCTGTTCTGCAGAGCTTAGGGTATATCAATTGTTTAAATTTAATAATGAAGTCTTGGAAATGGGAAGCAAACAGATCTTCTGTGCTGTCACAGAGAACACTGACTTGTATTTCATGCTGCAGCATGAACAGATGAATTACATAGAAAGATAATGTTATTGCCCCGAGACTCTGAGTGTGGTACCAGAGGAACTCCGAGTAAAATAAATGGGATAACAATTAAAGAACACATTCTGTCTCTGAAACTAATGCTTTCTTGACAGCTATTCACTATTATGGTTGAAAGCCTGGGGGGAAAAAAAGTCACTTTCAAACCACTGAGTATGGTTCAGGAGCCCTGGATTGTAATGCTGGTCTTTGCAGGGCCCTTTGAACCTACTTAGAAATTTTTATAGGAAGTTGTTCAGCAATCATTGAAAAGTCAGATAAAAGATTATAAAAATGAGATTAGATATTCCACCTCAGTGGAAACTGCTGGGTATTCTGTATTCAATATTCAGATTATTATTTGGTCCCTCAGAGAGGATGTAGATTTGTGTTCACTCACAGCCAAGCAGCCTGACAGATGTCTGGTTTGTGCAGCATGTCAGGTCAAATTGGTCATTATGGTGTAATGTAAACCTTTGTATAAACACAATGACTTGTTGCAACTGGTTTGTGCCAAAGTGCGCTTTGGTAGGCATCATTCCTTACATTCACCTTCCTTTTGTTAATCAACAGCTAATGCCCATAATTGATATGCTACAGAATTTCTTACATTTCTAACCAATATAATAGCCAAACGCATAAGCTCTGTGCAATTAAACTCTGAAGTACCATGATCTATTGCATGGACCTGCAAGACTTTCCTGAGATTATCAGCACCACTGTTTTCAGGGGCAGTAAATCCATTAGTTCTGTTTGTGCCTGTGCTCAAACTCAGTTTTCAACCTGTTTCACCTGAGTTTACTGAAGCCTACTGCAAACATCAAGTTCTCCTGAACCAGCGGCTGTTAGAAGTGCAGTCACCTTTTGACTCTTTTTGTTTTCACTGGCATCCACTGGTTGCCAATAGAGAGAAGCGCCATTTAATTTTTTTTGCTCATGTGTTCTCCACCATTCTGGAGAGTTTAGGCTGCCATGAGGGTTTAAATGGTTTCATCCGCCTCCTGAGAGATTTCCTTTCTTTGTCTTAGCTGTAGTACTGTTTGGTGATCAGAAATCACTCAAAATCAGAGAAAGGCCTACTTCCCTCAGCATCCGAGTTCAGATGGATTAGCATTGTACAACACTGGCCTCTGCACAACAAAACAAACTGTCCCAACTGGCTTGGGCTGCTCCTCTTAAAGTTACACACATACTTTAACCTCTTATTTTTAAAAATACTGGCCCAAAATTTTATTTCCGGTACTTAATGGTGTTTAACAATACATTACATAATAGTGTAGGGCTGGGTCTCATGGTATGCAACATACATTTTCCCATTTATTTATTTGGAAATCCAATATGGTTTTTTTTAGTTCTTTGGGCCATATAGCTCTGTTACTAAACTATCTGAAGGTTATCCAGAAGTCAGTTTAAAGTGAAGTGAACCCTAATCTGTTATGACAGGCTACCATAAGGCTTCTTGGGTTCTTGTATCTTTAAGACCTGTCTCAGACGCTGAAGAGCAGAGCTACTTCGATAATGTGGGTGCATCTACATAGGATGCTTTACTGCACATTAGCCTAATCTACTGTGCAGTAATTGCTATGCACGTCTAGACACTGATGCTTTATTGCGCATTAGTCTAATATGCTGTTTTTAGTACTGGTAGATACAGGTACTAGAAAACAGCACATTAAACTAATGCACCAAAGCTCATGTGTAGACACTGACTGGGAACAAATTGCTTCCAGTCATCCCAGGCAGTAGGGGTCCCACAGGTTAGTCCCAAGCTCTGCAGGGCAGGCAGAGAGCTGTCCTCAGCTTTCTACCTGCTCTCTAGAGTGGCTCCAAGCTGTGCAGACCTTGGAGCTCTGTGGGGCAGATGGGGAGCCCAGACCTGACACCCTTCCACATGCCCTCTGCCAGCCTGGAGCTGGCACCCAGGGGAGCCTGGAGTTCCTCTCTGTGCATAAAATCCATACACATTAATATACACAAGACATGTCTACATGTGTAATCATAGAGAACTTTTAACCAAAAACCCAGCAAATTGAAAAGACTTTTTCTGACAAAATGTTAACGTTTTCTAACATCCCACCACCCCTCAAATCATGTTTAGTGCGAATTGTAGTTTTCAGACACAATTGGTTATTATCTTTTCCATTTTACAGACAGGCCATTGAGGCACAAACAGATTAACTAAACCTTCATTCCAAAATGAAAGATCAGAACATTTTATTTTGAGACTCTTGAAAAGAATTTTGTTTCCACTTTACCAAATTTTCCTCACTTTTTACCTGGACCATTTTGCTGATAGTTTAGCTCCCTCCTTCCCCCTCCCCCTAGTTCCCATACTAGGAGCAATAAATTATTCACTTAACACAGTTTCCTGAAACAGAAGACAAGTTTTCTTTTACCTTCTTGTAGTTGATAAAGCTTTCCCATAAAGGTCCAGTAGTTTTTAAAGAGCACATCATTTTGATCCCAGACCATATCTTTTCAGATGCTTATAAATAAATAGAATAATCTTTTAAGGGCAACATTGCAATTTGTGATCACACACTGGAAAAAAAATTTAACATGATCAGAGATACAATTTGAACTGCAACAATTTTATGATGAAAAATATTTTCGTAGCCAATTTAAAACAAATTAACTTTTCCCTGCAGCAAAAAACCAAGCCAAGCAAACAAAAACAACCCCCCCCAAACAACAACAAAATGCTGTGTTCACTGTAGTAAGGCTTCTTCCATGTCTTTTGCTGCAATACTAATAAATAAGCAGTAGAGTCAGCTTCCCCCACCTATCCAAGTGTCTGAACCCTGACTCATTCAACCTTTTGTTGCTCTGTTGAGATTGTTCCTCGTCCCCACACCTTGCAACACAGGGGCAGGGACAGGACATGGATAATGGACCAGGGCCAGAGGTTTTCATGGATTTCAGAGACATTAGGGCGGGAAGGGACCTTGGAAGATCATCGAGTACAGCCCTCCACCCAAAGGGCAGGAAGTCAGCTGGGGTCATAGGATCCCTGCAAGATAAGCATCCAATTTGCTCTTGAAGGTGTTCAATGTACGTGCTTGAACCACCTCCATTGGCAGGCTGTTCCAGACCTTGGGGGCTTGGACAGTAAAGAAATTCTTCCTTATGTCCAGCCTGAAATGGTCTCGCGGTAGTTTATGACCATTCGACCTCATCATCCCTTGGGGTGCTCCAGTGAACAAATATTCCCCCAGATCCTGGTGATCACCCCTGATAAACTTCTAGGTGGCCATCAGATCACCCCTGAGCCTGCACTTTTCCAGGCTAAAGAGCCCCATGGCTCTCAGCCTGTCATCGTAAGGTCTGTTTTCCTGACTTCTAATCATACGTGTGGCTCTTCTCTGGACTCTCTCAAGCTTCTCCTCATCCT
>NW_017729032.1:19544811-19545448 GCF_001723915.1 Gavialis gangeticus | reverse complement strand
CTACACCAGAGCACCAGGAGTTTTCAGAGATCCATGCCAGAGGCTGGGCTATGATGCTCACCAGCTTCTTGAGTACTCTGGGGTGTAGATTGTCAGGGCTGGCTGACTTGAAGGTATCGAGCTTCTCCAGGTGTTCCTTCACAAGGTCAGCACTAATGGAGGGCAGGGGATCTCCCTCACCTGGACTGTCCTGTCCCATGGTGGGCATGGGCGTCCCATGGGACTGATGAAAGACCGACGCAAAGTCCCCATTTAATAGGTTGGCTTTTTCCTGGGCATCAATTGTCAGTTGCCCCATCTGGTTCAGCAGGGGTCCAATGTTGCGCTTGCTTTTCCTCTGGCTCCCCACATATCTGAAAAAGGACTTCATTGTCCTTGATGCTCGAAGCTAGTTGGAGTTCAGTTGCAGCCTTGGCTTTCCTGGTTTGCTCCCTGCAGGACTGGACCAGTGCAGAATAATCCTCCTTGGAGGTGAATCCCGTCCTCCATCCTTTGTAGGCCTTTTTTTTTAGCCTCAGGAGGTCTGCTAGGTCCCTGGAGAGCCAGGGGGGCTGATGTGTCCTCTTGCTGCCTTTCCTCCGAGATGGAATAGACTTAACTTGTGCATTGAGGATCGCTCCCTTGAGGAGCAACCACT
>NW_017729032.1:19504373-19544077 GCF_001723915.1 Gavialis gangeticus | reverse complement strand
GTGAAGGTGATCAGCTCGTTGTCGCTGTCACCCAGCTTCCCATCGATCACTAGGTTACCGATTAGATCATCCCCAGTAGCCAGTACCAGGTCAAGCAGCACTTTGCCTCTTGTTGGCCCATAGACTTCTTGAGTCAGGTAGAGGTCATCCACGCATGAGAGGAAGCTTTGCGACCGCTTAGATTTTGCTAAGTGATCCTCCCACGAGATGTCCCGGTAATTGAAGTCACCCAAGACAACCATGGTCCTGGAGCATGTGGCCTCAGCCAGTTCCTGGGCAAACTCCTGTTCAAGCTCAGGACTTTGGGTGAGAGGTCTGTAGTAGACTCCCACCATTGTGTCCCCTATGCCGTGTTCCCCACAGATTTAAAGCCAGAGGGTCTCCAGTCGTCCACCCTGGTCGCCAATATCAGCTTGCAGGGACATGTGGTTTTCCTTAACATAGAGAGCTACACCCCCACCCCTTTTATCTACATGAACCCTTCTATACAGGGTATAGCCATCTATACCCGAGGTTACCTGGATGCAACTTGAATGGGTGTCATGGCTGACCCTGAGAACCTCCAGAGGAGCTGAACCAGGTCCTGCAGCCCTTTCTGCACAAGTCTCTGACTGTGGAGAGATTTGTCCTCAGTGGGATGACTTGCAGAGCAGGACTTTTCTCCTGTGGGAAGAGTCTTAAAATCTGGCTTTTGTGCTGTGGACAGGCGTTACATTTGTAGCATTAAATATGCCCTGATTGCACCACAAAAAAGGCATGTACAACTGTTCAAACTCTTTCTAGCACTATAAAGGGGGTGAAAGTGCAACAAAATATTACCTCTTTCAAAGAGTAACATCTTGGTAGGGCTGTGTCTTGTAGTCCTAGGTGTAACACCTACACAGTTACATAGAGCTACAGATGTATATAGCTGGGAGGGAAGGAGCCCCCCCCCCCCCCACACACACCTCTGATAGCCTATTGAGTAGTGAGCCAGGGCTCTAGTAGTCACTTACAAAGGATGGTTGAGACCAGAAGAACAGTTCTTCTTTCCCCTGGCCACCCCACAGCTGATCATTGACAGCAGGTCGCCTTCCACAGCAGAGGAAAGTGCAGGAACTCAGTGATCAGGCTGCCCTGGAGCTGATGGGATGCAAAAAGCAGGCCCCTGTTGCCCACAGGCTGGAGATCTCATCATCAAGGAGGCTTTTTAGCTTTTCAGTCTGGGGCTGGAATGCCTGTATTCCCCCAGGTAGCACTCTGCCTCTGTAGGGCTACAGAGTGTAACGAATGCCTTTTCACATCCTTGCGACTGGCTTGTTTCTCATTTAAAACAGTGCCATGGAGTTGTAAGCTCCTCACCTCATTGTCCAACTTTGAGCCCTCCAGATTATAATGCTTTACAGACCTCTTCTTTCAATGTTACAGACAAACGGTGTAGCTTTCTTTACCATTATAAAGCACTTACTTGTACAAGGGCTAAAGTGCATGGTCAACTCTTGCATCTCTAAAAGCACCATTCACCTACCAGCTGTTAATACTCCTCATCTGGCCCCAATTCGCTCATCAGAGGGTGTGCCACAGTACATTAGAGTCCCATGAGAGCAATGGAAGCATGCCATGAGACCCTGTTAAGGGTGCCATGATACCTGGCCCCTGTGTGAGGAAGTCAATGCACTCTTTCCCCATCTGGCACCTGCGCCTGCCCCAGTGTCACCTGCAGCTTCTCCTTTAGAGACTGCCATGATACCAACTTCCTTTACCCCCAGGCAGCCCCTGTGCCCCCTTCCCCCCATCATTCTCCCAGCAGCACGTTCTGCTGCAAGCCGGCAGGCAGACATAGATCGAGCTGCACTTTGCGGTATCCAGGGTGCACAGACCCCAGCACCAGTGTGGCCGCAGTATCTGGGGTGCATGGACCCCAGCACCAGTGTGGGCTCAGAGAGAGAGAGAGAGAGACAGGGCTGTGGAGAGTCCAGCGACAACCAGCGGCCAAGTGAAACGAAGGCCTTAGAGGGACGCTGTGTGAATGACATCTGCAAGCCTTGGGCCATGGGAAAAGGGGCGGTTTTGGAGCCAAGCATCAAGCCCATAAGGCTGAAAGTGCCCGGAGAGGCAATCATTTTTGTGCAGGTCCCAAAAGGGGTCCAAGAACCCACGGGGTCCAGCAGGACTGTGCCCAATGTAAACTTGAGGGCAGCCTCCCTATTCATAATTATTACCAATAAGGCATGGCAGGAGGGAAAGAGGGTGCCCATGGGCTGAATTGGCATGGTCAAGGGGCTTTAGGGGTCCCAGGACCATCCCTTGGGACCCCATCCTGTGACACTTGCTTAGTTCTTGCTGCTGTGTTATGAAAGTCATTCATTTTATTCTGATATTCCAGCTGCTGGGAAATCAGATTCTATGAGGGTTATTTTTCCCCACATAGAATAGTGTAATTTTTCCCTAGAGGTCCATGAAAAAAAATTAACCATCAGGAAAAATATTATAAACAACATGGAAAAATCTTTACTCTTTAAGACCCTGTTTGAATCACAATGCAGAAAAAATGCTTAAGTCTGGCAACAGCTGATTTTCTTTTCATCATTGTGATTTTCATGAGGAAGAAAAACCAGCAGTGCAGTCAGGGATTTCTTTGATGCAAACCTTTTTATTTACAAAGAATGTGTGAAGTTCTGTTTTTGTGTCCACAATAGGAATAAAAAAGGAATCTACATTTTTTTCTGCCAGTCCCTGTAGCTCCCAAAACCTGTCTCTTGACTTTCTTAGGGCTTTAATCCCAGAGCTTCCTCTATGTCCTTGGTTTTTTGCTCTCTCTACAGCTATTTAATAGAGTTTCACATTGCTTCTCTCACTCACATAGACACACATAAGCTCTGATAGTGACCTTGTCCTGTGCTTGCTGCATCAGTCCCCAGGGAAGCCATGTAGGCTGTATGGTTTGTCATCTTAACTAAGCTTTCCTTGCTTCTGTATTTTGGGTGATGCCCCTTCTGTTTCACTTCCCTGGTTCCATAAAGGAATTTAGCTGTTTATACCTATTCTGAATGAAAGGCAGCTCTTCCACACAGCAGGTAAAATGAAATGTGACCCAATCTCTAACATTATTTGTTGTATGATAGAACCTAAAGTCTTTAATCAAAAATTGGGCTCCATGATGGGAGTTGCAGTACACGCACATAACAAAAGACAGGCCCCGTCTCAAAGAACTTTTGGGATGAATAGATGAGACAATCAAAAGGTGGGAGAAAAAAAAGCATTGTTATCCCAGATGGGGAATGAAGGTAGAGTTTAAGGGTCAGATTTTCAAAGCAACACGGTTCCCTGCTGGGCAGCTTAATGGCCAAACTACTCAAAGCAGCTGGGAGCAGTGTGTCTGTGAAAATACACCCTTTGTGACACACTCAACATCAATAAATCACTGGTACAGCTGAGGATTGAAAAACCAGTCCCTGAGTGAAGTGTCTAGTTATAACTTTTCTGGGTGAAATTGCAGTCAATGGCAAAGCTCCCATTATCAGCAATAGTTTCACCCTAGGTATTTCTACTTCTGTAAAATAATAGAGCCCAAATCTTTCAAGTACAGTTTCTAAAAGGAAAGAAAGGAAGAAAATCAGTCCTGGAACGGAGTCCAGTACAGCAGGTTTCTTGATTATCTAAGAATCAATGAGCCAAATTGATCTGATGATAGAAAAAAAAAAATCTCACTTTTAAGTTAAAAGAGTGTAACTTTTTCCCAGTGTTTTGAAGCTAGCCTCCTGCAGTCAGTCTCTGCTGCATGTACTCCTCTTGTTAAACTGTTACCATGTTTATTTTACACTTGGACAAACAGGAGATCACTGACAATGCCTACATCTCTCATGCATCTTATTGAAGCACCAACTTCAAAGCCTCTCTCTCCTGGCCTCAGTTTTTTCCTCTTCCTGCAAGAGTCTCGTCATAGTGACAGAAAGCTGTGGATAAGTCTGATCAAAACCAAGTGCTGTACTAAGCTATATTTCATCTTTTAACTTTCACTTACCTCCATTTTTGGCAACTGTCTCATTCTGGGGAAAGTAAAGAAGCTTTTTTTTTTCCTTCCTGTCAAAGAAACTGCAGAGGTTCTTTATACATAGAAAAAAAAATGAACCCAGCTGCCACTGGCAAAAAGCAATTTTATTTCTCCCATCCAGAAAGCTTCCAAAAATATCATATTTTTTCCAGTTTAACCAAAGGGAGAAAAAAAAAAAAACAACAACAAGAAAAACCACAGTGAAATGGTAAAACTGAAAAAAAAATTGAGAGATCTCTCTTGGAGCTTCCTAGGGGAAGGAAAGAACATTTCTTAAAGGGAATGGAGGAATAATAAAAATAACCTGGAAATAAAGGCTTTGGGAATTACAGAAAAGTTCATCTGAGATTTAAAAAAAAAAAACTCAGAGCAAGAGTTTTGATTCTTTACTTGATTCTTGAACAGCTTCTTTATATAGCTCAGGTGGTCAAAGGAGTAGAAAGCCCTTACCACCAGCCCACAAGGACTTTCACCAATGAAAAGAAATCTGTTGAATGTGTAAGGTACATCTGCACTGTAGTGACTGCATCTGTAGACATAGCCAAGCTAGCTTTAAAGTACCCAGCTTGGGTAATGCTAGCACCAGATGGTCAAATACTCAATACTGAGGTTAGACCACTGTAATGTCACAGTGTAGAAATAGTCAAAGCCACTATGGCTCAGGAATGGTATACCCAACAAACTGCAGTTTGCTCAAAAGGCTTACAGCTGGTGGAAGACAGCAGACCAGGCTGAGGGGTGCTCTATATGATAGGTGCCAATGCTCAGCTCCAGGGATTGGGGGAGTGCAACAATGGCTTATAACCATGTTTGTTCTCTATTTCCCCTGGCTCTTACAGTCGGTAGACTCTAGGTAGGAGCCACTTAAAACAAGTGATGAAAAGAAATAAGTCAGTTAGGAAGGTGTAAAATGGAAAAAAAATATATAAAAAGGCAACATAATGCAGGACTGCAAGATACATATTTGCACAAATTCATTGCGAGAATATTGTATGTTTCCATAGATTTATTTTTCCACATATATCCCATTAACTCTTTTCCTCCAAAGAGGGCACATCTACATGTGCAGTAATGCACCGTATTTACTGCACAATAAGTTTAGTACCTGTAATAACAGCTACTAACTAAATGTACAGTAGCTGGCACTACTGCACAGTATCACTTTAAAAGGCATGCACCTATGCTACTAACACACAGTAGGCTAGTTCTGCTATGCACAATAGCATGGCTTTTGCTGTGATGTGCTAATACACAGTAGTATTAGTCTACTATGCATTTAACGTCTTGTGTAGACACACCCAGAGATTTATAAAAGTACTTTTTATATTACTTAAAATCAATACCATATCAGATGTGGTCTTCCTTAGTCAGCTGAACCAAGGGGACCCCAAGGCATAATTTAGACCCACTCCCAATAAGTCTCCCATGCTAGGTACAAAGGAGATTTTTACTGGTTACAAGGAGTAGGGTTGGAATAGGGTACAGAGTTGAGTAGTATCAGAGAAATCCTATGGAGCAAACGGGGTGGCTGGAGTGGACTTTGATCACACATCCGATTACTGCAAGCTGTATATGTAGCTAGATCTCAGGTAGCTTACTCACAAGAATCATCGGGGGGGGGGGGCAGGAAAGAGACAGAGAGGGATATTCAGATGGTCCAGCTCCTCTGTCTCATTCTTCCTGGGCAGTCCTTAACTTACGTAGTCCTTATGACCTCGTTTACCTGGTCCAATAGAGGCCAGCACCTGTTGGCTGTTAGCCAACCAATTTGAAATGTATCACTGGTTGCTGGGCAGACTGGAAGCCTCTAGTCCACCAGGGTGCCCAAGCCCCTAACCCAGGTATGTGATGCCAGTCACGTAGGCAGAGGGAATAGGTTTTTCCCCCTCCCTCAGGAATGTATGCAGCTCAGGTTACCTAAAGAGATTGGGTAAGATGTGTATCCTCTGCAGGGCCCATCCTAACCAAATTGTCACAGAGCAGAGTTTTTGGGGAGGAACAGAGGTGGCCTTCTGCCTCACTTCACACATGGCGTCATAAGTTCTTTACAGCTCTGGCCCCACAACATTCCCATTGGGATCCCAACTAGATGCCTCCTTTTCAGGCAGGCTACTCTGCCTTCGTCACACAGCCAAGCTCCCTGAACTCTCTCTTAAGTGTTGCCCCCCTCTGCCCCTGCACCTTTGGCCACACAGATCCTGGCCTCACCTCCAGGCCAGCCAGAACCCCAGACCCCTGGCTCTGGGCATCCCTCATGGTGGACTCCTAGCCCTTTGACTATCCTGGTCCTGGCTCCACCATGGACCATCAAAAGGTACCTCGGGTCAGGTCAGGGCCACTTGCCCCCTCTCTCCTGCAGGTCTGCCTTCTTGGGCCTCTCCAGCAACACTAGGCCCTACATCACATGGACCTCAGGCCTCTGATAATCATGCCTGGACCCCCAAACCTGTCCCTACTATGGGGTTACCTACCAGTTTGTGGGGGCTGGGACTACAAGGCACCCCTTACTTACCTTTCACTGGGGAGGTGACTGGCTTGGCATTTCCAGGGACTACCCTGCCATGGGCTGTCCCACCAAACCATCCTACCCCAGTAGTTTTTGGTCATGCCCCAGGACCAGGAGCCTCCTGCCATCCCCATAGCTCCTGCCCTTACCTCCAAGGTATTGTGAGCAGCAGCCCCAAGCAGGTGATCTTCTGGCTGCTAGCAGCAAACTAGCTTGCTCAGAGCTCTGCTTTTATGGAGAACAGCTGGGCCCTGGCACCAATCAGGCAGTTATGCCTAACTGAGATTGTAGCCAGCTACAGGCTGCTTGGCTGCTTTGATGCTGCACACACCCCTGTGAGTGACAGACCACACCCTGTGCTCTGTTACAGACACAAATAACCTGGAAATAGTCTTGCTGCAGCAGCATAGGAAGTAAGATACACTAGCCTGTACTGAGGAGCAGAATAAATTAGCTGACTTAGAATTGTGCTGTAACAATTAGACTGCTTCTGGTAACTAAGCTCAGTAGCAGAATTAAGGTGGGGTGACTGGAGCAGCATCCCTGGGTGCCAACTTGGTGGGGATGGGAGCAACATGGAAGAATGACAGCTGTCACAACAGCTGTGTAGCCACATCAACAACCAAAACTAACCACTGCCCCAGGCTCCAGCTGCCCGTCTACACCTCTGTCTCGGCTTGTGTGTTTAAAGTTAGCTCAAATGCTGCGCTATAGTATCAAGTGTGGACATGAGCTGAGAGTAACACGAAGTAATGGCAGATGATGACTGTGATTAATGTGACAAGCATAGATCACAGTTTGCTGCTTAACTATACCCAGCAGTGTTAGCTTTTTCCTCTGGGCCATCTATGGCATACTGATCTAATAACCCAAGTTCTATTGTGCTACATGGTGTATTATAACTGGACAGAGCTGGTTGCCAGGTAAGAATTTGGGTACGCCTTTTGGGACTGTGCCTGTTTGGATAACCAGTGTTGGATTATTATTATTTCATTAATGTTTTCATGGAGACTAAAATAGCTTTGATGATGTATCTTGGGCTCCGTCTTCAGAAAGTATAAGTCAGCATGGTTCAGTAATGCCAGCGAAGCTGTAATGCATGGAATCATACATCCCTTAAGTTCGAGCAATCATTCGTAAGAACTTTCTCAGCGGTGAAAAAATTCTGAGCATGCTGAAGTAGTATTTCTCAATACACCCACTAATACTGTAAGTTGGATCATATTTCATGTCATTAGCATTTCATATCCACTTCTTTATTATATTTTAGGTAGTATTAACTAGACAGTAATTTAATTTTAATGTTTTAATTACATTAGATATGGTCACCTAGGCAATGCAGAATGTTTCACTGAGATTGCCTTTCCCCCTGATTCTGTGAAGTTATCCTAACAATATGATTTTAACTTGAATTCTTTTAACATAAGAATTATGTTCCTACGCCTCCCTGATATTAGACTCCAGAGAATTTCCTTCCGATAAATAGTTCTCATGACTAACTTAATTTGCAATAAAAAATAATTTGACTGCAACGAAAATTGAAAATAAACACTGCATTAAAATATGAAATGAAAACGCAATTACTTTGATTGTGCTGCTGTTGTATCTTAGTGTTTGTAATTATGGACTGCGCTCAGCATAATGTTGTCCTGATCTGTTTTCACCCACATTTTCTGTACTATCTCAGATTTTCTGCTTCAAAAAGATTATTCACTGTCAATAGAAAGTAGAAAGAAGTTTAGTCTCCAAGAGAGGTACTCGTATCTACTCTACCGAGATTTATGTAACTGATGCACATCTGTTTCTCTAGGCAAAAAGGAAGCCACTCTGTAGTATGAAGTAAGAGTGTGATTTAAGGATACCTGATCGACTTTAATTCCTTCTAAAGTGACAAAATGTTGAACTTGGTGGATGGGAAGAGAACAGTGGATGTAATACCCTTGACTTTAGCAAGAGTTTTTACGGTCTCCTGAGAGATTCTCATCAGTAAGTTAAGGAAATATAGTCTAGATGAAGCTACTGTATGATGAATATATAATTGCTTGAGTTATTGTGCTCAAAGAATAGTTATCTTTGGCTCAAACTCTAATTGGGAAGAGGTATCAAATGAGGTTCCTCAGTGGTCTGTCCTGTCTGGGTCTGGTACTGTTTAATACCTCCAATAATGAATTAAAGGATGGGATTGAGTGCACACAGCAAATTTGTAAATGACACCAAATTGGGTGGAGGTGCAGACCTCTGGAGGTTAGAGTTCAGATTCAGAATGACCTAGGTAAACTGGAGAAAAGGTCAGAAATTAATCAAATGAACTTTAATAAGAACAAGTACAAATTCTTGAATTTGGGATGGAGCAATCAGATGTATAAATGCAGAATGGAGAAAAACTGGCTAGGCTGCACTACTGGAGCCTAATTTGGGGGGTGTAGTGAACCATAAACTTCACATGAATCAGCAGTATGGTTTTGTTTGAAAATATGCCAATAACATCCTGGGTTGTATTAACAGAAGTGTTGCTTGCAAGTCCAGCGAAGTTATTCTTTCACTCTATTTGCCACTAATGAGGCTTCACATGGAATAGTACATCCACTTTTAGCACTGACTTAAAGGAAGACACAAACAAATCCAAAAAGGTCTACCTAAGAGCAATAAACATGATTAGAGGTCTAAAAATGTGATTTATAGGGAAAAGTTGCAAGAACAGGGATTATTTATTCTGGAATAGAGGAGACTGAAGGAGGAATTCATAGCAGTCTTCAAATACCTGAAGTGCTTATAAAAAAAGATAGCGGTAAACTCTTCTCTGTGTCAGCAGGTGACAGGACAGGAACATTAGCCTTACATTGCCACAGGGGAAATTTAGAGTGGATATTAGGAAAAACTTTCTTATTCATCAGTACTATCTTTATTCCAGGATGATCTCTAGTATGGCTCATTGATGGGTTTTGAGGTGACTTAAGAGTCCAATCCTTGAGCCACAGATCTGTCTGCAGAAGCTGCAGGTCTTTCCTCAGTACAGAGTTGGCTGCAGGCTGGGATTTCTCACTTTTTTCTTCCTCTGCTCTTTCTTCTCTGGTTCAAGGGCAAGACACTTTGCCTCAAAACAGAATGCCCCTTGATTGAAGTTGCGGCACCACTGAGGTCAGTTGGTAGCCGGCTCCTCACAAGTCTTGATGATGGCATCTGTTTTCTTGAGGTATGACTCCAATGTGTTCTTGTAGCATTTCCTCTGGCCACTGCGAGATCTCAGGCTGTTACTAAGATGGGAGTGGAGCACTTGTTTTGGGAGTTGCATCAGCGTACAATGTCCAGTCCAGCAAAGTTGGTACTTGAGGATCACTGACTCAATGTTGGCAACATTGGTTTCAAAGGATGCAGGCATTTGTGCAGCAATCTTCCCATTTGATGTGGTAGATTTTCCAGAGGCATCTTTGTTGATACCACTTCCAGCTCTTGAGGTGACAATGGTAGGTCACATTTCTTATCTGTAGAAGAGAGTGGAGATGATGACTGCACTGTAGACCCAGATCTTTGTGTCTTTCTGGAGATCATGATGAATAAAGAGACACCAAAGCTGTTTCACAAAGGAGGTACTTTCACACTAGATGCTGTGCTGGATCTCCTCATCAATGTTGACTTTCTGAGACAGGTGGCTACCAAGGTAAGGGAAGTACCTGACTACTTCCAGGGTCTTTCCCTTCATGGTGATTTGGGAAGTGGGTGGTCATATTCATGGCCCAAGGTAGGCTAATAGAGCAATTTAGTATACTTGATGTTGAGAGAAAGGCCCAAAGTTTGGTAGGTTTCTCCTAAGAGATCCAGCATGATCTGGAAAGTTTACTCAGCATGTGGAAGTATGGCACAGTTGTCAGTATATTAAAGGTCAAAGATGGTGGTTTTGGATACTTTGATCTTGGAATGGAAATGTCCCAGATTCAAAAGGCCTTCACCCATTTGCTATTCAATGTCAGTTCCAGAAGGAAGGCAGTCCTTAATGAGAACCAGGATGACTGTTAAAAAAAATGGAGAACAGAGTTGGGGCAGTGATGCTAGATCCCGGTTCAGATGACAAAATGGACCTGTCTCTGATCTGCTTCTTAGAAAACTCATGGTCATTTGGTTGTGAAGAAGCCTCAGGACCTTGATGTACCTTTTAGGACATCCATATCTAGCCCCTTCTTTTCATAAGGCTTCACAATTGATGGAATCAAAGACCTTAGTAAGGTCAATGAAGGCCACGTACAGGTCCCAATGTTGTTCCCAACACTTCTTTTGGATCTGGTGGGCAACAAACGTATCAATTGCCCGTGGGATGGTCTGAAACTGCACTACGATTTTGGAAGGACTTCCTCAGCAAGAAGTAGAAGACAGCTCAGGAGAATGTAGGAGAGGATTTTCCCTGCTGTAGAAAAGAGGTTAATACCTCAATAGTTGCCACATATCTCCTTTCTTGAAGATAATCATAATTTTGGCATTCCTTGGGCCCCAGGGATCTGTTTGTTGTTCCAAATTTGGAAAATAAATTCTTAGAGTCTCAGAACCAGTTCCTGGCCACCAGCCTTGTAGATTTCAGCAGATATGCCATGTGATCTAGTAGCCTGGTTGTTTTTGGCTTCCTTGATGGCACACTAGACTTCTTTTAGAATAGGAGAGTTGGTGAGGAAACCATTTTCAGGGTATTAAGGGATGGACTTGATGGTGGTATCCATCACTGTTGACTCATGGTTCAGAAGTACCTCAAAGTGTTCTTTCCATCTAGCTTGGATAGATTCATTGTCTTGGAAGAGTGTTAAGCCATCCTGCAATCTCATAAAAGTAGGATTGTGGGAGGTTGGGCCATAGATGGCTTTTGTTGCCTGGAAAAAGCTATGCATATCATGTTTGTCATCGTAGAGCTGGATCTCCTTGGCTTTATCTTGCCACCACTGATTTTTGATTTCTCACATCCTCCTTTGAGCTTTGGCTTTGAGGAGCTGATATGTCCCCTTCTTCTACTGAGATGAGGTGTTGTTTTGCCAAGAAAAATGAACCCTTCTCTTCCAGCTGAGGAGAGCTTGGATCTTGATGTCACTCTCATCAAAACAATCTTGGTGTCACTGAGTGGTCTAGTAGATGGATTCAGCACAGTTCATATGGATGGTGGGTTTTAAATCCTTTCCAGAGTTCTTTGATGTTACCTTCATCTGTGACCAAGGCAGAGCGCTTTTCATGAAGATACTGTTAGAGATCCTTACAGACCTATGGATCTCAAAGAGATTTGGTATTGAGAGTCCTTCACACTGCTTTTGTCTGTTTTTGGTGTTTCAGAGCAAGCTGTATGTTCATAATGGATCTGACAAGACAGCAATCTCTCCAGCAGTCACCAGTTCCTTGCAGGGCTCATGTGATATGGATATGCATTCAATTATGGAATCTAAAATAACATAGTTAAGGAGGGGCCAGTGCTTAGAGCAGGCTCTTTCTAGGTAGTCTTGTATTTGTCACTCTGTCTGAATATGATGTTTATGATGGCAAGACTGTGCTCCCTGCATTTGCTCAGTAGAAGTATGCCATTGGAGTTGGCTTTCCCTATCCCTTCCTTCCCAATGGTGCCACACCAGAGTTTCAGGTCATATCTGACTCTGGCACTGAAGTCACCAAGAATTATCTTTTTTTTCTTGCAAGTATTAGTCAGAATGTGGTCAATATTGGAATAGAATTGTTCCTTGACATTATCATCAGGAGCTAGTTTTGGGCCAGATGTAATTATGCTGGTAGCATACTTATTGTTGCTGAGCGTAAGATGGAGGGTCATAAGACATCTATTAATGCCCACAGGAAACTCCATAAGTTGACTGATGACCTGCAGTGTTGATGTTGTATCTAACTAGTTCCCTGAAGATGATGGCAGTTCTTCTTTTTGGTTGTTCATTGCATTCCATAAAGGTGCTAATATTGTAAAGATCATTGTCGTCTTATGATGTTTTCAGCTGCAGAGAAAGTGATCCTGCTGTTATCCAATCAGGAGCAGATAAGACAGCCTAGGTATAGGGCACCTTTTCTAGCCCCTTCTCCATGTGGGGTGAGCACAGGGGATCCTGAATAGGACTGCTGAGTCACAGTAGCAGCTGCTGAATTGCACTCCAGTCTCAACCCAGGTACAAGACGACTATCAGGCTACCTCTGCCTGTGTGCAGATTCATGGCTGGAGACTGCCAGATTCACCAGTCATCTCGGTCACCACTGGTCCATTGCTGCAGGGCTTTTGGAGTTTGGTACAGGACAGTGTGTTGTTCTCTGTGGTAAAAAGCCTGCATGTGACTTTGTTTAAGTGAGGAAGCTGGTGTGTGGAAACAGCAACTACACAATCTGGGCAAGATGGAGATCTGTGCCCAGTGGCAAAGAAAAACCCTAGATGACAGGATATCTCCACCTTGCTGCAGCCTTCTTTTGTCTTTACAGTTGTTGAGGTCCTGATATCTTCTTCCACCTGATCTTTCATTGAGGACTTGGGGTTGGACTGTGTTTTTTTCTGGAACCTTCCCTCAGGCCTGCTCTCCATGAGTGACCCTGCCAGGAGTGTGAGAGATTCTGGGTGACATAACTCTGAGAATCAATGGGACACACCTCTACAAGGTTTCAGTCCATAGAGAGGCACTTTCTCAGTATAAAGTCAGTTAAGGATTGGAACAGGTTACTTAGAAAGGCTATGGAATCTCTATCCTTGGAAGCTGTCAGGAACTCGTTGGAAAAACACTTGTTGGAAGTGGTTTAGACAGGGTTTTCCTGCCTTGAAGAGGAGGTTGGACTAGATGAACTCTTTAGGTTCCTTCCATTCCTACTTTTCTATGTTTCTATTAGGGCTGTGCGAAGCTTCGGACCATGCTTTGGATCCAGAGAAGCTTCTGATGCTTTGGCATCTGGATCAAAGCACTGGCTTCATGAGGCTTTCTGAAGTGGTTCAGAGCTTCCAAAGCACTTCGGAAAAGCTTCAGAGCTGCTTTGGAGATCTGGCCATAGGGTATAATGGGGAATCAATGAAATACCTATATCTTTCTTGTTTTTTGTCTGATTTAGATTAAATGGGCAGGAGTGATAGCCTCTACTGAGAGCATGAAGCTTGGCAAGTTTCATTAAGATTGGTACAGGGGTTCAGGGGGAACTGCACCCCAAATTCTTGAAAGCAAAACTCATGTCATGTCTAGGTGTTACAACACAGTGGAGTGAAAACTGCAGAGGTGGTGGCCCCTTCTGAGACCACAAAGCCTGCCAAGTTTCAAGAAGATTGGTGCAGGAGTTTGGGGGAAACTCTACCTCAAGCTGCGGACAAGCAAAACTCATGACGTGGGTAACCCTGTGTGTGTTAAGGCGCTGTAGGGATGGTAGCCCCGCTGTGGCCAAGAAACCTACAAGCTGTGGAGGTGATCGGTGCAGAGAGGTTCTGGGGCCCTGCACCTCTGGCTGCTGACAGGCAAAACACGTGACATGGGTGCTTGTGCAACTGTGTCTGTCTTGGGGCTAGGGGGTGCGGGGAGGGAACTACTTCAGGCCTGGCTGCTAAGCTACTGTGTTAGCAGTTACCAATCAGTCATGATTCACTCAGGGACCAGCTCAATACATAGTTGCTAGCTAACGTAACCAGTTAATTCGCAACACTTAATACCTACAAAACCACAGACTAAGGAGAGGAAAGAATCAATACAGACGATCAACTGCCCCAAGACAGAGACAGTCAGTTGCACAAGCACCCATGTCACGTGTTTTGTCTGTCAGCAGCCACAGGTGCAGGGCCCCAGAACCCAGAAGTCCTGCACTTCTCTCCTTGAAACTTGGCAGGCTTTGTGGCCTGGGCAGTGGCCACCATCCCTGCAGTTTTCAGCCCTCTGCGCCTTAGCACACATAGGGTCATCTATGTCACAAGTTTTGCCTGTCAGCATCTTGAGGTGCAGTTCCCCCCCAAACCACTGCACCAATCTTCTTGAAACTTGGCAGACTTTGTGGCCTCAGAAGGCTACCATCCCTGCAGTTTTTACCCCCCTGTGGTATAATACGTACGTGTGACATGGGTTTTGCTTTCAAGAATTTGGGGTACAATGCCCCCAGAACCCCAGCACTGATCTTCTTGAAACTTGGCAGGCTTCACACTCTCAGCTGAGGCTACCAGCCCTGCCCATTTAATCCAAATCAGACAAAAATCAACAAAGTTATAGATATTTCATTGATTCCCCATTATACCCTATGGTTGGATCTCCAAGGTGGCTCCGAAGCTTCGGAGCCGCTTCAGCCGGATCAAAGTGGGAACCCGGTTTGGAGCTCTGGATTGGATCCCTGGCATCTGAAGCGGCCAGATCAAATAGCTGCCTGCTCACACAGGCCTAGTTTCTATGATTACTAAGCTCATTTTCCAGTATGTTATTCCTTGTGCTCAGCCTGCATCTGGTTGTACAATGGAGCACTGGTTATCTGGAGTTGATTATCCAGAACATCAATTAACTAGACAGTTTTGTATTAACAAATACTAAAAGTTCTGTTTCTGGTAATGTGCCTGCACAGTGATTTCCCCCTGTACTCCATGACTTGAACAGTCAGTAATCTTGATTTCATGCTTCTTGGCATATGTTTGCTGTACAGTACAGTAATTCAAGTATAGTTTTCAGCACTTCATATGATGGTGTTTGATTCTTCTGGAAAGAAATACCTAGATTGATGGTGACACTAATTTTTCTAGATAATTGACATTTTATTCAATTTATTTTGACTGTAAGCCTTCACAGCAGGGACTGCCTCCTATTGGAGCTTTTTTTTTGCAATGAACTTTTGCAAGGAAGTTAATTTTTATGGACATGCATATAATTTTATAATATTACATGCAATAAAATATTAACCACAAACTATTAAATAATTTTACAGTATGATCTAATAGAAAACGATATGCCTTTTGCAACATGTCTAGGGGAATTATAAATTTGACCAAAGGAAATGCAAACACAGCCAACCTCTTATTCTATATATCTTATCTCAATAGTAGTAGTTTACGATAACACTTAAGAATATGCCCTCCTGATTCAGAAGAACACTTAGGTGCATGCTGAAATACTTCTCTGTATAAAGGTGAGCTCCTAAACAGAAGCTCAGGATCTTAGGCAGTAATTGTTTGTATTCTCTGTGCAGTTAACATTTTTCAGAGAAATAAATTCTCATTCTCACTGTCTAACATGCAACAAACAAACAAAAAATTAAAATCATGAGATCTTTCTGCATATAAATAACAAGAGTTGGAAGGTAGTTTACACCAGAATTGATTTTTTTGCATATGAACATCATAGCCACTTTCAGAACATTTTTTTTGTAAAATGTATTAATAATACATCTTAAAAAAAGAGATCATACTTATTTGTCCTACAGTTAACACTTTCATTTTAATTCTTTGAAGATCAGTGAATGATCCTCATCCCTTAGGTTATATGTCTATATTATTGAACTTTTCATAATTCCTCGATGTAATGAAATGCCTTCCATCAAGGTAAAGAAAGCTGAGTTTTAATTGGTTCTCTCAGCAGGGCTTTCACATCCCTTCACATATTCATGTCCTTCAGAGAAACCAATAGCTATAGAAAATATGTATCACAACTAATAATACCAGGCAAAAATATATACGTTAAATACACTGTTAACCATCAGCAGCATGCTTCAGAATGTGACCGTTATACAATATAACATCCCAGAAGCAATAAGGTACTGAATCATGAATCAAAAAGCTCTTGTATGAAGTAAGATTGAAAAGACTCACCTTATTTACTTTCAAAAGTGGGTGAATAAGTAGCAACATGATGACTGTATGTTGTATATTATTCTATAATATAATAAAAATATTTAGTGACTTAAGGAAGGCAGATCAGAGATTTTATTCTCTTTGGGTGTGGCCAATGGCAGGCTTTCATCCCCAAATCCCGCCCCATCTAGGGTACAGTCTTGTCGCTATCGTTTTATGTTTTCGTCCGTCTCTGCTGCTTATCGTCTTGTCTGAGCGGTTTTTCTCTTTTCGGTTTTTTTTCCTTTCTTACTCTGCCTTCTGCACCAAGACAGTTTTAGCACCTCAGCTAGCGGACTGAAGTCTACTGCAACGTCTTGCTGGACTCTCCCACACATCCATGATCTCTCCTGCCACGACTTGTTATGGGAGAAAACAGAATGCCAGGGCGTGTGGGTTTTGATGCTTTCGCTCTTGAAATCTGTCTTAGTGTAGTGAGGGCTCCACCAACCCCTATACCCTTGCCTGTTCCACTGGGTGTTAATTCAGTTGTCTCAGCAATCCTCCTCTGAGCAGTACAAATGGTCTGTGGGTCTCTAGGTCTGGCCAATCAATAGCCCTGAGGGGTCGGGTTGTACTTCACTGGGCTTGGAGACTGCAACAGACCTGCTGTTAATCCTAGCCAGTTCTCTTACTAGCCTGTTGTTCCAATAGTTAAAAATGCACTATCTGGGATGACTTCCCTCTCACTCGAACGAAAACAAACTGGCACTTCTCCTGCCCTTATATTCCCAACTTTATAGTACCCTTTTTCTTCAGCCCTGCTAACTCCCTTGTGGCAGTTTCATTTTCTCTCCAGGTGTTTCCTTCAGGGTTCTCTCCCCTGGAAGCTGCCTCCACACAGTTGCTTCTTTTAAACTTGGTCTCCATTGCTTTCTCAGTGCCTTCGGCTATCTCTGGTATCTCTGGTGACTTCCAGTTTCTGGAGTCCTCCTTTTGCCTGCCCTGGGTCTCTTTTTATCCTGGCATTCTGGCTGACTCCCCTTCCCCTCCTGAAACACCGGGTGAAGAAGGATCCCTGCAGAGTTCTTTGCAATTCAGGTGGGGCCACTTTCCTTCTCTAGGGCTCTTCTCTTTCCTCATAGGGTGCATCTACATGTGATGCTACATCGCTGTAGCAGCATGCTATGGTGATATAGTATCTGTGGGCAAAAACTATAATGCTGCTACTACATCAAAGTAGCAACATGCTCCCTTGGCATACTATGTTGCTATGGTGTGGCTAAAAATAACCATGAGCTGACGGCACAGCACCGTGTGGGTTGTTACTGTACCATCATTTAGTACTTCCAAAAGGAAGTACTAAATGACGGTTCAGTAACAACAGCATTGTAAGGACATGAGTAGATTCACCCTTTGTGCCATAACACTAAAGTAAAGGACATTCAATAAAAAAGGATAGTAAATGACAAAAAAAGCTATTAGACTTGAGAATATATTGGGAATAGGGTGATGAGGCCCTCTTTGACTTTCTGTGAAGTTTTGTGCAACTTCCATTGTGGTGTGTGAGTCTGACAAAGCAGGGCTCTGAACTAGACAGGTGATGGGCCAGATGTAGTCTAGCCATTCCTATGTTCCCATGATAACCATCATTATGGTGTTTATCTGCAATTAGTAAAAGCAAGAGCAGTCTTATTTCTATCTACAAAACACTGAAGTCCCTACATCCCATCCTGTTTTATACTGCCTCCCAAATAGGGTAATTCTTGGTAGCATATTTTTCTGAAACAGAACTATCCAACTAGTGGCCTATGAAGAATTAATGTGCATCCCCTGGGTTTCCACCATGCTGCTACTCACCCTATTGTCCAGGCTATTGCTGCAGCCAAGGTCTCTGGGCTTCTCCTTCCTCCCCCAGCTTCTATTTTTTGATCATGCCCCAGGGGTTGTACAGTGTGGTACAGCATGCAGTGCTGGGGAAGCCCATTGTACAGTAAAGTGGAGGAGCCCATAGCTGATGAACTGAGGGGGATGTCACCTGTGCTGCTTGGTGTAGTGTTGGGGAGAGGGGGGCACTCATTCAGTGGCAGCCCCGGTGGGTCTGTGGCTCACACTATTGAGGCTCCAGCTAGTGTGGCCTGTGTGGGTGTGCACATGTGCTTGCAGCAGCTCAAATAGAAGCAGTGCAAATTTGAGCTGGGGCTTTTTGCTTCAGCGCACGTGCTTAGACATGAACTTTGTTGTGGAGCAAATTGTGCCACTTGGGGCACAATCACCCTGCCTGGCTCCTTCTGGATCTTCAGCCAGGGAGAGCTACAGCCTGGGGCCAGCACCTGTGCTGTCCCCAGCAGTATAAAAAGCTACCCTGTCCTGGCCCCAGCAGTATAAAAAGCTGCCTTGGCAAGTAGCTCAGGGCTACTAGGTCTCAGGAGCTGGTACCTGGGCACACAACCCCTTGTGCCAGCTGGACTGCTGAAGCATCCCTGAGAGTTCCCTGCACACTTTACCCACTGCAGCAATCTGGCAGTGGGGGCTGCTGCCTGGCTGTGACCTGCTGTGCACCTGCCAGACTCGGATGGGGACTGCAGAGCCAGTAGAGGTATCTTCCCCTCTGGGCCAGCTGCCAGTGGACTGTGGTGGCAGGGTTGGCCTTTGTGCGGCACTACTGCCATGTATGCCCCTGCCTTGTGTGCATCTCATCTTCCCTTTTACTTAATGGACAGTCAAGAGGAGAAATCAATGAACAATTTTGAGATCTTCTATTTTTGAAAAAGTAAGATTAATAAAATACAAATTTATAATGCTTGTTAAAGTAAAAGTTTCAGACACCATGTTTCAGAGAGTAGATAAAACTTGGCTGAGCCCAAGTTATTAGTTAGTTATTTTGTTTTAATTTTACTCATTGTAATACATGAGTTCCCTCTGTAGCACTGCTTTCTTATTTGGAAACATGTAATGGCATCAATCATGCAGATATTTTGGATAACAATTGCCATTAAACTAAATAATTACCAAATAATTATACATTAAATCCATTCAGTTGAGAGCTCAATATAATCCAAGCTTGATTTATAACAAATAAACCATTGCTAATTACTAAACTAAGATACCAATAAAATGGATAGCTGAACAAACATGCTTTGCACTATGCCCCAATGCTCAGTTCTTAAGTTCAAGGGGAGCAGTTCCCTAAGGCTTTGGTCCTCTATCATCAGTATTCTGGCTCCATAGCTATGAGGAGTTGTATTCAAGGAACAACACCAGGCAACAAGAGCAGTCCACCAAATTGTAACACATATACTGGGTCACAGATGAGCAGATAGACCAGGAATGAGCAATTATTTTGGCTGGAGGGCCGCTTACCAAGTTTGGGTGAGCTGTCAAGGGACACAAGGGTAGCCCTGACCCTTGACAAGTGCCCTGCCCCCTGGTCGCCACCTTGGGACTGGAATTCCCACCCCCCTAAACTCTGACCTTTGCCACCAGAAGTCCCTCCCCTTGCCTCTGGAAGTACTGCTTTTGGGAAGAGGATTTGCCACCTTAGAACCAGAAAAAAACCCAAATTATATACTAAAAATCAAACATCCATAATAATATATTTTAATTTAATTAAAAAATATTTTTGTCCTTATTCATGTGCTTGTGCTGTATATATGGAAGTGAATGCATAATAGCTCAAAATGAAGCCTTACTCTTCTATATTATTTGAGGTGTGGAGGAGGTGGGGTATAGGTGGGTAAGTATGGGGTTTGTGGGGAGCTGTGGGTATGGGGGGTTGTGGGGTATTTGGAGGGGGAGGGTGGCTGGTGGTGTGTGTGGGTGTGTGTGTGGTGGGGTGTGTGCATGTAGCAGTGAGCAAGACTCCCCTCAGAGTCACATGGGTGTGTGATTGTGTGGGGATGGTGTGGTTGTGCGTTTTTTCACGGAGGGTTCAAGTGTATGTGGGGGGTGTAGGTGTGTATGGGAACCTCCCTGTGTGCCCTCTGAGCTGGTCAGCACCTGCTCCCACCCCACAGCAGTCCAGAACCTAAGCACCTTGCTATGCCTCCCCACTACTGCCAACAGTGCACAACCCCAGCACACCCCACACCTGCTCCTCACCGCCCGGTTGTGGCAGGTCCTGCCACCCCTGGCCATGCAGCAGGGGTGGGGTGGTTCCTTTTGGCTGCCGCTGCTGCTGGCAGCCCCGACTCCATGCACCCCATGCCAGCTCTGGGCTTGCCCTTCCAGGCTGAGCAGTAGCAGCAGTGGCAGCATCAGGCAGAAACTATTGCTTGGCATGTAGGGGGAAAGTGACCATTCCCCCTCACTGCTGCCAGTCAGTTTTTGGTGCTGGTGCTGCTGCTGCCTGGAACCCGTGCTGCATGGGGCTGCGGTGCAGCTCCATCACCACCACCTGTGGACTACCCCGCACAGCAGCAGTGACAGTATGGAGCAGCTGCAGGACAGGGCAGTTCAGAGGTGGTGCTGATGAAGCTGCACTGCAGCCTGGTGTAGCATGGGCTTTGGGTACCTGCACCAAAAATTGGCCAGAGGCCGTGAGGGAGGAGGGCTGCTTTCCCCTCTGTGCCATGCAACAGTTTCTGCCTGGCACTGCCGGTGCTTGGGTCCAGGCTCAGCAGTGGCAGCACAGCAGTGGCAGCACAGGAGAGAAACTGCTGCTCAGCACAAGGCAAAAGCAGCCCCTTCCTCTCTCCCTCACTGGCACTTCCAGGTGCAGCCCCCTGAGCCTGTGCAGAGCTACCCTGTGTCTGCTCTGCAGTGCCACTGCTGCCCCATGAAGCAGCCGTGAGGTGGCGGTGATGCAGCAGAGACACAGGGCATCTCTGCTTGGGCTCTGGGCAGCTGCACCTGGAAGCCCCAGGGAGGGGGAGGGGGCACTTTTACCCTGCACTGAGCAGCAATTTCTCTTCTGCATCACCGCTACTTAGCCCAAATGGGTGAACGCGGAGCCAGCGTGGGGCACATGGGGTTGGGGCTGCACATGCTGGTCTCTGCCTGTACTGCAGGGCTGGGGCCAGTGGCAGCAGCAAAACAGCTGCAGCAGCTGGGCTGCCTAGAAAGGCAATCCTGCCATAGAGCAGCCCCAACCCAGCTCTGTGCCCAAGGGGTGGCACCTAGGCCAGGCAGGATGAAGGGACTTGCTGTGGGCCAGACAAAGGCTGTCCATGAGCTAGATGTGGCTCATGGGCCATATTTTGCCCACCCCTGAGATAGGCTCTCAAAAGATGGGTTCCTTGTACTATATAGTAATTGGGAGAATTTGGGGAAATTGAGAAAAATTGTGTAGTATTAATTCAAATATTTTGAGAAACTAGTGTTCCTCACTGTCTTCTATGTTTTAACAGCTACATAAATGCAACCAGAACAGCAGTAAACATATATGCAGCTAGGACTTTCATAGTTAGTGTACATATTTATTGACCTCCCATGTTGTTGTTGTATGACTAACAGTACAAGACTATGAAGGCCATGCAAATTATGGACAGAATGCTGAATTGCAACATGCAGTGAATGAAAGCACATGACACTGGAAGTATGAGTCCATGATTAGTTACTCAGCTCAATCTGTGAGTCATCTCATCTTCATTGGATGAAGTTTGCAGGGTGTTTCAACTGTAGTCCCTACCAAAGTCATTTCAGTAGCTTAAATTGAAATTAAAATGACACGTGTCTTAGGTGAGCTGCCACTGCCTCAACTGCAGATAGAAAAAGGGAGCACAGTGCCACAGCTGTTAGGTGAGAATCCAGAAGCAACCACGGATGCTCAATAAGCATAGAAGCACAGAGATTGGGCATGTGCTTCCAACTGAATGTTCACTATCAGCTCTCAGAAGCATTAACACTTTTTGATTTGGACTGTGTTTTAAAATTTGCAGTGGGAAAATATTGGGCTAGTTTTAGAATGACATATTGCCCAAACCTATGTTGCTTTTGGTTGTTTTTATCTGTAGCTGACATATCCATTCAAATGTAATTAATGTCTCTACCTTTCTGTCTGACTAGAAGAAGAGAACATTTCATCCTTATCAGGTGATTATAAGATCCTGGAAATTTGCTTCTGCAGGTTGCTTGAAGTCCTTTAATTTTCAGAAACATTGGGCTTCCCAATAACTCGTAACTATGGAGGTCATGGATGACTGGAAAAGGGCAAATCCAGTGCCTATCTTTAAGGGTATAAAGAGGATTCCAAAAATTATAGACCAGTCAATATGACCTCATTACTTGGAAAGATCATAGAGGAGGTTCTCAAGGAATCTCGTTTGTGGCATCTTTAGGAGAACAAGGTGATGAGGAACATCCAGCATGAATTCACCAAGAGCAAGACATGCCTGACCAACCTCGTTTTCTTCTGTGATAAGATTACAGGTTGTATGGATGATGGGAGAATGGTGCATGTGATATACCTGGACTTGAGTGAGGCTTTTGCCACTGAATGACATTCTCATTAACAAGCTAAGGAAATACGGTCTACCTGAAAGTACTTTAATTTGGATAAATAGTTGGATGGATCATAATACTCATTGAGTAATCCTCAGTTGGTCAGTGCCTAGTTGAGAGGAGGGATCAAGTGGGGTTCCCCAGGAATCTGTTTTGGACCCAGTATTGTCTAGTATCTTCATTAATGATTTGGATGATGAAATCAAGTGCACGCTTAGCAAATTTGTGGATGACACCTAAGTAGGTGGAGCCACAGGCACTCTGGAGGGTAGGACTAGGATCCAGAATGACCTGGAATGGAGAAGTAATCCAAAATAAATAGGATGATATTCAACCAGGACAAGTGCAAAATCCTGCACTTGGGGCAGAGTAACTGCTTGCACAAGTACAGACTGGGGAATGATGGGCTAGGCTACAGTTCTGCAGAGAAGAACCTACAGTTGACCATCAGCTGAATATGAGCCAATAGCTGCAAAAGAAGCCAGCAGCATTGTGGGTTGGCATTAACAGGAGTGGCATTAACAGGAGTGGCATTTGCAAATCAAGGGAAGGGATTCTTCCACTCTATTCTGTGCTGGTGAAGCCTCACTTAGAATATTTTGTTCAGTTTTGGGCTCCACACTTTGAGAAGGATATGGATGGTTTGAAAAGAGTCCAGTGCAGAGCTATAAAAGCATTTAGTGGCCTGAGAGGCAAGACTTATGAGGAAAGGCTGAAAGAACTAGGGTTATTTAGTTTGGAGAAGAGAAGACTGAAACTGGGAATGGGATCTGATAAGTCTTCAAGTACCAGAACGGCAATTACAAAGAGGATGGAGATGGGCTTTTCTTTGTGGCCATAAGGGGCAGGACTAAGGGCCATGGCCTTCAGCTGCAGCAGGGGAAACTGAGGTTGCATATTAGGAGAAACCTTATGACTATGAGGGTGGTTTCCCCCCCAATCAATAAAGGTATTGGGATACAGCATGCCTTGCTGTTTCACTGTGGAGTGGGGAGAGGCAGGCCTTTTTTTTTTGCTCCCAGCTTGGCAGGCTGAGCTTGTCTGTTTATGTTCCCTCAGTCTTACCTGAGGTTGTCTTGGGATGCTTCAGGCTATAAGAGGCACCCAGAAATACTTCTGTGGGCAAAGCATACCCAAGGTTTGCAAGGGTCTGTGCACCCCAGGCTGCACAGAGCCCTAAAAGAGAACAGTGACCGGGTGGTGGCAGCATTATCCCAGGCTTGCAGGTGTTCTCTAGGAAGTGAGACAGCTGGCTGTAGGCACCCTGTGGGAGACACTTGAAGCATGGTTTTTGGGCCTGGCACAGTGAGGTAGGTGGCTCTGCCCCCTACTCTGTTGCCACACTGACCATTGGCCCTTTTCCAGGCTGATTCTGCATGTACCAGACTGATATATTATGATTCAGATTCCTCTCTGCCTCTAAGCCCCCTGGCACATGCTACTTTTATGCTGCAGACATTTTGTATAGCACCTTAAATTGAATGTGTGGTTTGCCACACATTGCAGCTTGCCTAACAGTCAGCCCTGAATTGGCAGGATCAGCTCTGAATAACTGTGAGTCTCCAAATGGGCTGCTCACAATATTTTTGGCATGGCCTGGGGCAGCCCCAGTTCTCCAAATGAGCCTGGGACTGCACTGCAGGGAGGCAGGAGGAGAAAGTGGGGTGGAGGCATATGGCTTCAGAGGAGGCATGGTGGTTGGGATAATGGATAAGATCCCATGACATTATTAAATGTGCTATAGGGGCCTAAGATGTCTAAATGTTGGTGGATACTTACACAAAAGCTATGTACCTGCTGCATGACTACAATCCTATTCCACACAGAGGGATGCATAGCACTTCTATTATCTTAGTGGGAAGTCTAGTGAGTCCATAGAGACAGACCCTGTTTTAATTTTCTTGAACTATGTGGTTCTCCAATTTTGGCAATGTGACTTTGGAGGGTAATCCTGTTCTGTCCAGGAAGGTACTCCCATTCTCTAAGTGGAGCAGCATGACGTGCATCCGTCATGCTGAGATCCCTCTTGATCCAGCCTGTTGGGATCTAACATTCTGAGAAGGAAGTGATCTATCTGAAATAGTTTGTCTGAGGAGGAGGAAGAGAACCCACTGACTCCTTGCCCAATAATTTAGTGGTCAGGAAGTGGCTACCCACTTTCAAGGGTAATGGTATGTGTGGATTGGATTTCCCATTTTCTGGCCAGTGGCCCAATCATTCAGTTATGGGGAAAAAGTGGGTGGATTCTTCTTCTTGATGCATGCTTTAAACAGCTGCTTGGTGTCATTTTTCTCTATCTTAGTAAATGGGTACTTTGGTTGAGTTTTTGTGCTTCCCAGGTAGAATTTGATCGTGGCTGAATTGAACTAGAGGTGGGTGGTTATTCTGGATTGCTTTGGACTATGCAGTAGGCTAAGTCTAGTTACTATGGGATCTTCCCAGGTACAATGGAGACATATAAGTAATATAGACATTTTAACAGTTTATGCCTGCCTAGCAAGTTAGAATAAGCTCATGTACTGTGACACCTAAAAGCTTGATA
The DNA here is from genome assembly GCF_001723915.1 of Gavialis gangeticus. Classification (NCBI taxonomy): domain Eukaryota; kingdom Metazoa; phylum Chordata; order Crocodylia; family Gavialidae; genus Gavialis; species Gavialis gangeticus. The sequence goes on along the minus strand of NW_017729032.1, from coordinate 19,518,828 downwards.
AGTGTATTGAAGTAGCTTCAAGGCAGAGTAGGATCTGAGCTCATGCATCTGTTAGTATGTGAGCTTGCTGTAAATCACAGCTGGATCTCAGACATTATTCAGGCAGAGGGATTAAGGTAATGCATTACTTTAAAAAAAAGTTTGCACCCCAACTGACAACCCCCAGCCTTTTTCCAGGATATAACTATCTATGCATTCAGTTTAACAGCTTGAAAGGTTATCCAGTAAAACATGATAAAAGTGCAAGATGAAAAGAAAAATAATTGCATTTGACACAATCTTTTCTTTTGCCTATTAGCCAGTTTAGCAGGCAGGGAGTCCCAGTCCAAAAACAGTATCACAAATGGTGAAAATTAGAATCATTGTTGGTGATTGCAGCAGAGAGGGAAAAGGATAATTTGATGCAGAGAAAGAATTGTCATCTTGGTGTCTTCTTCCCAATTAAGGTAGAAATATATTGGAAGTTTGAATAGGTGCTGTACTTCAGTATAGTGTATCATCCAGCAGTGCTAGCAATCCAGAATCTCACAAACATCACATTCATTTTTAGAGTAATGAGTGATGGTGTGTGGTAGTTTCCATTTCATGTCTTACGCAATTAGGTGGCCACCTGTAAATACACATGGCTCAAAAATCCCATTTGTAGAAAGGTATGCAAATAAAATGACTTGTGGTTTAATTAGCATAAATTGAAGTGATTAGAGGGAAACTGGAGGAAAGTACCTCTTGATAGAAAAGTAGATTTAAACTCAGAATTGGTACAAAATACTTGAAGGCTTAAGGAAGGCTTTAACCACAAGTGTTCTAGAGCAGTGGTTTTCAACCTGTCATCCATGGATCCCTGGTGGTCTAATGGGCCCATGAAAGATGCCTATGATCAATCAAAAGTATGTGACTACCCACACTTACAATTCAAAGGGGTCTGCACCTCCATTCAAATTTTTTTAGGGGTCTGCAAATAAAAAAAAGATTGGAAACCACTGGTCTAGAGGTTTAGAACTTATAATAAGAAATGCCTGAACAGTTCAGATGTATGAAGTCAAGGTTGCTGTGGATGGCAAGGGTGATTCTTATCCTTACTCTGGCCATGACAAACTAAAAGAACATGTGACACAGTTTAGTACTGATATACATTTGCTGCATTAGCTCAGAACACCACAGAGCGAGTCCATTTTTGTACTGAGGTTCCTGTACTATCCATTGACTTTGGGATACAACAAAATTGAAATCATCCACCTGCAGTCAGGGGACCTGACCTTGACTGGGGGATGGAAGTTTATTTTGTCTATAAAAACTAATGAAAAATTGTTTAACATTTTCAACTGATCATCGTTTACAGCTGTTAACAACATCAAAGGGAATAGCTTCCCATTTTAAATTAGCTACCATGAGGGTATTTTGCAAATCACTTACAATGACTGGTAGAAATTTGATTTATGTTTTGAGGGCAAATGGACCAGATCAATAAAGGAACTGGCATACTAAATGGCTCCCCCAAAAGTTGTCTTATTCAAGTAAAACTAGACATTATAAGCAACTATGGCTAGAGATGTGAAGGCCCGGGAAAAAATTGGAAGCATTTGGGGAGGGGTGCGGTGGGGAGAGTTTTTTTTCCATTTTTTTCTGAGGACTTGTTTTTGTTTTTTTTCCAAAAAATTGGAAAAATTGAAAATTTGGGGGAAAATTAAAGAAACCTCTTATGAAATATTTTCTTTTAGAATGATGAATAAAATGTTTAAGACAAGGTGTTCATATATTGCTACCCTTTATTCCCCAAAATGTTTTTTAATAACTATGTAATAGGAAGACTTTTATGGAGGATTATCTACAGTGTCAGATCATTCCAATTCCTGTACACTAAGGATAAGCAATACAGCACAACTCTTAAATGCAAAAGCAAGATGTATTTCTGCCCCCAGGGGGCACTGCCATTTTCACAAGAGAAGGAAGACCGATTCAGTGCCTTCTTTGCTTGTGGACTTCCTCTGTTGTTGACTTTTGATCTAGAGGTTGGTGGATCTGCTCCTGTCCTCCTGACTAGGCCTCAAAGGATTGGGAGTGGACACTGGCAGCAGCATCCATTCTTTCCTGTAGAGATCAGAAACAAGGAACTTATTGCCCTGCTTGCTCAAAAGCCTCAGGAGAGGAGACAGAGCAAATTTAAAGGTTTTCGAATTGGAAGGAACCTGCTTCCTCCTGGCTCTGTGACTGTGAGATCCACAGCAGTACAGAAGCAGCACAAAGGAGCTGAAAGAAAGTATACTTCTTTATTGAAAGGAAGAATTTAAATTTCTCTGAATTCAGTATATTAAACTATATTTTAGCGGCATTACTATATTATCATAACCTATGTAATTCATAACTGAATTCCTACTAATCTTATATTTTGTGAAAAATCACCCAACCTTAGCAGTGAGGTGAGGTCTGCAGGGCAGGGGAGTTGTTCATAGTTAACTCTGAGGAGGCCTCTCCTCCATCCATTACAACATTTGCACATGCTGTTGCTTAGTGTTTATATATGCAAGGGGGCCCCTAAATTATATTTTTCTTTTTTCTCCCTCAGCAAAATGGTGCAACCAACTTCTAGCATATGGAAGCATTTCCACACTGCAAGTTATTCTGAGAAAAAATGTGATATGCAAATACTATCAAATGAAATATGCATTTCCAAATGCTACTGGCATGACCAAACACATCTGTGTGTGCAAGGAGTGTCCTGCAGACATTAAAAACTCCTTCATGGGTGTAAGTGAGGAGGAGGTAGATCATGATGACGAAAGTGTAAATAGCTGTTTCCAATGTTTTTGATCCAGAAGTCTTCTTACTGCTGCTCCTGGAGTAGCTTGTCTCAGTCCAGGCAAACCTTCAGTTTTTGGAAGTCCATGAAGATGATAAAAATGAAGGATCAGAAGAGTCAGAAGAAGCAGAAACTGCTGATAGTGATAGCTCAGAAAAGGAGGCTGATTAAACAAAGTTTCAAGTAGCAAAATTCGTATTCAATGAATCTTGGGGGGGTTTTTTTCTTCTCAGCTTTTTTTCTAAAAATGAGTTAGCTGTATCTGCTCGACACTGTGGAGGAGACTAAGTCCAGAATACATAATAAATTTCTTTGTTTTACTATAATGTTGATGGTTTCTTCTATTTTCAACTTTAATTTTTGCCCGATTCTCATAAACTGGCAAAAACTAAGAGATGCTAGGTTCCTTAGAGTTCAGCAGCTTGTAGCCACATTTGTAACAAAATTAAAAACATTTTAAAGTAAATTCAATTAGTAAATTTGTGATTGTCTGAATAAACTATATTTTTAAATTTAATATTTAATAAATATACCAAACATGATAATTTTTATGAGCAAACCAAGTTATAAATAATACATTTTATGTTCTTAAAGTAGCAAAGTGAATTTAGATCTGTAAAGCGTGCTAAGAAAACAAGTATTGCCTATTCTTGAATACCTCCAATAGTAGAGAATCTATTCTACTGCCTTACTATTCTTGTTAGACCCTGACTCTATGCAGTGCCCAACGAGTAGGGAGATGACAATCCAATTGCCCATGGATCCAGTTGCTCAGGGAGCAAGCAGGGAGCAAACACCAGTACACATTGCATGACAACAGCTTTATTCAAAATGGAGACAGCTTTGGACTAGCTCCCAAAAAAACTGGGGAGCCACAGTGAATGTTAGTTCTTATCACATTTCTACAGCTTGGTTCATGTTCATTAACATTTATTCCACCTTGGTCCCTCCTTTGTTCCACCCATCTTTCCTCCTATCTCAAGCTCTGCCTCTGTTTACTGTTTGTTTCATTAGCATGGAATTATCTATGTATTTAACTTATTTACATGTCTTTTTTGCTATAAGTGCATATCTAAGACCTTGACTCCACTTCTTTGGTCACTGGGCGGACTTTGACCAAAATCTGGAAGCTTCTGGAGGCTTCTTCATCAATCACCATTCACCTTTTCGCATATGTTTATTTCAGATTCTGTTACCAGTTATGTGTTGTTTTTCACATTCCAATCTGCTTTTCAGGTCCAAGTTGTACCATCTTCACATTCCTAAGGCTTCACCTTATTCACAGCACACAAACTTACACAGACTCACTTGAAGATGGTTGACACAGTTAAGATGGTTACTTAGCATAAGTAAATGGTTGGCTTAGCATAAGCATTCATAAGCAAAATCTGCTTTATCTTCTAATGATGCATAATGAGATATAGATATAGATATCTATATAACTTACAACACTACTATATTGTTAAAAAATGCTTGCCTAAGTGTTTTGCAGTGTTACTTTTAATATATCATTTTGCCTTGTGGTTAGCAGCTTTGCTGATCACAGGCTAAAGCCTTTTATTTGGCTGCAAATCCAATGCTCCCCAAGATCCAAATACAGTCACCCTAACAATTCTCACAATGAAGAAGTTTTTTTCTGGATATCCAATCTAAATTTACTTTGCTACAACTGCAAGCCATTGCTCTGTGCCCTCCTCTCTTCAGCAAGAGAGAAAAAGGTACTTTCCCTCTTTACGGCAGCCCTTCAAGTATTTGAAGACTGCTATCATGTCCCCTCTTAAGCACGTGTTCTTCAAGCTGAAAATTTCTAGTTTCTTTGTTGCCTGCCTTGAGACCCTCTTTAACTTTTCCATATCCTTTTTAAAATGTGGAGCCCAGAACTGCACACAGTACTCCAGATAAGGCCTAACCAGTGCCAATTAGAGAGGCACTATCACCTCCCATGTCTTACTCCTAATGCGTGTACTGATGCAGCCCAAAACTGAATTGGCTTTTTGTGCAGTTGCATCACACTGTAGACTCATATTGACTCCCAAGTCCTTTTCCATAGAGCTGCCATCCATCTCAATGTTCTCTACTTTGTATTTGTATTTCTGATTATTCCTCCCAATGTGTAGCACCTTGCATTTGTCCACATTGAGCTTCATCCTGTTGGGTCTAGCCTAACTTTCCAATTTGTTGAAATCCTTCTGAATTGCATTTGCATCCTCCAGCATGTTCATAGTTCTTCCCAGTTTCATGTCATCTGCAAACTCGCTCAATAAGCTTTCTATGCCAGCATCCAAATTGTTAAGAAATATGTTCAACAGCACCGGGCCCAAGACAGACCCCTGTGGGACTCCACTTAAAAATTCCTGCCATTCTGACAAGAACCTGTTGATAATTACCCTTTGCTTATGGCTATTGAGCCAGTTATCTACCAACCTTGTAGTAGTTTTATCCAGCAAGAAGAGCACACTATTGCTCATATTCAGCTTATGGTAACCTTTAGGTCATTCTTTGCAGTACTGAAACCTAGCCAGTCTTTCCCCAGTCTGTATTTGTCCATTCAGTTATTCTGTTCCAAGTGCAGGAATTTGCACTTGTCTTCGCCGAATGTCATCTCATTCATTTCTCCAGTGTATCCAGGTCATCCTGGATCCTAGCCCTACCCACCAGAGTATCTGTGACTCCACCAAATTAGGTGTTATCCACAAATTTGTTAAGTATGCACTTATATCTATTCATTCAAATCATTAATGAAGATATTAAACAATACTGGAACCAAGATAGACCCCCGCAGAGAACCCCACTTGATACCACCTTCCAACTAGGTATTAAGCCACTGATGACTATTTGTTGAGCACGATGATCCAACCAATTTTATATCTACCTTACAGTGCTTCCATGTTGTCTCTTTTTTCTTAACTTGTTAATGTGACTGTAATGGAAGATGGTGTCAAAAACCTTGCTAAAGTCATGGTATAGCACATTCAGTCTTCTCCCCCATCCACAGGGCCTGTCACCTTATCACAGAAAGAAACCAGGGTGGTTAGGCTGACTTACTCTTGGTGACTCCATGCTGGATGTTCCTTATCATCTTGTTCTCCTCTAGATGCCTCAGAATCAATTCCTTGAGGACCTGCTCCACAGTCTTTCCAAACCAGCCATATGGACTGGTTTATAATTCCTGAAATCCTCTTTCTTCCCTTGCCTAAAGATTTGTCCTTTTCCAGTTAACTGGGACTTCACTTGACCTCTGTAAGTTCTCAAAAAGGGCAGTCAATGTATGCAAGTAGTCAGGTAAAGTTGATCAAGCAGGTTAAACAAGTTAAATCAATCAGGTTAAACCAAGAGCAGAATTTCGCCTACTATTTTCAGTGGAGCTGTAACCCAGGATGAATTTGGCTTGTTTGGTTAACTATATACATTCTCCTTGAAAAATTATTGTCAGTAATAATGTTTATTATTATCTATATTAATAAAAACATGTGATTCCTTCCAGATCATTTTCCAGTTGATGATCTCCCAGTTCTTCAAGAATACTGATGGAGTTAATCTCCCAATACTCTTGGGTACTAGTTTCTAAAAGTATTTAACATTATGCTTTCTTCACAGAGAGGATGAAACACAGAGCCATTACCTAATTATCACAAGGAGAAAAAACAAGTCTGTGGTTGAGACAGAAGTAGTATGTAGGGGCACCTGATTCTCAAGCTGAAATCATTTCCATTGCACCACACAGCTGGAACATATTCTCTCTTTCATTGTACATGCTGAGGATATAGTGGTTAAATTTGAACGTTAAGAGAACAAAACAAAACAAAAAACATCCACTTTCTAGGGCAATGCATAAATGCATTGGAATATAATTTGTCATGATATTATTCTCACATTTTTGTTTCTAGGAGAGGACCCCTTTAAATTGATTCAGGTTCTACCTTGCTCTCTTCTCATTTCCTGTCCTGCAAGTGTCCAATGAAGTCATGAAGTCAGCTGAGTGTTAGTGTAGGTAAGGAGTATGATTATTCCTCCTATGATGTATATTAGAACAGCTTACAGCTAAGAAAAGTTTTCTCCTACTTGATGCTTTCCAGCAGCACACCTAATAAAGATGTTCATTGTTGGTACTTTGAGGACAGTTCCATAAGCAAGTTCAGCTGGTGCAGGGGTGGCATTACTTTAATTAGCTGAATCTGTATCAATGGTTCAACGTTTGGGTGACATAAAGGAGACACTCATTGGTAATACATGCAAAATTGTATGTAGGCCTGAAAAGGAAAGGCCTGTATGTGAGGCAACTTCCATCTGAGAGAAGTTTAGCACAGATCCTAAGCTGTCTTAAAATGGGCAGTGGGGGGATTACAACCATTTAGTTCTCCTAGAAGAGAACATTCTCTTATCTGGATCTTGGCAATTTAGTGTTAGTCTCAGCTCTGTTGTTTTGCAAGTCATAAAGACACTGGGTCTAGTGCTGTAGTCTTATAGGTTGGCATAAATTGGGAGAAACTCTGCTGAGGCCAGTGTGTAAAGAGTGAATCATCTCTAAGACAGAAAGAGGCTTCTGCTCAACTCCTAGGAAACCAGAACGTGGCTAAGGTATTTAGAAAGACAATTCATAGTCACATTGTGACAAACTATATAGTATTGTTTGTAATATTTCTGGGTTAAATGGGTTCATGACATCATAATATTGCAGGCCTGAGTTTCCCTGATTAGCTTAGCCCTCTGGGAAAGAAGAATGAGTTAATTGTGTTTTGAAGCAGATCTGTGAGGTTCTGCCCAAGTGCAAAGCAATTTGTCTGTGTGGACTCACCAATTGGACTCAAGTCCTAACACCTGCAGAGGCTCTATGTGGTTTCTGGTGCCAAGAAAGGACTTCAAAACAACTCCTTGGACTGTCCAAAAGACTGTCTTGGAAAGGAAGGTCCCAGGGACAAGGAAGGGGAAGAGAGAGGCAGGTGAAGAGCCTGAGGCACAGATGAGCCTAGGCTACTACCTACAGAGCTGTTTGGGGCTTGGCGCCCAAGGACTCTGCCTGCTTTACTGCAGTTGACCAGTAACTAGTGCTGCTTTTGTTTTAAAAGAGCTGCCTGATTCACTGCATCGACATCAGGTGTGTGTCACCCCCCTGAAGTGCACCATACTTCTCCAGGAACTGTGCCAGAAGGTAGCAATATGGAGCAGGGCGGTAGAAGCAGGGGCAGTACATCGATAACCACAGGCCTGAGGACCAAATGGCTGGGTCTTGGAGTCCAAAGAGCCAGGATTCCCCCCCCTCCCTCTACCAGCTATGCCTGGCCTGGCTTCAGGGGTCTTCAAAGGGCTTCAAACAAGTTCCCTGAGGAATCTGTGACAGGGGATTCAAAATCATATGGAGGACAAGATTTTATCTCCATACACTGCAAATTATGTATAATATGATGATAAAAATGGAAGAGATGGAGAGATTCTCTTTTCATTCTGGCTTCTAAATGTGTCTGTAAAGATATATTAAGGAACATTTACAATAGTGATAAGGCATATTTATGCATCATAATATCCATGCTTCAGGGACCTAAAAAAACCAAGGCTGCACAATGCAGGTGGGTGTGTTATGATAGCCAAATAAAACAGGCCTGCTTGTGTCTTAATTAAATGCTAAATAAACTGTTGAAATAGAGTTAAGTCACTCAAGGGAATAATAACAAGAGAGTATGACAGGAAGTCATTAGCCAAACCAGTTGCCTTCTGGCACAGATTATGGAGCCCGGTGTTCGATCTGTGGGGACTCTAGACAGAATGTAAGGCCTGGGGCTGTCTTTCCCCTATGTGGACACTGAATGATTAGCACTGATTTACTGTGGAGGCACTCCGAGGGCCGGGACGCTGGGCTGTTTCCCAGCTTTGAAAAGTTACCTGTTTACACTTGAAAATGGTGTTTTTCAGTGGTGGTTCTCTTGACCAAATGACCAAAGCACCATTTTGGATCATTTCAACAAACTGACACAAAACAGCTATATTTTGGGAAAAACAAATATATCATTTCAAATGAAAATATCAAAATGAATGACTCCAAACACTTCCAAATTAAATTTTCTTCTGGAAAAATCAATCCTATGGGAAATTAAAACTTTTTAGCTTTTAGCTTTTTAGATAATTTGGAGGTAAAAACAAATGTTGAAATATCAGAGTTTCAAGTAGTGCAAGTTTTCTCCTTCTGGTAAGAGGAAGGATCAGTGATTTGAACCTTAAAAAAGAATCTTAGGAAAAGAGGAAATCTGGTGGTATTATTAAGGATGAAGATAAGAATATGGTATATGCATGTAGGAACAAAATCAGAGAGATCAAGGAACAAATTGAAATTCAGTTAGTAAAGGACATAAAAAGCATCAAAAAGTGTTCTATAAATACATTAGAAGGAAGAGCATGACCGAGAAAAATATATGTACCTTACTGAATGACGAAGGGAGTCTAGTAATGAATAGCATAGTAAAGACTGAACTGTTCAGTGCTTTTTTTACTTTAATAAAATGCATCATTGCTTTACTCATCGACTTTAATGCTCTTCATACCTTAGTCTTTGCATGAAAGGTCAACTACCAGACGATGAACACAGAATCAAGGGGAAAAGGAGGAATTGCAGACCAGTCAGATTGATGTCTTCAGCCTGGAAGATACTGGAGCCTCTTATCAAACAATGGAGTTGAAGAAGGGTAGAGGAAGAGTGTATCTTTAGGCCTATCCCTGTTTTTCTGAGAGGCTACAAATTGAAAATGAAATATCTAAATTTACATGGCTCTGGTGATTACAAAAAATGATGGTGGCACCAGCTACTGCAACAAAAAATGTATTGAATGTGAATCTTCCATACTAAGTACAGAGTGAACTACCACATAAGCTAAAGGACAACTCATTTATATCGACTGTGGCCATCTCCTACACACCACCATGTGCACCAAGTCAGAATATTATATGGGCACTGCAGCATATATTCTCCTAGATCGGTGTTTTGAGTCCTGTGATTTTCTGTCAAGAAAGGTCCAAATTTTGTTCTTGTCACCCACAGACCACAATATACAGTGTAATGATATACATAATGCTCTACTTGTCTAGTTCTGGCTGTATTTTAACTGAATAAATGGTTATGGTTGGATTCTACCAACAGAAGTTCAGTATGCTGCGATGATACATGATTGGGACATCAATAGTTCATTTACTTTTCTCTGTCTTTTTTTATTCATTATTAATTATTGTAGCAGATTTGTTTTTGCAATGAAATATTTCCATTATAGGCAGCTTTCTCTTTCATTTTGTTTTCAGAACATTCAATAATGTCCAAATCCACTGACTGAGACTTTAAAATTAAGTAACATAGAATCAAGTGAAATGTCACTAAAAATGTGATTATGCCTTTACTCAGAGACAGTTAGGGAGAAAAGAAAACTTGATGATGATAATGTTTGCCAACCATTGCTTAGATTTTTGTTTGTGCAATACTTGTTCAAATTAACGAATAGTGCCATTGAATGGAACATCACATGGGAAAAGAGCTGCAAAATACAGCTCATGGAAAGCAAAAAGAAATGCAAAAAGAATGATTATAGTAAGATGCAGGTTTGGGAAAGTATGATAACATTGTAAAATTGCTGGCAGCATTGCCAGCTGTCATGCATTTCTTGCAAGTCTTATTATACCATAATATTTAATGCTGTTGTTTAAGCTGCAGCTCCTGGAGACATGTATTGAGATGAAAATCTCATCTTTTACTTTAAAAAAATCTGGGCGGATGACACATTTATACTGCTATAATCAGTGCTATTATCTTAGTGTGAAACTCTAGTGACCAGCTGGGGCAAACCCCTAAACCAAGGTAACTCTGTCCAATCCAGTGGACAATTAACCCTGAGAGAGTCTGAGGCAAAACTACATCAGTTCTCTGCCTGTGTCTTATCTCAAGCTAGCTCCTTGCTCAAGGCAAAAAAGGCTCCCCTCCCCTGCTTGGTGGAAGCAACTTACATACCACATGTCCATTCATTATATAAGCCTCGGTAACCAACTGGTGCTTGAAATCAATGTAAATTACACTGGGGTATGTGCTCATCTGGATCTCGTGGTTACAGTTAAAAGCTGGAGTACATCAAACAGTAGGCAAAAAAGAACATGTTATTTATTGTCCTTTTTGAAGCTGATTTCACAGTTGTGGGGGCCTCACTTATTTTTTTTAATGGTTTGAATTAGCAATACTACTGTTGTCAGATGTCACATGTACAAAGACCCACTATACCATGAGAAGGGCAAATAGTTGAATGACATTTATTTCCTCTTAGAATAAATGCCTCTAGCAGCTTGTGTGTGTAATGGCAGAAAACAGCCACTGAAATTGGTGAATTAGTGACTCACAGAAGTAGAGCACCAGATGTGGTTAAGATATAAAGCCTAAAGTATATTGAATTCTCCATGTGTATGTCACAAAGAAAACTAATTACCTACGGATGCCCGCTGGTTGAGACCTTGAAGTGTTCTCAGGGTTATCTTTGCTTGAAGTTGTTCACTTTTTGCCACAGTTACTTAGCCTGAAGGACCTGTCATTGGGGATGCCCTACTAGGAATGTACTTTCCCTGTTGTTAATACTTGAAAATGGATGAGATCTTCAGAGAGCTACATAAATCAAATATAAAGCATTGCTTCCTAAGATGTTTTAACTTACAAATCCTTCAAGCCTTGTAACCCATTGCAAAGAATAGCATTCCATGAAGAGACTGTTCACTCTATCTTGTTATGTGAAAATAACATTTTCTACAAAGCTTAGAGCTACCTTCAGGGCATGGTGAAATAAAAGACAGACATGCAGTTTTCAGATCTGCTGGCCACTTTCCCTTGCTTCTTGATTCCTGAAACATTTTCCTGGAGGTTATCTTCTTGTCTCCATGAATTCAGTGAAAGCTTTTTCATGTGCACATTATCTTTTCCAAAGTGTAGTTACAAAGCTTTGAAAAACAGAAATAGCATCAAAAGGAATTTGAACATCATAGCTAATAACTTATCAGAATTCACAGCAAACGGAACATGCTCTTAAGTCATTTGAAACTATTCTTCATTAGGTATTGTATTTGGGTATAATAACCAGAATAAGACACTAGCAACCATAAAAATCCCCATAATTTCTTAAGAGATATATAGAATGACTATATTAGGATAGAAAAAATTAAATAAAAACAGGTCATAGGGCAAAAAGCTTATCATTTTCTTGTGGTGGAGACTTGTGACCCCATAGTAACAATATATTTCCATAATTATCTGAGGTCTGGGCATAGTTTCATAGTTAGTAGGGTCAGAAGGGACCTGAGCAAATCATCGAGTCTGACCCCCTGCCATGGCAGGAAAGAGTACTGGGGTCAAACAACAGTGTCTGTACAATAAACAAACAGAACTAAATATTTAAAAAACCCCAAACAACTATTTTCATGGTAGATGCAAGAAAATGATAGATTGCCAGAAAGACATCTAGGTAACCAGACCCGAGTTCCCTACAAGCAAAGACAATGCTCTAACAAACCACTGGGCTATTAGAGATAAAGAGGTAACCCTCAACAGTTGTTTTTGTATGAATCATGATGATGTTTTCTGTGCCCTGTTCTGTAAGAGGGAAGTGGGATAATACCTTATTTGAAATCTTGCTAGGACTTAGATGGTTTTATGTATGCCTGATGGAGAACTCTTACCTACCTGGGGACTCAACTGCATGTACCATTAGGGGGTTACTGAGTAAGGGTTTTGTGAATGCCTGTGGTATCTAAATGTTTGATTTAAATGTTTAGGTCCCTTTCAATACTTAGCCCCAGCTTCCTGAAGCCCTTCTGACTCCTCTCAGGGCAGTTTTCCTATCCTAAACACCTACCTACATTTCTAAGCCTGGCCCTTTAAATTGGGCAGCAATCAGCAGCTGTAGTCCTACAGGGGTCATTTTGCAAATGGCTGGTGCTTCATGCTGATGTTACCTCTTTTCCCAGCTGGTAATATCTGCCAATGCTGTTGGGTTTCCCCTCATTTTCTGCATTTTATGGTTTAACAGGAAGACACACACTTAGAGGGAATGTACTGATAAGAGCAAAAGGAAGGGCAGTGTCCCATCTGCATTATAGCTGTGTGAGTTTGATCAGAGAGAAAGTATCTGTCTCCCTTGGAGTATAAGTGATTAAAGCAGGAGAGGGGAACACTGCCAAAGTGAGATATGACTTTGCAAAACCAAAGCCAAGAATAACTGGGATTGGGAATACTGTCTCAGTACCCCACAGGTTGGGATGTTGAGATAAATGACTCTGGCTTGCTTTCTATCTAAATTAAAGACCCTAGGTTACCCCTACATGCTTAAGACCCAATGAGCTTGTAGCACGATAAAAATTTGTGGCCATTCTGTGAAGATGAAATGAATGCAGCAAGGTCTTGGAGCCCCAAAGATGACAGCTGTAGCCCAACAAAAAGGCTGCTCACCTCTCCCTTGGCAGTATGGCTTGGGAAGGATCTGTGCTGCTGTTGACTATGCGGGCTGTGTAGGAAATGGGACTGGTTGCTAAGAAAATGTGTTTGCTGAGATTCAGAGTGCAGTGCTAGCTTCCACTGGCAAGCTAGTAGGATTTAGGGGGCAGGAGCCTGCGACAGAGAACCACTGTGCCATTGAGACCTTCTTGATGCTGCTCTTGGCCACAAGAAATGATAAAGGTTGCCAGGGAGAACAGAGTGCAATGTTGCTCGCAGCGTGTTACATGTTCGTATTTGCCCATGGATCAGCAAAGGCTGAGGACAACTGCCACAACATAGCTCCTCAAATAGCACAGTGTGGCATGCCCATCATGCAACTTTGTCCCTCAGGAAAGAAAAATAACTTTGCATGAGTCAATATCAAATTCAAGTCTCATACATGATGTCTATTACATGTGGGAGATAAAACATCAGCTATATACCCTGCCCAAAATAAACTGTAATTGGTGAATAGATTAATCCCCTATAAAGCAATTCAGCAAAATGCTGTGCTCTCTCTTGAAGCAGACTATTATTTGGTCATCACTCGAATGACAATATACTGACAATATATTGAATTCGTATTGATATTGGTTAGTGTTTCTACTGCATAACGGTAAGTTGTTAGTGTTCATATGTTCTGCAGGTCCTGATATCCTCCAGTATTAAGGTAATAATTATTTTGTTTTGGGCATCTGTCAATCAGTGGCCCTCTTAGGTGTCTTAAAATCAAGCTGAGATAGAATGGGGTGGGAGCCTGCTGAATCAAGCACTGAGCAAAAACATTGGATATCTGGCTCTTCTTCTTTTGCTGAGCACACCACCTTGGGCACACTGCTTCCCCTTCTTATACCTTGGTTTCTTTATCTGTACAATAAATATGATAATATTGACTTCCTTTGTAAAGAGCATTGAGGTCTTTGGGAAGTGTTAACTAAGAGTTGTGTTTTACTAACATGACAAAGCATCAGGTCAGTGGACTGTGACAAATGCTTTTTGAAATGCTGAATTTCATTTTAAATGAGATAACCCTGCGTGGACAGATGGGACTCCAGTGATCCTGGGGGAGAGGTACAAAGGTATGTATTGTCCTTTCTACTGCCATATTGCCTTGAAGTTTGAACTATTCTGTTCTTTGACAATAAGTGAATGAGGTGTGGTGTTGGGAGTCATGATGA
>NW_017729032.1:19489008-19494189 GCF_001723915.1 Gavialis gangeticus | reverse complement strand
ACTTTATGCTTTGGTATGCAATAAGTGTAGGAGGCAAGGCAGAAGGAAGAAGTCTCCTTTGTGCATCTCTGCTGACAACTAAATTACTGATTCCTGCACCAGCTGCAGCCAACCAGACTTTGGGATAGTTTACAATGGCACCAGCATGCACTGCATAAGTCCTTTCTTGATGTTAACACAGCCATATATCACAATTACTACAGTGTGAGCAGTGGGGCTACAACTTGGCAATAATCTTTAAATGTAGTTCTACTCTGAAAAGTGGTGAAGGATCTCTAACCTATATTGACGTAGTGGTATTTTTTTTCTTGCCAGCAAGTGGGGGAACATTATAGAGTGTAAAACTGTTTCTGTTAGCCCTGCAGAGCCAGCAATTGTGCATCCTCAGCCTAATTGGTTCCCAGTCTCAGTCACAGCTGTGCTAAAGTGGTGGAAGAAAATAGAATTGCACAGATGTTATTATTGAGGGCTGATTTAAAGACAGCGGTATTCTTCAGGTGAAACTGGGAACACAAGTGCACATGGAAGGAAGAACACTGTTTAGCTGTCCCATCTCAGGTAAAGTTTCCAGAGCTGTCTGTCAGAAAAAAGCCCATTTAATATAATCATAGTGCGAAACAAAGAAGATGGAAGCCTTTGTACCAGCCTTGCAGTGCCACTTTTCAGAGGTCAGTTGTATATGAGATGATCAGAATTTTCCCAGCGGAGATGAAATGTGACATCAATCATGACAGTCTTGGTAATGGACCACTTGCCCTAAAATACACATTTTGAGAACTGTGGCCTGATTTACTAATACATAATGGAGTTAAGGATCATCTGTATGTGGTTAATTAGTGGTGTTTCTGTCTCTGAACATAATAAAGGGGATTGGATACACAGTCTTACTGACCTTGCCCAGAGCAAAAGCCCATAAGAAGCTATAACAGCACTATTAAATCTCTTGCCTGGATGAGTTGTAGCACAATTTTAAAGTCATTAAATTACCGTCATCTCTCTTGAGAGCAGAATAGGAGCCTGAACAGGAAAAACTGAATGGGGACTGAAGGGTGGAAGTGAGCCAGAGAACTATATAGAAGAGTGATGTAAGGGAGCAGCTTACATTGTGCAAGGTCACTGGAGCATGAAACAGATGCTTCCTTGATGAGGAGCCATTTTGAGTGAGCAGGTTCAAGGGTGAGAATGTTCTGACAGGTGAGGAAAGTGTTGGGTTTATGACAAAATGTCTGCCAGAGGAGGGAAGTTGCTCCTTCCTGCAAGAGAGAGAATGCAAAGAGTATGATGGCATTATTACAGGCGTTAATAAAAACAGCAGTTTCAACGTTGACATTTGGAACTGCAGAAATCTTTCCTATTCCTAGCCACTGAGCACTGGACAGAGAAAGAAATGATCCTGATTAAACAGCCTTCCATCACTGTAGTAGTCAGCACAGTTTTTATAACCTAAAGCCAAAGGTCAGCTATGAAGGACAGAATCATTAGTTCTGGAATGCCGATTCCACAAAAAGCATTTACCAGGGAAAGTTTGAGCAGATGAGAATATACATAAATCTGCGGGCAAGGCCGTTGGGCACCAAAGATTGTGGATGAATAATTGTTTTAACTCTACACATAATAAATTACTCTTCATAATGGGTGTTTGGTTTGCATTGCCTCAGTTAATTTTCCCTTTTAGCTGCTCGGTGTAATTTTCTTGGTATATGACAAAAAGTTTTGGGGTTTTTTTGTTAAATTTCATTTCTTGTGATTTAAAATATAATGGCAGGAAAATGGATGGGTTGTTATGAAATCACGTTTCTTATTAGACAATGATACATTTCATCTCCCCTTCCAGCTCCAAATAGAGGACTAACAGTTTAAGGCATACTTGGTTAACACGTATCTTGCTTTATCAGAAGTGATGGTTCTATATACATATATATAGGCTTTTCCATAGTGTTCATCTTCATAGAATCTGAGCAACTAAGAAGCATTAGTGAATTTATTCTCATAATGCTCCTGTTGCATATACACTTCCAAATTGTGTAAGTGCTTCTATACAAATGCTAAAAGCCTAATAAAAGGTGTGTGAGCTAGAATGCCTGGTATTCAGCAATAACATTGACATAGACTTGATGAACAAATAAAGTCAAAGGGATACTGAAATATTTGGATATAAATGTTATAGGAATGGCATGGTAGGTTATAAGGGGAATAGCACTGTCTATTAAAGAAAGTATAGCATCAAGCAAGGTCCCTTCCAAACTGATTAGTTTCAGTAAAAATTGTAACTGGAAACAGATGATAGAATGGAAATTCTTTGGATAGAAATTATTTTCACAAATAACAGAAGTATATAGGATTGAGACTGTACCATCAGCCACCTGAGGGGTATAGTGAAGATGATCATGGACTTCTGAGGGACAGTATAGAAGCTTCAAAAGCAGGATACACAGGAATAATAGGTGAAGGGATTCAGCCCAGCTGGCCTGGGAATTCAGCCCAGCTGGGCTGAGTTCATTTCCCCAGCCCCATCGTAGGGCTGGGGAGGGGAACTGAGAAATCCAGCTCAGTTCCCTTCTCCAGCCTGACTGCAGCGGTGGGGAAGGGAACTGAGTCAGGGCTCAGTTCCCTTCCCCTGCACTGTGATTGGTTTCCTGCAGCCCGGCCATGGAAGGCGGGGAGAGCCAGGGCTGTGCTCCCTGCCTGGCTGAGCCTGGAGTACTGGGAGCGCAGCCCTGGTTCTCCCCTGTCTCCCACCTGCTGGCTGCTTTGAAACTCAAAACATTTTGAAATGTTTTGACTAGTCTTCTTTTTTTCAAGGCTGTTTTGAAGCCCTTCATTTCATTTTGATTCCGCTGTTTTGAGCTTGAAATGGGTCAAAACAGTGTTGAAACAAAACAGTCTGCAAAATTTTGCACAGCCCTAGTGTATAAGATCTGGTTCAAGCAGTAACTGTAGATGAACTGCTCTTTAACAGTGACCAAATGCAATTCAATTCAACTACCCTGTAGGTGGGAGTAGGCTAAATATCCACCATAGCAATATTTAGCTTTAAAGATGGGAATCATCTAAAAAATGAGAAAGCTAATTTGATAGAAATTAAAAGGTGCAGCCGTGAGGATGAAATGCATACAGGCATCAGGGTGACTGGTTAAAATAACAAAGCAGAGGCCCAGAGTAAATATATATATCACAAATCCAAAGGGGCACTAAATTGTACAAAAAAGCCAGCATAGTTTCACAGCAAAGTCAAGGATGCAATTAGAGGCAAAAAGCTATCATTAAAAAATTGAAGTCATGCCTAAGTGAGGATAGTAAAAGTATGTACAAACTTTGAAAAGAACTAAAACCATAATAAGGTGAGCTAAAAAAGATTCTGAGCATCAGCTGCTAAAGACATAACAGCAAATACATTTTTTAAAGTTCCAGATCGTTGATGTCTAGATAACCCAAGATGTAAAAGGTGCCCTCAGAGAAGATAAGGCTATAGCAAATAAGCTAAACAAATTCCTTGTACTGGCTTTTACTGCTGAGGATGTTAGAGATATTTCTGTCCCAGAACAGAACCAATTGTCTAGGATTAGGTGCTGTTCACTGAAGAGTTTGGAAGGAGCATTAGCAAAGTTTGCAAACGTTACAAAATTGTTTCAGGTAGTTATATCTAAACCTGGCTGTAAGCTCTTTCTGTAACTTCACTAAGATCTCAATGGGCAACAGAGTTGCAAACAAAATTTAACACTGATAAATTTAAACATCTTTGAAGTAATGCATGTAGGGAAAAATAACCCATCATTGAGTATTTATAGGTAGAATTATGAGTTATCTGTTACCCCCTAGGAAAGAGACAGTTGGAAGGGGGGTCATGAGAAACGTCTATAAAATCAATGAATGGTTTTGAAAAAGTAAATGAAGAACTATTTGATATGGCACACAATCCAAGAACTAAGAGGCAGCCAATGAAATTATTGGAAAATACGTATCAAACAAACAAAAGGAAGTATATTCTGAGGTCCCTTCCAGCCCTAATGTTTATGAAATCTATATTTTGATACCATGAAAAATGGACTTCATTGTTATAGGACCATGTGTGGAGGCCATAGTAGAACCAGGTCCAGAAGGGATTAGATCCATAGAATAGTCTATCGGGGTGCTGAAAACAATACTTAGGCATATAACCAAAGTCTATAACCATAGTCCATAAGTAAGGAGGTTATGGAAAGTGAGGGCATGACAGGGAACAGACCACACTGTTTGGTCTAGATCTTTTTATGTACTAATTTTTTAAGCCATAATGGACAATTACGAATATCCAGTCTGAGCTCCAGCTTAGCATGGACCAGAAAACAATGTATTTCAAGGAGACTGTTCAGTCTTCCTCAAAAACATCCATCTGTTGGATGCCACTGTTGGAGACAGAATACTGGGCTAAATGGACCTTGGTGTGTCCTAGTCTAGCAATTCTTTTATTCTTATGTGTGTGTTGGAGTAAAGGGAAAGAAGTCCATATTGTTCTTTACTTGCATCATGGTAATGTCTAGGAGTTTGTCGTTGACTAAGACTCTATTGTGATATGAACTGTAAAAGTATCTGTCTAAAGAGCTTATTATCTGAGCCTGGTCATAAGGATGGAACATGCTTTAAATTCTTTGTGTCTCATTATGGTGATAATCAGGGATCCTGGTTTCCTCTCATAAAAAACCCCCCCAATTTTTGGATTAAAAAAAGTAACCCAAAATTTATGTTTCCCCATGATTAATATGAAACACCACTAATGTATAGATGTATATATAGTGGTGTTTCATTTCAGTCTCAGAAAAGTGTGGATTCTGGTTCCTTTTTTTAAATTGAAAATTGGGGATTTTTTTTTTTTATCAGAGAAAACCAGGATCCCTGGTGACAGTTCTAGAGAAAGTACCTTTAGCTTGCATGAGAATAATGGAGCCTACTGGGCATTTCATATTGTGTGTCTCATAATGCTCCTGGCTATAATACTTAACTAATGTTATAAATCATTTTCTATGATCTGATTTCTTACATCTCTCAATGTTTCTTTCTAATACACACAATTGGAAAGACGATGCCTGAGATCTATAAATTAATTTATCTGTCTCACTAGTAAAGGCTGCCTGAACACAGAATTAGATTTCATTCTAAAATCCTTAGCAAAAGCTAAGGATGTGGTAGTCATGGGGGACCTGA
>NW_017729032.1:19471806-19488997 GCF_001723915.1 Gavialis gangeticus | reverse complement strand
CCTTCTGACCCTAGAAACTATGAAACTATGAAACTATCTGCCTCAGGTAAAATGTTAAGATATTATTAGTCTTAGAACTGGTATGTTTGCACACACGGAATTTTTACTTTCCATGGTTCTATAAGCAACAAGGTGTAGACTAAAACATAGATTAATTCTAAGAACACAAACACACACACACACACACGTCACAGTCTTCCTCCTTCCCTGATGTTTCTGCTTAGAACTGACATTTTGGGTTGATGAGACTAACTCCTCACCAAGTATATTCCTGCCTGAATCAGAAGTGTGAGGGATAGGTAGCTTTAAGGGCAACCACCTCAGCACAAGGAAGTCAAATTTAATGGTGTCCAATTGTACACATAATCTCTGAATTTGGTCCATATTTCTGTTCTTTCCCAGTTTCATAATTCATAACCTTTTCTATTTGTAGAAATATTTAAGTTATATTACATGTTCTCACTGGTGCTTCTGGGAGTCCTGAGAGTGTCTTGAACCCAATCAGCAAATCACTGAGGCTTACAAATATTTTATTTATATTTGCCATGATGTAGAAGATCTGACATTGTAGAATGTAGGCTGCTAGTGATTTTATAGTGCTGATGTTCCCATTTCTAGCAGAAAGGGATGGTGCAAATGTGAGAGGGAGTGGAAGTGAAGGGCACAGGTAACTTGTGTGAGGACAAAATACTTAAGGTTTTTTAAAGATTTTTAAAGGCACCTTGTGGAATTTGATAAACCCATTAGGTGCCTATCTGCATCTTCAAGCACGTAAATAGATGAAGGTCCTGAGTCACAAAAGTACTTGAGCATGTATCTAAGGATTTGCATATTAGGCTCGGCAGTGCTACACTGGCTAGCACTACGGGCAAAAGGGACTTGGGGGTCATGATTGACCACAAGATGAACATGAGCCTTCAGTGTGATGCTGCAGCTAGTAAAGTAACCAAAACGCTGGCTTGCATCCATAGATGCTTCTCAAGCAAATCGCAGGATGTTATTCTCCCATTGTACTCAGCCTTGGTGAGGCCGCAGCTGGAGTACTGCGTCCAGTTTTGGGCTTCACAATTCAAAAAGGATGTGGAGAAGCTTGAGAGAGTCCAGAAGAGAGCCACACACATGATCAAGGGTCAGGGAAACAGACCTTATGATGAGAAGCTGAGAGCCATAGGTCCCTTCAGCCTGGAAAAGCGCAGGCTCAGGGGTGATCTGATGGCCGCCGATAAGTTTTTCAGGGGTGCTCACCAGGATCTGGGGTACATCTGTTCACCAGAGCACCCCAAGGGATGACAAGGTCAAACAGTCACAAACTCCTCCATGACCATTTCAGGCTGGACATAAGGAAGGACTTCTTTACTGTCCAAGCTCCCAAGGTTTGGAATAGACTGCCGCCAGAGTTAGTTTAAGCACCTACTTTGAATGCCTTCAAGAGACAATTGGATGTTTATCTTGCTGGGATCCTTTGACCCCAGCTGACTTCCTGCCCCTGGGGCAGGGGTCTGGACTCCATGATCCTCCGGGGTCCCTTCCAGCCCAAATGTCTATGAAATCTATGAAACCAGGGAAAGCAGTGGCTGGGGGAGAGGGGTAAGGTAGCCCACTTGACCTCTGTCCCACCCACTTCTTGCCTCTGCTGTCCTGCTGCCTCCCCCACCACCTGCACCCCCATCCCTCAGCTCCCTACAGCTTCTACCCTCCCCAGACTCCCCCAGTCTCTGCCTTTTCCCCCTCTGTTCCTCCCACTCTCTGCTGTTCAACTCCCCAGTCTCTGCTTCTTCCTCTCCCCACCTTTACTATGCATCCCAGAGCATAGCACATTCAGTCATTCCCTGAACATAAAGCAGTGTCAACGCTGTTGAGTGGCCAAGCAGAGAACGGAGCTTCCATGTGCCTCGTGCCTGGGAGAGAACCCAGCCTGAACCTGTTAGTAAGGGGGAGGAAAGAGGGTGTGTGGAGGGGAAGCAGAACAGTGGGGCAGGAGGCTGCTGTGGGTCTTACTTTGGCCCTGGGCTTACAGCGTTTATGCCACTGAAGTTAGCTGATTAACTCTGAGTATACACAGGTCAAGATGACATCACAAGCTGTTTGGTCCTCTGTCCTGGAGTACTGACCCAGGTCTTAAGGTGTCAATGCAACTGTGTGAGTTATCCTCATCACATGCAATAGGACTGACTCTTTGGGGCGGGGAGAAGTAGCAAACTCTCCTGAAGTTATGCAAAACTAAAAAATCAGAAATGTTGGTGTGCTGGCAGCACTGATGTTCTGCACAGCATTTACCAGGACAAGATAATTCAGGGCTGAGGATTCCACGAGGTGGCAAGGCATCTATGTCATTTGCTGGATCAACATCTTAGAGCTGAGAGAAATGCAGTGTTTCCATCCTGCAACAAATTCTGATGTTTCAGCATTTCTTTTAATTTCTGACTAGATTATTAATACCCCCCAAAATGTTCTGAAAAACATAGATTGATTTAATAGATTTCATAGATTTTAGGGTTGCAATACCTCCAAGGAAGGGGCAGCACCACCTCCCTTGGAAGCATATTCCATATTTTGGCAACCCTCACTGTAAAGAATTTTTTTCCTAGTGTCCAAGCTAAATTTGCTCTCCTTCAGTTTGTGGCCATTGTTTCTAGTTACCTGATGGACGCTCTGGTAAACATTGTATCCCCTCTCCTCCTGTACCCCCAATGAGTTTCATTGTAACATTTTTGTAACACAGGAGCATTGGAAAGTATAGCTGGAAGGTATTGACATTGGATTTGGATGCGGCTCGTATACCTTTGTTCCAGGTGGGCGCAACCCTCAGACTGACAACAACACCTGCCAGTTGATAATAAGCAAATTTATTGATACAGAGTAATAACAGAAAAAGCAAAAATACAAACAGTCAAGCAATTCTATATCTACCAATCCTAGGGCTGCCATCACAGTCAAAATACATCAGACCTCTTGTGTTATGAGACATTATGGTACATCCTTCTTTGGTTTCCAGGCTCTGTGTCCTTCCATTGGCTTTGTTGTGCTAGATAGCCCGTCTGCTTTCAGGGCCATGAAAATCTGTTTGTGTGTCTCCCAAGCTCTTTAAAAATCCATTTAACCCCTGCTGCCCATCTTGACCCCTTATAATGCATATATCTATGCCTATAAACCAGTTTCCAAAAACCAGGCCTTTAAATGCCGTATCTAAGCCAACAGAAGGGACTTCATAAGGTCATCTTGCTCAATCTCCTCCCTGAGGCAGGATCATCCTGATCTAAACCATCCCATCCTCCATTGTCAAACTTATTAGCAAAACAACACAGTGAACCCTGACAGGACCACAAGACATAGCAGCCTTTGCCACAAGTAAAGCAGGGGGGCCATGATGGCCAACATCCTCTTCTGCAAAAGGTTTTTAAAAACTGTATTGATTTGGGATTGTGGAAAAAACCCAAAACACTTTGTTCCTAGCCTCTGACAGTCATTTGCTATTGTAGCACCTTGTCTCATGGAAATTTATTTCTAGTGCATTGTGGGGCATGTACTATCTCAGGGTGGTACACGGGAGGGAGATTTTTAAGAGATTCAGAGATTTTTAAGGTTGGGAGGCAGGGTCAATTAAATTTTCTTTTTGGATAGAAAATTGGATTTTTCTCTAAAATGGTTTTCTGAAAAAATTCTACTTTTATCTCAGTTTTTTAAAATTGGAAAACAACTGTGAACATAAATGTTTTTCCGTCCTTGTTTTGTTTTCCTCAGAATTTTCTGAGAAGAGATACATATTTTGACCTCTGTAGCTAGAAGAAAGTTTTATGATCAACTGGTTTGAAAGAAATGTAATAGTGATTCCTAACTATATTTCTAAACTTCTTCTTTTCATAGTTTCATAGTTTCTAGGGTTGGAAGGGAGCTGAGCAGATCATCTAGTCCGACCCCCTGCCATGGCAGGAAGAGCACTGGGGTCAAACGACCCCAGCAAGGTGTACATCTAGCCTCCTCTTAATGACCCCCAGGGTGGGAGCCTGCACCACTTCTCTTGGAAGTTGGTTCCAGATCCTAGCCGCCCTGACAGTGAAGTAGCGCCTCCTGATATCTAGCCTAAACCTACCCTCTGCCAGCGTGTGACCGTTATTCCTGGTCACTCCTGGTAGTGCTAAGGGAAACAGGGACTTCCCCAGTGCTTGCTGGTCCCCTCTGACTACTTTGTAAATGGCCACTAGATTCCCCTCAGCCTTCTTTTGTGGAGGCTGAACAGGTTCAGGTCCTGTAGCCTCTCCTTATAGGGCCTGCCCTGCTGTCCCCGGATCATGCGAGTGGCCCTCCTCTGGACCCTCTCCGTGTTGTCCACATCCCTCCTGAAGTGAAGCGCCCAGAACTGGACGCAGTACTCCAGCTGCGGCCTGACCAGTGCTGCATAGAAGGGGAGGATCACCTCCTTGGATCTGCTTGAGATGCATCTTGGAGTCAATGATGACTCCAAGATCCTTTTCTGCTTCTGTACTGACAAGAGGGGAGTTCCCCAACCTGTAGGTATGGTGCTGTTTGTTCCTCCCCAGGTGCATCACTTTGTACTTGTCAGTGTTGAATCCCATCCTATTCTCATCCGCCCACCCCTGTAACCTGTCTAGGTCTGATTGCAGCCTATTCCTTCCTTCTAGCGTGCCCACAGCCCCCCTCAATTTATTTATTGCTTTGATATTATATTTTTTTAAATGCTATGAAAAGATCACCTTCAAAAGTGACTAAATCAGCTTTTATTTCTTTTATGAAGAAAATCCCTCGAACTATGGTGCATGCACACATAAGTTATAAAGAAGCTCTTTAACTATAGCATAATCATCAGATGCTGCTGTAATACTCTTAACATTTATGTTCCAGACCAATCAGTGAAGAGAAGCAACATTTTTTTCCTTCACATTTGATAGAAAACAACAAACATTAAATCTGAAGAAAAGGCTAGAAAACTTAGGTATAACAAGACTTACATTTCTCTGTACCTGGGGTATATCAAAGCCATGCTTAAGATCACAGATTCATAAATGTGCTTTTCCTAAGAAAATTCCAAAGAAAAAACAGGTTAGGTCCTGGTTCCGACTGAAGTTTTGACAGTATAAATCTTTTAACTTCCATAGCAATACATCCTTTATACACCTGAGGCCAGAACAGGGTCCTTAGATCTTGAGTGTTTCTTACTTTATCTTACCACTGAGCCTCTGTATTCATTTTAGGGGATAAACTTATTGAAATTTTACTGAAGAAGTAGAAGTCTTTCTTTACTTGGAATTCTAATAGGCAGCTCAGGAAGCAAAGAAAGAATAGAAATCTATAAAGATCTAAAAGTTTTGTACAGTTTGGATTTTTTTATGTGTGTTTTTGTTTTGGGAAGAAAAGGGCATTGCTGAAAGATACTGATGCAAAAACAAAGTGGGCAGACATAGCAGAATATTATAAAGAAAGATAGAACCTGTAATTTGAAGTCTAGTCAATTAAATGACCTCTGGAAAAGGGTTAGAGGAAGGGGAAAATGGGCAGAATTCTTTCAACATTTTATCCTGTGGCATATGAATTTTTTGATTTGAACTGTGGGTATTATTTGGCTATGATTCCATGTAAGTGAGAATATGTTTCTTGGTCTGTATTCCTCATATATATATGTATATATATTTATAATTTTATATTTGTTTATTTTTTCATATTCACTGAAAACATTGCTCTATTCTACAGTGTCAAGTAGATGTATCTGTTCAGTGTTAATATAAACTTGTTTTTGCAATTTACAAAATGAACATTATTCTTATTTTAAATATACCTCAGTTTTTGGCAAAGTGTTGGCCCTGTACTTTAGATGATAATTTGAGAACCTTTGACCAAATACTTATTTGTGTGAAATAAGATAATTAAACATCTGGCTTTCTGATTGTTATGTGCAGGTGCCTGCTTAGGCACACAAACTACAAATATGCAGTTTTGGATGAAAAAAAAATGGCTGTGTATTAATTGAAACCTCACCAGAAACACTCTTTGTAAATGAGCATGTCATAACAGTGTCATAAGCAGAAACTGTAACTTGAGATTTTTTTGGAATTCCTTCAAAAATGTAATTTTCATGCTGTAGGTAGACATTATACCTGTCTCAGCTTCAGATCAAAAACTTGAGACAGAGAAACTAAAACCCATTACCTGAGTAGAAGGCCCCTGGCTTTAGTATGCACTTATTTTCATAAGCCTCAAAACATTTTGGTTTTGCCTTAGATTTACTAGTTGTAAATACTAATACTCTTTTTTTTAAGCCTCTTGTTTCACCATATAATGTTTGCTTGTACCCATTTCTGTTCTGGGAAGGTATCAGCCCTTTATGGTCTCCACTTTTCTTCTAATTTAGTATTGAACTTAGGTGCTAAGGTTGGATTCCTGTAGGATAGTCATGCACCAAAAGCAGGAATAGCTATGTCTGTACTTCTGGTTATGTGCTGACGAGGTTCTGATGTTATTTCAACAGATTTTTAGTTCCATTACTGTTAAATTCCATGAATTTATGTCACTTAATTTTGGAAATGTCTGGAATTCAACATGGCATCTAGTCTAATAATTATGAAATATCTGAATATCTAACTCAACATTATAAGAATGTATCAACAGAGAATGTATTCCATTTCTGAAGAGTGATATTAAAGAGTACAAAGCAACCTGAATCATTGGCTATTGCTCCATTTATGTCTACTTGAAAACATGAATATTCTGAAAATGAACCTTCCCCACAACCCCGCTATGCAACATTTCCTCTCTAGGTACCTCCTACCATGGGGACAGAGCATGGGTGCAACCACTTTGCCAGCTAAGAGCAGACAGGTCTTCTATTTCCAGCAATGTCAGCAAACCCTTTGCCTTTGATTGGTACAGTAGTAATTTATGCCCCAGTTTTGAGGCTTTGAATAACAACCTTTAGCATCTTTTTCGACCTACATAATAGAGACACTCTCTCCTTACGAAGCACATCCCAGAACTTGAACTTCTGAGAGAAAAACAAAGGCTTTCTGAAGGAGAAAACATAAGAAAACATGCGAGTTAGGTGAAGTCGGGGTACTTTATTACCTTACATGTGTGGAACAAATGATCCAAGCATCTAAATATAAATAGATGAAAAGTGGATGATTGCAAGGGTAGTTAACTACTGGCACACCCTAACTACAGTGTTAAGCAATTCTTCTTCACTTGAAAACTTTACATCAGCCTGGATGTTTTTCAGTAAGTTATGCGGTGTGTGTCTACATGTAACTATAGCACATAAAGTTTAGTACTGTACGTTAGTGCAGATTAACTTATTTGTGATGCTACTGCACATTAGACTAAATCTAGACTAAACTAGCACATTAATACAAGCTTTGCCTCTAACGCTAGTGGAATTAGTCTTCTGCACATTAAGTGTCTTGTGTAGATGCGCCCACTGTTATTGAAACAGAATGGACTTACTGCAGAAATTACAAGGTGGTGTTCTCTGGCCGGTGTTATTCAGGAGGTCAGACTGGATGATCAGAATAGTCTCTTGCAGCTTTAAAAAAATCAATAAATAAGAAAGCCTAGGCTAAGAAGTATATAGAAACCCGCCAACTCTTAACTCAGGGAAGTGGCAAGTTAATTCGAGATGAAGACAAGATTAATAATTTCCAGGTATTGTAGTACTGAGTTATAAAAGTGTCCATGTGTTTTGTGGGTTGTTTTTAAAAACAGAAAAGCTAACAATGTTTACCTTTAATGTTCCCCCTTTTTAGAAAATATCCAGTTTTTTGGTCTCTGTGACAACATTGTAACCCACTTCAGAAGGTGATGATGGCTCACTTGTTAACAAGTCCTAGAATTTCCGGGGAAAAAAATTAGCTGCTAGGTCCTGTTTGCTCTTTATGGTACTGTGTCCTAAGCAGCTCCACAAGCTCAAGAATTTCCAGGCTGCTGTGTGGCATTGTAGACAAATGATGCAACTGTATCCATGGCAACACAACTGATTGGCATCATGTCATTTGTGAGAGATGGTGGATATTGCAGGCTATGACATAGATGGATTGCAGTGTCTCATGTGACTGAATAGTCCAATCCAAGATTTGCATGATCTGTGGCGCTGGTTGCAAGTGTATGTGTCATGATTGGGTGGTGTGGGAGCTGCTTGCTTCCTGTGGACTCTTTTCTCTCTAAGCTCTTGGAGCCAATTCCTGTTGTGGGCTTTAATGCCCTGGGGGAGATGGTGACACCACTTGTTCCGATCTTTTTCTACGCTTTCCCATTGGTCAGGATCAAGTCCAAATGCCTTCATACCTCACTTGCATGTGTCTTTGTATGCCCTGTTGTTCTTGTTTCCTCTGATAGTTCCCTGTATAGTGTGCCCTTGGGTATACATCCATCTTCCAGTCTGCTCAGATGGCTTAGCCAGCACAGTCATTTCTGTTTGAGTAGGGCTGTCACACTTGGTAGATGTACCCTTTGAAGAACCTCTGTGTTGGTAACTTTATCTTGCCATTTGATGGGAGTATGTGGTGTACACAGTGCAGGTGGAAGCTATTTAACCTTTTCTCTTGATGTGCATAAGTTGTCCATGTTTCCACATTATACATGAGAGTGATGAGTAGATAAGCTTTGTACACTATTGTTTTGGTCTTGGTGGTAAGCTTTGAATTATTCCATGCTCTTTTAGTCAGTCTGCTGAAGGTGGTGGCAACCTTTCTGATGCAAACATTAAGTTCTTCATCCAGTGAGAGGTTGGTGGTCACTGTGGAGCCTAGGTAGCTAAACTTTTGGACTACTTCTAACTGGTTCTCACTAAGAATGATTGATGGATCTTGTGGAACTCCCTGTTTTAGAACAACTGTTTTCTTTATGTGGATGGGGAGAGCACATGCCTGGCAGCTCTTGCAAGGTG
This sequence comes from Gavialis gangeticus, assembly GCF_001723915.1. Lineage (NCBI taxonomy): Eukaryota > Metazoa > Chordata > Crocodylia > Gavialidae > Gavialis > Gavialis gangeticus. The sequence goes on along the minus strand of NW_017729032.1, from coordinate 19,480,107 downwards.
ATCCATGAGTTCTTGTAGTAGGTTTTCGTTGTGGGCTATAAGGGCAGCATCATCAGCAAATAGAAGATCCCTGATAAGTACTTGTGGCAGGGCACTGTTTGTGCCTACCACTTTAAGACCTGAGCCAAGCAGCCAGCAGGTGCTTGATTGTGGCAGCCATTTTAGATCCCTGGCTGCCTGTATAAACAAATTAGTTCCCTGCTGACAGGCCAAACTGCAGCACTGCCTGGCTGCAAGGCTGCTTACAACAACCTGCATGTAAGGGAGGAGCTGTAGGGGATGGCTAGGAGGCTCCTGGTCCTGGTGTGTGTGTGGGGGGGGAGGGAGGGAAGAACCAGTGTGGTGGAGTAAGCCTAGCTCCAAGTCTTGCAGAGCCCTGGTCCCAGTGGGTAGAGCAGGGGTCCCCAGATGGACTTGTCCAGCTTCTGAGTCCTACTTCTGGGGTGCTGCCAGGTCCCTCCCTCTCCCATTCAGATGTAACAAAAAGTGAAACACTTCAAAATAGTACTTCATGTAAAGAGGCACTATTTTGCAGTGTTTTGGCCACTTTTAGAACATTTCAAAGGGCTTATATGTTTGCTTGGCCAGTCATTTAGAACATTTTAAACATTACATGTGCATGCACCCAAAACAGTATCCTAAGTTTCTCCTCAAAGGAATGTTTTGTCAGAGCCTTAAATCGTCCTTGCCACCTTCCCCTGAACCACGTCTTAATTCTTTCTCACCGTTTTTGTGATGAGGACTTCTGTGCTCTTGATGCATCTCATAAAACCTTTTACATTTAATACTAGCCTGTGACAAAAGTTCCCTCTACATGATGTTCTCAGAAGGGATCCTCTAAAGATTCTTTAATGACCATATGAAACCTACAGGCCATAATCCTTTAATAGCCCAAAGATAATACCTTCCCACAAGTCCTAAATCCTTGCTCTACTGACATGGCTGGGCCATAATCTTCTACTTAACCAGTGTTTTACTGATCTCAAAAGCCAGTCATGTGGGCTGAACCTACATGCCTAGGGTGACTATATGGGACCAAGGGAAATCTGTCCCCCCACTCCCCCACTCACCGCCTCAGCAGCACAGCACCTCTTCTAGCCTTCAGTTTAAGCTCAGAAGAATGAGGCGGCAGGAAATTGGGGGAATATCCCACAGAGAACAAAAGCCTCCCTGTGCCCCCAGTGTGATCCCACCACCCAAGGGGACCCAAGCAATGGTGCCCAGGTTCCACATCTGTTTCAGCTACTCAGTCACAGGGTGGGAGGAGAGGAAGACAGGTCAGGCAGCATGGAGCCGGCTGGGGTCACAGTTTTAGGGCAAAGCTGAGATTCGACCCCCAAACATGGGCCTGTGCAGCCAGGTGGGTGGAAGGGGGTGGAGAACCCCACTCCCCTCAGATCAGGGGTCCAAGCTGCCCTGCCTCCCAACCTGGGAAGCCCCTTCCTCACCTGGACTCTGTACTGCAGTGGTGGTTCCCTGGTCTCAACTCTGCTGGGCTACAAACTTGTCTCATGTGCAGTACAGTCAGTCAGGGATGGGCTATGTGGGCAACTGCCTAGGACACCATGGTTGGGGGGATGCCACACACATGCACACACACACACATATACACATGTGTAAGCAGTCTGTGTTCAGGAGGAGCTGGGCTGGGCACATGTGGGTGGGTGGGGTGGTGCCAACTTGGGACTTGTGTTTGAATTTTCACTTACTGGCCAAGACACTGGGACAGCCTATGCAATTCAGGACTGTCCTGGCCAAACTGGGATGTATGGTCAACCAAACCATACCTATAGTAACCAGTAGCTTTTCTCTGATACTGTCCCCCAGAAGAGGGCAGTTCCTCAGTGCTTTATGCTCCTGACCCAAGACTTACTGAGAAATTTGCCATGTGGAAGACCTCTGATTTCTCCTTCTTACTGCTGCTCTGTGTGTTTGTTGACAGCTGCTGCAAGTCTGTGTAAGGGTGATTCTTTTTTACTTTCTTTTGTCTCTCGGCAAAGCCAGTTTTGGGAGTTGCATTGTGTCCCTGACCTGCCCAACCCTCAGTTTCTGATGGCTTTGTCTCATAGCGGCCTGTCAGATACTTCGTCTGTTGTTTGTCTTTTAATTAGATTCCCCTTCTCCAACTGCTCCTTCTCCCACTTGATCCAGTGAAGTTTTAATGAAGCTTTCCTCCTTTCACAGAGATTTAATCCAGGTCTAACACTGTTTGCAAAAACACAAATAATAGTGTGTGTGTGCGTGTGTGTATGTCTGCGTGTGTGCGTGTGCACGCATGCACACATGTGTGCTAGTGTGCACATGCACACACATGCACACACACACACGTTTAAAGGGCCTGTAACTTTGGGCCAATGCAGCACTAACTAATAGGGGAGGGCAGGACTCTTGTTCAAAAGTCCAGGTGTTGCTGCTGCTTCTACCATAAAGAAAGGAGGAATTATAGCCTTCTGAAATGGGTTTGAGAGGGTGAAACTACTAAAAGAGCTGAAGATCCACAGAAAATCTAACCTTGGAGCCTCCTTAGGCTTTTTCACTTTTCTAACCCTTTTCCCATAGCAGTGTAGTACAACACCCTCTTGATGTGTCCTGCCTTTCTATAAGAGGGGCTAGTGTAAGTCCATAATGACTGTATACTGTAGAGAGAAGTTGTTACTTGCATTAGTCTGAAGTTGGGCAGAAAGCAGGGCAAGGTGGCACCTCAGGGTGCCTATACACATGCTCTGATGTGTTCCAATTAGAAAGCATCCAAATAGACTCAATTAATCAAGTCTGCTCCACGTTTTAATTAGAATGCTGTAGCATCACTGCAGCATCACATATATAAGGCCCCTGGGGGGTTAAAAATGGCCCTTGGGGTGCTTTAACTAAAGTTTGCCAAGTGAGCTTTAGTTAAAGTGTCCTGCAGCCATTTTTAAATGCACAGGGACTTAATACATGTGACACTGTGGCATTTTAATTAGAGTGACTCTCCAGGAACTGCTCTAATTAAAACGTCCCGCCCCTATCCCTGAGCACATGTATAGGCACTCTTAAAGACTAATAAGTCATTGAGAGAGGCATGAGCTTTGTAGACTGAGGCCTACTTTGTAGCTTGTCACAATTCATTCCTCTCTTGAATGAATTAGACACTAATGCCATGTTTGGTTCCCTGGGGACAACTAGCAGTGGTGCACCTTGCGCTGCCACTACTTGTCCCCAGGGAATGCCCATGCCACATGCGCTCTGGCGCAGAGGAAGTTACCCCAGGGGGTGGTAGGGGAGACTGGGGCCAGCACTGGGCTGGCTATAACAGTTCTATATAGTGTGTTAATCAAGTCTGCTGCTAATTACTGCGCTCCAACATACTCCAGTGTCATATGTATCAGCATCCCTGCACTGAAAAATGGTGGCAGGGGTGTTTTAACTAAAGCTTGTCTAATGAGCTTTAGTTAAAGCACCCCCGCCACTATTTTTCAGTGTGGGGACACTGATACATGTGATGCTCCAGGCGCTTTAATTAGTGTAGCTCCTGGAGCTGTGCTAATTAAAGTCCCCCTCCTCACCTCCTGAAGTACATCTATAAATGCCCATTATTTCTTCCTTTACACTTCTTAGCACGTTATTACTGAAGTTTTGCCATTGTTTAGTGCTCAGCACATGTTGAAGGGGAAACAGGGCGAAATGCAGATAGGTGTCTAGAAGGAGCTAAATCTTTTAGTGTGCAGCTTCTTCCCTGTATGTTACACTCATAAAGATGTAGATTTTGAGCAATGCAGTAAAAGAAACACAACGAAAATAGCATAATGATTACAATCACAGTAGTGGTGTTACGCTGGATCACACATCATAGTGCAGATAGATACATTGCTCCATGACAGTTGTGAACTGGTTCCCAGTCAGTGACACTTGGGAGTGTTTGAATTGTTACGTCTGTCCAGTTGACCTCTGATGGTGTCCAACTGACCTGTGTTGATGGTGTATGACACAATATATGAGAGGTCTAGTATATTTTGTTTTCCAGAATTTGTCTTGTTCATCTGTGGAGGAAGGAAATTTGATCCGGGTTGCATGAGTTTCCCTTTGTTCTCTTTTTGCTTCATGCTCATTTTCTCTGTGGATTTCTGCAACCTCTCCCTGCCCAGAAATTGCTCACGTGTCACCTTGGCTGTGGTGCAGTCCTTAATGACCACTAATTTCCCTTAACTCTAAGAGCTAATTAGGTGCTGAGTTTCTGTGTAACTGGCTATGTGTTGAGGTCTGTAATGAAGCCAGGCTGATGATTGCTAATAGGTCTGCTTTAGGATTTGTTTGGATGTGTTTTGGTAATGACTATGTCTTTAATAAATGAAAACTGATGGAAATTGCTTGTGTACCTCCCATTAGCACCTTTGAAAAATCTGATTCCTTGTAGATCCATATGTGGATATAGTAACTGCAGTCAGGAACTGGCACAGTCAGTATAGTGTATTCCTGTGTCTGAAAAACACTTTGATGGGCTTTCATGCTGAAACATGCTTTGTTCTTGATAAGGGATATTCCTGGATGGAGTGGCAGCTGATATGCCTTCTCAAAGGGATACAATTAATTGCTGTGTGTAAAAGACCTTCTTGGATGGTTATCCTGATCCAAGCCTGTTTAGCAGAGCTTCAGTAGTGTTACTTTTGTTATGGAAAATATGCTGCGTGAGTAATATATGGAGTGCGGATAAAGTATTATGGCTATATCTTCCTTAAATTCACTTTTATGAAAACGGGAGTTGTATCTGGGGAAGAAATAATGTTAACATGACTGCAGGGAAGAAATCTCTTAGAAAACTAATATTTTTGTGCTATGTGACCTGATCTAGTGCCCACTAAAACAGTACAAACCCTTCCATTAATTTCAGAGTGTAGCATACCAGGCTTAGCCCATATGTACAAAGCACTGACTAAAGGGCCAGATCCAGATTAGCCTCCATTTAGGTTTTTATACACCTAAGAATAGATATCTTGCCTTAAGGAGATGATTCCAAAAGGCAGGTTTAGGTTCCTAGGGCAGGAATCCTACTGATGGTGGGTGGGGGGAGCCAGGTGCCTCAAGCTAGCAAGCAGGAAACTGAGCACAGGGGCATGTCTGAACTGGTGCCCTTTCTTGCAGCTTAGGCCTCTGGCTCATGGAGACATGTCAGGTGCTTTCTCAGGGTCTAGAACATGTAGTTCCTCTTCTGAGGAGAGTCATTTAACCAACTGATGATGGTGTTTCTTCCACTTGTCTTTCTCATGAAGCAAACACCTATGAGTGGGAGACCTGTATTCAAGGCTTTCCTCAGGCTGAGGGGATTCATAGATTCAGCACCTGGGCTGGCCCCAGCAGCCTTACCTGGGGTCCTGGGGGTCTCCTAGAGCTGCAGCAGCAGTGATCCAGGTGTGTGGAGCCTAGCTGGCAGCCAGAGCATGGCTCTCGCCAGCCACGTGTGCCGGCTCGCTTTTTTTTGCTGCATTTTTTTTAGACACCGGGAATTCCTAGTATCTAATTTTGCCTCGGCACTGGAATTATACAGCACGGAGAAACATTTCACATGTGTTGTATGCATTTTTCAGTGCCTCAAAAGCCTTTGAGGTGCCACAAAACGCATGTGCGCACTTGTCTGGATGCACCCATATAGTTAGAAGGGACCTCAAGGACTACCTAGTCCAACTGCTGCACAGATGCAGGGTGTGCTATTCCTAAACTGTCCCAGATAGCTATCCAGCCTCTTTCTAAAAGTCTCCAGTGGAGAAGGTGCCACTAACTTCCCTGGTTAGTTTGTTCCCTCATCATACTGTTCTTTTCCTAAGAAAGTTTTTGTTCCTGAGGAATTTAATCTAAATTAACATCTGCATCTTGCACTTTCCAGGAAAATACCCTGGGAATGCAAGAGCCCTGGAGCCAGACAGCCAGCAAGACAGATCATTTCTTTATAATCCAATAATGAGTCCAGTCCTATGGGAGGTAGGAATACAGGATTCTAGTGCCTGTTACCAAGAACAGAGATTGAAATGTTGCTTTGATTTGTTCTGTTCATCTTTTGCCCAATGTTCCTATTGTGTAAGACATTGGTATTGTATGGTGTGTGGCAGTGGCAGTGTGTTTGTCTTGGTGCTTTTATGTAATGGTGCAAACCACTTACCTCTAGAAGCAGTTTAGCTAGAACAAGGTAAAATCCGACTGGAAGCTTGTACAGGTGGGGGGTTTTCAGTATTGCATACTGATCTGTAAATGAAACAGCAGGGTATAGGTGTGAACAGCAGGGCACCCTGTGGCAACATATGCAGCATCTACAGAGAGGCTGCTTTGCAGATATCTGAATGGGAAGAAATATCAGCCTTATATGGTTTGGTGACACTGATGTCTGAGTTCTGTTGTAGCTATTTTTATTCATTTGGAGACAAATCCATGGCCTGAAAAGTGGGAGCAGGACAGGAAGATACAGAAGACTCATTTGCCAAATAGCACAGCAGCTGCAGACCTGTCCTTAAACTAAATTGAAACCCTGAAGTAGGAATAGCCTGAGTGGGGCTGGCTTCCCTCCTAAGTGAAGGAAGAAGGGTGCCAATGGAAACTGGATGTGCCTGGGTCCCTGTACGCTTCAGTAAAGAGCACTGCTATGAAGCTGAACTCTGTGCAGACCCTTGAGAGATTTCCTGCTCTGTCCCCTGCAAATCTTTCCTGTTTTTACTCTCTGGGACTTGCTTTGGCCATGAGACAAGGATGGGATTGACCCCATAGGGAACACTTCAGTTAAATCCTAACCTCTAAAACCTACATCTCCCAGCCCTGATGCAGTAGATTAAAAGCCCATGAGTGGATTTCACTTGCAAAGAGGATTTTTGGAAGGGTCTGAGAAGGGAGATATGGCAATCCCCATTAAGGAGCCATGAAATAGCCACTATATGCAGCAGGTTCTTCACTGCATGCACCCAAGTGCCATGTTGCATATGAAAAAATGCTGTTGACTCATGTGTATCCAGAGGTTCCCCTGGGCTTGAATTTCACTGCTTCTGGATGGTTCCAGCTGATCTAGCTTCTTGCTGAGTCCATAGGTTCATAGTGTTCAAGGCTAGAAGAGTGCATAAAAAAACGTGAGTCATCTTGTGTCACAGAGGCCACAGAATTTCACTTCCCCCTGTGTTTCACTCAATATTTTTGGTTTAATTAAAACATAGGACTAAGTGTTTGATTAAAACATGTCTTCCAGAAGGGCATATGTTCTCAATGACCCCTTGTTGAGCCCAGGATGCTGTTTGATCCAATTGAAAGGGGATAGGGTGGGGTTGGGAAGTAGACTGGGACAAGAATGGGCACAGTGGGTGAGGATAGGAATTGTGACTGGAGGCTGGAAGTGAGAGATGATAAATGGATTGGGACTTGGAGTGAGGAAGATACTGGAACTGGCTGGGCAAGAGACATTCCTTTCCTTTCTTGCATTACTCTGCCTCATGCACTACATCCTTTTCATTTTTTGCAATAAAACAATCAGAGTCCTTACATATAATAGCCTCCTCTACTGCATAACCCTCATTCATCCAAAGATCTGGGGTCCATGTGATCATGTCATTTAGGACTGTGTCATAGTTCTTATGAACAAAGGAGCTGAATTAAAATTGTGCAGGTTACTGTAATTCTGGCTTTTCCTGACTTCTGCCTACTTGACATCTTAATCTTAATGCACTTCTTGTATTTTTGTTTGCTTAGGGTATGCATGATTCTACCTCAAACAGCACAAAATAAAAAGAGACAAATACAGGTGATAATGTTGCTTTTTTCTCTTCTATTTCATTCATTTTCATTGTGGGAGTTTTAAATTGTTTTTGGCAGCTACTTAAGGAGATAATTGAGGCAGACAAACAAAGCATGGTTAGCAAATGAAGCATGTCTTGATGCTAATGATATGGTTCTTGTATATCTATTTAATTAGAACATTTTATCCTGTCTGAGATGAGTATTTGATTTAACAGTATCAGGTAACAAAGTTGTAATTGACTATTACGTGACTAACTTTTTAAAGGGTGCGAATAAGTATAGAGGAAAACAGAAGGGGACTGAGAATTGAATGAAATATTTAGCAATCCTCACACTCAAGGATGATTGTGTTCCATGATTGTCTTCCCTGGGGGTCCGAAGATGTCTGATTAGGCCAATCAAGGATCAATGGACTCTGTCGCAACTCAATCATGTGTTTCTATGTAGGGTGGGTGGCTCCAGATTTTTGATTTGGTCCCTGACATGGTGTTGTTGACCCTCTTGCTTTACCATCTTCTGTTATCATCATAACATTTCAAAGTGCTAAGATTCTTGCAG
>NW_017729032.1:19465975-19466806 GCF_001723915.1 Gavialis gangeticus | reverse complement strand
TCATGTGTTTCTATGTAGGGTGGGTGGCTCCAGATTTTTGATTTGGTCCCTGACATGGTGTTGTTGACCCTCTTGCTTTACCATCTTCTGTTATCATCATAACATTTCAAAGTGCTAAGATTCTTGCAGCAGACTCTTCTTCCATTTGGGGTGATCCTGGGCAATAGTCTCCCACAAGTTAATGTTGCATTTTTTCAAGTTGCCCTCAAGTATCTACCTTAAGTGCTCTCTCTGCCCTCCTCTTGAATGTAGTCCTTGACTGAGCTAAGAGAATAAAATTTGCTTTGGGAGTCTGGAGTTTGACATCTGGATGTGACCAGCCCAGCAAAGTTGATGTTTTATGATTATCACCTTGATGCTCATGGTGTCTGCTAATGTTGGTGCATCTGTCTTCCTACTGGATTTAAAGGATCTTTCACAGGCAGCATTGACAGTACTTTTTCAGCAGCTTGAAATGTCTCCTGTATGTTGTTTGCATCTCAGCTCCATACAGTAAAGTGGGTATCATGACTGTTTGATAAACCATGAGCTTGGCTTTGAATCTGATTTCACAACCTTCAAATACCCATTTAATTAGATGTCCAAAGCCTGCACTTGCACTTTTGAGGCAATGTTGGATTTCTTTGTCAATGTCAGCCTTCTGCATGAGATGGGAAATAGTCAGCATTCTCCAGAATCACCTTGTGCATTTGGAGCTTGGGACTGCTCATTAAGAGCTTGTTGATGCAGGACTGTAACATTCTGAATGTTAATCGTTAGTCCTATTTTCCTATGTACCTTGGTAAAGATGTGATGCAAGACAGACTCAAGGGGAACGCCTCCAGACCTCAG
>NW_017729032.1:19459668-19465964 GCF_001723915.1 Gavialis gangeticus | reverse complement strand
CTACAAGGTCCCTTCCGACCCGACTTCTATGATTCTATGTCAATGATTGCGTGCAGGTCTGCTTCTGAATGAGCACATACTACAGTATTATTGTACTAGAGCTCAGTGATTGAGGTCAGAATAGTCTTGATTTTCACTTGAAGTTGGCTGAGATTCCCAAAGAATCACAGAATCATATAAAAATCTCCAAAGATGGAGACACCACGACTTCTCTGGGTAACCTGTCCCAGTGTTTTACTGCCCTCCTAGTGAGAAAATGCTTCCTAATATCTAACCTAAACTTCCCTTGTCACAACTTGAGACCATTGCTTCTTGTTTTGTCATCTACCACCACTGGGAACAGTTTAGTTTTATCATCTTTGAAACCTCACTTCAGGTAGCTGAACAGTGATATTAAATCCCCTTTCAGTCTTCTCTGGTCTAGACTAAATAAGCCCAGTTCCCTCAGCCTCTCTTCAGAAGTCATATGCCTCAGCCCCTCACCATTTTTGTTGCCTTCCTCTGGACTGTCTCCAATTTGTCCACATCCTTTCTGTAGTGGGGGGCCCAAAACTGAACTCAGTACTCCAGATGTGGCCTCACCAGTGCTGACTAGATGGGAAGAATCACTTCCCTTGATCTGCTGGCAACACATCTACCAGTGCAGCCCAGTATGCTGTTAGCCTTCTTTTTAACAAGGGTATGCTGCTGGCTCATACTCATCTTATTTTTCCACTGTAATCCCCAGATCCTTTTCTGCAGAGCTGCTGCCCACCCAGTCAGCCCCCAGCCTGTACCAGTGCATGGGAGTCTTCTGTCCTAAGTGGACTTTGAACTTTGCACTTGTGGTTGTTAAACCTCATGAGATTTCTTTTGGCCCAGTCCTCCAATTTGTCTAGGTCACTCTGACCCCCAGCCCTACCCTCCAGCATATCTACTACTCCTCCCAACTTTATGTCATCTGCTAATTTGTTGAGGATGAACTCTGTGCCATCTTCCAGGTCATTGATGAAGACACTGAACAAGACTGGCCCCTGGACTAACCTCTTGGGCACTCCACTTCAGAGCGGCTGCCAACTAGACATTGAGCCATTGGTTACTACCCTCTGAGTCCAATGCTCCAGTCAGTTTTCTTTCCACCTTACAGTCCATTCATCCAACCCATGTTTCCTTAGTTTGCCTATTAGAATGTTGTGAGAAACCTTATCAAAAGCCCTGCTAAAGTCAAGGTATATCACATCCACTGCTCTCCTCACATCCATGCAGCCAGTCATCTCATCATGGAAAGCAATCAGGTTGGTCAGGCATGACTTGCCCTTGGTGAATCCATGCTGACTGTCCCTAATCACCTTTTTCTCCTCCAAGTGCTTAGAAATGGATTCCCTGAGGATCTGCTTCATGATTTTTACAGGGACTGAGGTGAGGCTGACTGGTCTGTAGTTCCCTGGATTAAATAATTTACCATCCACTTGGTAGTTTAGCTCCACTCCAACTGGGAGTTTATTGATGGTTAGATAGTTTCATAGTTTCGTAGATGTTATGGTCGGAAGGGACCTATTACATCATCGAGTCTGACCCTCTCCCCTGGGCAAGAATGAGATTACCTCTCAGCTTCCTTTTGCGGAGGCTGAAGAGGTTCATGTCTCCCAGTCAGTCCACACAGGGTTTTTTCTGTAGGCCTTTAACCAGATGAGTGGCCCTCCTCTGAGCCCTCTCCAGGCCATACACATTCCTCCTGAAGTGCTGTGCCCAAAACTGGACACAGTACTCCAGCTGCAGCCTGATCAATGCCGCATAGGGGGGAAGTATCACCTCCCTGGACCTGTTTGTGATGCAGCAACTTGTGCAAGAAAGGGTTCGGTTAGCTTTACTTATTGCCTCATCACACTGGTGACTCATGTTCATTTTGGAGTTGATTATGACTCCGAGATCCCTTTCCACAGTTGTGCTACTTTGCACGGTACCTCCCAGGCTATAGGAGTGTTGATGTTTTTTCCTCCCCAGGTGCAACACACGACACTTGTCCTTGTTAAACCACATCCTATTCTGTTTGGCCCATTTCCCCAGCCTGTCCAAATCAGCCTGGGTTCACTCCCTGCCATCTAGTTTGTGTACCTCCCCTCATAGTTTGGTGTTGTCAGCAAACTTGGACAAGGTGCTTTCTACTCCCTTGTCCAAGTCACTAATGAAGATATGGAATACTACCAGTCCCAGGACAGAGCCTTGGGGGACTCCGCTGCCTACATTTCTCCAGGTAGAAACCGACCCATCCACCACCACTCTCTGGGTGCACCCCATAAGCCAATTTTCTACTCACTGGACTGTGTAATATTCTACACTGCAACTGTTTAGTTTATTTATAAGAATTGGGTGTAACACTGTGTCAAAGGCCTTTTTAAAATCTAAGTAAATAACATCTACCTCTATTCCTTCATCCAAGCATTTTGTGACCTGGTCATAAAATGAAACCAGGTTAGTCAGGCAAGATCTGCTTGCTATGAACCCATGCTGATTGCCACTTAGCATCATTTTACCCTCTGGTCCCTGACAAATGTGATCCTTAACAATTTTCTCAAACATCTTGAGGCTCCAATATGACTCCAGCTAATTCCCTAAGTACCCTAGGATGAAGATCATCAGGACCTGTTGACTTAAATACATTCAGTCCCTCCAGGTGCCCCTTTGCTAGGTCAACACAAACAGTTGGTGGGTTGGTATCTATGATGGGCTTACCCAAGGTCCCAATGGGATGCATATTTGTATGTGATGTAGCATCACAGTAAAGACTATCAAGAAGACTGTTGGAGTGACGATATAGGCTTGCTTAACTCCTGTCTTAAACTCAAGGGTATCTGTGATGTATGTGTTACTATGAACCACTGTTCAGATACTGTCATGGATACGGCTAAGAAGGGAGATTAATTTTGGTGGGAACCCATACTTAAGAAGGATCCTCCACAGCGCTTCTTGGTTGACAGTCAAAGGCTTTTGTGAAGACAAAGAAGGTCATGTAGAAAGGTTTATGTTGTTTCCAGCATTTTTCCTGAAGCTGGCAAGTAGTGAAGATCATGTCAGTTGTGTTTCTTGATGCCCTAAACCCACACTGAGATTCTAGGAACAGCTCTTCAGCAGGAGGAAGGAGATGGTTCAGGAGGGTTCTTGCAAAGATCTTTCCTGTGGTGGACAGCAAAGCGATCCCTCTATAGTTTCCAGTGTCAGAATTGTCTCCTTTCTTGAAGACTGTCACAATCATGGAAGCCCTCATCATTCCATATCCTTAAGATGAGGGCATGGAGCTGTGATGTGAGCACATCTTCCCCACTGCTTGAAGATTTTGGCGGAGATTTCATCAGCTCCAGATGGCTTGTTGTTCTTTATCTGCTTGATGGTTTTCCTCACCTCATCAAGGCTTGGAGGAATTCTGAGACTGTGTTGTTGATGAGACTGTCAACTCCATCCAGCAACACTCAGTCAGAGACAGTCTCAACTGAGAAGGTCTTCAAAACGTTCCTTCCAACAGGCATTGATGACTCCCTTTGCTTGATCAGGTCTTATCCATCCTTAGGTTTCAAATGGATTGGTCACTGAGGGGAACTGGGAAGTGAATGAAATAATTGATGCTGTGTTTGCATTTGCCTTGCAGAAAAGATCGAAGAATCTTCATTTCACCTAAAGGGAAGAAAAATGTCTCAAGTCCTGAATTTTCCCCTCTCCATTTTATTAGATGACCGTTTCTCTGAGCATTCCCATTTGAACTTAGGTACATAAACAGTAAAGGGAAAGCATAAAAGTGTTCACATATTGTGAATCCTAATTCTTCTGGGTGACCTTTACTATCTTTGCAATTAGTGGGTTTATGTGTAGAGGTTGATCCAGGGAAGGTGCAGTTGCATTTCCTCTCCCTTCCTGCAGCTTGATTCTTGGTCCACCCAAACTGCCTGGCAGTGACAGTAGCATTTCTATCTGGGCAGCAGTGAGCAAATCACTTGACATCATGGCTCGTTACAACCTACCTGATTCCTTTTAACCTCTTAATTTCACAGGTGACACTCTCTCTTCGTCAATGGTCTTCATGTTCCACTAATCAAGCAATCCTCTCATCTGCAATTCTGCTGTGTGTTAGCTGTTCCTGGTAATGTAGCTCCTATTTCACAGCCCTGCAGACTGTTTTTAACTTTCAGCGAAGCATTGGATGCACTGTCAAGATGCTCAAGAAGGCTAGACTTTGTTTTATAAATCTGAAAAAAAGAGATGCACATTTAATTATAATGACTACAGGACTAATGAAACATCTTTTGATTATTTTTTTCCTAGTTTGTTCTGTATTTATGCATGATATATGGTATAACAAAGTAATGCACATACCAATAAAGTTGCATTTGTTTTTGTTTCAATCTTAAAGGACATGTCTACACATGTTGCTATTGTGCCATTGTAACTGTGCTGTCATTTAGTGCTTCCTTTTGGAAGTACTAAAAGATGGCACAGTAACAGCCATATATGCCCCACACACTTATTTTTAGGCACTACCTCATAGTAGCTATGCACTGTAATGAGGGAGCTCATTGCTATGGCAATGTAGCTGCGGCATCATGGTTTTTGCCCATGGGCACTACATCACTGTAGTGCATTACTATAGCAACATAGCATCATGTGCTGATGCACCCAAACTGAATACTATAGCCATAGGCAGATATGCAGTTTTCAGAGGCATATTCTAAACCAAATAGCGTGGTAGACCTTCTAGATTCAATGGTATTGTACAGTTCCTGGGACAGTGATTCTCAGCTGGGGTGACACAGTACCTTGAGGTGCAGTGAGAACTTTTTAAGGGTTCTGTGGGGTGCCATGCAACATTAGCATGCTTAGGTGTGCAAAAAACTACATTTATCCTATAAGATAAAACCCGAGATTTCAAATATGAATCCATAGTGCCAACAATGTTCTGACTTGTTATGGTTTTTCTGAGCTCTTTGCCATAAAATTGCTCTTATTTTTCCATAGTAAAAAAGCAAGTGAAATCTAAGAGAGGGCATATCCTGAAGAACATCTTAAGTCTAACAAGTGGTACCTTGAGTCTAAAAAGGTTGAGAACTACTGTTTTAGAGGGTTATATTGCTAAAGGATAAGCCTATTCAGTGAAAAATGCCAGTATTGTTTCTTCTCTCATCCTACATCAGCCAAGATATGTCCTCGGAGTTCCCAAAGGGTGAAAGCCAAATCAATGTCCTTAACCTTCTGGGAAGGTATAAGTGTGCTCTCTGCTCTGCTTGCTAAGAGAGGATTTGGAACATCTCCTTTTGACTTGAATGGTGCAGGATCAATCTCATGGAGGAAGATGGAGTCATAGCTCTGCCTACTTTCATAGATTTCATAGACATTAGGGCTGGAAGGGACTCACACAGTAAAGCATCCCTTTTGGGCAGCTAGTGTGCATGGAGCATGTTAGCCAGGGGTGTGGGGGTTGTGCTCTCTAGGGAGTCTCTTGAGGGAGAGCTTCTTTCAGCTCTGATATCTGCTCATGTTGTCAGAACCTGGCTCACAATCATTTTATTTACAATACCATCCTAAGTACCCAAAGGCCTGATTCACACCCTGGTCATTGATGGGAGGCTGCACATCCACTTCAGAGAGCATTTAATCACAGAAGTTGAAAATTAAAGGTGAAAAGGGCAAACTGTCTAAATTTGAAAAAGGAGAACCATATGTAATTTGTTAAATTGTTTTCCTTCCCTAAGCAGATACAGTGCAAAAAAGGCTAATGGCTGTCCAAACTCCACAGGTCCCCCCCTACTGATTTTGAATGATGTAGGTGAAATAAAATGTGCAACTAATGCTGTTCTTTTTTATTTTAAGATGTCACAGTAATCACTTCTGTTAAATTTTTAAATTAATCAAGATGGGAGCACAAACAAAGTGGAATGTTTCCCCGAGTAATATAATTGAAAAATGGTTGTTAGCCAGCATCCCTCATCTTGAGTTTAATGTATACTTATCAGTGCCGCATAGAGGGAGAGGATCACCTCCTTGGACCTGCTTGAGATGCATCTGTGGATGCATGACAAGGTGCGGTTGGCCTTCCTGACTGCATCCCCACACTGCCGGCCCATGTTCATATTGGCATCAATGATGACTCCAAGATCCTTTTCTGCCTCTGTACTGATGAGAAGGGAGTTCCCCAGCCTGTAGGTATGGTGCTGGTTCTTCCTCCCCAGGTGCAGCACCTTGGACTTGTTGGTGTTGTATCCCATCCTATTCTCATCCGCCCACCCCTGTAACCTGTCTAGGTCCGATTGCAGCCTATTCCTCCCTTCTAG
>NW_017729032.1:19446522-19459397 GCF_001723915.1 Gavialis gangeticus | reverse complement strand
TAGTCCCAGTTTCCTCTCCGCCTTGGCCTTCCTGACTGCCCCCCTGCATCCCCAAGCAACCGCAGTATAATCCTCCCTGGTATGGCCCCTCCCTTCCATTGGGTGTACGCCTCCCTTTTATCTAGGAGACATTCCCGGATGCTTTTGGTGAGCCATGGGGGCTTTTGCACCCTCCTTCCCCCTTTGATCCATGTTGGGATTACCTCCCTTTGGGCTTGGAGGATCGTCTCCTTAAGGAGCAACCACTCCCCTTGGACACCTGGCTCCCCTTCCCTCCAGGACCTCAGTGCTTCCCCGACTATTCTCCTCAGCTCACTGAAGTCCATCCTCCTGAAATCTAGGGCTGCTGCCTTGCTGTAGGCCTTTGCCATCTTGCGCTGGATGGTGCATTCCAGCAGGCAATGATCGCTGTTGCCCAGGTGGTCAAGCACCCGCAGCCCCCTCACTAGGTCGTCACCTGTGGCCAGGACCAGGTCCAACAAGGTGTCTCCCCTGGTGGGGCTGTGCACCTCCTGGGTTAGATGGAGGTCCTGCATTTTGGCTAGGAACGTATGTGAGTGGTCAGACCTGGCTGACTGTTCTTCCCAGCAGATGTCTGGAAAGTTCAGGTCACTCATAATGACTACATCCTTTGTCCTTTCACAGCATCTGATGAAGTGAACTTGGGTTCATGAAAGCTTGTGTTCTCTCTATGTATCTCATTTAGTCAACGCAGAAAATTGCATCTCTACCTTGCTCTCAATGTATCCATGTCATAAATCCATCAACTATGTAAGATCTGCTCTTAAAGCCTTTTGCCCCGGAATCTGGAGGAGGGTCTGTTGCTGTAATAAACACCAGTCTTTAAAGCATTATGGAGATTTATAGATAAAGCTTTCTCCTTTGGCTTTTTCTCCAGGGTGTTATTTCTTAATTGTATCCATCATATACCCTCAATCACTGAAGAGAAGCCACTTTTGTTTTCACTTCGCAAGTTATTCCTGCTTCCTTTTTTGAATAATTTAAAATGAACTAATTTCTGAACTGAAGTTATTCTGTTTCTCACTTGTACAAATGAAATCTAAAATAATTTCCTGTGCAGCTTCCTGATGATGCTAGCCTTCTCTAGTCAAGGAAGAAACTTTCCTGCACACTCTTCTCTTCCAATCACTGTTAGCCAGGGGAGTAGCTAGCCACATAATGAAAAAAATGGCTTGGTATTTAATGCATTGGACTGTCTCAGGTGAAATGAGGCCAGGTCCTGAACTTTGCTGGTCCTAATCAAGAGATTAGGGCACGTCATTCTCAGAATAAATGCTATCTGCAGCAGGCCCAGAGCAGGGCCCTTCTCCCAGCTGGGGTGAGGCAAATTGGGGCAGCCAATCCCTAGAAGCCACAGGCAGCAAGCTGCACACACTTCAACCCTTAAAGCCAGGTCCAACCCATACTCTTCTTGTGTGGGAAAAGGAGAAAATTCTTGCTCCTGACCTTGTGTGCTCTTCCTTTGCTGATCATCTGCTATTGACTCTTGGCTCTGACTCCAGCTTCTAACTTCAGTAAGACCCTTGGGGCATGTCTATACATGCTTTTTAGTAAGCAGTAGCCTATTGTATTGAGCATTAAAGTGTCACATAAAAATGTGCAATTATGCTAATATGCAGTAAAATAGGCTATTGTGCATTAAACATCACTTTAAAAATGCACACTTTTGGTACTGAGCATTAGGGCAGCCTAATGCATATTTATTTAGTACCTCACATTAGAGGTACTAAGTTTAATGTGTATTGGGAAAAGTGCATTAATGTAGACATGCCCTTGGTGTCCACTGATTCTGGTTCTCTGCTCGCAATTCTGCTTTAATCTTTGGCTCTGGCTTTTGACTTCTGATCCCATTTACCCCTTGGCTTACCTTGTGTCCAGTTTTGGCTTCAGACCCCAGTCTCTCCTGATTTTGGCTACAGCTCCCAAATCCAGTTCTAGGTCCCAGATGCCTGGGTAACCAGCCTGGACTACATCCATGCTTCACGTAACTAGCGCATAGGGAAGACCGCCCATGCCCCAGTGCATAACATAAGACAATGTGAATTCAGTTTTTATTTCTGCCACAGAATGCTATGTGATCTTTGACAAATTTAAATTACCTAATTACTTCTATTGGTCTATTTGTTTTTCAGTTTCCCCTTCTGCATAAATTGAAGTAATTATACTGCTAGTTATTTGCCTGGTCTAGAATTTTTCAGACTCTCCAGGACATAATGAGTTTGTTCAGTACAATGAGGTCCTAGTTTCAGCTGCTGAACCTTTAGACCAGTGAGTCTCAATATTTTTTTTAGACTTAAGGCACTCCTCTGAATGTAGCACCACCCCATTTAAAAAAACTAGTTTATTTATTATAGGGTATAAAAATAACATGACTGTAAACACATTGTTACACAAAATGGAAAAAGCAAGTATGCATACTCATAATATTATACTATTATGTTTAATGAAGCACATAATCCTGGAAGTTCTTGTTACTATTGTGAATTCGTGGCTGAATTGAAGAAAGATATGCTTTCATTTCCTTTTCCTCTAAGGAAGTTTCTTTCACCACCTGTCAAAATGTTTTTGACTCTTATAGGCTCTTATTTGAAATTTCTCAGTTTATCTTCTAAATCTGAGGTATCAAAGATAGGGTCTGTGGGCTAAGTCTGGCCCATGCAGCCCCACCATCTGTCCCCTGGTGTTACTTCTAGGTCTCAGAAGGCATGTCCACACATGCAATTAATGATCCTGAATTTTTGCACAAAAAATGCAGGCACATTAAACTGTGGCCCCACACACATCTAAACATGTACCTGTCAGGAGCAAATTTGTTCCCAACAGGAGCACTTCAGACCAGAGCTGCTCCTACCTTGCTCTGCACCCCTGAAGCAGCCATGGGGGGCTCCAGGCTCTCCCAGGTGCCAGCTCAGGGCTGGCAGGGAACATGAGGGCTGGTCCCAATTTCCACGGGGTGGGGGAGACCTGTCCCTGCTGCTGGGCAGCTGCCTCCTAGCTACACGGAGATCAGGACCCAACCACATTCTGGGACCCATGCTGCACATGGTGTCCATCCCATTGGGGCCTGAACCAACTGGAATAAGTGTCACGTGTGGTGTGGTGCTGTGCATGTCCTGGACCTACCCTGCATGAACACTGTATGCTCTGGATCTGGTATGCAGGGTGTGCATGGTCTGTGGACCTCATCTGGTCCATGGAACAGCCCCATGCCACTTATCTGGCCTGTGGGGCCAGATGGGATTGACAACCCTGTTGTGAATCCTGTGTAGGTTTCTATACACTGAACAGTACTTACATTGCACAGCGCCCTTAAAAGGACACATTGGTTGAGAATGACTGCTGTAGACACTAGTGTAAGCAAGTTGTTATTTCAGCTGTGAACAGTATTTTCCATGTTGGTTATTTTGCTTGCATGTTCCTAACTGAAAAGAGACTGAACTGGATGCGGTAGAGATGTGTAGATACTGGCATTTCCCTCCATATAGTTGGTTTTTCACACATCTCTTTGCAGTTCTCCTTTGGTTGCCTTCTACCTCTTCTTTTCTCTTACCAGATCAATGAAGAAAAACTAAATCATAGCCATACATTTTGCTTAAACCTTTGGCATTTATGTTCTTGGATTCAAAGCATGTAATTTCCATTGAAGTTAGTAGGTGTAATAAATGTGTAGAGATTGGATCCATTCTGCTCCACAGATTGAGGTGGATGGTTGACACCTTTAAGGAACAGATTTTCCAGTGGTCACCGGATTAAGTAGGTACATCCATTGGACATGTTGAGTGCTAGGCTTTTTGGAAAATTGGGCTTCGGTGTCACCAGGAGAGATGTTGATCAATGAGAACCTTTGAAATGTGTCCCTTAATTATGTGTGTAAATGCGAGCTGAACCTCCATGGGATATAGCTCCAAATATAGGTGATGAGCCCTGAAAAATCTGGTTTAAGATTACCAGTGTGAATCCAGCCCACTCCAATTGGTGACACTTGATTGTTGTCCTATTTAAAATGAGATTGATGGCCTTGGTACAGTTCCTAGGTCATTGGTTATCAACAGAGAGGTCCTGGATTGAAGACAGGTGGACAGTAAACTACATTCATTCCTAAACATAGATGGACCTCCTTGGTGAGAATCAAATCACTACCATGGGGCTGTGTGAGGCTTTCACACCTGCCAAATGCCATGCAACTCAGACCTCCAACAAGTCCATCTGCATCTCATCTGAGTGAGAGGATGACTTTAAGGGAATCCTCTGTCTTAGGGAGAAGTGCCCTGTGTGAAATCTAGGAGATACTGTATTCTGCTCTTTCCTCTTCTAATGTTTATTGTTAATATTCCTAGGCTGATCACAGTCCTTGCTATTGACCATGGCATTCTGCTACCCACTGTTGCACAGATGAGCTGAGATCATTATCCATTTTCTACATTTTACAAGGAAGGCAACTGAGAGGTCACTTCACTTGTGTCTCAAATATCACAGACCAAAGTTCTCTCTGCTGAACCCCACTACTTTTAGGATGACTGTTCCAAGGTGTATGCATATGGCTGTGCTGGACATAACTATTACCCACAGACCAAAGCTTACTCCCAGTGCCAGGATCTTAGGGAGGCTGACATCACGCAATGCTGCATCTCTCTTGTAAATAAGCTATTAACAAATTGGAGGTCAGATCTTCATTCATGTGTCATTTTTCTTTTTGAGCCCCTGTCCAGCAAAGACCTAAACAAGTACTTAACTTAACATGCTGTGGGCACATCTGCATGTGATATTAGCATGCAGCAATAAGCTCCAGTGCATATCGTGCCAGTTTATTGCTGCCAGGTGCCATGTTTGAATGTGCACCTGGAACCACAGCACATTGAGCTGGGTCAGATCAGTCTCAGCTGGCAAGGAGTTCAGTGAAGCAGACTTCAAGCTTGGAGCTGATCCGGCCCAACTCAAAGTGCCGTGGAGGGGCTGGCTAGAGCACAAGGGTGCTCCAGTGTTGGGCTAGCCAGCAGGGAGCCAGAAAAAATTATGCAACAGTTCAAATAAAGTAAATACAAGTACTATCCTGCTGAGGAATTTATTAGTTTCATGTGCCCTAATAGGGCAGCACGTATAGACACGGATACATTTACTGCTGAGTTAATTAGGCAACTCCACGGTAATTACCCCATGTACACGTGCTCTGAGTTGTTCCGCTGAAGTCAGTGGAATGGCTTTTATTGCATAAAGAAATATATTCATATTTTCAGGATTAGGGTCTTAGATTTTAAGGTCTTTTGAGCAAGGCTAGAGGTAAACATTTTCTAGCATGCCCAGCGACTTAGGAGTCTATATCCCATTTTCAAAAATGACCTAACACTTAGCAGTCTATGTCTTGTGGACTTTAAGGTACTTTAACTTTGAAAATGGGATATAGGCACTAAGTTACTTTTTACAGTTTTACCCTATAGGTTTTTACACTGCTTAATACAGCAGGAGACTTGATTGGTTCTGACTGAAGCCACTGGCTACTACAGAGAATATTAGTCATTCATAAGCATGGTACAAAAAAGGTGATGGAGACAAAAAAATTGTTTAGCTTTTTTCTTTTTTTCTTGTGAATTACATTTTTTACATTCAGTCACACTCTTTTCCCTGCTAGTTTCTCTCTGAGTGAAGAAAATACAACCTACATCTCTATATAAAGCATAAATACTATCATAATATAATTAAAAATAGCCACAAGTGAGTTTCAGGAATTGTCATTGCATGAGAAATAATGACTGGCTGAAGCGCTACACTTAAGGGGAAATTACACACAGATAAACATGAAGACTATGGGTAACTGGACAGCAGTCATGCAGGAAAGGAACTGGAAGGGTTATAGTGGGCCACAAACTGAATGACAGTCAAGAAAAAGATGCTATTGCAAAAATGGCAAATATAATTTGGGGATCATAATCCATTTTTTGCATTCCACTTATTACGGGGGAGACTTCAGCTGGAATACTTTGCCTAGCTGTGGGTATCATAAAGATATTGATAAATTGGAGAGTCCAGAGCAAAGCAACTAGAATGATAAGAATTTTGGAAAACATGGCATATGTTGGTGTAACTTAGAAAAGAGAAGACTGAGGGTGAACATGGTAATTCTTCTAATATGTAAAATGTCATATTGCATCAACTATCTGTTTTCAATGCTCATTGTTCCCTGGGGATAGACAGGAAGTAATCAGCTTAATTTTCAGCAAAGATGATTCAGGTTACATATTAGGAAAAACTTGATATGTTAGGTAGCAGAACCAGGCAATGGAGGACTTAAAGAACAGGCTGGAAAAATACCAGTCAGTAAGGGTTTTGGTTACTTGATCCTGCCTCAGGATGTAAAATCAATCCCCAGATAACACTTCACCTCAGGTTTCTGACTTATCTATTAGGATTAATGCTGTCTTCCTTAGAGCAGACAAGGTTCTTTGAGTGAATCTGATATCTTTTATTAGACCAACTTAAACAGTTGGAAAACAATTTTTAAGCAAGCTTTCGGGTTCAAAAACCCTTCATCAGGCTCAGGAAGTTTCCGCAGTTGGTGTGTGCTCTTCCTGGATGGAATGAGAAGTAAAGAAGCCAGAGGCTGGGCTGGTCTGCATGCAAGACAGGTAGTCAGTGAAGATGTACATTGAGGAATCAATGGATTCAATGGATGAGAGACAGGCAGGGGGATGACTGTTCTGGCCCCTGCTTAGGAAAATGGAGGCAAAGAAATCGTTAAATATGTTGGCTTTGTCGTCTGGTGTGACCACCAAATTACCTAACATGTCCTGCAGGGGCCCCACATTACCCGGAACCTTCTTTTTAGGAGACATGACTAACCTTCTGTCAGGAGACATGACTAAGTCACTGCCACAATAGACTAACCGAAGTGTGTGTGTAATCACAAGATTCATGAGCCCAAGCTCACTTCATCAGATTCTGTGAATGGACATGAACAATAGAGAGAGCAATTTGAATACAAAAGCCAGGAAGGGAGGGGTGGGGAGCAAGGGTCAGTGCTGGGAGGGACAAAACAAGCTAGGAATAAAACCCGTAGGAGCAAAGAACTCACAAAAGCTAATCCAGGTAACTAGATAAGAACCAGTGCTCCCTGTTTAAACCATACTTAACACAATCTAGTCTGTGGATTATGTCTTGTTCTGCAGTTTCCCATTCAAATTGTTTTTTAAAGGTTTACTGCTTAACAAAAGCCACCCTCAGATTGGTGATGGAGTATTCAGGTTAACATTTTGCCACAGGCCTACATGTCTGTCTGTAGCTGATGTAAAAGCAGTGTTCATTCATTTTTTTCACAATTTTTCACCCTGTCTGTCCAATGTAGAGAACAGAGAGCACTATGAGCAGGAGCTGGAGTATGTAACATTGGTAGAGCTGCAAATGAATTAAATGGATGTTATAATCCATGTTATTCGGTCCAGTGGTCATGAGGTATGGATTGATGTTGTGACACGGGAGGCATCTAGGTCCATTACAGGGTTTGGTGCTGTGGTGAGACTGGGAATTAGGTAGCCTGTTGCTATTAGCCACGTAACTTGTTACCTTTTGCATCTTTTCTGGATCATCAAAACTACATGACTCCAAAACTACCTATTATACCGTGATGTTTGTAGACTGGGGAGAACAGATTAGGACGTTGAAGTATTATCAGATGGTGCCTTGGAGATATCCTTTTCAGCTCAATGTATTCTCATCTGAATAAAGTACAACATAACTGAAGTCTTTCCCCACATTTGATCTTCTAGTTAAATATCTTTCATTCTGTGTGTGGAGTCAGTCAGGCGACTATATAAAGCCAACACACCGTGAATTTTATCTACTGGGTGAAGAATGTGATATGATGATTGTCACTATAAATGTATTTAAATATCTTTGTTTTATTGAAATAAAATTCCTAAACTCATCTTGATTCTGTGATGAGTCATTAGCTTTGACTGGCAGTCAATAAATCCAAAGTCCATTTTGGACAGTCTGTTTGCTCCCATGCTGAATATTCTTTATTCTCTATGAACAAGAATTCATAAATCATTCAGTGGATGGTGAATGTGCTTAAAATGATCCCAGTGGTCAATCCCAGGGTCAGTGCATTGTTTCTTTGTTTCTGCTTACGGAGAGTGCCTGTTAACTTCTTTTTTTTTTTTTTTAATTTCATGGTTTTTAATTTCATTGCCTTATGTGCGTTGACAGATGCCAGCATATGATTGTGGCTTCCCAAGCTTTGTAAACCACTTGTAACTTCTGTATCCAAATTGTATGTCTCTTCTCATTCTCCTCTCTTTTCAAGTCTTTCTCAAATGTTTTTATTCCTCCTGTATTTCCTAAAAAATATATGTTATGTTATATTAATTTTGTGATAGCATCTAGTAACTGCAAACATAGATTAGGTGCTATCCATAGGCCCCAGAACCCCATTACCGAATGCTGTAAATATACATGACTGGACCTCGGGTATAGATGGCTATATCCTGTACAGGACGGATCGTGTAGATAAAAGGGGCGGGGGTGTAGCTCTCTATGTTAAGGAAAGCTACATGTCCTTGCAAGCTGATATTGGTGACCAGGGTGGACGACTGGAGACCCTCTGGGTTAAAATCCGTGGGGAACATGGCATAGGGGACACAACGGTGAGAGTCTACTACAGACCTCCCACCCAAAGTCCTGAGCTTGACCAGGAGTTAGCCCGGGAACTGGCTGAGGCCGCATGCTCCAGGACCATGGTTGTCATGGGTGACTTCAATTACCCGGACATCTCGTGGGAGGATCTCTCAGCAAAATCCGAGCAGTTGCAAAGCTTCCTCTCGTGCGTGAATGACCTCTACCTGACACAAGAAGTCTATGGGCCAACAAGAGGCAAAGCGCTGCTCGACCTGGTACTGGCTACTTGGGATGACCTAATCAGTGACCTAGTGATCAATGGGAAGCTGGGTGATGGCGATCACGAGCTGATCACCTTCACCATCCGCCGTAAAGCTGGAAAGTCAGTCAGCAACACGGAAGTCCTTGACTTCAGAAAAGCTGACTTTGACAAGCTCAGGAGGCTTGTCAGTAAGGCCCTGAGGGACCACGACCGCAGGGAGAGGGGAGTTCAAGAAGAGAGTGGTTGCTCCTCAAGGGAGCGATCCTCAATGCGCAAGCTAAGTCTATTCAATCTTGAAGGAAAGGCAGCAAGAGCGCACAGCAGCTCCCCTGGCTCTCCAGGGACCTAGTAGACCTCCTAAGGCTAAAAAGAAAAGCCTACAAAGAATGGAGGATGGGATTCATCTCCAAGGAGGATTATTCTGCACTGGTCTGGTCCTGCAGGCAGGAAACCAGGAAAGCCAAGGCTGCAACAGGCACAGGGCCCTCAGGGTGCTCATGGCCCATGCAGTCAGAGCTCCACAGAGATGAGCAGCTCTGGCCAGCTCTGGAAGCTGCACATGGTGGCAGAAAGCAGGGCCAGGCCCCCAGCTGCACTGCACAGCACCCTTCCCCCCCCGTAGCTCACATGCAGCTTCTTTCAGGACTCAACCAGTCATGCACCATGGAGGGGGAGCCATATATAATGGAGCCAGTGACTCGGCCCCACTCCTGGATGCCTTGTGCCATTCCCAGGAGTCCAGCAGGAAGCAGGGCTGAACTGGCCTGGCTCCATCACACAGGGCTCCCCATCACTTCCAGTGGAGTCCTGGGAGCTGCACAGGGTGGCAGGGAGTGGGGAAAACCACCAGCTCCGTTACGTGGGGCTGCCCCTAGTGGTGTGCAAGTCCCATTTGCTGCATGTGATCCACAGGAAGCCCCACACAATGGAACTGGGCCAACTGGGCTCCATATTCCCTCTTCCCCTCTGGGTGTGGACTACACACGCCCACCAGCCCCACACTCCTACCCAGTTGCATTTTCCCTCCTCCCACCTCCACTTCTTTACCTGCTGCCCAGAGTGCTCCAGCAGGGAGATGAGAAGGAGCCACTGGAGGTCAGGGGAGATGAGCAATTCCTTGGGCAGCAGAGCTGGGGTTTTGTTAAACATTTGTCCGATAGCAGGTTTATATTTGATCATGCAATATGAAGTGATTGAAAACAACGAGATACCACTTACATATTTAGTTGCATAATTATATGCTTTGTTGAATTTAATTGTACAGTAACAGATGTTGACTTTTTTTTTCTTAACCACAATTCCTTGGTCACACCTGAGATCTGGGAACATTTCAGTTTGCTATTGAGGAATATGTGCAGAAGGTAGAACTGGTGGTGTCTAAGAAACTTTCAGGAGAAAAAGGGAAGTCTGTAGGGAGTTTTATGTACCTACTCAGCAGGGGGGTTTTGGATTGCAGTTTTGGACTCTGGCACCTCTAATCCATTTAAGTCCTTTCTGGGGTCCAAGCCCTATGTTGTTACTTGGTACCAAGGTAATGAATTGTGGATTGTGAACTCCCCAGGCCAAGCAGCAAACTCCTCACTTTATATAATCTTCTTCTGCAAGGGTTTTATTCATTACAATAATATCACATTTCCCCAATAGCAGAAGAAAAAAAAGTAACAATTTTGTTTGTTAACACTAGGCTAACTTTGTTTTCCTTTAAAATATGAGTCTACCAGCAGGGCTTTAACTGCCAAGAGAGCAATTACAAAAATTTGTCAACAGGCACCCTTCTCAGAGGACAGATGCATTGGCTTGCTGCAACAAAAATCTGTACTCTTCTGTGTCACATCTTGCAATGTACTTTGACATATTTGTCCTTTACTATCATGACACAATTGGTTACTGTTTATTTCTGGCTCTACATAGCATGCAGTTAATTACTGGGATTCAGAACATCAGTAACTCCCTTTTGTTTTCTCTGCTTCATCTGCCTGAGTGTCAAGGCTCCCAGGTTATTTTTGAAAGCAATTTGTTATTTCAGTTTGCCTCCCATTCCTTACGTAAATTCTTAATAAAAGACCAGTTATGGAAATAACAGATTATCTCCCTCAACCACCTTTCCTTGGGTTAGGTTGTGATTGCATTTATTTTGCAGCTAGCCAAGATAGTTTTGTAGTAGTTGACTTTTACTATGATCAGGAAAAGCATCCTGTGCATTACCTTAGATTGTATTGATATGCAGGACCGCTTTCTGCCCGGTTCTTTTATTCTAAAGCACCAATGGAATCTTTATTTTTGCCAAGGCCTCCAGTTCGAAAATGTCATGTTCTCAGCAAGTCAGTGTCATGAAGTCAGTCCTGTCTTGGAAGCAAAGCTATGTTAAAGTCAGTAAAGCGCTGGCACTTTATGCTGGCTAAGGATAGGATCCTCAGTCCTTTCCTGCATGCACAAAGTACGAGTGTGTGTATGTGTGTGTGTGCGTGCACATATGTACAAGTTTGCACAGAAAATTTAGGTGCATTAAACTGTGCCCAGACATGCATCTGAATGTGTATCCACGTTGGGAGTAAATTTCCTCCTGATGGGACCAGTGCAGTCCCATGCTGCTCCTGCTGTACTCTGCCCCCCTGCAACAGACAGGGGGAGCTCCAGGCTCCCTTGGTGGCAGAGGGCAAGGGGGAGGGTCAGGCCTGGGCTCTGGGGCGGTGCGGGGAGGGGGAGCTACGGACAGCTGCCTGCCAACTCCCTGGGTCAGTTCCACAGCTCATACCTGTTCTGGGGAGTGGGCAAGCAGCTGTCCCTAGCTCCCTGCCTACCCCATGGAGCTCAGGGCTAACCTGTGGGCCCTGGCTGCCTGGGCTCACTGGGAGTAATTTGCTCCCAGTCAGGATCTACATGTGCACTTTCATGCATTATTTTAATGCAGCATTTTCTAGTACCTGTATCTACCGGTAATGGAAAACAGTGTATTAGACTAATCTACTGTGCAATAATTGCCATGCATGTGTAGATGCTGATGATTTACTGCACATTAGTCTAATGTGCAGTAAAGCAGTTCATGTAGATGTGCCCCCTGGCTGCTACAGCACACTGTAAAGCCCATTTCTCCCCTCCCTTGCCTTGTCCTACTACAGCACACTATAAAATCCATTTCTTCTGCCTCTTACCCTGTCCCCAGCTTTTGGGAAAGGACCAGATGTGAAGATCTGCAGCTGGAGTTTGTTTTCCTTTTATTTTTGTGAGCTTGCTGCATCTATTTTGTTGTGGTCATTTACTATAATTCTCATATATTGTAAAAGTGCTCAAAGCAATGAGAAGACATATTTTCTTTTTAACTTGTATAAATCCAAATAAATAAGCTAACTAAATAAAACAACCAAGACCAGAGGCAATGTTAGGTTTCACTACTGAATGATAACATAGAGGTATTGTGGTGTTTCTGCCTAGGGCCTAGCGTCTTATTCCTACCCCTCCTTGCTCGGCCCTAGACTCCCTCTGTGCATTGTGACTTTCCTGCCATGTCTTGATTTTTCTATGATGTTATTAGTCAGGAGGTGTTGCTTGCTTTCTACCACAGTCAGACTGCGGCAACCTACCTGGGGATTTTCTTGGGGCTCCAACCTCCCCTGTATCCCTTCCACGCACCACCCAAAGGTTATGTTATCGATTGAAATCACAGTTTTATATGGATAAAACAATTTTCTTTATTATTTACTTCTCCATTTTTATTTTTATTTTTTACTTTTCAGGTTTTATTTTTGTATCTACAATCAAGCCAGAGTTCAACAGATGACTATTACTTCACACCACGTCAGGTAAGTCTAATTTTTAACTTCAAGAGGGTTCATAGTTTCATAGTTTCTAGGGTCAGAAGGGACCTGAGCAGATCATCTGGTCTGACCCCCTGCCATGGCAGGAAAGAGTACTGGGGTCAAACGGCCCCAGCAAGGTGTTCATCTAACCTCCTCTTAAAAACCCCCAGGGTAGGAGCCTGCACCAC
>NW_017729032.1:19443200-19446358 GCF_001723915.1 Gavialis gangeticus | reverse complement strand
CAGTTTCTTAATGAGAACGGGGTGAGAGACAGTGTCAAAAGCCTTCCGGAAGTCCAGGAAGACTATGTCCACTGCTACCCCTGCATCTAATGATCTGGTGATCTGATTGTAAAAGGCCACCAGGTTGGTCTGACAGGACCTGCCACTGATGAACCTGTGTTGGTTGCCCCTAAGCATGCAGTCCCCTGCTGGCCCCTCCTGGATGTGTGCCAGAATAATTTTCTCGAACAGCTTGCCTAGGATCGAGGTAAGGTTAACTGGCCTATAGTTCCCCGGGTCCTCCTTCCTCCCTTTTTTGAAGATGGGAACCACGTTGGCCCTCTTCAGCTCACCCCAGTCTCACGGGGTTTCCAGTTTGGGGTAATCATAACTTAACAGTTCAAACAAAAACAAGGAATTCCTTCTTTGTCTTATCCCGAGCCTTCTCTGACAGGTTGCACTGCCTCTTGGTTGGGTCCTGCCTCAACATGGCGCTCAAGGCCCGTCTGCCTCTTTAAGGGTTTGAGTGAGTTGCCATCGCTCAGGCTCTCTCACTCCTAAGTCTCTCTAGAGTCCAACTGGCTCAACTTAAAGTCCAAATGAAAAAAAAAGAACAACAAAACCAGCTTCCACTGTAATCTTCACGACAGCCGCCTTCCTCACCGTGTGGCTGTTTCGGCTGGAGTTCCCTCACTGCTCGGAGCACTGCGCAGAGGTGAATCTGCTTCGCCGGTGACCCCCAGCTCAACAGGACCCAGTTGAACTCTCTTCCCCACCCAAAACCAGTCTCAGGGGATTCCTTCTTTCACACCTGTGCTTTCAGGTTTCCCAGGGACATCCCCCCGCTCTCTTCTCTCTCGGCACCATGTCCCTCTCTTCCTGGAGCTGTTCTATCTGAATGGAGCAGCTGCTCCGGAAGTGTTGCTCTCTCTGCATCATCTCCTATCCCCTCCATGCTGTCTCATTCCCTGTGGTGAGTATTTGGTCTATTGCTCATCTCCCTGCC
The DNA here is from genome assembly GCF_001723915.1 of Gavialis gangeticus. Classification (NCBI taxonomy): domain Eukaryota; kingdom Metazoa; phylum Chordata; order Crocodylia; family Gavialidae; genus Gavialis; species Gavialis gangeticus. The sequence goes on along the minus strand of NW_017729032.1, from coordinate 19,445,373 downwards.
CATTTCTCTCCACTGGTATGATCAATGCAATGGAGGTTTAGGCATATTTCATTACGTGATTGCTCTGTACTGAGCATTTATAGGTAGTTCACTTACAGTTCAAAGTATGGTATCACCTCTCTTTTAGATAACCTGAAATTGCTTTGAATTCTCTATAACTGTAAGTCCAGAAAGATGTTTTCAATTTCCTTTTATTTCTGTAGTAGACAGATACATGATGCCTCCCTGAAAACTGGCTGTATTCTCTCTGCTTTACTCCTAACTAACACTGCTGATTTTCAGCAATCTGCTTTTGTATTACCCTGGCATAAGCTAGAAGAGAATTTAGGCTGAGTGTCACCTTCACTGATCAAAAAAGCAGTAGAAAGGACCAAGTTCCATTCCTGGCTTTGTCACTGGTTTGCTATACAATGACGGTATACAATGATATATACAATGATTTGCTATACAATGACCTATTTTTGCCTTCATAGAATCTTTGAGAAGTGGGGCTGGAAAAGACCTTCATAGGTCATCTTCTCCAAACCCCTGCCTGAGGCAGGATCCTTCTGATGCAAATCATCCTGTACAAGTCCATTGTCTACCCTATTAGCAAAACTATGCAGTCAGGCATGACAAAACTGTAAAACATGCCACCCAAATCTGCTACAGGTAAATCAGTGGGACCACAGTGACCAATGCCCTGCTGCTGCAAACGTTGTTAAACTAAGCTTGAGAGATCCAAGCAAGAGAGCTATGACCCCTGCTACAGAGAAAATCAGACCAGGCTTTAGAGCAGAAATTGAGCAGAGTGCTCAGAACACTCTTACTAGACCAGGCTCATCCAGGGAGATTGGCCAAGAAACATCTCAACTGAGGATCTCAGTCAAATTTAGATATGAGCTAGGTACTGAGCTGCTAAACCTTTTAGTGATGATGGCAGTTCTGGGTTTGCTCAGTAGTAGAAATTTAGGCCCCTAGGAAACTTTACTAATGAAAACTTGGGTGCTTATGCACTTAAAGACTTAAGGCCTTTAAGCCCTGCTTTAGGCCCACAAGTCCTATTGTGGATCTGATGGTTAATCTTTGTGTCTCAGGTCATCATTTATAAAATGGAAACTTTCTTACTTTAAGTGAATGTTGCAAGGATAAACACATTAGAGACTGTGATGTGCTCTGGTCCCATAGCAGGGGAGGCCAATAGGTACTTAATGTAGGTGGAACAGACAGGTAGCTGTTATAGACAACTGGTGAGACTTAATTCATTTTTTTAAATGGCATATGAATTTGGAACAAAAAATTCTCCCTGTACTTTGCCATGCAGCATTAGATTGCTACCTGATTTGTAAACAAGAGAGGTCTTGTGTATGCCCATATTCTAGGCTGGACATGAATATTTTTAAACTGTCTCACATAATTTTATAGTGGGCACATAATTCCTTATTAAATTGTTTGTCGTTTTAAAGAAAAAAGATTAATATTATTCCCCATTACATTTTCTGTAGGGCCTAAAATAATTTCTAGAAAACTCGGTCTGAAATTATTGCTTTCAATATCTTTTACCAAATTTCCTCAAACAGATGATGACCCTAATTATAAGATGACCCCCCAGTAATTATATTCTATATATGGGACTTTTATAAATTTGTTATAATGTTCCAGGTATAGAATCTAAGGCCATATCCACATGAGCAGGGGTGTGCCTTTGCAGCAGCACAAACAGTAATGGCACAAATATGTGCCACTAAATTGTGCTGTAGTGCATGTCCCTGCTCATGCAGTTTGCAGTGGGACACACTGTCTCACTGTTACATGGGCTGGCTGGGCACAGGGTGCCTCTGTGCAGGGCTAGGTGGCAGGCAGCTCTCACGCTGACACAGCCTTTGCCCCAGCCAGCTGGGGAGCAGCATGCAGAGACAGCAAAGCAGCCAGCCCAGGGCTGACTGCTCCCCCATCTCTGCGTGTTGCAGAGTCCCCACAATGAGGCCTTATGACAAGGAAACAGGCAGCCCTGGGCTAGCTGCTCTTTTGTCTCCACGTGGCTCAGCAGAGGGGCTTCACAGCATGGAGACAGGGGAGAAGGCAACCATGGGCTACCTGCTTTCATGCCTCCATGTGCCACTCCCTGGCTGGCTGGGGTCGGGGTGCCTCAGCTTGGGGGCTCTGCTGTGGCTGGCTGGGGGGCAGGCTTCCT
>NW_017729032.1:19437751-19438200 GCF_001723915.1 Gavialis gangeticus | reverse complement strand
CCCTGGCTGGCTGGGGTCGGGGTGCCTCAGCTTGGGGGCTCTGCTGTGGCTGGCTGGGGTGCAGGCTTCCTCAGCACAGGGGCTTCACAGTATGGAGACACAGCATGGTATCACACATTTGTCCCGGCACATGGCACTTTGATATGCTTTGCCCCCTTTTTCTTTAAGGGTTATTTTTTTTTACTACTGGGAAATCCTGGTGGCAAATTTTGCCCCAGCGCTGCAAATTAGCAGCACAGGGCACATTTTAACATGAAACATGTTCAGTTTGGGGTGCAGCAAAGAGGTTTGCAGCGCCACAAACTGCATATCCTTCATGTCTGGATCTGGCTTAATTGTTGGAGATTTGCTTTGAATTGTTCCCTTCCACAGCCCCTTTTTTCCTGGCTCTCAATAGTGGTGCACCTTATTAGAGGCCAAAATCTAGCTCACAATTTCCTCAGTTCAGT
>NW_017729032.1:19413084-19432751 GCF_001723915.1 Gavialis gangeticus | reverse complement strand
TCCCTTCCCACTGCTACAGCAGGGAAAATAAATCTGGGGAATCAGATAGCTCTTTGTTCTCTGCTTCCCCCAAGTTTTTCCCCTTTCACTCATTGATGTAATCTTCATTACTGTCCTCATTGTTGTCATCCTTGGCATTGTTGCTCTCACTGGCTGTCCCACCTCTGAACAGTGTATACCAGTCTTTTCTTTTCCATACATTCTCTGCCATCTCCTTGATGTCTTTGACCAACTTCCTGTAGTATCCCTGCATGCCATTCAGTCCCATTTTGACACAGCCCTTGACTGACAGGTATGTGCACCTGTACATAAGCAAGTTCCTGGTCTTCTACAGAGTGTTTCTGAAGCAGGAGATGAACTGGTTGAAGCAGCCTGTCAGAGTCCCCTTCTGCTTGGTCACATGACTGAACAGTACTGCCTCTCTATTCGGGGTCTTCATCCCCGTCACCATCATGAGGAGTAAGATTACTCTCCTCCACACCCCCTTGGCATATGGGCAGTAGCAGAGAAGCTGGTCAGTTGTTTCTCCCTTCCACCAGGAAGTTTTCCTGGGGCAGTTTGGTGGGCCTCTCTACCCTCTGTTTCTCCATGCCTACACGGGGAGTAGTTGTTGGGCTACTTGCCAGTTTAAATCTTCTGCATGTTCTTGTGGAAGATTCCTTCCCACATGGGCTGGCAGCTTCACTGGATAGTAGGTCCATGGGCCCTGGGTCTCCTGCATTTACAGTGGTTTATCAGTGTTGCTGGGGTCTCATTGAGAAGTTCATATTTGTTCCAGAAACATTCTGAGGTCTTGTAGAACTACAGCAATTCCATGGTCAACTGGCTTGAATTGGTCATTGTGTATAACTCCACTGTCACAGCAGGTGTCCTGTAAAATACTTTACAAAGAAGGCTGTTTTGGATTCTGTTCCTGTTGCCAGTTTGCAGATCTACCTCATGTACTTGGCCCAGAGGAACAGCCGAGTGCCTGCCATTCCTCTGCCCCAGACCATTTTGCTTTGTACAGTGTGATCCTTGCCACCTTCTCTTATCTGAAGCCTCAGAAGCAGATGCACATAGCTCTTTGGATTTGCAGGGGGTGGAGACCCCCAGGGCTGACAGGTCCCTGAGTTCACACACTACTAAGCAGGCGCTTTTGCTTATATTGACCTTGGCCCCTGCCATTGCTCTGTATACCTGGGTGTCTTGTAATACTCTTTCAGTCAACCACTTGTCCCTGCACAAGATGTTGAGGTCATCCATGTACGCCAGGACTCTCATCTCTTCCAGGTTGTTCCCAAGGACTGGCAGTCCACTGATCCTGGGGTCCTGCCTGAGTTGCTGGGCTAGCGGTTCTATCACACAGATGACAAGAATCAGGGAGAGTGGGCAGGCCTGGCAGACTCCTGACTTCACCACGATTGGGCTGGTCAGGAATCTGTTTACCAGCACCTTGCTCCTCACCACAACATACAGCATCTTTATCTAGGTGACAAAGGCTGAGGGGACCCACATCCTCATCAGTTTCTTGAACAGGAACCAGTGGAACCAGCCATAGGCTTTCTCTAGGTCAAGGCTCGGGGTGGTGCTGTTCTGCCCTGTCTCCTGTTGGTACTGTAATGCATCTCACACCTGCAGTAGGGTTCCATGGTTTTGGCCCCCTGCATTGTACACAGATGGTCCTCATGGATCACTGTACCTATGATAGACTGAAAACACTTGGCCACCGTGTCTAGCATCCCCTTATTTGACTGGTGCCTCCACACCCATTCCATCTACTAAGCTGGCCATAGCTTCCTTCTTGGCCTTCTTTAAGCTGATAAAATAAGCAGACAACTCCTCCCCCTCCAGCACCCAATAGACCCTGTTCCTTGTATCAGGCCTGGACCTGGGTCTTCACCTCCCTCATGGCATTTGGAAAAAGGCAAATATAGTGCCCATCTTTAAGAAAGGGAAGAAGGAGGATCTGGGAAACTACAGACCAGTCAGCCTCATCTCAATCCCTGGAAAAATCATGGAACAGGTTCTCAAGAAATCCATTTCTAAGCACTTGGAGGAGAAGAAGGTGATTAGGAATAGTCAGCATGGATTCACCAAGGGCAAATCATGCCTGACCAACCTGATTGCCTTTTATGATGAGATGACTGACTCTGTGGATGTGGGGAGAGCAGTGGACTTGATATACCTTGATTTTAGCAAGGGTTTTGATATGGTTTCCCACAACATTCTTGCAAGCAAGCTAATTAGGTACAGGTTAGCTGAACAGACTCTGAGGCAGATAGAAAAGTACAGATCATCAGGCTCAAAAGGTAGTAATCAATGGTTTGATGTCTAGTTGGCAGCCGCTATCAAGTAAAGTGCCCTGGAGTCAGTCCTGAGGCCAGTTTTGTTCAATATCTTCATCAAGGATCTGGAGGTTGGGATGGAGTACATCATTTGCAGATGAGTGGGTGGATTAGTAGATATGTCAGAGGGAGAGACCTAGACAAATTGGAGGACTGGGCCAAAAGAAATCTCATGAAGTTCAAGAAGGACAAGTGCAAAATCCTGTGCTTAGGTGGAACAATCCCAACCAGTTCAGGCTGGGGACTGACTGGTTAAGCAGCAAGTCTGCAGAAATGGTCCTGGAGGTTACAGTTAAGCTGAATATGAGCCTATCATGTGCCCTTGTTGAGAAGAAGGCTAACAGCATATTGGGCTGTATTAGTAGGAGCATTGCCAGCAGGTCAAGGAAAGTGATTAGTCTCCTTTATTCAGCACTGGTGAGGCCACCTCTGGAGTACTGTGTCCAGTTTTGGGCCACCCAGTACAGAAAGGATGTGGACAAATTGGAGAGAATCCAGTGGAGGGCAAAACAATGGTGAAGGGTCTGTGGCACATGACTTCTGAGAGGCTGAGGGAACTGAGCTTATTTAGTCTAGAGAAGAGAGGACTGAGGCAGGATTTAATAGCAGGCTTCCAGTACCTGAAGAGGGGTTCCAAAGAGGATGGAGCTAGACTATTCTCAGTCCTGGCAGATAACAGAACAAGGACCAATGGTATCAAGTTGTAGTAAAGGAAGTTTAGGTTATGGATTAGGAAAAAAGTTTCTCATGAGGTGGGTAGTAAAGCACTGGAACAGGCTACCCAGAGAGATTGTGGAATCTCCACCCTTGGAGGTTTTTAAGACCCAGGTAGACAAAGCCTTGACTGGAGTGGTATAGCTGGGGATGGTCCTACTTTGAGTAGGGGATTGGACGAGATGATCTCCTCTGGGGTCCCTTCCAACCATAATTTTCTATAATTTCTATGTTTCTATATCCTATCACATTTCCTCATGTTCTCTACCATTGTTGTATGATGGAATTCCTGCTAACTGAGTGGGTCATTTCAGTGTTAATTCATTCCTTTTTTCTCTCTTTTTTTTAAGAGTGTAATTTACATCCTATAGTAATTTATATTGAACTCCATGTAGTTTAGGCTGCAAATACGCAATCACTGTGGTGCAGTCTCCTGGAAAAAGGGTAATTAATACTATCTGTTCCATTATCAATCAGCTTATTTTACTTAGGGTGTCACTCAGGAGGATGAGAGATCTATAGTAGCTTTTGTTAAGCTGTTTGATGTTTGACAAATATCTAGATGAGGGTCCCTGGATGCAATAGTGCTCTCCTGTACCCATGTATGACACCTGTAAGAAATATAAACTCCATTTTAATGGAATAGGTGGCCTCAGTGACCCCTTTTTCAAAAGACTGAACTGTGATGAATATTTATAGCTCAAGTCAATGTATTCCTAAGACTGAAGGATACCTTGGGCACAGAAAAAAGAGCACATTCATTTATTTTCCAGTGCTGTAGAAAAGAGAATGAAGAAAAATATTCTCCCATGGCATGCTGGCACTGACCAGCTGCCTCCTGTAGAAAGACGTGCTCATTTCACTGTGGAATTTTCTGCTTTTGAAGCTAAAAAAAAGATTATGTTGTTTGCCTATAAAGGGAGTGATACAGGAAGGGATTCAGAACATTTCTAATTCAAATTCACTTGTTTTAGATAATCTTTAGGCAGAAAAATAAAAACTTACCTGCTACAAATGCTTAGGCAGATAGGATTGCTACAAGTATGACTGTTTTATGAACATACGGTAGTCATTCTCATAGGGAAATAGAACTGGAAGGGACCTCCAAAGCTCATCTAGTCCAGCCCCTGGCCTAAGGCAGGAACATCCCATCCAAATCGTTCAATATATCCTATATCTTATTAAATATGTCATATTCAGCTGATCCTTTTCCCTTGTATAATGACTTGAGGCTATCTTCTGATAGCCAAATCTTCAAAAAAATATTCAAAAAGAATTGCAGAAGACACTGACCCAGATCCTTTTCCAGCTTGATATGTCCCAGCTTTTAGCACCATCACTAAGTGCAATCTTTATCAATTGTGTGCAAGTCCATGGAAAACCATTAACATATCTAGCTTTGCAATGCACCTCTTTCCTACCTTTATGTGTCTAAGTCACAAAAACAATATGGAGGTCAACGTGACAACTTAATAAGGGGGGGCCTAGGGAGGAGGGACCTCAGCTCCCAAGGCTGCTTATGCATTTTATGTAGTGATTAATGCAACAGAGGCTACATCCCAAAGTTTCTTGCCTCACTCATCAGCAAAGGGCTCTTCACTGGGCTCTATCTTGCTTACTCTCTTTCTGATCCCATGGCTCTTGTGTTCTGTTCTACCTAGTGACCCATTTTCAATTGGAGGAATGGAGACTACTTTCAGCTTTGCCTAACTCATATCTTGGTTGCTAGGGCACTTTACTAGGAAACAGAGGTGTAAATTCAGGTCCCCTTGCAGACTGAGTGTGGCCTAAAACATAGGTTTATACTTCCTAGTGAGTGCCTTAAACACTAAGCTATTAGGCAAAAGGTCTGTGGCAGAAGCGTAGCACCCAGACTGCAACAAGAGCAGCCTCTGAGGAGGTACCAGAATGCTGCTGTCCTCCCCTGGGGGTCCTTGCTATGGCAAGCTGCCAAGCTATACCAGGCAGCCCTATATCCCATAGTGTATGGGGAAGAGGGCTTGAGCTGAATGATGTGCATCTCTGGGATATTTGCCCCAGGAGACAAAGTTGAGTTTGCTGCCCAAAGCTGTGGTAGGCCCAGTAGACTATCCGGGGAGTGCGGGGAGCAAACAAGGCAATAGGGATAGCCCCTGGGCCTGGTGCAGCTGGCATGTGGCAAACCTGGCCCTCATCTGCAACAGCTCCACTGCAGCCCCATATACCTATGGAGCACAGGGCTGCCTGGCTTCTATGGCCTGACATTGCTGTGCTGTGCTATAGCAAAGGCTCCTGGGGCTGAGGGAGGGGGCAATTATGACACCCTCTCTAAGTCTGCACTTGGGGCTGGTGCCCTGCTCATCCTATCATAGTTATGCTATTGGTTGGCAAGCCCTCCTCCTCACACAGGGTCCCAAGAAGGAAGTGTATAATGTGCAGCTGTGGCACATGTTCACATTTTCTGTTGACTGCTACAGGTGACTCCCTGCTCAGTGCTTAAGCAGAAGAGGCTTCCCATTACAAATGGGAGACCTGTGTGTTTCCATATGTGAAATAATCCGAGGGAGTAATCCTAAGAATGCATTTCTTGGGTGAGCAGCCATAAGTCATTGAAGTCTGTAGGGTGGAGCTTCTTCCTGTTCTGGAAGGCAAATAACTATGGACTGAGTCCTGCAGTCCTTAATCTTTACTCATAAATCTTGAATTCATCTGTTCATTGCACTAGATTATTGCTTTTGGATCCCATCCCCAATCAATAATCATTATTTTATTAATAATTTAAATTCAATTATTCAATTACTCTGTCTCTTTTCAATCAAATTTGTAGCTAACACTTTTAATTCTTCACAAAACAGCTCTATATTACAAGAGTCATGTGATGATACGTTAATACACATGACAGTGAGCTGCTTTAATCAGAGCAGCTGTCCTGGAAGCACTCTAATTAAAACAACCCCACCCCACCCCCAAGCATGTGTATAGGCAGTCATAGGGCTCTTCAGTCTAGCAGGTAAAGAAATAGCAATATCTGGAAATTGAAACCAGACAAATTCAGACTAGGAATCAGGCACGGTTTTAATGGCAAGGGTGATTAACCAAGATGAATGTTTTTCTAGATGGGTATTCTCCAGTTCAGCTACTGGAGCTGAGCTTGGAATTAATTCATGTTAGGCAGAACATCCCATTAGATAGGCACCATGATCCTTATAACTTCAAAATCTAGAATCCATAGAAAATAATGCCTTTGACACCACAATCTAGCTTTACTTTATTGTTTTCAAAATTAGGAATTAAGACTGAATAAAGAGCATAATGAAAAATGGAAAAAGAAAAACAAGGAAGTTACTCTCTTACTCAAGTTTCCACTGTCTCTGAAGCATATCAATAATCTTACAGGAATTACTTTTTATCACATTTTGGTGAAGTGAAATCTATATTATAATTACTTTATTATGCAAAGTTATAATGATGAAAGGCCAAAGTAATCTAGTATTATCTTTATTCACAATATGAGTTACCCATCCTCACAATAGGTATTGAGCTGTGTGCAGCCCTCTACTGAATGCCCCTCCCTCTCATTACAGATAATGAAGTTAGTCAATTTAAACAGAAAAGGAGTAGCTGAATGCTACGGTCATTAAAGACACTGATTTAATAACCACCAGGCAGAAACAATTCAGGGGAAGGGAAAGACCTCTCTTGAAGTATGACCTCAGTTCCTTCAAAACTCAAGGGCCTTCCCACTGAGTTTTACCATCCTTAGGACAGTAGCCAAAGTAGTATGGTCCTACTTGGAGACAGCTAGCCTGGCAACATCTGGCTATGAATATTTAATGATTCTGGGATTTTCTGTTTGTTGAACAGAAGCTAAGCAGGAGTGATACATCTGGTGCAGGGCATAGTCCTGTACGTTCCGGAGACATAGAATCACGGACAATTAGGGTTGGAAGAGACTTTGTGTGGCCATTTAGTTTAAACCTCTGCTCAAAGCAGTACCTCTGCTCTAGCCAGGTCTTAAATACCTCCAAGGACAGAGATTCCACAGCCTCTGTAGGTGACCTCTTCCAATGCTTTACTACTTTCTTTGTGAGAGTTTTTCCTAATATCTAACTTAAACTTCCCTTGCTGCAACTTGAGACCATTGCTTCTAAATCCTGTGGACTGTATAGTAGGAAGTGCTGAAAAGGTCTCTCCTTAAATACAGATTTCTCTGATCTGGAACTCAGTTGGATATGAATTGACTCCATTTTATGCTGGGTATACTGCTACCTCATAGCTCCAGTGGAATGAAAATAATGAGCCTATTACTATTTATTAAAACACTGACTACAGACATGCCATACTTTGATACAAAACCCTTTCTGTTATCTCTGTCTGTGAAATACAGGGCTCTCTTACTGCTAGAGTACAGTGATGGTAATCCTTGGGCAAAGTTACCAATGGCAGTAAGTGTTGGATTGAATCTTATGATGGGCCCTTTTGTAAAACAGGTAAAGGTCCACATGATCTCTCCACTTAAAGCTGTCCTATTCCTTCTTGACCTGAGAGATCAAAATATAATATTCCCTGGGAACATGGAACCACACATTTCCCGAGTTCCAGCATATAAGTGTTCAACTTCCCAGCTCTAAAGTCACCCTAAGCCCCTTAAAACTCCACTTGTGGCTCCAGGGCTGGCCTTAGGCATGGGCAACATGGACGAATGTCCAGGGTGCTGTGTTCAGGGGGGTACCACGCACATGCACACTGCCTCTGCCTCCTTGCCGGACTTCACCGCACACCCCTGCCTGCCTTCCTCTGCCTCTGCCTGCAGCATCACTGCTAATTTGGTTGGAGGGTGGTAGAAGTTGGCCAGCTGTGGGGCTTGGCGATGATAGGGAAGTGCTGCTACCTGCTGAACAGGGCAAATCAGGCAGGGTGCAAGTAGTGCCAACTGCCTTGCACCCATCACTGGCTCTATGAGTCCTACTATTGAATGCATAAGCCAGCAGCACCCGCTCCGTGTGTTTCTGCTGCTCGCTGTCATGAGCACCTGTCTGGTGGTGCTTGCCATATTCTTCACTTTGGGGCTGATTAGAGATGAGTCCCCACCATTCCCCCCTCTTCTCCCCTTCCTCTGCTTGGCCCCCACCGAGGGATGCTGTGGAGAAGATTGTCTCCTGATCCAGCTCAGCAGCAGCTTCCCCTCAGGGCTTTATTTCTGAAGTTTTGCTAATACTACTACATACATAAACTCAAAGAAAGGGTTCCAAAATACAAATTTGCCCAGGACACCATTTTCCCTAAGGCCAGCCCTGCCTCCTAACTGGAGTTACTGCATGGTAGTGTCACCAAATGGCTTTTAGGTGATGCTGACTGTGCAGTAGCTCATTACTACTGTGCAGTAGCATCACATCATGCTCCGTGCCATCTGACACTACTGCACAGTGGTAACAAGCTACTGCGCATTCAGTGCCTCATGTAGACGCAGCCACTGTGAAGTCAGCTCTGCACTGCTGCCAACACAGTTCAGACCTATCTGATTCTACAGGATCATTCTCAGCAGGATTCTGAATCTCCAGGTGGAGCTGGAGATTCAGAAATGGACAAAATAGACCCTATGGACTGAGTCCCTATCCAGTATGATAGTTCCTGGTCTCTTGGGCAGAGGCTACTGTCTTTTCTTGCTGAATGTGAATCTTATTCCTAAACCAAAATCCACTGTCTCATCAAGTTGACCACATAGTCTGGTGCATATTATGCATAATTCCTCTGTCCTTTTAAGAGCATAATCTATTTATACAATTAAGACAGAAACACAGCATGTGGAGCCATGGGAAAATGACTTTTCCTCCAAAGATTGAGCAGAGAATTTTGGTCATCTAAGCCTTTCAACTTTGGTCTTACTGATAAATGTCTAGTGTTCTATATTTGCTAACTGAATGCTCTTCTTCCAGTTATCTAGCCAATAGAAGGGATTTTAATTTCATAAGAAAACTTCCCCCAGAGTAGGTTTGCATCTTTGACAACAGCAGTGATACAGGTAATCTGTAATAATATTTTTAATCTACATATTATGTTAGAAACAGAAAGCAAAATACATTTTAAAGTATTTCAGATACTTGAGTATTCCTTTAATAGGGGTAAAAATGAATCATTCTTAATGTCTGATGATAGGGCAGTCAGGCTGAGTTGTAGTGACCCAATTGCCTTGAAATTCTAATTTCAGAAAGGTAGGTCATTCTGTTTCTTCCTCCATCCTTTTCTCCTTTCTTCTTGAGGCACCTATTCAATCTGAAGTCTTTGTCAAGACTGTAACCAGTGGTATGGTACATAGCAATCTTGTTTTTTATATCAGGGAATCTTTTTATATATATCAGGGAATATCAGGCCGAATTATTTTTTGTTGTCACTTAAGAAAAGAAAAAAAGGAAAATGAGATATAGCTATCTTTTTTGAGGTAAATATAGTAACTGTGCTCTTTCTGTTAAGTGCCTTGGGGTGGCCCGCATCATTAGTATGGTGAGTGAATGTCAAACCTCTATCTTATGTAAAAAAGAGTTAACAATGAAGAATGAAAACAGGCTTATAAATGCACATGGCCTCTCCCCTGAAAAATGCAGCCACCTGACCAAGTTAGTGCGTGAAAGACAGCAATGTCTTTGCACTACAAGAGAGTGGCTCAGACAACAAAATCATTGAAATTTTGCATTCCAGGATTCTAGCTGGGGGTAAAACAACGCAATACATCTCAAGATACAAATTGGCAACATTTGTGTGATAACACCTCTGGAATATCTGCTCCATGGAGTCAAGTTCTTCAACACCAAAAGCCATAATAACTATTATCACTGATCACCAATATTGATAAATCAGCATATGGTACCTTGGTCCACACCAGTTCTACCAAATCACAGCAACCTTTCAATAGCCAACATCACACACTTTAAGGTACAATGATGACAATGCAGCTTTTGAATGGAGCTTGAACCAAGATGAGTGCTTATGATTTGACCCTAAGCAGCCAGGAACCTTCCAGTCCACAAAATGAAGACAGTTCAGCATCCTGTGACTGAAATGAATGATCTCTAGTGGTGGAACAAACAATCCTCCTGGATGGCCAGCACCGCCCCCCTTGTTATTATACATGTTGATCTCCCAGCCTATCTAATCATGGTGCTACCAGAGCTGCATTTGAACTGTGGGAAGGCCAATTGAAACAGCTTATGGAAACCATTGTAAAAAGAGTTCACCAGATACCTCCAAATAGACTCAATGGTGACAGATTTATCATCCTCTTAAACTGTTTGTAAGGAATGTCCATTGTGGCAACATGGAAGTCTACACTCACTACTTATTGTCAAAAGTAAGGTCCTTTTTATAGGAGTGTAGCACAACAGGTCACTCTTCCGTTGCAAACAATTTTGGAATACTGGTAATAAACTTTCACAAAGAAGTGTGTTAAATGTTACAATCAAAAGCACAGTCATCCAATTACTTCTGAACTTGAAAAAGAGTTATGATGCGAGGAAAATTTAAAGAGCTTCTCTTCTTCTGCCCAGCCACCCATCAACATCAAATCAGTCAGAGCCATTCATTAGAGAAGTGGCAAAGCATTAGATGTAATCTGACCTGATGAGACTTTAGGCTTATATGGCATCTTTTCAGAATTTTTGAAAAATGTAGTTTGGTATAGCTGTATTATGATATAGCACAGGCAAAAGTCATTACTATCCCAAAACTAGGGAAATCAATGGATGTTCCAAAACGCTACTAGCCAACATCACTGCTATGCACCACATGGAACTTTTTGAAAGGATGCGACTACAGACTTACACCTCTCTTTGAGGACTACATCCCTTAAAAGCAGTACAGGGCAGGACCAGAATGAAGTCCTTATCACCAGTTAACAACGCTGCTAACATATGATGAAGCCAGCTATCTGCATGAGTTCAGAAAAGATCTTTAAGGACTGTCACAGAGCACTCAGGTGCCCTGCGACTGAGGGCAGAAACTGATTGGGAGAGACCCCTAGTGGCGAGAAGGGGGAGGCTCATCTGCCAGTCACCAGGACTGCACAGGTGCTGGTTGCTAGGGCAACCAGTGAAACCTAGTGACAGGAAGGCGCAGGGCTTAGCCCTTCTTAAGCCCAGGCAGGAGGCCAGGAGGGCAGTTACCCTCCAGTGGCCGAGGGAGGAGGAACTGGGCCAGTGCAGACGAAGGGGAGAACTCTGACGGTGGGAACATCCCCTGGTTGCTGCTGGGGTTGGTGTGCTCTCTCTCCCTGGTAGGGATTGATTCTTGTTTGACTGGATGGTCTAGCTTTTATGTTGTAGCATGGGGGCTTTGTGTTCTTGTGTTTATTGTTTTGACAGGAGGACTGGGTGAGGTTATCAGGGGTTGGAGGAGGCCTCATAGGGACTCCACAGTAGCGTGGGGGTTCCTGCTGCCAGAGAGGGCGCAGCATTTTGGGGTGCGTTGGCCCCAGCCCCAGAGCTGGGGGGGGGCAGGGAGAAGCCCCAGAGCTAGGGGGGGCAGCGAGGAGCCCCAGAGTGAAGGGGGGCAGCAAGGAGCCCTGGAGTGGGCACTGGCGAGAAGCCAGAGGGTACCGGTAGGGGCGCAGGCTGTGAGACAAGCTATAGGGTGCTGGTGAGGGTGCAGGCTGAGGGACAAGCCAGAGAGTGTCTGCATGGCGCGAAGAGTAGAACAGACCCGAACAACTTCAGATACATCTGCGAGGCTTGGGCTGTGGTGTAAGGGGAGGAAAGGAGCCACAAATAGTGCCTCAGGCACGGAGCCAGAAAATAGGCAGCCTCCCGCTTGATTAAAATATACCAATCAAGCAAAGTAACAACAAGGTGTGGCAGGCGAGAAGGCGGGCAGTTGACCCTTAATTGGTGTTGTGGGATTACTAGTAAATGGCCCCAAAGAGGCACAACTGTCACAAGAACCTACGGTAAAGTTTGACAGAAAAGTCTGTTCTGAAAGGATTGAAAACAGTGGGCATGTCTACGCATGTGCTTTAATGTGCAGTAGCCCATTTACTGTGCATTAGAGCATCATGGCAAAAAATGTGCTAATACACTAATGTGCAGTAAAATTAGGCTATGGCACATCAAACCACTAAAAATTGAAGCGTGCAGTTTTGCTACTGCACATTAGGACAGCCTAACATGCATTTAATTAATATCTCACCTTAGAGGAACTAAATTTAATGCACAGTAGCAAAAGCGCATTAAATGAACATGTAGATGCACCCAATGGCCACATCTACACAAGACACCGACTGCACTGTTGTTGCTGCACAGTCATTTAGTACTTGTATACATACTAAATAACTTCATAATAACCAGCATTACTGAGCAGTAGCATCCCTACATGGCTTCCTGCTGAGGCTGACTGAACAGTAGCTCATTACCAGGGATCCTGGTTTTCTCTGATTAAAAAAAAAATCCCCTATTTTTGGATTAATAAAGTAACCCAAAGTCTCATTGTGATTATGGAAAAATGTGGACATCACTATATATATATATACACACACACACACATACACATATGTACATACTTATATACCAATTTATTTATTTATCAATATTTATTTCTATTAATTTATTTATATTAATGATGTTTTATTCTGATCATGGAAAAATGTGGATTTTGGGTAACTTTTTTAAATCCAAAAGTTAGGGATATTTTTATCAGAGAAAACCAGGATCCCTGGTAATGATCTACTGCACAGTCAGCATCACCAGGAAGCCATGTTGGGATACTGCTGCTCAGTAATTCCAGTTACTGCATTTAGTATATATGGGGATTTTTTTTATCAAAGAAAACCAGAATCTCTGCTCCTTACTACTGCTCAGTAGCTCATTATAACTGCATAGTAGCATCACATCACAGTTTGTGCCCTGCAATGCTACTGCACAGAAGTAATGAGCTACTGTGCAGTAAACATCTAATGCAGATGCAGCTAGTGTGTCGCAAAACAACACAGTCTCCACTGATAGTTATGTGCCATGTTCCACCTCTCTCCAGTGGAACAGAGCAGCAGACCTACCTCATCTTCTGAATATTAAGGTCTATAGGTTCCATCTTGTTTATATCAGTCTGTGACACAGTCACAGAAATTTGGATACATGAATAATTTAATTGCACTTTATTCAAGCAAGCACTTTTATCCAAAAAGTACACATCTTCACAGAGGATCTGAAAAAATTAGAGAACTTAGTTCGTTATGGCAACTGTGATGAAAATAAAAAATCAACTATCTTCATGTTCCACTTGAGCAAGAACAAGGCAAAGTTGCATCATTACCTACAGTATCAAACACAGGCACGAGGACTTCCCAAAATATTTTGGTGATTTTCTTTTCTCTCTCTCTTTTTTGTTTTGGATTATAGTATCAAGATGAGGAACACCTTAAACCACAAACCAGCCAGGATTTGGTGGGAAGCAGATGTTACACCTTGGAGGCAGCCACCTTAGGCCTCCTCTTATCAGCACAATACCATGTGCCAGTATGAGGAGGTAGTGCACATATGAAACTTCACATTCTGTGAGAATCATAGTCATTGCTAAAAGTTAGGTTCCTCTTCTTTGCAAAAAACCCAAATCACTTTAACTTCCAAAACGTGCTGTGATGCTGTTATTTCAGGAAATCCTTTGGGCTAGTGGCCAGCATTCTTCAAATCTCTGGACTGTTAATACTAGACCAATGGCAAAAGCAGCAAAGTCAAGATTCAAGACTTGACCCTACAGATCAATGGCCTTGTGTCACTATATCACAAAAGATGGACCACAACTAGCTTTATTAGAATCTCTTGCAGGCATTATCTGCTAGACAGTTGGAAAATGAAAATCAGCTGTTATCTGCATTAAAGGTGAACTGGCAAGTAGGATACTGATAAGAGGCAACAGTCAAGTCTACAGCTTGACCTTTTATTGTTTATACCCCAAAACACAAAAACAAACACGTATCCCAAAGTGTTTTTGGCTACAACAGCACCATATAGGTTCTTACCTATACTGACTGGCAACACACAAGAGGGGAAGGAAGGTGGCATGCAGACTTGCAGCAGGTCTTGTTGAATTTGCTGAGTTCTACACATTTCCTTCTAGGCTATATCTTCTATTTATAGATGGCTTCTTCTAATATTCTAATAAATGCTTTCTGATTGGTTTTATTTAATTTTCTTTGCTTCACTGAAACTTTTGGTCTAGGAGTGAACTGATTCTTTCAGGGACTGGGAAGGTGTCAGTTAGTTAGGATTTATGTTATTGAACAATTCTGCAGAGAAAACTAAAATGTACTTCTAGAGGTTCATTAGTTTCCCTCTGAAAGTGCAGAGAATCCCTCCCTCAGCATCTGCTTTTTCCAGGTTAATGGGACAGGGCTAAGTTGGAGATATATTGTCAACAAAGTAGATTATGGGTCATTGTGTGTAAACCTGTTCTGATTTCCACAAGCTTTTAAATTAATTATTCTCTTCTTTTTTCACCAAATAGTTACTTTGCCTATTTCATATTCACTGTTTCGAATTGGCTGTCAGTCAGCTGTCACCTTGTCCTGATTTACCCTGCTTGGATGACTGAAATTCTTCAAATAGGAGAGTAAAGAAAGCATGTGCAAAACTTGCAAAAAATATTGGTACTTGGAAAAATTTCATGCTGGTTCTTTTTTCATCCCAACACTTGTGGTGTAGGAGAAGAAAGAGAGGGGGAGCTGTGAAAGGAGGGAAGCAAGGGATGAAGAGAAAGGAGGTTGTGGATGATCTTGTTGCCCTTTACTTTAAAAATCAAAACAATGGTATTTTATTTTTCAATATCTGGAAAAAATACCGTTGCCCTCATAGTATGGATGTTTAAGTAGACATTTTGATCTCTTCTTTTCTTTTCCCTTCTACATAAAAAGAAAGTCTGTAGATTCAGCTGATAAAACCACAACCATTTCATTTTAAATGGGGTGTTATTTAGTTTTAAGAATTGATGTAATCAACACTTTCTATGCACAGCATTCAATTATATTCCCTACTATTCCAAAGTATCTATTTTTACTGAGCAATCGGCGGAAACAAAATAACTCAACAAAAGTTAAATTATGCATAGTTCATCCTTTGTTACATTTACTATATTAAAATATACTGGGTAATTTGGGGTTTAAGCTGCTTCCAGATTTAGATTACTTCATTTTTGCAGAAGAATGTGTTTTATATGTGGTCTACTACACTGTGTGCTTGTGTTAGACCTTGATGTCAATGGATGATTCAGGTGGTCTAATGCAGGCTGCACAATGTTCAGATTAACTGTGCCTGAACAGTGCCCTTAATGCTTATTCTGTACATTTCTACCTTGAATTAATGTTATGATCACATTGTAACTCACTAAAGGGATGAGTTGAACCTCTTGCTTGACAAAGCAACACAATGTCCTAGACACTTATGTTTCATGGTTCAAAAATGCCATACTAAAAATATTTTCACCTTGTTTTCCTTTTTTCTGTGTAACTTATAAAAACAGGAGTGGAGGCGTAAGACTGTATGATACCTATGAATTAGGCAAGGTATTATTATAATCATAGCAAAGTAGAGCTGGAAAGGCCCTCAGTTTAATCCCCTGCTCAAAGCAGAATCACCTCTGTCTAAACCTGGGGTGCTGGTCTGCAGCCCGCAGCCCAGATCCAGCCTGGACAGATGTCATCCTGTCTGTGTGGGTTTGGAAATTTGGTGGCAGGGGAGTAATGGCACCCCTCCCCTGCTGCCAAATCTCCAGACACATGAAGAGCCCTGGGCCCTGCATGCTGGATTGGGGGTGCCCAATCCCAGTGTGCAAGCCCAGGTGGGGGCGGCACTGGACCCCAGGGTCCAGTCCTGGTGTGTGGGGGTAGTGCCAGGTCCCCAGGGCCCAATCCTGCCATGCAGGGGAGAAGGGGGCAGTTTTATAAACTGTTGCCAGGCTTCAGTTCCTGGTACCACACACTGGTGCCACATGTGCTGCCGCTTTTTTTAGTGGTGGTTTTTCTTTGACACTGGGATTGTCCAGTGTCAAAGAGCCCTGCCATGATGCAAATTAGCAGCACGGTGCATGGGTACACATGTGCCATGTGTAGTTTGTGGTGCCTCAAATGGCTTTGAGACACTACAGACCTTGTATGTGCACTTGTAGGGATGCATCCATGAGGTTCATCTTATATTGTCAATCCATACCTGTCTAGGGCCTACTCACAGAGTAAGGTCTTACTCAAGGCATGGAAATGGGGTAGAAGTGGGCCTCTGTTCATTTTGAACCTAATTCTTACCCACTTCAGTTTTTCTCTGAAAAGTTATTTTGCACATAATTCCTTAAAATCAGTAGTGGGGAAATAGAGGGTGAGAGAAGGGAAGAGTGCTACTCAAAAATGAGTAAGAACAGTAGATCTTGGCTCAATTCTAGTCTTCCTGTGTTGATTTTTGTATCGGGCTAGGTAATTATGCCATCCACATCATATTACAATAACATCATGAATCATAATTGTTATGTTATATACCTAATGGCACGCCTGCGAATGAATCCCTAGGTAGAGCTAATTTTGTTAAATGAGAACTTTCTTATAATAGCACCCAAGGAATGATGCTCCAAAGTGCTTTTGTGCCATCAATCATTTGATAGTAGAACAATATGAGATGCTGTTAAACTTCAGCTCTTAAATTCTCCTTTAAAATCCACAGGCAGACACACTCACACTCAGTTCTTTCAGCATTTGAAGTCAATTATGTTATGCTGGTTTACAGTGGCTGAGGGTCTAGCTCAGGCTCTTTACCTGACCAAAACCTTTATTTGAATTTGCTCTTTGTATCCAAATAACCAAAATACTTTTCTCCATTTCCTCTGTCCCTGTGTGCAGATTAGAACTGGCTGTGGCTGGCCATAACCAAATGGTTCCAACATTATCCCTGTATTATCTTTTTTTTGGGTGCATAAAAGGAGAATGTTCAAATTTTAGTTATATCAGAAGTTAAGAAAAAATCAAGGACACTCAGATCCATCTATCAGCATTCTCATGACTTGTATTTTTGTCTGTCCAAGCTCTGATCTGCCCTAGGGAATGTAAAGGACATCAGGAGCTGCTCAGCTTGCTAACAACCTTCAAACAGGTGAAAAGGATTTAAACAGACCCTTAGGTCAGTTCAACCAATGTGAGAAGTTTAGTGATTAGCGACAAAGTAGAATTACTGCAGGATTAGTGCCGAGGATAAGCGTTATCTTATGGGATGGGTCTTGACCACTGCAAAATGAAGCTCGCCAGGGTCAGTCTCCACAGCAACAGGTTCCTGCAGAGAGTCCAGCAGATTAACAATCTAACAGGCAAACAATCCAGGAAGCCTCCTGTAGGAGTTTCCAAATGCCCTCCTTGCCCCCCCCGCCTATATCCACTATTTATATGTGGCTGGTAAACATAATCTTAATATACTAATAAATGATCCTGATTGGTTTTATTTAATTTTCTTTGTTTTACTGAAATTTCCAGAACCAAATTAAAATAGATTTTTTATGGGTCAAGAAGGTACCAGTTAGTTAAAATTTATCTTTGAGAAAGTAACAGGGCACTAAGGAGGGCTTCTTATCTCCTTCCCATGGTAGAATGCTGTTTTAACCCTGGCTGGCAAGGCTGCCTTGTTCGTACTGATTCCATCCAATTAGACAGATGGACGATTTTCTCTATTCTGCTGACGAAGCCAGCCGCAGCATCTGCAAATGCTCACATTATGGAACGTCAGTCAAGGACAGGATTCAGGCCTGCTGTTGCCACTGAACCATAGGCCCTTTGAAAATAGCTGAGTCTGGCAGCAACATACCCATGGCTCATGTCACACAGGCCTATATACAGCCTACAAGCTGCTGACTTGAATGATGCAGTTACTGAGTTAAAATGATGCATGCAAAACTGAGGAAAAGTGAGGAGAGTGGGGAATTTATCACCTGAATGGGCAATGCAGAAGCAAGAGTTTCATATTGGAGTCAAAACTGTAATACCTGGAGGTGTAAAGTTAGGCTCCTATGAACATTTTTATTTTTAAGACAAATAAGTGGTCTGATGGGAACTGCTGAGCACTCAGCACTTTTAAAAATTAGCAAGTATCTAACTTTGTTATAGCAAGAATCCCCAAGTGATGTGGTAACACACAGGTGCATCTCCACAAGATGCTGACTGCACTAGCCAAATAATACTGCACAGTACATCACAGCACCAGCAGTGCTAATATGCTACCACTCAGTAGCGTCACTTAAAAGACATCGACCTGCAGTACTGCAGAGAAATTCTGGTTACTGAGCATTTATTTAGTACTTGCTAATACAAGTACTAAATAAATGTGCAGTATTGACTACATAGTAGCATCTCATGTAGCTGTGCCTGTAGTCTTACAAGTTCAGTGGGTACAAGCAGGAAACAGCTTTTGATTTTAGCTGGTGTATTTGCTGTTTGGCAGAATTCTTGCACATAGCCAGAAAGTTTGCATTTTTCTTTTATCTCAGTCTGTAGATAGTTACTTCCTAGGACCCAGGTATTGGTATTTTGGATTATGGACAGGTTTATGTTTCAGGTTTATCTTCTGTAATTGTAATTGTTGTGTGTCTTCTTTGTCTTGCAGATAAATGGAAGTCAAGCCATTGTAATTTAGCAGCTGTTTATCTCCAAGGTAAGATGCGTTGGTTCAGTTTTCAGTATTGCCTTTGTGCTGTTGGGGACCATTTCTACTCAAGGACAGTGCATGTAGTGTCAATAAGAAAAGAATGCTAAGAAAAACCTCAGACTTAGACTGATCTGCAGTGTTCTGTAATGTTTTACTGTACAGTAGACGGTAGAAAAATGGTTTAGGGTGGGATTTTCAAAAGTGTCTGAGGGCTTTGTTACACATTACTTTACATTTCTCAGATATTGAATGGTGTTAGTGTTAGCTCAAGTTTAAAGCAGTTATGCATCAGGCTAAAAACCTTCTTCGACTGTCCCTGACCTGCACAACTCTGACATGGCACTAGAGGGCTGGTGAGCAGGGGCCTGACTAGGAGCTATAGATGTGAGTTGCTGCTAGAGGTCTGGTGAGCCAGAAGAGGCATCTATCATTGCCCTAGGTGGAGGTGGGTTGGAGAGAGGAGTTGGTTGGGGGCAAGAGCTTGGGGATAGAAAGGGGAGAGTTTTAAAGATGGGGACTGGGTAGTGAAATGGGAGGTAGAGAGGCAATGGGTGGGAATGGCAGCTGGGGACTGGGTGACAAAATGAAGGAAGTCAGACACTGAAGCCACTAAAAGATAAAATAAAAAGAAGTTAAAAAAAAAGAATTTTAAAGGAAATAAAGATGAATATGGGCTGGCAGTGTGGGGATGCGGCTAGGAAGGCCAACTGCACCTTGTCGTGCATCCACAGATGCATCTCAAGCAGGTCCAAGGAGGTGATCCTCCCCCTCTATGCGGCACTGGTCAGGCCACAGCTGGAGTACTGCGTCCAGTTCTGGGCGCCGCACTTTAAGAGGGATGTGGACAGCATCGAGAGGGTCCAGAGGAGGGCCACTCATATGATCAAGGGACAGCAGGGTAGGTCCTATGAGGAAAAGTTGCGGGACCTGAACCTGTTCAGCCTTCAAAAGAGAAGGCTGAGGGGGGATCTTGTGGCCTGTTATAAACTGGTTAGGGGGG
>NW_017729032.1:19406170-19412971 GCF_001723915.1 Gavialis gangeticus | reverse complement strand
GGAGGGAAGGTTTAAGTTGGACATCAGGAGGCGCTACTTCACGGTCAGGGCGGCTAGGGTCTGGAACCAGCTTCCAAGTGAGGTGGTGCAGGCTCCCACCCTGGGGGTTTTTAAGAGGAGGTTGGATGACCACCTTACTGGGGTCGTTTGACCCCAGTACTCTTTCCTGCCATGGCAGGGGGTCGGACTAGATTATCTGCTCAGGTCCCTTCTGACCCTAGAAACTATGAAACTATGAGATAAGTACATTAAAGCAAGTCTCATGTTTTAATAAATTGGGATTGGGCTTGGGGTTGGGTTTTGGGTTGAGGTTGGGGTTGAGACTGGGTAACCTCAAGCAAGTCTCATGTATTAATAAATCAGGATTGGGGTTGGGTTTGGGGTTTAGACTGGGTAGTTTCAGCTCACAGGGACACTGCCTGTGGCCCAGGAGGGAAGCCCCAGCTCACCAGACTGTTATCTGGCCTGCTACCTTGCTCCCTACTCCAAAGCTGTCCCTTGTGGGGGCAAATTGAGGCCACTGCCCCAGGCCCCATGCTTTGGGAGGCCTGCAGACAGCACCGTACAGGGCCCGTGGGCAGTGCCATTGCCATGTGCCGAGGGCACCACCATTCAACGCAGCCGCTGCATACTGCTGGCTTTGCACGCTAGCCACTCGTCACCCCCCAAGCCTGCTCTGCATTCTGGCTGCTCCCTCACCTCCCCCCCGTTCTTTGCTCCAGCCACTTGCCACCCACTCCCCCCAACACAGACCCCTCACAGGCTGATATGCCCTGGGCCCCGCACACCTCTAGGGTCAGCTCTGTCCCCCTCCATTCCCCTTAGCCCTCCTTCCTGGACTGCCCTGTGAGCTGCTTGGTCAGCTTGCACCCCTGGGGGCAGAAGGGGGAGATGGCTTGGTACCAGAGCCACCCCCAGGCAGTAGAATTCATGGGGTGGAAAGTTTGTCCACACAGAACAGAAGGGTGAGGGGAGGCGACACTGCATTCTGGGATGCTGGAAGACTGAAGCTTAGGCTGCTTATCTCTGGGGAGTGGCCACACATTTGTGGAACATGAGCTGGATAACACAGATCAGAGATAAACAAGCTCTGGAGTGGTATAACTTTAAGATGTGTAAAGAATGCTTAAAACTAGTTTACATGTCTTAATGTGCAGACACTTCAGGAGCTAAACGCTCCCTGAGCTGCCTGAAATTAATATGTAACAAAGCCCTTTATGATTTTGAAGAGTAAGTTCCACAGAAAATCAGCAGGATTTGTGCTTCAAAATTATTTAGGCCCTTTGAAAATTTCTAGACACTTTTGAAAATCCCAGCCTTAAAATGAGAGTAAGTATCCTGGTTTGAAATGTTGTGCCCACAAGTAAAATGACAGGAAGAATTAATGAGACAGAAAGACACAAGAAGATTGCTTTGGGCAAGAAGAGCTGCAAAGGAGGATTTTGCATGGAATGTTTCAGAACTGTGTGAAGGTCCTGAAAATATTTTAGTGTTAGATAAAGGATACAAAAATATAAAGAGTCCACAAAATGCTGGTGGGGGTGCCTTTTCCAAAGCTCATCAAATGATTTGATGAGCTTTACTTATAGTGCCCCACCACCATTTTGAAGGGCAGGGACTCTGATACACAAGATGCTGAAGCCTGCTGGAGCATGGTAATTATTCAAGTCTGCATGCTGCAGCAGGCTTGATTAATTGAGTCTACTCCAATGCACTGTAATTACAGTGGATTAGAGCAGCCTCCCCAGCTTGTATATAGACACTCAGTTAGATTAACAGGCCTGGGACTGAATGCCCTTGTCACTGCTAGGTCCCTGCAAGGTGAAGACCTGTACAGGGCAGGTTGGAATGTGCCTGCTGTCTGCTGTGTACACAGGGACAGTAGTTTCCAGATTTGTTGATTCTGCAATATTCATGTGGACTGCAATTCACTTAACAGTACAATGAGCAATACCCCAGCAGCTGTGCACTGTAGCTTTCCACCCCTCCCTTTTTTGCATCATTATGAGAGAAGCAAGTACTGATTTAACATAAGTATCACTAGCAATGATTTAAAGCCATTTGATGTTATTAATTAGTTCTCAATTAATTCCCTTTGTCTGTATTTCTAGTTTACTGCCTATTCTGTACATGTCAGGGCTGGAATAAATATGCCAAAGTAAATCACATTTATCATGTCATTTTGAAGCATGAGCTCATGCCCTTGTTTTATTGTTTCTTCTATAGGGTAATTAAATTCCAATTTAATGCAAAACCACCCTAGTAATATTCTGTGTGTTTTTAATATGGTGTAATTGGCAACTTGCCATTTCAAGTCTTAATAACCATGATTTCCTTCTTAGATATGTCAGAATCATGTATAGTTGTTAAAAGAATGATGAATTTTACAAGCAGCCATGGTGACAACCCAATTATAAAGATAGTCTTAATATTTTGGCCCCAAATTCATCCTAAAGGCTGAAAATCCCTTGCAGAAACCAAAAGAGATTCATATTAAGAAACCAATAACCCGAGCAGGGCAGTCCAAAGAAAAGTCTTAAACTGATCTTTTTTATTTATATGAGAGTCATAGAATCATAGAAAATTTGGGTTGGAAGGGACCTGAGGAGGTCATCTAGTCCAACCTCCTGCTCAAAGTAGTACCAGTCCCAGCTACATCATCCCAGCCAAGGCTTTGTCTAGCCAGCTCTTAAAAACCTCCAAGGATGGAGCTTCCACAACCTCTGGGTAACCTGTTCCAGTGCTTTACTAGCTTCCTAGTGAGAGAGTTTTTTTCTAATATGTAACCTAAACTTCCCTTGCTGCAACTTGAAACCATTGCTCCTTGTTCTGTCATCCATCACCACTGAGAAAAGTCTAGCTCGGGGTGGGCAAAATGGTGCATCACTGGCAGCCAGACTCTATTTCCCAGCAGCCCCTGCCTGCGTCGCTGCAGCTGGTTTCCATGGAGAACCCAGCAGTGGTGGGGCCATGAGTGTGTGGGGCCAGGGTTTCCATGGAAACCAGCCCCAGCAGCACTGGTAGGGTATGTGGCTGGGCAGGGAGCTGCTCCAGAATCAGGGCTGGGATCTTGCAGCAATGACAGCATGGTCCAGAGCCATGGCAGAGCGACAACATGCTGTACGCACATCCCTGCCTGAGGCAAGCGGGCATCAGATTGCAGTTTTGCCTTGACTCCAGACCATGCTGTCACTGCCACAAGATCCCTAGTATCAAATGTAGAACTGGTGCTGCAAATATGCTGCGTGGGGAACATTTTTTTTCTTCCCAGCATGCCTCTTGTATCGTCTGAAACTGCTTTAAGAAGCTGCTAGAGGCACGTGTGCACTCATCTGGACATGCCTGAAAAGGGCAAAAGCCATGTGTGTTTTTGTACCTTTTGGGTGTTTTTGTACCCCCTTCCCCTCCCCATTTTTTGACTTTGCAACAGGAGAGAGGAAACAGAATGAAAAGGGGAAAAGAGTTGTATCTTTAGCTAGTGCTTTTGGGTGGAGTGAAGATGGGGGTGGGGAGAGGAAGGGAGACTTATTTTGTTCCTGTTTTAAGACTATAAAAGTAATCAGGGAACAATAGAGAAAACTGCAATGGATCTCTTCCTGGGAGAAGGTGAAACCTGGGTTGGGCCAAAGGCAGTTGTCAAGTACCCACCTGAAAATCTTTTAAAAATTTTTACTGGTTCCTGTTTTCCTCCTGACCCAACAATTTAATGGATTCATTATTGCATTCTTTAAAAACAACGTGCCCTGGAAATTAGCAATGTATCTTGGAAGTTCCAGTATGGGCTATCAGTATGAAACTTGTAGGTGTCCTACCCACATGGAAACTGGTTTCAACTTTGAGGAATAATCAGAAGACCAAAAAGTTAGAATCCTTTGTCTAAATATAACAGCACAAAATAGACTATTACCTTCAGTGTGCTTCTCAGGCTGGTAAAATGCTTATTCTGCTCAGCCCACAGCAGTCTGTGTGATATTTCTGGTATACTCGGTTCTTGAAAGTCACTTTATTTCAAAAAAAGAACAAAACAACGAATTGGCACGTAAGGGACAAAAAATGATCAGCTGTAGTGCTGCAAAGCAGTTTTTTGACAGTGGTTAGAAAGCAGGGCTGTATGAAATGGCTATGTTTCATTTCAGTTTTGGATTCAGCTGTTTTGGAGGACAGTGATTCATTTTGGTGTTTCGGATTGCGGTTCCATTTCAATTCGGCCGAATCTGTTTTGGAGCTTTGACACTGTTTCAGTGATTTGGCCATAGACTATAATGGGGAATCACTAAAATGCCTATAACTTTGTAACTTCTTGCCTGATTCAGATGAAAATTCTAAGAATGGTAGCCCCTTCTCAGGGCATGAAGCCTGCCAGGTTTCAAGGAGATAGGTTTCGGGATTCTTGTGAACCAGCACCTCAAACTGTTCAAAGTAAAATTCATGACATGTGTGACTTTGTGCGTGTGTTAAGGCAGAGCAGGATGAAAACAGCAGGTATTGTAGCCCCTTCGGAAGCCAGGAAGCCTGCCAGGTTTCAAAGAGATAGGTGCAAGGGGTTCTGTGAAACTGCACTTCAAAGTATTCAAAGCAAAATTTGTGATGTGTGACTGTGTGTGTGAAGGCGCAGTGAGCTGAAACCAGCAGAGATGGTAGCCTGTAACAGGGGGCCTTCCCAGTGCCGGTTAGATCTCTGCCTGCCCACCTGTTTCCACCTACCCCTCTTTACCAGTCATGCCTTGATGGAAAACTGATTCAGATGTTTCCTAGATGGGAGGCTGCTCATTTAGGTGTCTTTGGGTGACATACATTCTGCAGCTGTGTACCTCCCCTTACACTAAGGCCAATGCATCGCACATTGCATCCTTCACCCCCTCCAGCTGTGCTCTCCTCTCTGGGACCTTTGGCTCCCCCTTAGGCTCTGGCCCTGCCAGTTGGAACCCCAAACCTCTTGCTCTGTGCAGTCCCTGCTGCGGGCACCTGGCCCTTTGAATCCTCCCCCCCACACTTTGGGTCCTAGTCCCAGCATGGACCAGTCGAGGGTACCTCTGATATCTTTTATTAGACCAACTGAATACTTGGAGAAATATATCTTAGCAAGCTTTTGGGTTTAAAAACCCTTCATCAGGCTGAGGAAACATCTAGTTGGTGTGTATGTGCTGTTCATTCCTGCATGGAATAAATAGCAAAGAAGCCAGAGGCTGCAAGAAAGCTAGTCAGTGAAAATGTAAATTAAGATGTCAGGGGGTAAGGGACAGGTTGGCGGGGGGGAGAGGGGGGTGTACAGGTAAAAGTGGAGAGGTACCTGGGGAATCCGATGTCAGGCAGGTTATAGTGTGTCATAAATCCATTGTCTATATTGAGTCCGAAACAAGTATGCCAGCAACCTAAGGGCCAAACCCGACCAGGGCAAGGTCTTCGATGTTACCTCGAAGTGGAAATCCAGCAACCACTTCATGCCCAGCAGGAGCTTCACATGCTTTGCAGACTGATGCTTCCTCCACCGCACCAGCCTCAGCTGCCTGCCTCTGAACGGGGCAGTCCGCTTCAGCCATCAGGACAAGAGGTGCCAATGGTGCGGCTACACGGTAGAGACCCTCCCCCGCACACTGTGCAGCTGCAGGATGCACGCCAGAGCCTGGCAGCTCTGCCACAATGCTGTCCAGAACCGCTTGGTGAGGGCCATCCTGGCCGCAGCAGGGGAGATCTCCGTGAACTGCACCATCCCAGGCTGCAACAGCCAGATGCGACGCAACATCGTGATCACCAACAAAGAGGCCAAGAAGGACATGATCACGGATGTGACCATCCCCTTCAAGAACCAGCACCAAGCCTTCACCGACGCCCAGGCTCACTACTGGGAGAAGTATGCCCCGCTGGCCAACATCCTGAGGGGCCGCGGCTACCACGTGATGGTAGATGTGCTCATCGTGGGAACACTCAGAGCCTGGGACCCCAGCGAGAGTGTCCTGTGTGCCTGCTGGGTCTCCTGCCACTACACCATCTGCTGGTCCCGCAACATCTATGTGGAGCACATCATGGGCCACCACCATTACTCCGACGCCACCAGACAGACCGCCGCCAAACCGCACCCAGAGGGGACTGCCTGAATCCCCCTCTGCACTAGATGGACATCACTTTGAGAGGATTCTTCAGGAATGGACCACCCTGCTCCACCTGAAAAGGACCCCCATGATGAGACTCTCTATGGACTGAGACACTTTCTTAGACCTACTTCCTCCACCATTTCATAGATTTCATAGACTTCATAGATATAAGGGTTGGAAGGGACCTTGGAAGATCATCGAGTCCAGCCCCCTGCCTGAGGGGCAGGAAGTCAGCTGGGGTCATAGGATCCCAGCAAGATAAGCATCCAAATTTCTCTTGAAGACATTCATTGCAGGTGCTTGAAACACCACCAGTGGCAGGCTATTCCAGACCTTGGGGGCTCGGACAGTGAAGAAAATCTTCCTTATGTCCAGCCTGAAATGGTCTTGCAGGAGTTTATAACTGTTCGACCTTGACATCCCTTTGGTCACTCTGGTGAACAATCGTTCCCCAGATTTTGGCGAACACCCCTGATAAACTTATAGGTGGCCATCAGATCGCCCCTGAGCCTGCGCTTTTCCAGGCTAAAGAGCCCCATGTCTCTCAGTCTGTCATTGTAAGGTCTGTTTTCCTGATCTCTGATCATGTGCATGGCTCTTCTTTGTACTCTCTCAAGCTTCTCCACATCCTTTTTGAATTGTGGAGCCCAAAACTGGACGCAGTACTCCAGCTCTGGCCTCACCAAGGCCGAGTACAAGGGGAGAATGA
>NW_017729032.1:19389345-19401170 GCF_001723915.1 Gavialis gangeticus | reverse complement strand
AGTGTTTTGGCTGCTTTACTAGCTGCAGCATCACATTGAACGCTCCTATTCATTTTGTGGTCAATGACGACCCCCAAGTACCTTTCATCCGTAGTGCTAGCCAGTGTAACACTGCCAAGCCTATAAGGATGCTGCAGGTTTTTCCTCCCAAGGTGGAGAAACTTGCATTTTTTCAGTGTTAAACACCATCAGATTCTCATCCTCCCATTTGCTAAGCCTGTCTAGGTCAGCCTGGATCGCCCTGCTGTCCTCAGGTGTGGATGCTTTACCCCAAAGTTTGGTGTCATTAGGAAACTTGGCCAGTCTGCTTCTGACTCCAATGTTCACATCATTAATGAAGATTTTGAACAATACAGGTCCAAGGACAGAGCCTTGGGGGACCCCACTGGTTACAGCTCACCATGACAATTGACTTCCATCAACCAACACTCTCTGGGTCTGACCACGGAGCCAATTCCTCAACCAATGGATCATGGTGGACCCGAGGCCTCAGTTGGCCAGTTTTGCCAAGAGGTGATCATGGGATACCAGATCTAAGGCTTTTTTGAAGTCAAGATATATCATGTCAATCTCCTCTCCCTTGTCCAGGTGATAGGTCACCTGGTCATAAAAGGAAATAAGATTGGTCAAGCAAGACCTACTCACAACAAACCCATGCTGGCTATCCCTCAAGATGTTGCCGTCAGCCAGTTGTCAGAAGAATGGCCACTTTAATAATCTTTTCTAAGTACTTCCCCGGGATAGAGGTCAGGCTGATGGGCTTGTAGTTTGCCGGATCCACTTTCCCCCTTTTCTTGAAGATAGGCACCACATTGGCCTTCTTCCAATCTTCAGGCACTTCACCATAGTGCCAGGAGTTCTCGAAGATCTGGGCCAGGGGCTGGGCTATGATGCTCACCAGCGCCTTGAGTACCCTGGGGTGCAGATTGTCAGGGCCAGCTGACTTGGAGGTGTCCAGCCTCTCAAACTGCTCCTTCACAAGGTCAGTATTGATGGAGGGCAGGGAATTTCCCTCACCCAGGTCTCCCTGTCCTGTAGTGGGCAGGGGCATCCCGTGGGACTGATGAAAGACCGATGCACAGTACCATTTAATAGGTTGGCTTTTTCCTGGGCGTCAGTTGTCAGTTGTCCCATCTGGTTTAGCAGGGGTCCAATGTTGCCCTTGCTTTTCCTCCAGCTCCCCACATATCTAAAAAAGGACTTTTTATTGACCTTGATACTTGTAGCTAGTTGGAGTTCTGTTGCAGCCTTGACTTTCCTGGTTTGCTCCCTGCAGGACTGGACCAGTGCGGAATATTTTTCTTTGGAGGTGCAGACTTGGAGGAAAGGCAGCAAAAGGGAAAAGCAGCATCCTTTGTAGGCCTTTCTTTTTAGCCACAGGAGGTCTGCTAGTTCCCTAGAGAGCCAAGGAGGCTGTTTTGGATGGTTTCATTTTGTTTCAGAGCCTTCTGTTTCATTTGGGTTTGGCGTTTTGGGCACTGAAACTGGCCAAAACATCTCCAAAATGAAATGGCTGCCGAAATTTTGCACAGCCCTATTAGACAGTGGTTAGGCTGTGCTAATCCCATTGCCTTTCGTACTGATCAGTATTGTCACATTGTGCTCCCACCACAACCTGCCTCTCTTTCTTCATTTTATCTTATGCTTTGGGCATAAAACCTTGTAGGGGCAAGGACCATCTTTTTGTTCAATATTTGTTCCATGCAAAGAATGCGGGGGGTTTTCTTGTCCTATGTGCCAATAGTTTCTACCTGTAGAAGTCTCTATTGTACCAATACCTGTCTGAAATTTTAAAAACACGAATTAGGATGTAATGAAGTTGCTTAATCCAGCAAATACAACCCTCTGCCCCTCAACCTCCACCCCCATAGTGTAACTATGGGTGGGCAAGAGGGACACTAACCTCTGCCTGGTGGGCTGGATTCAGTCTACAAGCCATATTTTGCCTCCCCCCACCTCCTAGCAACAAAGGGTGTTAATAATGGAGTAGAAGGCAAATAGATTTGCACCTTATACAGTCACAAGTTAGAGATGCATAGCCTAAGATTTTGTAAGCAACAGACTTATTTCATCAGATGTTGTGAAGACAGTCCCTTTAACTGCAGAATTATGGCATCTTTTCTGCTTTGGTTTCTGTGTTCAGCCAGCATATCCCATTCTCTCTGCTTAACAAAGGCAGGGTTTCACTGCTCAGAAAATGGCAGAAACCTATCAGTCATGTAGTCTAGCTCTCAACCAGAGATGAGCCTCAAATCAAAATCTCCAATACAAACATGCAGTCATTCTAGGAGAGGACTAATTCAGATAAGGAAGCTGTTTCCAGATCTGAAATTCATGTCTAGCCTTCCTCATACCAAAAGACCAGACAAAGACCATGACTTCAACCACAGTGAGGTATGGAGAGCTCAAATCTGGACCAGCTCATCAGCTGATATAAATTGGTGTTTCTCAGCTGGTTTACATCAGCTCAATATTACCCCCTTCCTACTTCTTTCTTTTTATATGTATTTTGTTTGTTCTAGATTGGAAGTCATTTGTGGGAAAGGTCCTCTCTCACCTTATCCTCTGAAAAACTCAAGTGAACTCCTTGATTGTGTACAAATTACCATGATGACAATTTAAAACTAGCCCATGGCAGAATCAGTCTGCAAAATAAATGAGAAGCAGGAAGTATTCACAGAAGCTCTCAGCACCGACATTTTTGTGGGTGTACAGCAGCCATTTAGAGTTTGATTTTTGCCTAGTTTGCATCATTGCTGGAAAATTGTCTGTTCCCCATGGGGTGCTTCTCCAGATGGTCTGGATAAGATGAAGTGTTTAGTTGTGGAAGACTGTTGGAAATTAAACGTCAGTCAGGCTTTACAGATGCTGTGCAAAGCAAAGGGAATAGGACTAGGGGTGGCTCCATCAAACAAGCATATTGTTAAATCCTAGTAGAGTTAACTGAATATGGTAGTGTTAATTTGTCTTTAAACCTCCAAAATGGCAGTATCATATGTCTCAAAAGTGTTTCGTCGTGTATTGAAATTGCCTATATTTGTTGCAGCAATAGATGCTTTTCAAGTGACTAAACAACACAAGCTGTTGCTTGTGTTTATATAAGAAAGCAGGAAGCCTATAGGATGGTCTGGAAAAAGTTACTATATAATGAAGGATACAACCTGAGTCATCAATATGGCTGTGGATATACTCTTTGCAGCAAAGGCAGGGGGACATCAGAAAGGGTCTGATCTTTGTAAGGTACTGGTCTCCAGCTAATGAGGTCTTGTATGTGGGCTGGGTCAAAAACACTGGAAATAAGCTTGTTGTCCACCCACTGAAACATTCTCTTTTTCTATCAGCAACTGAGAAATGCAGGTTCTGTAGCCAACCTTAAGTTGCTCATCTTGCACAGGTTTTCTTGCTGTGCATCTAATTGGGTTACTTTGCAGAGCTGTCCTGAAATATCACCAGTCTGGGGGAGCTGAGCCCGGCTGGTGACCGTTGGCTTAGTGTAACATAGCCAGATGTTATAATACAGTTCCTATAAAATGAAAGGGCTATTTTTTGTCAAGGTGTATGGACAGCCAGTAAAAGGCAGACCCAAACTGAGCTGATGAGTTTCCCACTTGGTGATGACCACAGCATTTCCTGATGATTTTTTTTAGTTCTCATCCGCTGAAATTCACAGCAGTGGAAAGATTTCAGAAGAGGCACCTCCAGAAATTGAAGGTTTATGTCCCTTAAAACATTTTTAATCTAATCTATCAGCCTGTTCTGACCAATGTAGAAGTGAGCTCTCTTATTTTCTCTTAATGACTCAAGAAATGAAGAATCAGCAATTAGTTCATTTAATTGGTTTAGTTTAGATGATCAGGTTTTTCTGATCCTGTTAGCTCTCAGAGGCGGTAACAGTATTATAGATAGGGACCTATCCAAGTCACAGCAAGGCAAAGGATTTTTTGTGGCCTGCTTGCAGCGCACAGAGACAATTTTATAGGCATTTCACAGTGCACCCCCCCGCCACTGATTGCCAGAGGGGCCTTGGCAGTGCTGTTTGTCACTGCTGAGTGGTGAAGGGTGCCTTCACTCAATCTACATCACTACCACTTTTTTTTTGGTTGATTTTGTGTGAAATTGCAGCCAATGCTGGATTTCCAGGCAATTGCAGTGATCATGGACAACACTGTTTTTCGTGGTTTCCATGAAACTGCAATTTAGGTAGGTCTCTAATTATAGATGATACATGTTGCATACAACTGAGAATAGAGTCGGTGTTTGTTCAGCCTGTGGGTTGTACTGGATAACGCTCTCTCTGGCAATATGGCTGGTCATTCAACAGAATTAATTCATTTCACTTTCTGTCCTTTTGGATAAATAAACTGGCAGGAGAGAGACTCACCTCCTGATTAGATAATTTTACAAGATTATTTTAAGAGATCCTATAAGTATCTGACCATGTTAACTAGCAGATGATGTACCCAAGATGAATTTCCTGAGAAACATATAGGGCATTGCCTGTGTATAAAGTCCCAAAGGGAAGACTGTACCTTTTTGTATTGAATTTATTTCCTGATTCAAAGTGACAATTAAAATGATATATTTGCACTCTTCAAAACAAATGGAGCAACACCTTTCACGAGATGCTTGTAGAATCTCAGTTTTTGTACCTGGATTCTTGAATTTCTTATTACAAACATTTCCAAATGGCATCCACAGATGGTATCCAGAGACCAAAAGTGACTGTATCCATGTCATGGCATGTACAGCACTAGCATGTACTAGCAAACAAAGAGTTTAGGCCTAACCCATGCATTTGTACAAGTGCATGAGTGAAGTAAAGGAGTGGGTCTGGGGTCTGAAGACACTCTAGTACTCAGAGACAGATTGTAGAAGTAGTTAAGTAGATAGGGCAGCTCTTCCTGAGGACTGTGAATTTTCACTGGTTGTCAAAGCCCTGGTATCAGTCTCAAAGTGGGATTTTTTGGTCTGTTGTCTAAACACTGGGTCTTTATCTAGGAACTCTGAACCATAAACTATGAAACTATAAAGCATTAAAATAAATGAGAAATGTAACTCATACGTTTACTCAGAACTCAGTCTGTGCTGAGCCACATGGTGAAATATATATAATTTCAGACATATCTGTGTCATTTTCAGCACCCATCAGAGGTAGCTGACTAGAAGATGGATTGACACCTTGAAAGATTTCCAGCCATCCGAAGAGTTCTTGGCCGGTTATCAGCAAATGCACTCTGCTAGGATTTCCAACTCTGTGTGTTTTCTCATCACCTTCTGATTTCTGGAAGGGGAAAGCAAGATGTACTGTTCTGTTCAGCTTAGCATCAAATTCATTTGCTGTTAAGTTGTGTGCTCTCCATTACCTGCCCTACTGAGAGCACGTTTCTCATTCTCCTCTTTAAAGCTATCAGAGTTTCACCTTTGCCTTCCTACTGGCTCTTGTTACCCAGCGTGGTACTCCTCACTGATTCAACAATGCCAGTTCTGAGCCTAACTACTCCCCATGTCAGCTTCTTTTATTCCTGACCTTATACATTCTTCCTTGTCTTTTTATATCCTTAAAACAACTTCTCAGTCATATTTATTTGGGGCTATACCCTTCCTTTCCTGTCCACTTCTAGGGACTCTCCTTTGCATGACCAGTTAAGTAAAGCCACAAAGGTCAGATGCTTTTTCCAGCTGAGTGATTTGGCCATGGGTTCAGGGTGTTCTATAACCAGAAAGGTAATTCTGCTATGCGCAATGTAGTTTATAGCAAGGGTGTCAAACTCACTCTGTGCCCTGGGCTGGATCTGAACCACTGCCTCCTTGTGGCCTTGATCCACAGGGCAAGCAGTCATTGTGCCAGAGACCAGGGGCAGATGTAGTGCAACAAGTACCTATGAGCAAGTAGTTGCTTGCTGCGGTTGGAGGTAGCACAAGCAGCAGTGGTGGGCTAAGTGGCCATGGGTTCAGTGGGGCTGTACCAGCACCTGCCTGCCACTGACACCTATGTACAGTGGGGCTCTGAATTCTGTCAGGCCCTGCCCCCCACTAGCCACATCCCCAATTTCCCTGGCCTGCCAGTAGCCTAGTGGGCCACACAGAGTAGCTCTAAAGGATATATCCAGCTCCCAGGCTGAATGTTTGACACCCTTGGTGCACAGAGTTACTACCACAACCCTGACTCTCTTAACTCTACAACCTACACCCCTCTCTTAGCTTTAGTCATTCTTATTGAGTCTGGCTCTTAAGTTACAAACACCTGTAAAATCAGGTCTGAGCAGGCTGTTGGGCATAAATAATCTACAGCTTAAATAAATAGGTTGCACACTATGGCTGTGTGGGGGTGAATAACAAAATCTCTCTCCCTGGGGCTTTCCTGCCATGCCTTGAAGTGATGGAAGAATAAGAAGTACTACACCAATTGGTACTACACCAGTGAGAGAGGGTGTAGTAAATCACCCCAGAAGCAGGATAAAAGTAAATTGGTTTATTAGTGACTTCCCCATGGGTTGTGGATAACCCCAGCTGTGCTCACAGCACGTGGTCTTCCTTTGCCCTCCACTGCCATCCAACCCATTCCCCTGACCTGTCAGCTCACCTCCAGTCTCACTCTCTTTCCTTCCTTTGCAGGTATCAGTGGATTCTTCTTCTGTGGGATCTTCTCTCCGCCTGAGGAACAATCTGGTAAGGATCTCCTCTCTCACTCTCTTACCTCATTGCTTCACCGGTCGCCGTGGTTATCTTCCCCCGGTCAGCGGTCTTAGCAGCAATCTGTTCTAGCACTGGGTTTGCCACCCCTGGCTTTCCCTGCTGACTCTCCTCACACTGTGGCCCAGGGAGCAAAGAAAACCCCCTGCCATGGACTTGAATAGCTGCTGGCTCTTTATCAGGCAACATTCACCCTGGGTGCAATCCCTCTCCCCAACCATGTCTATTAAGTAATTATCCTTGCACTGTTTCTGACCTGACTCTCCCCTGCACTCACAACTTTGTAGCAGCAAAGGAACAGGGCTGTTCCTTGCCCTGTTACACACACGCAGTCTGAACTTCAGGCCTGGCCCAGAGACAGCCTCTCTAGTTAAAACCAACAATTCAATCACCATGATCATAACTAGAGCCCCTGTTCTTTCTTCTCAGAAAAAAGATGGCAGCTTTTTGATGGATTGAGGATGCTTTTCATTATTTTTCATGCCTTAATTGCTAAATCAAGTTATTGCTCTGAAGCACTGTTGAGTGTTTATGCTGAGCATGCATATATAGAATAAAGTAAATGAGTTACTGATAAAGAAATATTTTTACTTCTGATGTTGGTGGTTCTGAAATTGAGAGATTTAACAATGCTACCTGTTAGACTCAGCTAGCACAGACTTTGGCTTGATGGGGAAAGAATTCAAAATAGGATCAAATAGCAGAACGTAAGTGCAATTGTATCATGGGCTAGTAAACACAAGCCCAAGAGGGGCCCCAGATTCTTACTCTGTTGGCACTTCACTGCTGCTCTTAACTGTGTTAATCAGTGCAAAATGAACGTTTGTTTGGATGCAAAGCTGCTCACTTGGGGTGGGGGGGGACATCCAGACAAGCAGGGAAGTGTGCTTGCACCAGCACAAATAGCAGCAGCACACCTCTGTGCTGCTATTTTGTGCTGCAGTGCACACCCCTGCACGTGCCCTTTGTTGTGGCCTGTGCCCAGCTCGTCCGGCAGGCAGCCCCCACACTGCCCCAGCCAGCCAGGGAGCGGCCCCGGGCTGCTTGCTCCCCCATCTCCACATGCTGTGGAGCACTGAGTGGCTTGCTGGGATGTAGCGTACCTTGAGATGCCCATGTCTCCATGTGCCTCAGCGCAGGGGCTCCTCTGCAGTGCCCCCACTCTGAGGCTTCTGGAGATGGGGGAGAAGTCAGTCCCCTCATTTCCACATTTGTCCTGGCATACACTATTTTCATGCGGTTTGCACCGCTTTTTTCGCGGGGTTTTTTTTTTTGTTACTGGGAAATCCCGTTAGCAATTTTTTCCCCACACTGCAAATTAGCAGTGGCATGCATGGTTTAATGTGCAATGCGTGCATTTTGTGGTGCCACAAACTGTGCATGCCTGCATGTCTGAAAGTGCCCTTAGAATCCTTATGATACACTGCGTAAGTGGCATCATCTGACAGTCTGCTCAGGGCCTCTCTCTTTATTAGTGTTACAAAGTTTAACAAGTCTAAACATTTCATCGCTTTTTACCTCTAAGGTGTTTCACTTATTGAAGCTGCAGCTTTCTCAGGAGTTTTCCTGCAGTAATATTTCCCCATCTGGTCTTGAAATAACCCATGGTGTCCGTCATGGAGAAGATGTGGAGGCTCAGTTTGCCTTTAGGCATGTTCTCTGACTCTGATATGTGTGGGGATGTTCCTGAGTACCAAGTAATAGGCCTTTCTTTTCACCCTGTCATTTTAATGCCCTATTTAAAACACTCTCCTACTGTGAATGTGCTGTAATTGCTTGAAAACAAATTGTGAACAGACAGCAGGTATCCTGAATGCTCTGTGCAGTTGCTTAAAAAACCTAAATGATTTCAGGAGAAAGGACTTTCTGAATTAGTGACTAATAAATAATTGCTTAAAGCTATTTTTCCCCTTGATAGACTCCACTTAAAACTGCATGGTATGTCACAAAATGTTTAATTACCTTTCAGAGACTATGTAATTGTTCTCATAATGAGGTCATTATTATTTCATTGGAATAGTTACTGCTTCCAGATATATAGTTAGAAGAAACAAACAACACAGTGAGGGGGCTCTTACTAGTCCATTCTCTTTGTCTGTTCATCTCTCCTGCATGCTGGAGCACACCAAGGAACTATCCCAGCTTTAGAAGTGCTTGGGATTAAGTCTTGCTTATTCCAGGCCAAGTGTGATGGAAGATTTCTTAAACCTGGGAAGGCAACAGTATGGATGGTTTACCAGCATCATTGCCATCTCTTGAGTTACTCTCTATCTTGTAGAAATGCAACCTGATCCAACAACAGCAGAAGTCAGTAGGAGCTTTCCATTGACTGCAAAGGGCCTTGTGCCTGATCCATTATTTGATTTGCTCTTAGGCTTCCCAAGAA
The DNA here is from genome assembly GCF_001723915.1 of Gavialis gangeticus. Taxonomy (NCBI): domain Eukaryota; kingdom Metazoa; phylum Chordata; order Crocodylia; family Gavialidae; genus Gavialis; species Gavialis gangeticus. The sequence continues at coordinate 19,392,091 of NW_017729032.1, read as the reverse complement.
GCGGGTCATGCTCCCAGACAAAGCTGTCTGCAATGAACCCAGGGTCTGCAGTGGTTCAGGGTGAATGTCACACTAGGTATTTTCATCTGAATTAATTCCTAGCGGATTGCCTTTGTGTAGAAATGGACGAGTTGAATCATGAGCTTGTAAAATACTGGGAATATTTCTTTGAATATCAATGTGAACATATTCAACTACTGGGTTTTTGCAGCATGTGTCTGTGAAGGTGGGGAGATGTGAGAAGCAAGGCGTTTTTTTGTGATCTCTATGACTGGATCAGCTGTATAGTTGGGACAGATGTCAGATAAGTGAAAGGAGGCTAGGCCCTCCTGAGGCTCATCCAGTTTTAGGCCCCATCTGAAGGGAGTCAGGGTACTAAGTCATTGCTAGGGAAGACGACCCTATCACGTTGCCCTTTATAAGTCAGATCAGATAGCCGAGAAGTAGCTGTCTGAGCAGCTAGCAGCCTGGCAATGTCTCCTGCTCCAAAACCCTGCTAACCTGTTTGCTCCTGTCTAGATCCTGCCTGCACCTTGCCTACCCTGAGCCTGTACCTCATTTCCATCTGGATCCTAACCTAGCACTTACCTGTCTCTGCTTCCAATACTGCCTCTGCCTGGTCCTGTCTTGGTTTGCTGTATCACTGCCTTGCCTTTTCCTGAGTGCTCCTGTCCATAGCTTGGACTTAAAATTTTTATCACACCTCTTGGCTTAATACTTCCAACTCACACCAATACCTCACTTGACCTTGGCACTTTTCATAGTAACCCCAATTTCAGTGCACCCCATTGGACTGAAAGCTTATACCCAAGTTTATCCTAACAACACATTTTCAGGCACAAAGGTCCTTTTTCCTCTTACTGTGGAGGAAGAGGTATGATAGAGAGATTTCCAAATTTCACAAGTCTGAATCAGCCTTTTTGCCATGAGAACTCTAAATTATATGGCATCTTCAGATCTAGCCCCAGACAGTGTGTTCTCTCCATCACTGTTTTCCAGAAAAGAGGGAGAGTGAAGAGAGAAAAAAATCCATTGACTGAAAGCTGCCAGAAGCTCACATCATGAATTCTCCTTCAATAATGGGCCTGGTTCCCCATGGCCTTACAACTCACGCAGTCATTTGTTTTTATGGAAGGGAAGAACAAAGTAGGTCCCAAATGCTTCCTGATTAGAATGGTGACGTTTTGTACTTACTGTATGCTGGGATACATCCATTCAATTGCAGCTTGGCACATTAGATTAGGGAATAAAAGCAGAAAGAGTTAAGGAAATTAAATGTAGCTTTCCGAATGCCTGCAACATGGCTCTAACAACCCAGGGACCAGCGTTCAGTCTCAACCACACAAGTGGCGCATTACTAGTGTGACTTGTCTGACTAAGTACAAGAGCTACAGTTCCAGAAGGCATCATCCACTTGTGCTATGAAGCAGAAGCCTGCAGCCATGCAAAAGCTCATGCCTCTGAACAAGTGAGTCTGTAAGGTGCTACCCTGCCCTGTCTTCTTCTGCTTAGCAATGAAGATCTAGAGGATGATGGTCTGGCTATTCAGACTGTTAGGGCTGTGCGAAGCTTCGGGTGGTGATTCAGTTGGGAGGAGATTCAGACCGATTCGGTGGCCGAATCTCTGAATTTGAATCAAATCAGGGGACCAGTTAAAAGGTCTGAATCGATTCGAAGCTCTCCAAATCTTTGGAAAAGATTCAGAGAGGTTTGATGATTCAGACAGTCCCTGGTGGGTGAAGCAGAGAGCCCCCCCACCCCCGCATGGCTGCCCTGCCCACCACAGCTCCCGGTGCTTTAAAAAAAAGACCAACTTACCGGGTGCTGCCAGGCAGGGGGTGATCCCCACTGCCCCACGCTGCATGGGTGAGTCAGGGTTTTTCTCATTTTTTTTTCTTAAAGGTCTGGAGCTGTGGTGGACAGAGCAGCCATAGGGGAAGCTAGGGGAGCAGGGGGAGCGGGGTGGGGGGCTCATGTAGAGCCCCCCATACAGTGTGGGGCAGTGGGGGGCAGCGGGGATCGCCCTCACCCAGAAGCACCCGGTGAATCGGGGCTTTTTTTTCAAAGCGCAGAGAGCTGGGGCGGCCGGGGCAGCTTTTGCCGGGCTGGGAGAATGGGCAGGGGATGGGCCTGGGTGATTCAGAGCTTTGGCAATCTGGCAGCAGCTGAATCTCTGAATCAGATTCAGCCAGATTGATTCAGGACAGTCATTCAAATCACCGAATCGAATCACTGTCCCCTGAATTGGCCGAATCCAAATCCGAAGTGAACACTAGCCACTTCGCACAGGCCTGCAGATTATGGCTTAAATTCCCAGCTATGATTGATCATTAGTTAACCTATCTGCAGCTACAGAAATACAATTTCTCTGATTCTTTATTGTATGTAAGACATGACCTAATACTTCAGCAGAGGGGTGTTGCTTTGTTTAATTTTGCAGATACTGGAAGAGATTTGGAAGACTTTAGTCATAATCAAGATATCTTGACTTAACCAAATGATGAGATCATGGTCTAACAATTTCTATTAGCTACTCAGAGACTCATAGATTCATAGATTCATAGATTCATAGATTAAGGGTCGGAAGGGACCTAGTAGATCTTCTAGCCCGACCCCCCGCCAGGGCGGGAGAACAACAAAAACCCCAAAAAGAGAAATGGGACTCAAACGAGTCCAGCTAGGTGGGCATCCAGCCTCTTCTTAAAGACCCCCAGGGTAGGGGCCAGCACCACTTCCCTTGGAAGTT